>NC_138155.1:2500-602500 GCF_964199315.1 Orbicella franksi
CTAGAAAGCCCTAGAAAGCCCTAGAAAGCCGGATGTCTTAAATTCACCTCCTTTCCTGATCTGTTTCAATCGCTCTTCCACCACCCCACCCACCTCCATTCGGACATCTGTGCATATATATTGATTTCAACACAAATGCTTACCTTAGTGGTACATTTTATCCTGTCCACTTTTAAGAAAATTTATCGTCTTATTTGCAGGGAAAATTGATGCTGAGGACGGTTTCAAAGGCTGAAAGCACTGTCAGATATTAGGAATAGCTAGGGAAAAGCATTTTCATTTTTTTGCGCTTTCTGTTTTTCAACTTCTGGTGACATGTGTTTATCTTAGGATGAAAATTACTTATCCTTAAGAACGAGTTAAAGAGGTAAGTCACCAAACAAAATATAGCTACACATTGAAAAGTATCTGGTATGAAATACAGATTACATAGAAACTTCAATTTAGTACGTCTTCTTTGATTTTTAGGAACAGTGAGTCTATAAACTGTATACGGCTGAATAAAAATAATGTAAACAGAATTTGCATCACCACTATTTGCATATGCACTGTTGTTATTTGAAACGAACAGCACTGGATGTTTAGCAGCATTATCACCCCCTCACTCCATATACTCTATAAGCTTGGAGCCTCCTTTACTGACAAACTTTAAAAATGGGTTAGAATATTTTTAGGCAATGTGCTACTTTTAAGAAGTTACTCCGTTCGATAACTGACAGCCGTGAAGAAATGAATTCAAGTAGAGAGCTAGTTATTTACGCTTAACCCACGAAACAAAACATAATTACACACTGAGAATGGCTTGTAAACAATTTTAAAGAAAACAGAAAATTATTGTTAAACTTAATATTTGTCACCAGTCTGCCAAATTTTAAGGAATTTCACAGCAGGAAACGCAAAAAATTCACTGTCAGTCTTTAATTCTGATGTAGTACTCAAATTTCATCATACTTACCCCCGCAGGTTGGCGGCAGATGAAAATTTGACAATATCCTCAAGATCAAGCTACCGACCTTCATCAAAAATAAAAATATCTCTGGACATTAACTAGTATCTGGCACGAAATAAAATTTGAATAGAACTTCCATTTGGTAAATCTTTGAATCTTAACAACAGCGAGTCTATCAACTAAATACGGCTGACTTTAAATAATGTAAACAGAATTCGCGTCTCGCCTATCTGTAGATGCATTGTCGTTATTCGACACGAGCAGCACTGGATGTTTATCAGCATTATACTCCCTCCTTTGCTCCATATACTATATAAGCTAGGAGCATAGTTTATTAAAGAACTAAAAAATGGGTTAAAATATTTTCTGACAATGTGCTATTTTCATTAGCGACGTTGGCTAGTTCGATTTCTGACAGCCGCGAAAAAATTAATTCAAGTAACGAGCAAGTTATTTCCGCTTAACCCACGAAACAAACCATAATTATGCGTTGGGTAATGGCTTGTAAACAATTTTAACAAAAAATTTATATATAAGGATTTGTCTTCGTTTTCAACAAACAGATGGTCTGCAAACAAAAGCCAATAGATTTTGCTTTGTAAACATTAAAGTTTGGGTAGCAGTTGTTGGGTGTCAAATAACGTAAGCAGAAGGTTTTTGATGTTATCAACTCGTTACATTACATGAAAGGCAAATAACACAAGCAGAGTTCTCCATTCGAGAATCGCATGTCATAACATCGACTTTAAAATATTTCAGGACTTTGCGTACCCCAATAGAAGTTTCTCGAAACGACCAATTCGAAACTTTCGTCCCATCGAGAATTTCATGCAAGCTATGACAAGCGAAATTATCCATTCCACAATTGCATATAATTACTACGACTCACAGATATTTCACAACATCATGTTACCATTGTCTAAGTTTGTCGATACGACAGATTCCTTTCATTCGTGGAAAGGAAAATTTTCTGCACGAACCTACAAGCACACTCCTCCATTAGACAATTTGATGTAAATACAAGCCCTTGCAGGGCTTACTTTATTTTACACAACGATACAAAACGAAAGAAACAAATCTATACCGAAATAAACGTATCAAGTATCAAAACAGTAAAATTCCTCTGTACGAAAACCTAAAAATGAATAAAACAGCGGAACTCCGAAATTTGTAAATTCGAAGATCTGTATTTCGAGAACCGAGTCCTTCCAAGACTGTACTATATAACACTTATTGCTTCACATTATTTAACACTTCGTACATACAACTGGATGCAGTGATATTTTTTAACAGCGAGTTATAGCCGAAAGATCACAAGTGCTCCATTTCCCAAATTACAAATACGTATTTTAAGAAACGGGTGCTTCAGTACCTTACTTCCTTCGTTACCATAGTGATAAAGCGAACATTAACTCGTGAAAGGTGAGTCAAGTAGTAGGCACTCCTTTCACCGAGCACAAATCTGTAAGCTCGAAACCGAGCGTGCAATAATTTTTCCCCTGACGATTTCCCTGCAAACCAAGGCCATCACGTGCCAGTTTAGAGTCCCGGGTACTGGGAAATATGATCCAAGTTCTGGATATCAACCCATAGTTGCTCAACCGAGCGTTCAATTGTTTTTCCTTGTCCATTTCACTGCAACCCAAGGCCATCAGAAGTTAGTATAGAGTCCCTGGGACTGGAAAATATCCCCCAAGTTCCGGGAAATCGAGCCAAAGTTGGTCAAAATCACGATGCGTGTAAGTCGGTCTTCGCTACCTTTTTCACTCTTAAAATTAAGTGGGGCTATTTTGGCGCTAGAAATTAGCTCCAAAGCGAGCGTGCGATAGTTTTACCTCCATCCATGTTACTGAAAACCAAGGCTATCACGATGAAGTTTAGAGTCCCTGGGACTGGAAAATATCATCAAAGTTCCGGCATATCGAGCCAAAATTGGTCAAAATCACGATGCGCGTAAGATGGTCTCGGCTATTCTTTCAGTCTTAAAATGAAGTGGGGCTATAATTCGGCCTAGAAGCTCAAAACCAAACGTTCAAATATTTTTCCTCTGTCCATTTCACTGAAAATCAAGGCCATCACAAGTTAGTTTGAAGTCCCTGGGACTGGAAAATAATCGAGCCAAAGGTGATCAAAATCACAATGCACGTAAGGCGGTCTTGGCTACTCTATCAGTCTTAAAATAAAGTGGGGCTATATTTTGGCCTAGAAGCTCGAAACCGAGCGTTCAAATATTTTTCTCTCTCCATTTCACTAAAAACTCAGGCCATCACGAATTAGTTTAGAGTCCCTGGGACTGGAAAATATCCGAAAAGCTCCAGGAAATCGAGCCAAAATTGGTCAAAATCACGATGCTCATAAGGCGGTCTCGGCTACTCAATCAGTCCTTAAATGAAGTGACGTGGAGCTATCTTTCGGCCTAGAACCTCGAAACCGAGCGTTCAAATATTTTTCCTCTGTCCATTTCACTAAAACCCAGGCCATCACAAGTTAAGTTTAGAGTCCATGTGACTAGAAAATATCCACCAAGTTCCGGCAAATCGAGTCAAAGTTGGTTAACATCCCTATGCCCGTAAGGCGGTCTCGGCTACTCAATCAGGATTAAAATAAAGTGACCTGGGGCTAAATTTCAACCTAGAAGCTCGAGATCGAGCGTTCAAATATTTTCCTCTGTCCATTCTACTAAAAACCAAGGCCATCACCAGCTACTTTAGAGTCCCTGGGACTGGAAAATATCCCCGAAGTTCCGCAAAATCGAGCCAAAGTTGGTCAAAATCAAGATGCGCGCAAGGCAGTGTCGGCTACTCTAACAGTCTTAAAATGAAGTGAGGCTATATCTCGCCCTAGAAGCTCGAAACCGAGCGTTCGAATATTTTTCCTCTGGCCATTTCACTGAAAACCAAGGCCATCACCAGCTCGTTTACAGTCCCTGGGACGGGAAAATATCCCTGACGTTCCGACAAATTTAGCCAAAGTTGGTCCAAATTACCGTCGATGCGCGTAAGGCGGTCTCGGCTACTTTTTTAGTCTTAAAATGAAGTGGGGCTATATTTCGGCGTAGAAGCTGGAAACCGAGCGTTCAAATATTTCTCCTGTGTCCATTTCACTTAAAACCAAGGCCATCACGAATTAGTTTAGAGTCCCTCCCACTGGAAAATATCCCCTAAGCTCTGGCAAATCGAGCCAAAGTTAGCCAAAATTACGATGCGCGTAAGGCGAGCTATATTTCGGCCTAGAAGCTAGAAACCGAGCATTCAAACTTTTTTCCTCTGCCAATTTAACCTAAAACCAAGGTTATCACGAGTTAGTTTAGAGTCCCCGAGACTGGAAAATATCCCCCAAGTTCCTGGAAATCTACACAAAGTTGTTCAAAATTACGCTGCGCGTAAGGCGGTTTCGGCTATATTTCGGGGCTATATTTCGGCCTAGAAGCTCGAAAAAGAGCGTTCAAATATTTTCCTCCGCTTATTTCACACAAAACCAAAGGCCATTATGAGTTAGTTTAGAGTCCCTGGGACTGGAAAATCTCCTCCAAGCTCCTGGAAATCGACCCGCAGTTGTTCAAAATTACGCTGCGCATAACGCGGTCTCGGCTACCCTTTTAGTCTTAAAATAAGTGAAGCTATATTTCGGCCTAAAAGCTCGAAATCGAGCGCTCAAATATTTTTCCTCTGCCCATTTCACTGAAAACCAAGGCCATCAGTATTTAGTTCAGAGTCCCCGAAACTGGAAAATATCCTCCAAATTCCTGGAAATCGGTCCAAAGTTGGTCAAAAGTACGCTGCGAGTAAGGCGGTCTCGGTTACCTTTTTGCTCATGGATGTTAGACATCCATGAGCTTATAAGGCAGTCGGATGGCGTTCACTCACTCACTCAGTCCATTGTGATTAATTTATTCATTAAAACTGGATTAAATAGTTTTCACCTATCCCTCCCCTGCTAAGTATAATTTTTGTCCCAGACACTTCGTACTGTTTGTTTGGCTTGTTTTAGGGGGGACAAGAAAGGCGAAATTTTGTCCTATAACACGGAGTTTATACAGGGGAGTTTATACATGGCGGTTAAGACGGCACGAAGATAGGTTTTGGTTCAATCCGTGGAGTTTTAAAATGGAAAGTTGTTACGCTAATCAGCAGTAGCTGCGACAAATACACATGGAAAGACTAGAAGGACATACTATACCATTTTTGTGCGGCATTTTGAGAAGACCTTCGTGGAGTGGTAAAATGGAAAATTATCAAGCTAAGGAACACTAGCTTCGGCAACGGACATTGAAATCCTGAAAGCTACGATGCTCGTTTCGAAATCTTTAAAGCTACGATGTTAAAAAGCGACGATGTCATGTCACGACCGAGGACAAAAAGTCTTTTAAAATGTCACCCGGAGGAGGAAACAATCCAATGGGCCATGAATTCTGTATCATCTGGAACCTAAGGTGAGCCTCCTTGTTGTGTCGGAATTTTTTTACTACGTCTTTTATACGAGGGGGATTATTTCGTTCGGAAAGTAGCTCTGGTGCAGGGTCGACCGCTCTTTGAATGAAAAACAAAGACAGTTTTTTATCATGTCTTATCAGATTTCTAAATAGTATCACTGGAGAAAATCCAGATGATGTGAAAAATGTCAAGACTGCCCCAACTAGTAAAGCAGCATTCAGCATTAAAGGCAATACACTACATGCTGCTTTTAAGATACCTGCCAATAGAGGTTTTGAGCATTTTGCACTGGACAGTGATAGACTGAATACCATTAGAGCAAAACTAAACAAACAGGGTGATTTTCATTGATAAGATTTCTATCGTTGAAAGTGGCATGTTCAACTTTTTGACTTAAAGATTACAACAAATTATTGGAACTAATGAACCATTTGGTGGAATAAGCTTGGTAACTGCTGGAGATCTTCTCCAGCTTAAGCAAGTTTTTGATAAGTGGATCTTTGAAAATTCCCAATCTGGCTGTAATGAATTTGCAACAAAAATTTGGACAGAGTACTTCACCCTCGTTGAATTGACAGAGATAATGAGACAAAGAGATGACAAAGAATTTGCTCAGCTACTCGATCGTTTGAGAGAGTGAAAGCACTCTGAAGATGATATAACCATTTTGAAACAAAGACTTCTGAATGTAAGGCCTGGACAAGATAATTACAATATGAACATGGCACATTTATTTACTAAAAATGCATCCGTAGATGCTCACAACAATGCATTGTATGCCCTCTCTAAAGCTGATAAAGCTCAAACTAAGGCTTTGGACATTGTAATCGGGGACATCTCTGATGATCTCAAGAAACAAATGAAAAACAAAATCCCAGATGATCCAACAAAGACAATGGGTTTATATTTGCTCATGTCAGTAGTAACTGCAACAAAATATGACTGACAACTACATTGATGTGACTGACGGACTCACCAATGGTGCAGAGTGTGTCACAGAACACAGAGACTACAGAGTTGAAATTATACCAGACCAATTATTATTTGGGTGTCATTTCCACATCCTGACATGGGCAGAAACCAGCTTAGAGAAAATGCACATTTATACAAGGCAACTATAAATAGAAATTGGACACCAGTATTGGAAGTAACAAGACAATTTTGAGCCAACAAAAAAAGTGACGTCCAAATTCTCCGCGCCAATTTCCACTTAGACCTGCTGCTTCTAACACTATTCACCGTTGTCAAGGCGATACATTAAATGAGGTAGTTGTTGATTTTCCAGTATCCAGAAGAGAGCACATACATTATGATGTCTTGAGCCATGTACGAAACAGCTCTGCAATGCATATTTTTAATTTGAATGAAAACAAACTAAAGGTTAGTGAGAAAGTTAAAAGTGAGATGAGCAGACTAAGAACACAAGTAAGCCTTGTGCCTTAAGCAGTGTTACGGACTGACGATTCACCCCAAACAAAAACAGTCTTGTTTCAGAATGTTAGATCTCTCCACCTCCACCTAGATGATGTACAAAGTGATTACAACATTCAAGAAGCTGATGACAACATTTTTGTTGGATCAAAACTTTGCTTGTTAGATAGAGATGATACATATCAGCTTAGTAAATTAACTCTTTACAGAAATGACTTTAATCAGTCTAACATAAGAACTTGCTATGGAACTGCTTTGTACATTAAGAATGATTTGAATTGTACTAAAATTCCATACAGATATAACTTTTAATTAATAATTTGGAAATCACTGTAATGGTGTTGAGCCAACCAATTCCAAATATTAATGTCATTGGTATCTATCGATCGAAAACTAATTATAATTTCACAGTTGATTGATCCTCTTACTCATCTTCATGACTTAGTATTCACAGAATCTAACACTCCGAATGTACTGCTTGGGGATTTCAATACTGACCTAATGCAGGCAAATTCAGAACAAATGGCTCTGAAAAATATCTTATAACAGACAAAGGATACACTCAGCTGATTAACCAGTTTACTACTGACTACAGTACACAGATAGATCATGTATATAACAATGTATTACAATGTGTACAATTAGCAGGTACCCTGGAGTCTTACTACAGTGATCATAAACCTATTTACATTTTCATGAAAGCTGTTTGAATATTTCCCTGTATTTATCATATGAGATCATTATTAATATATAATTTAGCTGAATTTGGAAACTTTACATACCAAAGAAATACATGTGTCTAAATGTATCAAGCAACTATTTAAATCACACAGCAAAACAGTCAGAAAATTTATTTGCAGAAACAAAGAATGGTTTGAATTTACTGTGCTATTAATGTCCCTAAATTTCTAGTCTTCATAGAGATTCAAAATTACATGTAACTCTACCAAACTTTACAGATGCTGTACATGACAATACCTTTTTTCTAGGTTAAAAGAATTATTTTAACTTCAGTGTTTCTTTAGAGAGAGCACGGCATTATAGCTAGCATTTTCTTTCTTAACCCTTTCCAGAAAAGAAAGAAATATCACTTGGACACCTTAGTTAGGTAGGTAGCTTATTTTTATTGGGGCAGCAGGGGGGGGAGAGAATAGAAAGGAAAGCAAATTAAAGAAATACAATATTTTTTCTGCATATAATCATTTATACACTTTTAAAATGTGTCACTATTACATTCATTGTGTATTGCAGGTTAGGCAAGTTGTACTATTGTACATGTGCATATAACCCAGATGAACACTGCAATAACAACTACAGTATGATATGCAAGTGACAGTAAGCAGATGTTACTATTAACACAACATTACTGATGCTATACAGGTTTATTAGCCGTCAAAAATAATATCAAAAGACTTAGTAGAAACTGGCTTTAACAACAAAAATCACCATTTAAACTTCATGGAATTAATCTGAGAATTACAGATGGATGTGGAATTCTCCTGCTTACAAAAAGAATAAGATGTTTTCAAGACTTAAGTCAGCTGACACTTGAACTTTTGAAACTCACTCTTTGCAAAATACATTGGGTGAAAGCATATAAAATGGCTCTCCAGGCTGCATGTATAATTACAGAGTTGGAAACACTTTAGAAATTTATCCATATATGTTTCTTAAAGTCAAGAATGTTGACAATTGAAATCCATCTGAACTTGCTATGCGTGTCAAAACTTAACTCGAGAAATGAACTTATAGCTTTACACTGAAATACAGAAATTATATAACAGAAGCTTAAAATTAGCAGTTCTATACCATGTTCATATACATGAACATATACGTGTAGAGTATCGCAATCAGTCTTAATATTAGGACTACAATTAAATGAAACTCCTAGAACCCATCATTAAGGAACACAAAAGTTGAATGTTTTAATCTGTCTCTATTCATAAAATACAAATCTTGCAATGTTTATTCGAAGTATAAGCTGTCCTAACTGTTCCAGCTTATACCTTTTGAATTTCCATTCAGTTCTTAAAATGGTGGTTATCATGCTGTACTTCTACTACGTGTATGTCCTGCTGCTTTAAAGATTGTTATTTATAACTCAGCAAAAATTGTAAAATCTGTATCAGTAGGAGACTGCTGGCTAGAATGTCTCCTCTTACCTTTTATGTGCTACATTATGGTAGTCAGTATTTCAGTGGACTTAATAACAAAGAAAATGCTCCTAATAAAAGCAGTGTTCCTCTTGATTTTTGTTGTTGCACTCTGTTGAAAACCATTTTCAATTATGCAATAAATAATTATTTATAATTTATAAAGTAATTTTAACGGAGAGCAAATTCAGCCACCTAAAGGGTGGGAGGCGTGGTAGCCTCATGGTTAGTGCACTCGTCTCTGGATCAAGTGGTCCAGGTTCAGGTTCTGACCGTGGACATTGCGTTGTGTTCTTGGGCAACACACTTTATTCTCACAGTGCCTCTCTCTACCCCGTGTATAAATGGGTACCGGCGAACCTAATGCTGGAGAAAACCCTGCAATGGACTGCATCCCATCCAGGGGGGAGTAGAAATACCCCTAGTTGTCTCACACTACAAAAACCGGGATAAGCTCCAGCCTGGTGGGCCACTTGGCCTGTATACAGACTTTATTTATTACAATTTAGTGGCAGGTTTACATAACAATGAAAAAAATCTATCTAAAAAATCTATCCATTAAGTGGCTTGACCCTTACCTATCGATCGCCTTGGTTTGCATTGAAATGGACAGAGCAAAACATTTTAAACGCTCACCTTCAAGCTTCTGAGCCGAATATAGCCCCACTTCACTTTAAGCCTGAAAGAGTAGCCGAGACCGTCTTACGCGCATCGTGATTTTCACCAACTTTGGCTTGATTTTCCGGAACTTGAGGGATATTTTCCAGTCCCGGGAACTCTAAACTAACTCCTGATGGCCTTGCTTTGCAGTGAAATGGACACAGCAAAACTTTTTGAACCCTCACTTTGGACCTTCTGGGCCCAAATATAACCCCACTTCACTTTAAGACTTAAAGAGTTGCCGAGACCGCTTTACGCGCATCGTGATTTTGACCATCTTCGGCTTGATTTCCCGGGACTTGGGGGATATTTTCTAGTCCCGGGGACTATAAACTAAGTCCTGATGACCTTGTTTTGCAGTGAAATTGAAACAGCAAAAGGTTTTGAAAGCAGAGTTTCGAGCTTCTGGGCCGAAATATAGCCCCACTTCACTTGAGGAGTGAAAGATGAGCCGAGTCCGCCTTACGCGCATCGTGATTTTGACCAACTTCGGCTCGATTGGCCGGAACTTAGGGATCATTTCCAGTTCTGTGGACTCTAAACTAATTCCTGATGGCCTTGGTTTGCAATGAAGTGGACACAGCAAAACTTTTTGAACGCTCATCTTCGAGCTTCTGCGCCAAAATATAGCCCCACTTTACTTGAAGACTGAAAGAATAGCCGAGACCGCCTTACAGACATCGTGATTTTGACCAAGTTCAGCTCGATTTCCCGGAACTTGGGGGATATTTTCCAGTCCGCGCGACTTTAAAATAACTCCTGATGGCCTTTTTTTGCAGTTAAATGCACGAAGCGTAACTGTTTAAACGGTCACTTTCGAGCTTCTAGGCTGAAATATAGCCCCACTTCACTTTAAGACTGCAACAATACCCGACCGCGTTTCGCGAATCGTGATTTTGACCAACTTCGGATCGATATCCCGGAACTTGGGGGATATTTTCCAGTCCTGGGGACCCTAAACTAACTCCTGATCACCTTGGTTTGAAGTGAAATTGACAAAGGAAAACTTTTTGAACGCTCACTTTCGAGCTTCTGGTGCGAAATATAGCCCCACTTCACTTTAACACTGAAAGATTAGCCGAGACCGTCTTACGCTCATGGTGATTTTGACAAACTTAGGCTAAATTTCCCGGAATTTGGGGGATATTTTCCACTCCGTGGATCTCTATACTAACTCCTGATGGCCTTGGTTTGCAGTGAAATTGACACAGCAAAACTTTTTAAACACTCAGTTTCGAGCTTCTGGGCCGAAATATTGCCCCACTTCACTTTAAGACTGTAAGAGTAGCCGAGACCGCGTACGCGCGTCGTGATTTTGACCAACTTGGGCTAAATTTCCCGGAACTTGGGGGATATTTTCCATTCCCGGGGACTCTAAACTGACCCCCGACGTCCTTGGTCTGTAGTAAACCGGACACAGCAAGGCTTTTTGAACGCTCATTTTCGAGCTTCTGGGACGAGATATAGCCCCACTTTACTTTAAGACTAAAAGAGTAGCCGAGCCCGCCTTACGCGCATCGTGATTTTGACCAACTTCGGCTCGGTTTCCTGGAACTTGGGGAATATTTTTTAGTCCCGCGGACTCTAAAGTAACTCCTGATGGCCTTGGTTCGCATTGAAATGGACACAGCAAAACTTTTTGAAGGTTCACTTTCGAGCTTCTTGGCCCAAATGTAGCCCCACTTCACTTACAGACTGAAAGAGTAAGCGAGAGCGCCTTACGCGCATCGTGATTTTGACCAACTTTGGCTCGATTTCCCGCAACTTGGGGGATATTTTTTAGTCCTGGGGACTCTAAACTAACTCCTGATGCCCTTGGTTTGCATTGAAATCGACTTAGGAAAACATTTTGAACGCTCACCTTCGAGCTTCTGGGCCCAAATATAGCCCCACTTCACTTTAAGACTTTAAGAGTAGCAGAGACCGCCTTCCGCGCATTGTGATTTTGACCAGCTTAGGCTCGATTTCCCGGAACTTGGGGGATATTTTCAAATCCGGCGGGCTCTGAACTAATACCTGATTACCTTGCTTTGCAGTGAATTGGACACAGCATAACTTTTTCAACGCTCAGTTTCGACCTTCTTTGCCGAAATATAGCCACACTTCACTTTAAGACTGAAAGAGTAGCCGAGACCGCCTTACGCACATGGTGATTTTGACCAACTTCGGCTAAGTTTCCCGGAATTTGGGGGATATTTTCCACTCCCTGGGTCTCTAAACTAATTCCTGATGGCTTTGGTTTGCAGTGAAATCGACACAGCAAAACCTTTTTAAACACTCACTTTAGAGCTTCTGGGCCGAAATATTGCCCCGCTTCACTTTAAGACTGAAAGGGTAGCCGAGACCGCTTTACGGGCATGGTGATTTTAACCAACCTCGGCTCGATTGCCAGGAAGTTGGGGGATATTTTCTACTCCCGGAAACTCTAAATTAACTCCTGATGGCCTTCGTTTGCAGTGAAATAGACAGAGCAAAACTTTTTAAACGCTCACTTTCAAGCTCTTGGGCAGCATTGTAGCCCCACTTCACTTCAAGACTGAAAGAGTAGCCGAGACCGCCTTACGCGCATCGTGATTTTGATCAACTTTGGCTCGATTTTCCGGAAATTGGGGATATTTTCCAGTGCCGGAATCTCTAAACTAAACCCTGATGTCTTTATTTTTTGCTGAAATGGACACAGGTTAAAGAAGCGCAAGCTAGGTGTCGAGCTTCTAGGCTGAAATATAGCCCCACTTCATTTTAAGACTAAAAGAGTAGCCGAGACCGCCTTACGCGAATGGTGATTTTTGAGCATCTTTGGCTGGATTTGCGGGGACTAGGGGGATATTTTTCAGTCCCGGGGACTCTAAACTAACTCCTGATTGCCGTATTATTAAGTGAAAAGGACAGAGGTAAACGAAGCGGACGCTAGGTGTGGAGCTTCTAGGCCGAAATATAGCCCCACTTTAATTTAAAACGGTAAGAGTACAATAAACTCTTACGCACATCGTGATTTTCAGCAACTTTGCTTCTTTTGCCGGATTTTGGTTGATATTTTACAGTCCCGGGAACTCTAAACTAACTTCTGATGGCCTTAATTTTTACTAAAATGGACACAGATAAAAGGAGCGCTCGCTCGGTGTCGAGCTTCTAGGCCGAAATATAGCCCCACTTCACTTTAAGACGGAAAGAGTAGCAAAGAACGCCTTCCGCGCATGGTGATTTTCACCAACTTCGGCTCGATTTCCCGCAACTTCGAGGATATTTTCCAGTCCCGGAATTTCTAAACTAACTCCTCATTGTCGTGGTTTGCAGTGAAGTGGACTTAGCAGAACTTTTTAAACACTCACTTGTAAGTTTCTGGAACAAAATATAGCCCAACTTTACTTTAAGACTGATAGAGTAGCCGAGACCGGCTTATGCGCATGGTGATTTTGACCAAATTTGGCTCGATTTCCCGGAACTTGGGGGATATATTCCAGTCCCGGGGACTCTAAGCTAACTCCTGATGGCCTGGGTTTGCGGTGAAATGGACACAGGAAAACTTTTTGAACGCTTCCTTTCGAGCCTCTGGGCCGAAATATAGCCCCACTTCACTTTAAGTCTTAAAGAGTAGCCGACAACGCCTCACGCGCATCGTGAATTTGACCAACTTTGGCTCGATTTCCGGGAACTTTGGTGATATATTCCAGTCCTGGAGACTCTAAACTAAGTCGTGATGGCCTTGGTTTCCATTGAAATGGACATAGGAAAACATTTTGAACGGTCACCTTCGAGCTTCTGGGCCCAAATATAGCCCCACTTCACTTTAAGACTTTAAGAGTAGCCGAGACCGCCTTGCGCGCATCGTGATTTTGACCAGCTTAGGCTCGATTTCCCGGAACTTGGGGGATATTTTCAAATCCGGCGGGCTCTGAACTAACAACTAATTACCTTGCTTTGCAGTGACTTGGGCACAGCATAAGTTTTACAACGCTCAGTTTCGACCCTCTTTGCCGAAATATAGCCACACTTCACTTTAAGACTGAAAGAGTAGCCGAGACCGCCTTACGCGCATCGTGATTTTGACCAACTTCGGATCGATTTCTAGGAACTTGGGGGGTATTTTCCAGTCCCGAGTACTCTAAACTAACCCCTGATCGCCTTGGTTTGTATTGAAATGGACAGAGGAAAACATTTTGAACGCTCACCTTCGAGCTTCTGGGCCGAAATATAGCCCCACTCTACTTTAAGATTGCAAGAGTAGCCGAGTCCGTCTTACGCGCATCGTGAGTTTGACAAACTTTGGCTCGATTTCCCGGAACTTAGGGGATATATTCAAGTCTCGGGGACTCTAAACTATCTCCTGATTGCCTTGGTTTGCAGTGAAATGGACACAGCAATTTTTTTTGAACGCTAACTTTGGACCTTCTGGGCCGAAGTAGAGCCTCACTTCACTTTAAGACTGAACGAATAGCCGAGACGGCCTTACGCGTATCTTAATTTTGACAACCTCTGTCCCCATTTTCCCGCACTTACAGGATATTTTCCAGTCCCTGAGACTCTAACCTAACTTCTGCTCGCCTTTGTTTGCAGTGAAATTGACACAGGAAGACCTTTTGAACGGTCACTTTCGAGCTTCTGGGCAGAAATATAGCCCCACTTCACTTTAAGACTGAAAGATTAGCCGAGACCGCCTTACGCACATGGTGATTTTGACCAACTTCGGCTAAGTTTCCCGGAATTTGGGGGATATTTTCCACTCCCTGGGTCTCTAAACTAATTCCTGATGGCTTTGGTTTGCAGTGAAATCGACACAGCAAAACCTTTTCAAACATTCACTTTAGAGCTTCTGGGCCGAAATATTGCCTCACTTCACTTTAAGACTGAAAGGGTAGCCGAGACCGCTTTACGGGCATGGTGATTTTAACCAACCTCGGCTCGATTGCCAGGAAGTTGGGGGATATTTTCTACTCCCGGAAACTCTAAATTAACTCCTGATGGCCTTCGTTTGCAGTGAAGTAGACAGAGCAAAACTTTTTAAACGCTCACTTTCAAGCTCTTGGGCAGCAATGTAGCCCCACTTCACTTCAAGACTGAAAGAGTAGCCGAGACCGCCTTACGCGCATCGTGATTTTGATCAACTTTGGCTCGATTTTCCGGAAATTGGGGATATTTTCCAGTGCCGGGATTTCTAAACTAACTCCTCATTGTCGTGGTTTGCAGTGAAGTGGACTTAGTACAACTTTTTAAACGCTCACTTGTAAGTTTCTGGAACAAAATATAGCCCAACTTTACTTTAAGACTGATAGAGTAGCCGAGACCGGCTTACGTGCATGGTGATTTTGACCAAATTTGGCTCGATTTCCCGGAACTTGGGGGATATATTCCAGTCCCGGGGACTCTAAGCTAACTCCTGATGGCCTGGGTTTGCAGTGAAATGGACACAGGAAAACTTTTTGAACGCTTCCTTTCGAGCCTCTGGGCCGAAATATAGCCCCACTTCACTTTAAGACTTAAAGAGTAGCCCACACCGCCTTACGCGCATCGTGATTTTGACCATCTTCGGCTTGATTTCGCGGGACTTGGGGGATATTTTGTAGTCCCGGGGATTTGAAAATATCCCCCAAGTTCCGGGAAATCGAGCCTAAGCTGGTCAAAATCACGATGCGCGTAAGGCGGTCTCGGCTACTCTTAAAGTCTTAAAGTGAAGTGGGGCTATATTTGAGCCCAGAAGCTCTAAGGTGAGCGTTCAAAATGTTTTCCTATGTCCATTTCAATGCAAACCAAGGCCATCAGGAGTTAGTTTAGAGTCCCGGGGACTAAACAACTATTTCCTAAGTTGCGGGAAATCGAGCCGAAGTTGGTCAAAATCACGATGCGCGTAAGGCGCTCTCGCTTACTCCTTCAGTCTTTAAGTGAAGTGGGGCTATATTTTGGCGCAGAAGCTCGAAGATGAGCGTTGAAAGAGTTTTGCTGTGTCCATTTCATTGCAAACCAAGGCCACCAGGAATTAGTTTAGAGTCCACAGAACTGGAAAATATTCCCTAAGTTCCGGCCAATCGAGCCGAAGTTGGTCAAAATCACGATGCGCGTAAGGCGGTCTCGGCTATTTTTTCAGTCTTCAAGTGAAGTGGGGCTATATTTTGGCGCAGAAGCTCGAAGATGAGCGTTCAAAAACTTTTGCTGTGTCAATTTCACTGCAAAACAAGGTCATCAGGACTTAGTTTAAAGTCCCCGGAACTAGGAAATATCCCCCAAATCTCGGGAAATCAAGCCGAAGATGGTCAAAATCACGATGCGCGTAAAGCGGTCTCGGCAACTCTTTAAGTCTTAAAGTGAAGTGGGGTTATATTTGGGCCCAGAAGGTCCAAAGTGAGCGTTCAAAAAGTTTTGCTGTGTCCATTTCACTGCAAAGCAAGGCCATCAGGAGTTAGTTTAGAGTTCCTGGGACTGGAAAATATCCCCCAAGTTCCGGAAAATCAAGCCAAAGTTGGTGAAAATCACGATGCGCGTAAGACGGTCTCGGCTACTCTTTCAGGCTTAAAGTGAAGTGGGGCTATGTTCGGCTCAGAAGCTTGAAGGTGAGCGTTTAAAATGTTTTGCTCTGTCCATTTCAATGGAAACCAAGGCGATCGGGAGTTAGTTTACAGTACCTGGGACTGAAAAATATCCCACAAGTTCCAGTAAATTGAGCCAAAGTCTCTCAAAATCACGATGCGCGTAAGGCCATTTCGTCTATTTTTTCAGTCTTAAAATGAAGTGGGGCTATATTTCGACCTAGAAGCTCGGCACCGAGCGTGCGCTAATTTAATCTGTGTCGATTTCACTGAAAACTCAGGCAATCAGGAGTTAGTTTAGAGCTCCCAAAGCTGGAAACTATCCCCCAAGTTCCGGGAAATCGAGCCATAGAGGCTCAAAATCACGATGCGCGTAAGGCGGTCTCGTCTACTCTTTCAGCCTTAAAATGAAATGGGCTATATTTTGGGCCAAAGGCTCGAAAGTGAGCGTTCAAAAAGTTTTCCTGTGTCCATTTCACTGCAAACCAAGGACAAGAGGAAATACGTTAGAGTCCACGGGACTGTAAATTATCCCCCAAGTTGCGCGTAAGGCGGCCTCGGCTACTCTTTCAATCTTAAAATGAAGTGCGACTAAACTTTTGTGCCCAGAAGCTGGAAAGTCAGCGTTCAAAAAGTTTTGCTGTTTCCATTTCACTCCAAACCAAGACAAGCAGGAGTTAGTTTAGAGTCCCCGCGACTGGAAAATATCCCCCAAGTTCCGGGAAATCAACCCGAAGTTTGTCAAAATCACCATGCGCGTAAGGCGGTCTCGGCTACCCTTTTAGTGTTAAAGTAAAGTGGGGCTATATTTTGGCCCAGAAGCTCGAAATTGAGCGTTCAAAAAGTTTTGCTGTGTCCATTTTACTGCAAACCAAGGCCATCAGGAATTAGTTTAGAGTCCTCAGAACTGGAATAGATCCCCTAAGTTCCGGCAAATCGAGCCGAAGTTGCTCAAAATCAGGATGCGCGTAAGTCGGTCTCGGCTACTCTTTGAGTCTTCAAGTGAAGTGGGGCTCTATTTTGGTCCAGAACCTCGAAAGTGTGCGTTGAAAAACTTGTGCTGCGTAAATTTCACTGCAAACCATGGCGATCAGGAGTTAGTTTAGAGTCCCCGGGGCTGGAAAATATTCTCCAAGTTCCGGGAAATCGAGCAGAAGTTAATCAAAATCACGATGCGCGTAACGCGGTCTCGTCTACTGTTTCAGTCTTAAAATGAAGTATGGCTGTATTTCGGCCGAGAAGCTCTACACCGAGCGTGCGCTCCTTTTGCCTTTGTACATATCACTGAAAAGTAAGTTCATCGTGAGTTAGCACAGAGTCCTCGGGACTGGAAAATATTCCCCGAATTCCGGCAAATCGAGCCAAAGATGCTCAAAATCAAGATGCGAGTAAGGCGGTCTCGGCTACTCTTTCACTCTGAAAATGAAGTGGGGCCATATTTCGGTTCTACAAGCTTAACACCGAGCGTGCGCTCCTTTTGCCTGTGACCCTTTCACTAAGAACTAAGTCCATCAGGAGATAGTTTAGAGTCCTCGAGACTGGAAACTATCCTCCAAGTTTCGGCAAATTGAGCCATAGTTTCTTAAAATTACGATAAGCGTACGGCAGTTTCGTTTACTCTTTCAGTCTTAAAATGAAGTGGGGCTTTATTTCGACCTAGAAGCTCGACAGGGAGCGTGCGCTCCTGTTACCTGTGACCATTTTACTGAAAACTAAGGTTATCAGGAGTTAGCTTAGAGTCCCCGGGACTGGAAAAGATCCCCCAAGTTTTCGCAGATCGAGCCATAGTGGCTAAAAATTTGGATGCGCTTAAGGCGGATTCGTCTACCCTTTCCGTCTTAAAATAAAGTGGGGCTAGATTTCGGCCTACAACCTGGAAACCTAGCGTGCGCTCCTTTTACCTGTGTCCATTTCACTAAAAACCAAGGCAATCAGGAGTTAGTTTAGAGCTTCCGGGACTGGAAAATATCCCCCAAAGCCCGAGAAATCAAGCCGAAGTTGGACAAATTTACCATGCGCGTAAGGCGGTCTCGGCTACTCTTTCAGTCTTAAAGTGAAGTGGGGCTATATTTCGGCCCAGAAGCTCGAAAGTGAAGGTTCAAAAAGTTTGGCTGTGTCCATTTCACTGAAAACCAAGGCCATTAGGAATTAGTTTAGAGTGCCCGGGACTGGGAATTATTTCCCAAGTTCCGGGAAATCGAGCCGAAGTAACCCAAAATCACGATACGCGTAAGGCAATCTCAGCTACTCTTTCAGTCTTAAAGTGAAGTAGGGCTATGCTTCGGCCCAGAAGCTCGAAAGTGAGCGTTCAAAATGTTATCCTGTGTCCATTTCACTGCAAACCAAAGCCATCAGGAGTTAGTTTAGAGTCCCCGGAACTGGAAAATATCCCCAAGTTCCGCGAAATCGAGACGGAGTTGGTCAAAATCATGATGCGCGTAAGGCGGTCTCGGCTACTCTTTCAGTCTTAAAGTGAAGTAGGGCTATATTCCGGTCCAGAAGCTCGAAAGTGAGCGTTCAAAAAGTTTTGCTCTCTCAATTTAACTGAAAACCAAGGCCATCGTGAGTTAGTTTAGAGTCCCCGGGACTGAGAAATATCCCTTAAGTTCCGGAAACTCGAGCCGAAGTTGGTCAAAATCACGATGCGCCTAAGGCGGTCTCGGCTACTCTTTCAGTTTTAAAGTGGTGGGGCTATATTTCTGCCCAGAATTTCGAAAGTATGCGTTCAAAAAAATTGGCTGTGTCCATTTCACTGCAAACCAAGGCCATCAGGAATTACTTCAGAGTCCTTGGGACTGGAATATATCCCCGAAGTTTCGGGAAATCTAGCCGAAGTTGGTCGAAACCACGATGCGCGTAAGACGGTCTCGGCTACTCTTTCAGTCTTAAAGTGAAGTGGGGCTATATTTCGGCTCAGAAGCTCGAAAGGGAGCGTTCAAAAAGTTTTGCTCTCTCCATTTCAATGCAAACCAAGGCAATCAGGAGTTACTTTAGAGTCCCCGGTACCGGAAAATATCCCCATTTCCCGGGAAATCGAGCCAAAGTTGGTCACAATCACGATAAGCGTAAGGCGGTCTCGGCTACTCTTTCATTCTTAAAGTGAACTGGGGCAATATTTCCGCCCAGAAGCTTGAAAGTGAGCGTTCAGAAAGTTTTGCTGTGGCCATTTCACATCAAAGCAAGGCCATCAGGAGTTACTTTAGAGTCCGCGGTACTGTAAAATATCCCCCAAGCTCCAGGAAATCGAGCCGAAGTTGGTGAAAATTACGATGCACGTAAGCCGGTCTCGGCTACTCTTTCAATCTTAAAGTAAAGTGGAGCTATATTTCGGCCCAGAAGGTCGAAAGTGAGCGTTCAAAAAGTTTTGCTCTGTCCATTTTACTGCAGACCAAGGACGTTGGGGGCCAGTTCAGAGTCCCCGGGAATGGAAAATATCCCCCAAGTTCCGGGAAATTTAGCGCAAGCTGGTCAAAATCACGACGCGCGTACGGCGGTCTCGGCTCCTCTTTCAGGCTTAAAGTGAAGTGGGACAATATTTCGGCCCAGAAGCTCGAAAGTGAGCGTTCAAAAAGTTTTCCTGTGTCAATTTCACTTCGAACCAAAGCCATCAAGAGTTAGTTTAGAGTTTCAGGGACTGAAAAATATCCCGTAAGTGCCGAAAAATCGAGACAAAGTTTCGCAAAATAAATAAGCGCGTAAGGCCGTCTCGGCTACTCTTTTAGTGTTAAAATAAAGTGGGGCTCTATTTCGGCCCAGAAGCTCCAAAGTAAGGGTTCAAAAAAATTTGCTGTGTCCATTTCACTGGAAACCAAGGCCATCAGGAGTTAGTTTAGTGTTCCCGGGACTGGAATATATCCCCCAGGTTCCGGCAAATCGAGCCGAAGTTAGTCAAAATCACGATTTGCGTAATACAGACTCGGCTACTCTTACTCTTAAAAAGAAGTGGGGCTATATTTCGGCCCAGAAGCTCGAAGGTGAGTCTTCACAACGTTTTGCTCTGTCAGTTTCAATGCAAAGCAAGGCGATCAGGAGTTAGTTTAGAGTCCCCGGGACTGGAAAAAATCCCCCAAGTTCCGGGATATCGATCCGAAGTTGGTCAAAATCACGATGCGCGAAACGCGATCTCGGCTATTGTTTCAGTCTTAAAGTGAAGTGGGGCTATATTTCGGCCCAGAAGCTCGAAAGTGACCGTTTAAAAAGTTACGCTTTGTGCATTTAACTGCAAACAAAGGCCGTCAGGAGTTAGTTTAAAGTCCCCCGGAGTGGAAATTATCCGCTAAGTTCCGGGAAATCGAGCTGAAGTTAGTCAAAATCACGATGCCTGTAAGGCGGTCTCCTATACTCTTTCAGTCTTAAAGTGAAGTGGGGCTATATTTCGGCCCAGAAGCTGCAAAGTGATCGTTAAAAAAGTTATGCTCTGTGCATTTCACTGCAAACCAAGGCAATCAGGAGTTAGCTTAGAGTCCCCTAGACTGGAAAATATCTCCCAAGTTCCGGGAAATCGAGCTGAACTTGGTCAAAATCACGATGCGCGTAAGGAGGTCTCGGCTACTATATGAGGGTTAAATTAAAGTGGGCTTCTATTTAAGCCCACAAGCTAGAAGGTGAGTGTTAAAAAAGTTGTGCTCTGTCCATTTCTCCGAAAACCAAGGCCATAAGGAGTTAATTTAGAGCTCGCGGGACTCGAACATATCCACCAAGCTCCGGGAAATCGACCCGAAGTTGGTCAAAATCACGATTCGCGCAAGACAGTTTCGGCTACTCTTTCAGTCTTAAAGTAAAGTGGGCTATATTTCGGGCCAGAAGCTCGAAAGTGAGCGTTCAAAAAGTTTCGCTGTGTCCATTTCAATGCAAACCAAGACGATCAGGAGTTAGTTTAGAGTCTCCGGGACTGGAAAATATCCCCCAAATTCCGGGAAATCGAGCCGAAGTTGGTCAAAATCACGATTCGCGCAAGGCCGTCTCAGCTATTCTTTCAGTCTTAAAGTGAAGTTGGGCTATATTTTCGCCATAAGCTCGAAGATAAGCGTTCAAAAAGTTTTGCTGTAGCCATTTCACTGCAAACCAAGGCCATCAGGAATAAGTTTAGAGTCCACAGAACTGGAAAATATTCCCTAATTTCCGGGAAATCGAGCCGAAGTTGGTCAAAATCACGATGCGCGTAGGGCGGACTCGGCTCATCTTTCACTCTACAAGTGAAGTGAGGCTATATTTCGGCCTAGAAGCTCGAAACTTTGCTTTCAAAAAGTTTCGTTGTTTCAATTTCACTGCAAAACAAGGCCATCCGGACTTAGTTTACAATCCCCGGGACTAGAAAATATCCCCCAAGTCCCGCGAAATCAAGCCAAAGATGGTCAAAATCACGATGCGCGTAAGGCAATGTCGGCTACTCTTTAAGTCTTAAAGTAAAGTGGGGCTATGTTTCGGCCCAGAAGCTCGAAAGGAAGCGTTCAAAAAGTTTTCCTGTGTCCATTTCACTGCAAACCAAGGCCATCAGGAGTTAGTTTAGAGTCCCCGGGACTGGAATATAGCCCCCAAGTTCCGGGAAATCGAGCAGAAGTTTGTCAAAATCACGATGCGCGCAAGGCGGTCCCGGCTACTCTTTCAGTGTTAAAGTGAAGTTGCGCTATATTTCGGCCCAGAGGCTCGAAAGTGCGCATTCGAAAAGTTTTACTGTGTCCATTTCACTGCAAAGCAAGGCCATCAGGAGTTAGTTTAGAGCCCTTGGGACTAGAAAATATTTCCCAAGTTCCGCCAGATCGAGCCGAAGTTGGTCAAAGTCACGATGCGCGTAAGGCGCTCTCGGTTAGTCTTTCAGTCTTAAAGTGAAGTTGGGCTATAGTTCGGCCAAGAAGCTCGAAAGTGCGCGTTCAAAATGTTTTGCTCTGTCCCTTTCACTGGAAACTAAGGCCGTCAGGAGTTAGTTTAGAGCCCCCGGGACTGGAAAATATTCTCCAAGTTCCAGGAAATCGCGCCGAAGTTGATCAAAATCACCATGCGCCTAACGGGCTCTCGGCTATTCTTTCAGTCTTAAATTTAAGTAGGGCTCTATTTCGGCCCTGAAGCTCGAAGGTGAGCGTTCAGAATGTTTTGCTGTGTTCATTAAATTGGAAACCAAGGTCATCGGGAGTTAGTTTAGCGTCCCCGGGACTTTAAATTATTCGCTAACTTCCGGGAAATCGAGCAAAAGTGGCCCAAAATCACGATGCGCGTAAGGCGGTCTCGGCTACTCTTTCAGTCTTAAAATTAAGGGGGGCTATATTTCGACCTAGAAGCTCGAGACCTAGCGTGCGCTAATTTTACCTGTGTCCATTTCACTGACATCTTAGGCGATCAGGTGTTAGTTTAGAGTCCTTGGGACTGGAAAATATGTATCAAATTCTGGCAGATCGAGCCAAAGTTGCTCAAAATCACGATGCGCCTAAGGCGGTCTCGGCTACTCTTTCAGTGTTAAAGTGAAGTGTGGCTGTATTTGAGCCGAGAAGCTCGACACTGAGCGTCCGCTCCGTTTGCCTTTGTACATATTACTGAAAACTAAGTTCATCATGAGTTAGCACAGAGTCCTCGGGACTGGAAAATATTCCCCGAATTCCGGCAAATCGAGCCAAAGATGCTCAAAATCAAGATGCGAGTAAGGCGGTCTCGGCTACTCTTTCACTCTGAAAATGAAGTGGGGCCATATTTCGGTTCTACAAGCTTGACGCCGAGCGTGCGCTCCTTTTACCTGTGTCCTTTTCACTAAGAACTAAGTCCATCAGGAGATAGTTTAGAGTCCTCGAGACTGGAAACTATCCTCCAAGTTTCGGCAAATTGAGCCATAGTTTCTTAAAATTACGATAAGCGTACGGCAGTTTCGTTTACTCTTTCAGTCTTAAAATGAAGTGGGGCTTTATTTCGACCTAGAAGCTCGACAGGGAGCGTGCGCTCCTGTTACCTGTGACCATTTCACTGAAAACTAAGGTTATCAGGAGTTAGCTTAGAGTCCCCGGGACTGGAAAAGATCCCCCAAGTTTTCGCAGATCGAGCCATAGTGGCTAAAAATTTGGATGCGCTTAAGGCGGATTCGTCTACCCTTTCCGTCTTAAAATAAAGTGGGGCTAGATTTCGGCCTACAACCTGGAAACCTAGCGTGCGCTCCTTTTACCTGTGTCCATTTCACTAAAAACCAAGGCAATCAGGAGTTAGTTTAGAGCTTCCGGGACTGGAAAATATCCCCCAAAGCCCGAGAAATCAAGCCGAAGTTGGACAAATTTACCATGCGCGTAAGGCGGTCTCGGCTACTCTTTCAGTCTTAAAGTGAAGTGGGGCTATATTTCGGCCCAGAAGCTCGAAAGTGAAGGTTCAAAAAGTTTGGCTGTGTCCATTTCACTGAAAACCAAGGCCATTAGGAATTAGTTTAGAGTGCCCGGGACTGGGAATTATTTCCCAAGTTCCGGGAAATCGAGCCGAAGTAACCCAAAATCACGATGCGCGTAAGGCAATCTCAGCTACTCTTTCAGTCTTAAAGTGAAGTAGGGCTATGCTTCGGCCCAGAAGCTCGAAAGTGAGCGTTCAAAACGTTATCCTGTGTCCATTTCACTGCAAACCACAGCCATCAGAACTTAGTTTAGAGTCCTCCGAACTGGAAAATATCCCCCAAGTTCCGCGAAATCGAGACGAAGTTGGTCAAAATCACGATGCGCGTAAGGCGGTCTCGGCTACTCTTTCAGTCTTAAAGTGAAGTAGGGCTATATTTCGGTCCAGAAGCTCGAAAGTGAGCGTTCAAAAAGTTTTGCTCTCTCAATTTAACTGAAAACCAAGGCCATCGTGAGTTAGTTTAGAGTCCCCGGGACTGAAAAATATCCCTTAAGTTCCGGAAACTCGAGCCGAAGTTGGTCAAAATCACGATACGCCTAAGGCGGTCTCGGCTACTCTTTCAGTTTTAAAGTGAAGTGGGGCTATATTTCTGCCCAGAATTTCGAAAGTATGCGTTCAAAAAAATTGGCTGTGTCCATTTCACTGCAAACCAAGGCCATCAGGAATTACTTTAGAGTCCTTGGGACTGGAATATGTCCCCGAAGTTTCGGGAAATCTAGCCGAAGTTGGTCAAAACCACGATGCGCGTAAGACGGTCTCGGCTACTCTTTCAGTCTTAAAGTGAAGTGGGGCAATATTTCGCCCCAGAAGCTCGAAACTGAGTGCTTAAAAAGTTTTGCTGTGTCAATTTCACTGCAAAGCAAGGCCAGCAGGAGTTAGTTTAGAGACCCAGGGAGTGGAAAGTATTCCCCAAATTCCGATAAATTTAGCCTAAGTTTCTCAAAATCACGAGGGCGTAAGGCGGTCTTGGCTAATCTTTCAGTCTTAAAGTGAAGTGGGGCTATATTTCGCCCCAGAAGCTCGAAAGTGAGCGTTCAAAAAGTTTTCCTGTGTCAATTTCACTTCGAACCAAAGCCATCAAGAGTTAGTTTTGAGTCCCAGGGACTGGAAAATATCCCGTAAGTGCCGAAAAATCGAGACAAAGTTTGGCAAAATAAATAAGCGCTTAAGGCCGTCTCGGCTACTCTTTTAGTGTTAAAATTAAGTGGGGCTCTATTTCGGCCCAGAAGCTCCAAAGTAAGGGTTCAAAAAAATTTGCTGTGTCCATTTCACTGGAAACCAAGGCCATCAGGAGTTAGTTTAGTGCTCCCGGGACTGGAATATATCCCCCAGGTTCCGGCAAATCGAGCCGAAGTTAGTCAAAATCACGATTTGCGTAATACAGACTCGGCTACTCTTACTCTTAAAAAGAAGTGGGGCTATATTTCGGCCCAGAAGCTCGAAGGTGAGTCTTCACAACGTTTTGCTCTGTCAGTTTCAATGCAAAGCAAGGCGATCAGGAGTTAGTTTAGAGTCCCCGGGACTGGAAAAAATCCCCCAAGTTCCGGGATATCGATCCGAAGTTGGTCAAAACACGATGCGCGAAACGCGATCTCGGCTATTGTTTCAGTCTTAAAGTGAAGTGGGGCTATATTTCGGTCCGGAAGCTCGAAAGTGACCGTTTAAAAAGTTACCCTTGGTGCATTTAACTGCAAACAAAGCCCATCAGGAGTTAGTTTAAAGTCCCCCGGAGTGGAAATTATCCGCTAAGTTCCGGGAAATCGAGCTGAAGTTAGTCAAAATCACGATGCCTGTGAGGCGGTCTCCGCTACTCTTTCAGTCTTAAAGTGAAGTGGGGCTATATTTCGGCCCAGAAGCTGCAAAGTGATCGTTAAAAAAGTTATGCTCTGTGCATTTCACTGCAAACCAAGGCCATCAGGAGTTAATTTAGAGTCCCCTGGACTGGAAAATATCCCCCAAGTTCCGAGAAATCGAGCTGAACTTGGTCAAAATCACGATGCGGGTAAGGCGGTCTCGGCTACTATATGAGGGTTAAAGTGAAGTGGGCTTCTATTTAAGCCCACAAGCTAGAAGGTGAGTGTTAAAAAAGTTGTGCTCTGTCCATTTCTCCGAAAACCAAGGCCATAAGGAGTTAATTTAGAGCTCGCGGGACTCGAATATATCCGCCAAGCTCCGGGAAATCGACCCGAAGTTGGTCACATTCACGATTCGCGCGAGACGGTTTCGGCTACTCTTTCAGTCTTAAAGTAAAGTGGGCTATATTTCGGGCCAGAAGCTCGAAAGTGAGCGTTCAAAAAGTTTCGCTGTGTCCATTTCAATGCAAACCAAGACGATCAGGAGCTAGTTTAGAGTCCCAGCGACTGGAAAATATCCCTCAAGTTCCGGGAAATCAACCCGAAGTTTGTCAAAATCACCATGCGCGTAAGGCGGTCTCGGCTACTCTTTTAGATTTAAAGTAAAGTGGGGCTATATTTTGGCCCAGAAGCTCGAAGATAAACGTTCAAAACGTTTTGCTGTGTCCATTTCAATGCAAACCAAGGCCATCAGGAATTAGTTTAGAGTCCTCGGAACTGGAATATATCCCCTAAGTTCCGCCAAATCGAGCCGAAGTTGCTCAAAATCAGGATGCGCGTAAGTCGGTCTCGGCTACTCTTTCAGTCTTAAGTGAAGTGGGGCTATATTTCGGCCCAGAAGCTCGAAAGTGTGCGTTCAAAAAATTTTGCTGTGTCCATTTCAATGCAAACCAAGGCCATCAGGAATTAGTTTAGAGTCCTCGGAACTGGAATATATCCCCTAAGTTCCGCCAAATCGAGCCGAAGTTGCTCAAAATCAGGATGCGCGTAAGTCGGTCTCGGCTACTCTTTCTGTCTTCAAGTGAAGTGCGGCTGTATTTCGGCCCACAAGCTCGAAAGTGAGCGTTCAAAAAGTTTTGCTGTGTCAATTTCACTGCAAACCAAGGCCATCAGGAGTTAGTTTAGAGTACGCGAAAGTAGAAAATATCTCCCCAGTTTCGGGAAATCGAGCTCAAGTGGGTGAAAATCACGATGCGCGCAAGGCCGTCCCGGCTACTCTTTCAGTCTTAAAGTGAAGTTGCGCTATATTTCGGCCCAGAGGCTCGAAAGTGCGCATTCGAAAAGTTTTACTGTGTCCATTTCACTGCAAAGCAAGGCCATCAGGAGTTAGTTCAGAGCCCTTGGGACTAGAAAATATTTCCCAAGTTCCGCCAGATCGAGCCGAAGTTGGTCAAAGTCACGATGCGCGTAAAGCGCTCTCGGTTAGTCTTTCAGTCTTAAAGTGAAGTTGGGCTATAGTTCGGCCAAGAAGCTCGAAAGTGCGCGTTCAAAATGTTTTGCTCTGTCCCTTTCACTGGAAACTAAGGCCGTCAGGAGTTAGTTTAGAGCCCCCGGGACTGGAAAATATTCTCCAAGTTCCAGGAAATCGCGCCGAAGTTGATCAAAATCACCATGCGCCTAACGGGCTCTCGGCTATTCTTTCAGTCTTAAATTTAAGTAGGGCTCTATTTCGGCCCTGAAGCTCGAAGGTGAGCGTTCAGAATGTTTTGCTGTGTTCATTAAATTGGAAACCAAGGTCATCGGGAGTTAGTTTAGCGTCCCCGGCACTTAAAATTATTCGCCAACTTCCGGGAAATCGAGCAAAAGTGGCCCAAAATCACGATGCGGGTAAGGCGGTCTCGGCTACTCCTTCAGTCTTAAAATTAAGGGGGCTATATTCTCAACCAAGAAGCTCGAGACCGGGCGTGCGCTAATTTTACCTGTCTCCATTTCACTGAAAACAAAGGAAATCAGGAGTTAGTTTAGAGCTTCCGGGACTGGAAAATATCCCCCAAACCCCGAGAAATCAACCCGAAGTTGGACAAATTTACCATGCGCGTAAGGCGGTCTCGGCTACTCTTTCAGTCTTTAAGTGAAGTGGGGCTATATTTCGGCCCAGAAGCTCGAAAGTGAAGGTTCAAAAAGTTTGGCTGTGTCCATTTCACTGAGAACCAAGGCCATCAGGAATTAGTTTAGAGTTTCCGGGACTGGGAATTATTTCCCAAGTTCCGGGAAATCGAGCCGAAGTAACCCAAAATCACGATATGCGTAAGGCAATCTCAGCTACTCTTTCAGTCTTAAAGTGAACTAGGGCTATGCTTCGGCCCAGAAGCTCGAAAGTGAGCGTTCAAAATGGTATCCTGTGTTCATTTCACTGCAAACCAAAGACATTAGGACTTAGTTTAGAGTCTTCGGAACTGGAAAATATCCCCCAAGTTCCGCGAAATCGAGACGGAGTTGGTCAAAATCATGATGCGCGTAAGGCGGTCTCGGCTACTCTTTCAGTCTTAAAGTGAAGTAGGGCTATATTTCGGTCCAGAAGCTCGAAAGTGAGCGTTCAAAAAGTTTTGCTCTCTCAATTTAACTGAAAACCAAGGCCATCGTGAGTTAGTTTAGAGTCCCCGGGACTGAAAAATATCCCTTAAGTTCCGGAAACTCGAGCCGAAGTTGGTCAAAATCACGATGCGCCTAAGGCGGTCTCGGCTACTCTTTCAGTTTTAAAGTGGTGGGGCTATATTTCTGCCCAGAATTTCGAAAGTATGCGTTCAAAAAAATTGGCTGTGTCCATTTCACTGCAAACCAAGGCCATCAGGAATTACTTTAGAGTCCTTGGGACTGGAATATGTCCCCGAAGTTTCGGGAAATCTAGCCGAAGTTGGTCAAAACCACGATGCGCGTAAGACGGTCTCGGCTACTCTTTCAGTCTTAAAGTGAAGTGGGGCAATATTTCGGCCAGAAAGCTCGAAGGTGAGTCTTCACAACATTTTGCTCTGTCAGTTTCAATGCAAAGCAAGGCCGTCAGGAGTTAGTTTAGAGTTCCCGGGACTGGAAAATATCCCCCAAGTTCCGGGATATCAATCCGAAGTTGGTCAAAATCACGATGCGCGTAAGCGCTCTCGCTTACTCTTTCAGTCTTTAAGTGAGGTGGGGCTATATTTTGGCGAAGAAGCTCGAAAGTGAACGTTCAAAAAGTTTTGCTGTGTCCATTTCAATGCGAACCAAGGCCATCAGGAGTTACTTTAGAGTCCGCGGGACTTAAAAATATTCTCCAAGTTTCGGGAAACCGAGCCGAAGTTGGTCAAAATCACGATGCGCGTAAGGCGGGCTCGGCTACTCTTTTAGTCTTAAGGTAAAGTGGGGCTATATCTCGTCCCAGAAGCTCGAAAATGACCGTTCAAAAGGCCTTGCTGTGTCCAGTTTACTGCACACCAAGGACGTCAGGGGTCAGTTTAGAGTCCCCGGGAATGAAAAATATCCCCCAAGTTCCGGGAAATTTAGCCGAAGTTGGTCAAAATCACGACGCGCGTACGCGGTCTCGGCTACTCTTTCAGTCTTAAAGTGAAGTGGGGCAATATTTCGGCCCAGAAGCTCGAAACTGAGTGTTCAAAAAGTTTTGCTGTGTCAATTTCACTGCTAACCAAGGCCATCAGGAGTTAGTATAGAGACCCACGGAGTGGAAAATATCCCCCTACTTCCGGGAAATTTAGCCTAAGTTTGTCAAAAACTATGGGCGTAAGACGGTCTTGGCTTATCTTTCAGTCTTAAAGTGAAGTGGGGCTATATTTCGCGCCAGAAGCTCGGAAGTGAGCGTTCAAAAAGTTTTCCCTTGTCAAGTTCACTTCAAACCAAGGTGATCAGGAGTTAGTTTAGGGTCCCCAGGACTGAAAAATATCCCCCAAGTTCCGGGATATCGATCCGAAGTTGGTCAAAATCACGATTCGCGAAACGCGGGTCGGCTATTGTTGCAGTCTTAAAGTGAAGTGGGGCTATATTTCAGCCTAGAAGCTCGAAAGTGACCGTTTAAACAGTTACGCTTCGTACATTTAACTGCAAAAAAAGGCCATCAGGAGTTATTTTAAAGTCCCCCGGACTGGAAAATATCCGCCAAGTTCCGGGAGATCGAGCTGAACTTGGTCAAAATCACGATGTCTGTAAGGCGGTCTCGGCTATTCTTTCAGTCTTCAAGTAAAGTGGGGCTATATTTTGGCGCAGAAGCTCGAAGATGAGCGTTCAAAAAGTTTTGCTGTGTCCATTTCATTGCAAACCAAGGCCATCAGGAATTAGTTTAGAGTCCACAGAACTGGAAATGATCCCTAAGTTCCGGCCAATCGAGCCGAAGTTGGTCAAAATCACGATGCGCGTAAGGCGGTCTCGGCTATTTTTTTTAGTCTTCAAGTAAAGTGGGGCTATATTTTGGCGCAGAAGCTCGAAGATGAGCGTTCAAAAAGTTTTGCTGTGTCCATTTCATTGCAAACCAAGGCCATCAGGAATTAGTTTAGAGTCCACAGAACTGGAAAATATTCCCTAAGTTCCGGTCAATCGAGCCGAAGTTGGTCAAAATCACGATGCGCGTAGGGCGGACTCGGCTCATCTTTCACTCCTCAAGTGAAGTGGGGCTATATTTCGGCCCAGAAGCTCGAAACTCTGCTTTCAAAAACTTTTGCTCTTCCAAGTTCACTGCAAAACAAGGTCATCAGGACTTAGTTTAAAGTCCCCGAGACTAGAAAATATCCCCCAAATCTCGGGAAATCAAGCCGAAGATGGTCAAAATCTTGATGCGCGTAAAGCGGTCTCGGCAACTCTTTAAGTCTTAAAGTGAAGTGGGGTTATATTTGGGCCCAGAAGGTCCAAAGTGAGGGTTCAAAAAGTTTTGCTGTGTCCATTTCACTGCAAAGCAAGGCCATCAGGAGTTAGTTTAGAGTCCCCGGGACTGGAAAATATCCCCCAAGTTCCGGAAAATCAAGCCAAAGTTGGTGAAAATCACGATGCGCGTAAGACGGTCTCGGCTACTCCTTCAGGCTTAAAGTGAAGTGGGGCTATATTCGGCTCAGAAGCTTGAAGGTGAGCGTTTAAAATGTTTCGCTCTGTCCATTTCAATGGAAACCAAGGCGATCGGGAGTTAGTTTACAGTCCCTGGGACTGAAAAATATCCCACAAGTTCCGGCAAATTGAGCCAAAGTTGCTCAAAATCACGATGCGCGTAAGGCCGTTTCGTCTATTTTTTCAGTCTTAAAATGAAGTGGGGCTATATTTCGACCTAGAAGCTCGGCACCGAGCGTGCGCTAATTTAATCTGTGTCGATTTTACTGAAAACTAAGGCAATCAGGAGTTAGTTTAGAGCTCCCAAAACTGAAAACTATCCCCCAAGTTCCGGGAAATCCAGCCATAGAGGCTCAAAATCACGATGCGCGTAAGGCGGTCTCGTCTACTCTTTCAGCCTTAAAATAAAATGGGCTATATTTCGGCCCAAAGGCTCGAAAGTGAGCGTTCAAAAAGTTTTCCTGTGTCCATTTGACTGCAAACCAAGGCCAAGAGGAAATACGTTAGAGTCCACGGGACTGTAAAATATCCCCCAAATTCCGGGAAATCAAGCGTAAGTTGGTCAAAATCACGTTGCGTGTAAGGCGGTCTCTGCTACTCTTTCAGTTTTAAAGTGAAGTGGGGCTATATTTCGACCCAGCAGCTCGAAAGTAAGCGTTCAAAAGATTTTCCTGTGTCCATTGCTCGGTCAACCAAGGCAATTAGGAGTTAGTTTAGAGTCCCCGGGACTGGAAAATATCCTCCCAGTTCCGGGAAATGGAGCCGAACTTGGTCAAAATCACGATGCGCTTAAGACGGTCTCGGCTACTCTTTAAGTCTTAAAGTGAAGTGGGGCTATGTGTTGGCCCAGAAGCTTTAAAGTGAGCGTTGAAAAAGTTTTGCCGTTTCCATTTTACTGCAAACCAAGGCAATCAGGAGTTAGCTTAAAGTTCCCGGGTCTGGAAAATATCCCCCAAGTTCCGGGAAATCGAGGCGTAGTTTGTCAAAATCACGATTCGCATGAGGCGGTCTCGGCTACTCTTTCAGTCTTAAAGTGAAGTGGGGCTAAACTTTTGAGCCCAGAAGCTGGAAAGTCAGCGTTCAAAAAGTTTTGCTGTTTCCATTTCACTCCAAACCAAGACAAGCAGGAGTTAGTTTAGAGTCCCCGGGACTGGAAAATATCCCCCAAGTTTCCGAAAATCGAGCTTAAGTTAGTCAAAATTACGATGCCTGTAAGGCGCCCTCGGCTACTCTTTCAATCTTAAAATGAAGTGGGGCTAAACTTTTGGGCCCAGAAGCTCGAAATTGAGCGTTCAAAAAGTTTTGCTGTGTTCATTTTACTGCAAACCAAGGCCATCAGGAATTAGTTTGGAGTCCTCAGAACTGGAATATATCCCCTAAGTTCCGCCAAATCGAGCCGAAGTTGCTCAAAAACTAGGATGCGCGTAAGTCGGTCTCGGCTACTCTTTGAGTCTTCAAGTGAAGTGGGGCTCTATTTTGGTCCAGAACCACGAAAGTGTGCGTTCAAAACTTGTGCTGTGTAAATTTCACTGCAAACCATGGCCATCAGGAGTTAGTTTAGAGTCCCCGGGACTGGAAAATATTCTCCAAGTTCCGGGAAATCGAGCAGAAGTTGATCAAAATCACGATGCGCGTAACGCGGTCTCGGCTACTGTTTCAGTCTTCAAGTGAAGTGTGGCTGTATTTCGGCTCACAAGCTCGAAAGTGAGCGTTCAAAAAGTTTTGCTGTGTCCATTTCACTGCAAACCAAGGCCATCAGGCGTTAGTTTAGAGTACGCGGAAGTAGAAAATATCCTCCCAGTTCCGGGAAATCGAGCCCATGTTGGTCAAAATCACGATGCGCGCAAGGCCGTGTCGGCTACTCTTTCAGTCTTAAAGTGAGGTGTGGCTGTATTTCGGCCCACAAGCTCGAAAGTGAGCGTTCAAAAAGTTTTGCTGTCTCCATTTCACTGCAAAGGAAGGCCATCAGGAGTTAGTTTAGAGTCCTTGGGACTAGAAAATATTTCCCAAGTTCCGCCAGATCGAGCCGAAGTTGGTCGAAGTCACGATGCGCGTAAGGCGCTCTCGGTTAGTCTTTCAGTCTTAAAGTGAAGTTGGGCTATAGTTCGGCCAAGAAGCTCGAAAGTGCACGTTCAAAAAGTTTTGCTCTGTCCCTTTCACTGGAAACCAAGGCCATCAGGAGTTAGTTTAGAGTCCCCGGGACTGGAAAATATTCTCCAAGTTCCAGGAAATCGCGCCGAAGTTGATCAAAATCACCATGCGCGTAACGGGCTCTCGGCTATTCTTTCAGTTTTAAATTTAAGTAGGGCTATATTGCGGCACTGAAGCTCGAAGGTGAGCGTTCAGAATGTTTTGCTGTGTTCATTAAATTGGAAACCAAGGTCATCGGGAGTTAGTGTAACATCCCCGGGACTTTAAATTATTCGCTAACTTCCGGGAAATCGAGCAAAAGTGGCCCAAAATCACGATGCGCGTAAGGCGGTCTCGGCTACTCTTTCAGTCTTAAAATTAAGGGGAGCTATATTTCGACCTAGAAGCTCGAGACCTGGCGTGCGCTAATTTTACCTGTGTCCATTTCACTGACATCTTAGGCGATCAGGTGTTAGTTTAGAGTCCTTGGGACTGGAAAATATGTATCAAATTCTGGCAGATCGAGCCAAAGTTGCTCAAAATCACGATGCGCGTAAGGCGGTCTCGGCTACTCTTTCAGTCTTAAAGTGAAGTGGGGCTATATTTCGGCCGAGAAGCTCGACACCGAGCGTGCGCTCCTTTCGCGTTTGTACATATCACTGAAAACTAAGTTCATCATGAGTTAGCATAGAGTCCTCGGGACTGGAAAATATTCCCCGAATTCCGGCAAATCGAGCCAAAGATGCTCAAAATCAAGATGCGAGTAAGCTGGTCTCGCCTACTCTTTCACTCTGAAAATGAAGTGGGGCCATATTTCGGTTCTACAAGCTTGACACCGAGCGTGCGCTCCTTTTGCCTGTGTCCTTTTCACTAAGAACTAAGTCCATCGAGAGATAGTTAGAGTCCTCGAGACTAGAAACTATCTCCAAGTTTCGGCAAATTGAGTTTCTTAAAATTACGATAAGCGTACGGCAGTTTCGTTTACTCTTTCAGTCTTAAAATGAAGTGGGGCTTTATTTCGACCTAGAAGCTCGACAGGGAGCGTGCGCTCCTGTTACCTGTGACCATTTTACTGAAAACTAAGGTTATCAGGAGTTAGCTTAGAGTCCCCGGGACTGGAAAATATCCCCCAAGTTTTCGCAGATCGAGCCATAGTGGCTAAAAATTTGGATGCGCTTAAGGCGGATTCGTCTACCCTTTCAGTCTTAAAATAAAGTGGGGCTAGATTTCGGCCTACAACCTGGAAACCTAGCGTGCGCTCCTTTTACCTGTGTCCATTTCACTGAACACCAAGGCAATCAGGAGTTAGTTTAGAGCTTCCGGGACTGGAAAATATCCCCCAAAGCCCGAGAAATCAAGCCGAAGTTGGACAAATTTACCATGCGCGTAAGGCGGTCTCGGCTACTCTTTCAGTCTTAAAGTGAAGTGGGGCTATATTTCGGCCCAGAAGCTCGAAAGTGAAGGTTCAAAAAGTTTGGCTGTGTCCATTTCACTGAAAACCAAGGCCATCAGGAATTAGTTTAAAGTGCCCGGGACTGGGAATTATTTCCCAAGTTCCGGGAAATCGAGCCGAAGTAACCCAAAATCACGATATGCGTAAGGCAATCTCAGCTACTCTTTCAGTCTTAAAGTGAAGTAGGGCTATGCTTCGGCCCAGAAGCTCGAAAGTGAGCGTTCAAAAAGTTATCCTGTGTCCATTTCACTGCAAACCAAAGCCATCAGGAGTTAGTTTAGAGTCCCCCGAACTGGAAAATATCCCCCAAGTTCCGCGAAATCGAGACGAAGTTGGTCAAAATCACGATGCGCGTAAGGCGGTCTCGGCTACTCTTTCAGTCTTAAAGTGAAGTAGGGCTATATTTCGGTCCAGAAGCTCGAAAGTGAGCGTTCAAAAAGTTTTGCTCTCTCAATTTAACTGAAAACCAAGGCCATCGTGAGTTAGTTTAGAGTCCCCGGGACTGAAAAATATCCCTTAAGTTCCGGAAACTCGAGCCGAAGTTGGTCAAAATCACGATGCGCCTAAGGCGGTCTCGGCTACTCTTTCAGTGTTAAAGTGAAGTGGGGTTATATTTCTGCCCAGAATTTCGAAAGCATGCGTTCAAAAAAGTTGGCTGTGTCCATTTCACTGCAAACCAAGGCCATCAGGAATTACTTTAGAGTCCTTGGGACTGGAATATGTCCCCGAAGTTTCGGGAAATCTAGCCGAAGTTGGTCAAAACCACGATGCGCGTAAGACGGTCTCGGCTACTCTTTCAGTCTTAAAGTGAAGTGAGGCTATATTTCGGCTCAGAAGCCTCCAAGGGGAGCGTTCAAAAAGTTTTGCTCTCTCCATTTCAATGCAAACCAAGGCAATCAGGAGTTAGTTTAGAGTCTCCGGTACCGGAAAATATCCCCCATTTCCCGGGAAATCGAGCCAAAGTTGGTCACAATCACGATAAGCGTAAGGCGGTCTTGGCTACTCTTTCATTCTTAAGATGACCTGGGGCAACATTTTCGCGCAGAAGCTTGAAAGTGAGCGTTCAGAAAGTTTTGCTGTGTCCATTTCACTCCAAAGCAAGGCCATCAGGAGTGACTTTAGAGTCCGCAGGACTGTAAAATATCCCCCAAGCTCCGGGAAATCAAGCCGAAGTTGGTCAAAATTACGATGCGCGTAAGCCGGTCTCGGCTACTCTTTCAATCTTAAAGTAAAGTGGAGCTATATTTCGGCCCAGAAGCTCAAAAGTGAGCGTTCGAAAAGTTTTGCTGTTTCCATTTTACTGCAGACGAAGGACGTCGGGAGCCAGTTTAGAGTCCCCGGGAATGGAAAATATCCCCCAAGTTCCGGGAAATTTAGCCAAAGTTGGTCAAAATCACGACGCGCGTACGGCGGTCTCGGCCACTCTTTCAGTCTTAAAGTGAAGTGGGGCAATATTTCGGCCCAGAAGCTCGAAACTGGGTGTTTGAAAAGTTTTGCTGTGTCAATTTCACTGCAAACCAAGGCCATCAGGAGTTAGTTTAGAGACCCAGGGAGGGGAAAATATCCCGTAAGTGCCGAAAAATCGGGACAAAGTTTGCAAAATAAAAAAGCGCGTAAGGCCGTCTCGGCTACTCTTTTAGTGTTAAAATTAAGTGGGGCTCTATTTCGGCCCAGAAGCTCCAAAGTAAGGGTTCAAAAAAATTTGCTGTTTCCATTTCACTGGAAGCCAAGGCCATCAGGGGTTAGTTTAGTGCTCCCGGGACTGGAATATATCCCCCAGGTTCCGGCAAATCGAGCCGAAGTTAGTCAAAATCACGATTTGCGTAAGACAGACTCGGCTACTCTTACTCTTAAAAAGAAGTGGGGCTATATTTCGGCCCAGAAGCTCGAAAGTGACCGTTTAAAAAGTTACGCTTCGTGCATGTAACTGCAAACAAAGGCCATCAGGAGTTAGTTTAAAGTCTCCCGGACTGGAAAATATCCCCCAAGTTCCAGGAAGTCGAGCTAAAGTTGGTCAAAATCACGATGCCTGGAAAGCGGTCTTCGCTACTCTTTCAGTCTTAAAGTGAAGTGGGGCTCTATTTCGGCCCAGAAGCTGCAAAGTGATCGTTAAAAAAGTTATGCTCTGTGCATTTCACATCAAACCAAGGCCATCAGGAGTTAGTTTAGAGTCCCCCGGACTGGAAAATATCCCCCAAGTTCCGGGAAATATAGCTGAACTTGGTCAAAACCACGATGCGCGTAAGGCGGTCTGGGCTACTATTTCAGGGTTAAAGTGAAGTGGGCTTCTATTTAAGCCCACAAGCTAGAGGGTGAGTGTTAAAAAAGTTATGCTCTGTGCATTTCACATCAAACCAAGGCCATCAGGAGTTAGTTTAGAGTCCCCCGGACTGGAAAATATCCCCCAAGTTCCGGGAAATATAGCTGAACTTGGTCAAAACCACGATGCGCGTAAGGCGGTCTGGGCTACTATTTCAGGGTTAAAGTGAAGTGGGCTTCTATTTAAGCCCACAAGCTAGAGGGTGAGTGTTAAAAAAGTTCTGCTCTGTCCATTTCTCCGAAAACCAAGGCCATAAGGAGTTAATTTAGAGCTCGCGGGACTCGAATATATCCGCCAAGCTCCGGGAAATCGACCCGAAGTTTGTCAAAATCACGATTCGCGCAAGACGGTTTCGGCTACTCTTTCAGTCTTAAAGTAAAGTGGGCTATATTTCGGGCCAGAAGCTCGAAAGTGAGCGTTCAAAAAGTTTCGCTGTGTCCATTTCAATGCAAACCAAGACGATCAGGAGTTAGTTTAGAGTCTCCGGGACTGGAAAACATCCCCCAAATTCCGGGAAATCGAGCCGAAGCTGGTCAAAATCACGATGTGCGCAAGGCGGTCTCAGCTATTCTTTCAATCTTAAAGTGAAGTTAGGCTATATTTTAGGCCAGAAGTTCGAAGATAAGCGTTCAGAAAGTTTTGCTGTGTCCATTTCACTGCAAACCAAGGCCATCAGGAATAAGTTTAGAGTCCACAGAACTGGAAAATATTCCCTAATTTCCGGCAAATCGAGCCGAAGTTGGTCAAAATCACGATGTGCGTAAGGCGGACTCGGCTCATCTTTCACTTTTCAAGTGAAGTGGGGCTATATTTGGGCCTAGAAGCTCGAAACTTTGCTTTCGTAATGAGGGTAAGACGTATTTATAGAAGCTGCCTGCTCTTAGGCATTTTAGTGCTTTTAAGATGCTCGGTTACGGAATACAAGTACTTGGCAGATGGTCTAAGCCAAAAAGGTCATGTGTGGGAAAGTTTCAAGACTCAAGACCATTTATCCACTCAGGAAATACGGAATTTTACTTCTGGACTACAAGCGACTTGGTGGTTTGAAGGTGACGGAATTTCGTACAAAGAAAATTTTCTTGATTTCGCTTTGTACTCAAGCAATGATGTATTGTTTACAATGCGCATACCACACGGCTGGATGGATAATTACGCAATCACTGATAATCTTCTACACAGGTACTTACCAAAGCGGCATAGGATGAAAAGACACAAAAGACCATGTTTTTATTATCCCAACAGCTCCGCCGCTTTCAACATGGAATTAATTGGCGATCTGACATTCAAGCTAAATCCCGGGCCTTCTGTGAACAGAACAATACCGGTCATTGTTTCATCGCAAGCCAAACGCAGCCATGCATCACGGCCCACCACTGTGTCACACAACGTCACCCTTGGCTCCAAAAATTGCTGCTCCAGAGGAGTGAATTGGCACAATCTTACCAGCATAAGATGCTCAAACAAAAATCTGCAGAATAGTATTATACCAATCGACTTCTGTTTATTGAACACTAGATCGATCAACAAGAAGGAACTTGCGATAAAAGATTATACAGTCGGCAATAACGTGGATATTTTTGCAGTGACTGAGACATGGCTGCGCAATAATGAAAACTATAATTTTCAATTGCTGAAGTTTGTCCAACCGGATACCGCTTCTACCATGTTCTACGGAAAAACTCACGAGGGGGAGGAGTTGGTCTCCTAATAAAGAAACAAATGAAAGTCACGAAACAAACCCAGACAAATTTCAGCTCCTTCGAATACCTGGACATTGTGACGACATGCTCCACTGGTTCTATAAGAATTGTAACTATCCATAGACCGCCTTCATCCAAGGGAAATCAATGAAATTGTTCTGTATTCTTTGAAGAATTTTGCACCCTCGCAGAACAGTTCGTTGTTTCCCCTGGCAACCTTCTAATAGTGGGTGACTTCAATTATCACATGGATAAAATCAGCAATTTGGAGACTGTAAAATTTAACAAGATCTTAGAATCGCTCAGTCTAGTCCAGCATGTAAATGGACCCACCCATAAGAAAGGCCACACCTTAGACCTGATCATAACTAGGGCCGAGGACGAGCTAGTTACTAGCGTTGAAATACGTGATCCAATGCTGTCCGATCACTCTGCTGTACACTGCAAGCTACACCTAAAGAAACCACCTCTGGAACGAATGGAAATTAGTTATCGTAAACTACGCTCGGTAAATATGGTCAGTTTTAATGACGACCTAAAGCAATCTGACCTCCTGACAACCAACGCCTTTGATCTTATGGATCTCACTGAAAAATACGAAAATACTCTGACGGAAATACTTCAAAGGCATGCACCTTTAAAACGACGCATGATAACTCTCCGTCCATCAGCACCGTGGTACCATGAGGGTATTAGTAACGCCAAGAGAAAACGTCGAAGGCTGGAGCGCCACTGGCGATCGTCGAGACTGTGCGTCGACAGACAGATGTTTGTCGACCAGTGCCAGGTAGTGAACAAAATGCTAAGGGACGCAAAGGCTTCATACTATTCATCTATTATTTCAGAGAATGCATCAGATCCAAAAATACTTTTCAACGCAGTCGACAAGCTATTACACCGCAGAGTAGATGGACGCTATCCGACCGCACCCTCAACGTTTGTGCTTACGAACAATTATGCCGACTTTTTTGACAAGAAGATAGCATCCATAAGAACGGAGCTATCCAAAGAAGTGACTTCTGGTACCCAGTCCTGCGAAGCATACAAACAGCCATGTCAAGCCGAATTCACAGAGTTCAGGGTGATGTCAGAAAGAGAGATTGAAAGTTTTGTGGACAAAATCGGTAAAAAATCCTCTGATCTTGACCCTATACCGGCTTCTATTCTTAAGGAATGTAAATCAACTATTCTACCGGTGTTAACTAACATCGTTAACATGTCTCTCCAATCAGCATCTATGCCCGCTGCACTGAAAGAAGCAATGATCAAACCGAAGCTGAAGAAGGACAACCTGGACTCTGAGGATTATTCAAACTTTAGACCTATCTCAAATCTGAAGGTTGTATCTAAGATAATTGAAAAGGCAGTATCTTGTCAATTGAGCGACTATCTACGCGATAATGATCTAGAGGAATCAGACTGCTCTCCTGAGGGTGCAAAATGACATTCTCTGTGAGATAGATAATCAGAAATGCGTTATCCTGCTACTGTTGGACATGTCTGCGGCGTTTGATACCGTCGACCATAAACTGCTACTAGAAAGAATGGAAAAACGCTACGGCGTGAAAGGAAATGCGCTAAAATGGTTTCGATCCTATCTTCAAGACCGAAAACAGTTTGTGATGATTGACGGAACCAAGTCAGAGATGAAAGAACTTCGCTACGGTGTTCCCCAGGGATCCGTTTAGGGCCAATCCTGTATTTGTTATACACATCGCCCATCGGGGACATCATCAAACGGCACGGACTTAAGTACCATCTATACGCTGATGACACCCAGCTCTACCTCTCATTTAAGCCCAACTACGCCGAACAACCTGGTTCTATAGCTAAAATAGGAGCATGTGTTTCTGAGATCGACTCGTGGATGGTGTGCAATAAGCTGAAACTAAACAGAGGAAAGACGGAGCTTTTGATCTTGAGCGCACGACATCGTCCACCCCCATTAATAGACCACGTCGATGTGTCTGGTGAACAGATCGAGCCATCTACTTCTGCAAAGAACATTGGAGTCATCTTTGATGAGTACATGTCACTGGAAAAGCATGTTACCAGTACCTGCAAGGCCTGTTTCTTCCATCTTAGAAACATTAGCAGGATAAGAGTCTGTCTATCTCTAGCAGACACTGAAAAGTTAGTACATGCATTCATCACTTCCAAACTAGATAACGCCAACTCGCTTCTATATGGACTACCAAAATTTTTGATAGATCGTCTACAAAATGTCCAGAATGCTGCGGCTCGCGTTGTTACCAGAACAAGGAAATACGATCATATCAAGCCGGTTTTAAAGCAGCTACACTGGCTTCCAATAAGCCAGCGCATCAATTATAAGATTTTACTTTTAACCTATAAAGCGCTCAACGGCCAGGCCCCTAATTACATTACTGAGCTGCTAGAGCCTTATGTACCAAGCAGAAATCTTCGATCCTCCTCCAAAAACCTGTTGAAAGTACCACCTGTCAAGTTAATAGGCTATGGTCATAGGTGTTTCTCTTTTGTAGCACCTAGCCTATGGAACTCTCTTCCGAACAATATAAGAGGGAGCGGCTCGCTATCAGATTTTAAGACTTGTATAAAGACATATCTTTTTAACAAATTTTCTAACTAGACTTTTGGTTAGTTAGTTAATTAGTAGATTAGATAGTTTAGCTAGTTAGTCAGTCACTTAGTTAAGTTAGTCAGTTTTTACTTAAAGGTTTTAATGATTCCTAGTTTTACTTTCATTTTTACAGCTTAGCTATTTTATTTGTTAGTAATTTTTTATCACTGATGTAAATTTTTAATGTAAATTTTATTTTTAATAACATTTTTTACTGTAAAGCGCCATGAGCCCTGGATATGGCGCTATACAAATCTATTATTATTATTATTATTCAAAAAGTTTGGCTGTTTCAATCTCACTGCAAAACAAGGCCATCCGGACTTAGTTTAGAATCCCCGGGACTAGAAAATATCCCCCAAGTCCCGCGAAATCAAGCCGAAGATGGTCAAAATCACGATGCGCGTAAGGCGGTCTCCGCTACTCTTTAAGTCTTAAAGTGAAGTGGGGCTATGTTTCGGCCCAGAGGCTCGAAAGGAAGCGTTCAAAAAGTTTTCCTGTGTCCATTTCACTGCAAACCAAGGCCATCAGGAGTTAGTTTAGAGTCCCCGGGACTGGAATATATCCCCCAAGTTCCGGGAAATCGAGCCAAATTTGGTCAAAATCACCATGCGCGTAAGCCGGTCTCGGCTACTCTATCAGTCTTAAAGTAAAGTTGGGCTATATTTTGTTCCAGAAACTCACAAGTGAGCGTTTAAAAAGTTCTGCTAAGTCCACTTCACTGCAAACCACGACAATGAGGAGTTAGTTTAGAAATCCCGGGACTGGAAAATATCCTCGAAGTTGCGGGAAATCGAGCCGAAGTTGGTGAAAATCACGATGCGCGGAAGGCGCTCTTTGCTACTCTTTCCGTCTTAAAGTGCAGTGGGGCTATATTTCGGCCTAGAAGCTCGACACCGAGCGAGCGCTCCTTTTATCTGTGTCCATTTTAGTAAAAATTAAGGCCATCAGAAGTTAGTTTAGAGTCCCCGGGACTGTAAAATATCAACCAAAATCCGGCAAATCAAGCAAAGTTGCTGAAAATCACGATGTGCGTAAGAGTTTATGGTACTCTTACCGTTTTAAATTAAAGTGGGGCTATATTTCGGCCTAGAAGCTCGACACCTAGCGTCCGCTTCGTTTAGCTCTGTCCTTTTCACTTAATAATACGGCAATCAGGAGTTAGTTTAGAGTGCCCGGGACTGAAAATTAACCCCTTAGTCCCCGCAAATCCAGCCAAAGATGCTCAAAAATCACCATTCGCGTAAGGCGGTCTCGGCTACTCTTTTAGTCTTAAAATGAAGTGGGGCTATATTTCGGCCTAGAAGCTCGACACCTAGCTTGCGCTTCTTTAACCTGTGTCCATTTCAGCAAAAAATAAAGACATCCGCGTTTAGTTTAGAGTTTCTGGCACTGGAAAATATCCCCCAATTTCCGGAAAATCGAGCCAAAGTTGATCAAAATCACGATGCGCGTAAGGCGGTCTCGGCTACTCTTTCAGTCTTGAAGTGAAGTGGGGCTACATTGCTGCCCAAGAGCTTGAAAGTGAGCGTTTAAAAAGTTTTGCTCTGTCTATTTCACTGCAAACGAAGGCCATCAGGAGTTAAATTAGAGTTTCCAGGAGTAGAAAATATCCCCCAACTTCCTGGCAATCGAGCCGAGGTTGGTTAAAATCACCATGCCTGTAAGGCGGTCTCGGCTACTCTATCAGTCTTAAAGTGAAGTGGGGCAATATTTCGGCCCAGAAGCTCTAAAGTGAGTGTTTAAAAAGGTTTTGCTGTGTCGATTTCACTGCAAACCAAAGCCATCAGGAATTAGTTTAGAGACCCAGGGAGTGGAAAATATCCCCCAAAATTCAGGGAAACTTAGCCGAAGTAGGTCAAAATCACCATGTGCGTAAGGCGGTCTCGGCTAATCTTTCAGTCTTAAAGTGAAGTGGGGCTATATTTCTGCCCAGAAGCTCGAAAGTGACCGTTCAAAAGGTCTTCCTGTGTCAATTTCACTGCAAACAAAGGCGAGCACAAGTTAGGTTAGAGTCCCAGGGACTGGAAAATACCCTGTAAGTGCGGGAAAATGGGGACAAAGGTTGTCAAAATTAAGATACGCGTAAGGCCGTCTCGGCTATTCGTTCAGTCTTAAAGTGAAGTGAGGCTCTACTTCGGCCCAGAAGGTCCAAAGTGAGCGTTCAAAAAAAAACTGCCGTGTCCATTTCACTGCAAACCAAGGCAATCAGGAGATAGTTTAGAGTCCCCGAGACTTGAATATATCCCCTAAGTTCCGGGAAATCGAGCCAAAGTTTGTCAAACTCACGATGCGCGTAAGACGGACTAGGCTACTCTTGCAATCTTAAAGTAGAGTGGGGCTATATTTCGGCCCAGAAGCTCGAAGGTGAGCGTTCAAAATGTTTTCCTCTGTCCATTTCAATACAAACCAAGGCGATCAGGGGTTAGTTTAGAGTCTTCGGGACTGGAAAATACCCCCCAAGCTCCTAGAAATCGATCCAAAGTTGCTCAAAATCACGATGCGCGTAAAGCGATCTCGGCTACTCTTTCAGTCTTAAAGTGAAGTGTGGCTATATTTCGGCAAAGAAGGTCGAAACTGAGCGTTGAAAAAGTTATGCTGTGCCCAATTCACTGCAAACGAAGGCAATCAGGTGTTGGTTTAGAGTCCGCCGGATTTGAAAATATCCCCCAAGTTCCGGGAAATCGAGCCTAAGCTGGTCAAAATCACGATGCGCGTAAGGCGGTCTCGGCTACTCTTAAAGTCTGAAAGTGAACTGGGGCTATATTTGGGCACAGAAGCTCGAAGGTGAGCGTTCAAAATGTTTGCCTATGTCCATTTCAATGCAAACCAAGGCTATCAGGAGTTAGTTTAGAGTCCCCGGGACTAAAAAAATATCCCCCAAGTTTCGGGAAATCGAGCGGAAGTTGGTCAAAATCACGATGCGCGTAAGGCGCTCTCGCTTACTCTTTCAGTCTTTAAGTGAAGTGGGGCTATATTTGGGCCAAGAAGCTCGAAAGTGAACGTTCAAAAAGTTTTGCTGTGTCCATTTCAATGCGAACCAAGGCCATCAGGAGTTACTTTAGAGTCCGCGGGACTAAAAAATATTCCCCAAGTACCGGGAAACCGAGCCGAAGTTGGTCAAAATCACGATGCCCGTAAGGCGGGCTCGGCTACTCTTTTAGTCTTAAAGTAAAGTGGGGCTATATCTCGTCCCAGAAGCTCGAAAATGAGCGTTCAAAAAGCGTTGCTGTGTCCAGTTTACTGCACACCAAGGACGTCGGGGGTCAGTTTAGAGTCCCCGGGAATGGAAAATATCCCCCAAGTTCCGGGAAATTTAGCCGAAGTTGGTCAAAATCACGACGCGCGTACGCGGTCTCGGCTACTCTTTCAGTCTTAAAGTGAAGTGGGGCAATATTTCGGCCCAGAAGCTCGAAACTGAGTGTTTAAAAAATTTTGCTGTGTCAATTTCACTGCAAAGCAAGGCCATCGGAAGTTAGTATAGAGCCCCAGGCAGTGAAAAATATCCCCCAAATTCCGGGAAATTTAGCCTAAGTTTGTCAAAATCACGTGAGCGTAAGACGGTCTTGGGTAATCTTTCAGTCTTAAAGTGAAGTGGGGCTATATTTCGCGCCAGAAGCTCGAAAATGAGCGTTCAAAAAGTTTTCCCTTGTCAAGTTCACCTCAAACCAAGGTGATCAGGAGTTAGTTTAGGGTCCCCAGGACTGGAAAATATCCCCCAAGTTCCGGGATATCGATCCGAGGGTGGTCAAAATCACGATTCGCGAAACGCGGGTCGGCTATTGTTGCCGTCTTAAAGTGAAGTGGGGCTATATTTCAGCCTAGAAGCTCGAAAGTGACCGTTTAAAAAGTTACGCTTCATGCATTTAACTGCAAAAAAAGGCCATCAGGAATTATTTTAAAGTCCCCTGGACTAAAAAATATCCTCCATGTTCCGGGAAATCGAGCTGAACTTGGTCAAAATCACGATGTGTGTAAGGCGGTCTCGGCTATTCTTTCAGTCTTCAAGTGAAGTGGGCCTATATTTTGGTGCAGAAGCTCGAAGATGAGCGTTCAAAAAGTTTTGCTGTGTCCATTTCATTGCAAACCAAGGCCATCAGGAATTAGTTTAGAGTCCACAGAACTGGAAAATATTCCCTAAGTTGCAGCCAATCGAGCCGAAGTTGGTCAAAATCACGATGCGCGCAAGGCGGACTCGGCTCATCTTTCACTCCTCAAGTGAAGTGGGGCTATATTTCGGCCCAGAAGCTCGAAACTCTGCTTTCAAAAACTTTTGCTCTTCCAAGTTCACTGCAAAACAAGGTCATCAGGACTTAGTTTAAAGTCCCCGAGACTAGAAAATATCCCCCAAATCTCGGGAAATCAAGCCGAAGATGGTCAAAATCTTGATGCGCGTAAAGCGGTCTCGGCAACTCTTTAAGTCTTAAAGTGAAGTGGGGTTATATTTGGGCCCAGAAGGTCCAAAGTGAGCATTCAAAAAGTTTTGCTGTGTCCATTTCACTGCAAAGCAAGGCCATCAGGAGTTAGTTTAGAGTCCCCGGGACTGGAAAATATCCCCCAAGTTCCGGAAAATCAAGCCAAAGTTGGTGAAAATCACGATGCGCGTAAGATGGTCTCGGCTACTCTTTCAGGCTTAAAGTGAAGTGGGGCTATATTCGGCTCAGAAGCTTGAAGGTGAGCGTTTAAAATGTTTTGCTCTGTCCATTTCAATGCAAACCAAAGCGATCGGGAGTTAGTTTACAGTCCCTGGGACTGAAAAATATCCCACAAGTTCCGGCAAATTGAGCCAAAGTTGCTCAAAATCACGATGCGCGTAAGGCCGTTTCGTCTATTTTTTCAGTCTTAAAATGAAGTGGGGCTATATTTCGACCTAGAAGCTCGGCACCGAGCGTGCGCTAATTTAATCTGTGTCGATTTTACTGAAAACTAAGGCAATCAGGAGTTAGTTTAGAGCTCCCAAAGCTGGAAACTATCCCCCAAGTTCTGGGAAACCCAGCCATAGAGGCTCAAAATCACGATGCGCGTAAGGCGGTCTCGTCTACTCTTTCAGCCTTAAAATGAAATGGGCTATATTTCGGCCCAAAGGCTCGAAAGTGAGCGTTAAAAATGTTTTCCTGTGTCCATTTCACTGCAAACCAAGGCCAAGAGGAAATACGTTAGAGTCCCCGGGACTGTAAAATATCTTCCAAGTTCCGGTAAATCAAACGGAAGTTGGTCAAAATCACGTTGCGTGCAAGGCGGTCTCGGCTACTCTTTCAGTTTTAAAGTGAAGTGGGGCTATATTTCGACCCAGCAGCTCGAAAGTGAACGTTCAAAAACTTTTCCTGTGTCCATTGCTCGGCCAACCAAGGCAATCAGGATTTAGTTTAGAGTCCCCGGGACTGGAAAATATCCCCCCAGTTCCGGGAAATGGACCCGAAATTGGTCAAAATCACGATGCGCTTAAGACGGTCTCGGCTACTCTTTGTCTTAAAGTGAAGTGGGGCTATGTGTTGGCCCAGAAACTTTAAAGTGAGCGTTGAAAAAGTTTTGCCTTTTCCATTTTACTGCAAACCAAGGCAATCAGGAGTTACTTTAAAGCTCCCGGGTCTGGAAAATAACCCCCAAGTTTCCGAAAATCGAGCTTAAGTTAGTCAAAATTACGATGCGCGTAAGGCGGCCTCGGCTAGTCTTTCAATCTTACAATGAAGTGGGGCTAAACTTTTGGGCCCAGAAGCTGGAAACTCAGCGTTCAAAAAGTTTTGCTGTTTCCATTTCACTCCAAACCAAGACAAGCAGGAGTTAGTTTAGAGTCCCCGCGACTGGAAAATATCCCCCAAGTTCCGGGAAATCAACCCGAAGTTTGTCAAAATCACCATGCGCGTAAGGCGGTCTCGGCTACCCTTTTAGTGTTAAAGTAAAGTGGGGCTATATTTTGGCCCAGAAGCTCGAAATTGAGCGTTCAAAAAGTTTTGCTGTGTCCATTTCAATGCAAACCAAGGCCATCAGGAATTAGTTTAGAGTCCTCAGAACTGGAATATATCCCCTAAGTTCCGGCAAATCGAGCCGAAGTTGCTCAAAATCAGGATGCGCGTAAGTCGGTCTCGGCTACTCTTTCTGTCTTCAAGTGAAGTGGGGCTCTATTTCGGGCCAGAAGCCCGAAAGTGAGCCTTCAAAAAGTTTGCTGTGTTCTTTGACTGAAAAACAAGGCCATCACGAGTTAGTTTAGCGTCCCTGGGACTGGAAAATATTCCCCAAGTTCCGGTAAATCGAGCTGAAGTTGGTCAAAATCACGATGCTCCCAAAGCGGTCTCGGCTACCCTTTCAGTCTTAAAGTGAAGTGGGGCTATATTTCTGTCCAGAAGCTCGAAAGTGAGCGTTCAAAAAGTTTTGCTGTGTGCATTTCACTGCAAACCAAAGCTATAAAAAGTTAGTTTAGGGTCCCCGGGACTGGAAAATATTCCCCAAGTTCCGGGAAAGCGAGCCCAAGTTGATCAAAATCACGATGCGCGAAATGCGCTCTCGGCTACTGTTTCAGTCTTAAAGTAAAGTGTGGCTATATTTCGGCCCACAAGCTCGAAAGTGAGCGTTCAAAAAGTTTTGCTGTGTCCATTTCACTGCAAAACAAGGCCATCAGGACTTAGTTTAGCGTCCAAGGGACTGGAAAATGTTCCCCAAGTTCCGGGAGATCCACCCGAAGTTTGTCAAAATCACAATACGCGTAACGTGGTCTCGGTTACTCTTTAAGTCTTACAGTAAAGTGGGGCTTTATTTCGGCCAGGAAGCTGGAAGGTGAGCGTTCAAAAAGTTTTGCTCTGTCCATTTCACTGCAAACAAAGGCCATGAGGACTTAGTTTAGAGTTCCTGGGACTGGAAAATATCCCCCAAGTTCCGGAATATCGACCGGAAGTTTGTCAAACTCACGATGCGAGCAAGGCGGTCTCGGCTACTCTTTCAGTCGTAAAGTGAAGTGGGGCTATATTTCGGCCCAGAATCTCGAAAGTGTGCGTTCAAAAAATTGTGCTGTGTCCATTTCAATGCAAACCAAGGCCATCAGGAGTTTGTTTAGAGTCCTCGGGACTGGAACATATCCCCCAAGTCCCGGGAATCGGAGCCGAAGTTGATCAAATTCATGATGCGCGTAACGCGGTCTAGGCTACTGTTTCAGTCTGAAAGTCAAGTGTGCCTATATTTCGGCCCACAAGCTAGAAAGTGAGCGTTCAAAAAGTTTTGCTGTGTCAATTTCACTTCAAAACAAGGCCATCAGGACTTAGTTTAGGGTCCCCGGGACTGGAAAACATTCCCCAAGTTCCGGGAAAGCGAGCCGAAGTTGATGAAAATCACGATGCGCGAAATGCGGTCCTGGCTACTGTTTCAGTCTTAAAGTAAAGTGTGGCTATATTTCGGCCCACAAGCTCGAAAGTGAGCGTTCAAAAAGTTCTGCTCTGTCCATTTCAATGCAAAGCAAGGCGATCAGGAGTTAGTTTAGAGTCCCTGGGACTGGAAAATATCCCCCAAGTTCCGAGTAATCGATCCGAAATGGTTAAAATCACGATGCGCGTAAGGCGATCTCGGCTGCTCTTTTAGTCTTAAAGTGAAGAGGGGCTATATTTCGGCCCAGAAGCTCCAAAGTGGGCGTTCAAAAATTTATGTTGTGCGCATTTCAGTGAAAACCAAGGCCATCGGGAGTTATTTTAGAGTCCCCGGGACTGGAAAATATCCCAAAAGTTGCGTGAAATCGAGCTGAACTTGGTCTAACTCACGATGCGCGTGAGGCGGTCTCGGCTACTATTTCAGTCTGAAAGTAAAGTGGGATTCTATTTCGGCCCAGAAGCTACAAAGAGAGTGTTCAAAAAGCTTTCCTTTGTCCATTTCACTGAAAACCAAGGCCATCAGGAGTTAGTTTAGAGCCCGCGGAAATGGAATATATCCCACAAGTTTCGGGAAACCGACCCGAAGTTGGTCAAAATCACGATTTGCGCAAGACGGTCTCGGCTACTCTTTCAGTCTTAAAGTAAAGTTGGGCTATATTTCGGTCCAGAAGCTCGAGAGTGAGCGTTCAAAAAGTTTCGCTGTGTCCATTTGACTGAAAACCAAGACAATCAGGAGTTAGTTTAGAGTCCCCGGCACTGGAAAATATCCTCCAAGTTCCGGCAAATCGAGCCGAAGTTGGTCCAAATCACGGTGCGCTTAAGGCGGTCTCGGCTACTCCTTCAGTCTTAAAGTGAAGTGGGGCTCTATTTCGGCCCACAAGCTCAAAGCTCAAAAAAAATTACTGTGTCTATTTCACTGCAAACCAAGGCTATCAGTAGTTAGTTTAGAGTCCCCGGGAGTGGAATGTATTTCCCAAGTTTCGGAAAATCGAGAAGACGGTGGTCAAAATCAGGATGCGCGTAAGACGGTCTCGGCTACTCTTTCAGTCTTAAAGTGAAGTGGGGCTATATTTCGGCCCAGAAGCTCAAAAGTGAGCGTTCAAAAAGTTTTGCTGTATCCATTTCAAGGCAAACCAAGGCCATCAGGGGTTACTTAAGAGTCCTAGGGACTGGAAAATATTCCCCAAGTTCCGGTAAGTCCAGCCGAAGTTGGTCTAAATCACGATGTGCGCAAGGTGGTCTCGGCTACTCTTTCAGTCTTAAAGTGAAGTGGGGCTATATTTCGGCCCAGAAGCTCGAAAGTGAATGTTTAAAAAGTTTTGCTCTGTCACTTTCAGTGCAAACCAAGGCCATCAGAAGTTAGTTTAGAGTCCCCGGGACTGGAGAATATCCCCCAAGTCCCGGGAAATCCAGCCGAAGTTGATCAAATTCTTGATGCGCGTAACGTGGTCTCGGCTACTGTGTCAGTCCTAAAGTGAAGTGTGGCTATATTTCGGCCCACAACCTCGAAAGTGAGCGTTCAAAAAGTTTTGTTGTGTCCATTTGACTTCAAAACAAGGCCATCAGGACTTAGTTTAGCGTCCAAGAGACTGCAAAATATCCCCCAAGTTCCGGGAAATCCATTGGAAGTTCGTCAAAAGTACGATGCGCGTAAGGCGGTCTCATGTACTCTTTCAGTCTTAAAGTAAAGTGGGGCTATATTTCTGCCCAGAAGCTCCTAAGTTGTGCTCTGTCCATTTCACTGAAAACCAAGGCCATCAGGAGTTACTGTAGAGTCCCTTTGACTGGAATATATCCCCCACGTTTCGGGAAATAAACGCGAAATTGCTCAAAATCACGATTCGCTCAGGACGGTCTCGCCTACTCTTTCAGTCTTAAAGTGAAATGGGGCTGTATTTCGGCCCAGAAGCTCGAGAGTGAGCGTTCAAAAACTTTCGCTGTGTCAATTTCACTGCAAACCAAGACAAGCAGGAGTTAGTTGAGAGTCCCCGGGACTCCAAAATATCCCCCAAGTTCCGGGAAATCAACCCGAAGTTTGTCAAAATCACGATGCACGTAAGGCGGTCTCGGCTACTCTTTTAGTGTTAAAGTAATGGGGGGCTTTATTTTGGCCAAGAAGCTCGACATTGAGCGTTCAAAACGTTTTGCTGGGTCTATTTTACTGCAAACCAAGGCCACCAGGAATTAGTTTAGAGTCCTCAGAACTGGAATATATCCCCTTAGTTCCGGCAAATCGAGCCCAAGTTGCTCAAAATCACGATGCACGTAAGGCGGTCTCGGCTACTCTTTCAGTCTTCAAGTGAAGTGGGGTTCTATTTCGGTCCAGAAGCTCGAAAGTATGCGTTCAAAAACTTTTTCTGTTTCCGTTTCACTGCAAACCAAGACCAGCACGAGTTAGTTTAGAGTCCCCGGGACTGCAAAATATTTCGCAAGTTCGGGGAAATCGAGCCGAAGTTGATCAAAATCACGATGCGCGAAACGTGGTCTCGGCTACTGTTTGAGTCTTAAAGTGAAGTATGGCTATATTTCGGCCCACAACCTCGAAAGTGAGCGTCAAAAAAGCTTTGCTGTGTCCATTTCACTGCAAAACAAGGCCATCGGCACCTAGTTTAGCGTCCAAGGGACTGGAAAATATCCCCCAAGCTCCCGGAAATCCACCCGAAGTTATTCAAAATCACCATGCGCGTAAGGCGGTCTCGGCTACTTTTTCAGTATTAAAGTAAAGTGGGCTATATTTCGGCCCAGAAGCTTGAAGGTGAGCGTTCAAAAAGTTTTGCTGTCTCCATTTCACTGCAAACCAAGGCCATCAAGAGTTAGTTTAGAGTCCCTGGGACTGGAAAATATCCCCCAAGTTCCGGAATATCGACCCGAAATTGGTCAAAATCACGATGCGCGCACATCGGTCTCGGCTACTCTTTAAGTCGTAAGTGATGTGGGACTATATTTTGGCCGAAAAGCTCGAAACTGTTCGTTCAAAAACTTGTGCTGTGTGAATTTCACTGCAAACCATGGCCATCAGCAGTTAGTTTAGAGTCCCCGGGACTGGAAAATATTCCCCAAGTTCCAGGAAAGCGAGCAGAAGTTGCTCAAAATCACGATGCGCGTAACGCGGTCTCGGCTACTGTTTCAGTCTTAAAGTGAAGTGTGGCTATATTTAGGCCCACAAGCTCGAAAGTGAGCGTTCAAAAAGTTTTCCTGTGTCCATTTGACTGCAAACCAAAGCAGACAGGAGTTAGTTTAGAGTCCCCGGAACTGGAAAATATTCTCCAAGTTCCAGGAAATGGCGCCGAAGTGGATGAAAATTACGATGCGCATAACGGTCTCTCGGTTATTCTTTCAGTCTTAAATTTAAGTAGGGCTATATTGAGGCACTGAAGCTCGAAGGTGAGCGTTCAGAATGTTTTGCTGTGTTCATTAAACTGCAAAGCAAGGTCATCCGGAGTTAGTTTAGCGTCCCCGGGACTTTAAATTATTCGCCAACTTCCGGGAAATCGAGCAAAAGTGGGCCAAAATCACGATGTGCGTAAGGCTGTCTCGGCTACTCTTTCAGTCTTAAAATTAAGGGGGGCTATATTTCGACCTAGAAGCTCGAGACCGGGCGTGCGCTAATTTTACCTGTGTCCATTTCACTGACATCTTAGGCCATCAGGAGTTAGTTTAGAGTCCTTGGGACTGGAAAATATTTCCCAAATTCTGGCAGATCGAGCCAAAGTTGCTCAAAATCACGATGCGCGTAAGGCGGTCTCGGCTACTCTTTCAGTCTTAAAATGAAGTGGGGCTATATTTCGGCCGACAAGCTCAACACCGAGCGTGCGCTCCTTTTGCTTGTGTACATATCACTGAAAACTAAGTTCATCAGGAGTTAACATAGAGTCCTCGGGACTTGAAAATATTCCCCGAATTCCGGCAAATCGAGCCAAAGATGCTCAAACTCACGATGCGCCTAAGGCGGTCTTGGCTACTCGTTTACTCCGAAAATGAAGTGGGGCTATATTTCGGTTCTACAAGCTCGACACCGAGCGTGCTCTCCTTTTACCTGTGTCCATTTCACTAAGAACTAAGTCCATCAGGAGATAGTTTAGAATCCTCGAGACTGGAAGCTATCCTCCAAGTTTCGGCAAATTGAGCCATACTTTCTTAAAATTAGGATAGGCGTACGGCAGTTTCGTTTACTCTTTCAGTCTTAAAATGGACTGGGGCTACATTTCGGCCTAGAAGCTCGACACCGAGCGTGCGCTCCTGTTACCTGTGACCATTTTACTGAAAACTAAGGCCATCAATAGTTAGGGTAGTGTCCCCGGGACTGGAAAATATCCCCCAAGTTTTGGCATATCGAGCCATAGTGGCTAAAAATTTCGATGCGCTTAAGGCGGTTTCGTGTACACTTGCAGTCTTAAAATAAAGTGGGGCTATATTTCGGCCTACAACCTGGAAACCGAGCGTGCGCTCCTTTTACCTGTGTCCATTTCACTAAAAACCAAGGCATTCAGGAGTTAGTTTAGAGCTTCCGGGACTGAAAAATATTCCCCAAGTCCCAGGAAATCAAGCCGAAGTTCGACAAAATTACCATGCGCGTAAAGCGGTCCCGGCTACTCTTTCAGTCTTAAAGTGAAAAGGGGCTATATTTCGGCCAGGAAGCTCGAAAGTGAACGTTCAAAAAGTTTGGCTGTGTCCATTTCACTGAAAACCAAGGCCATCAGGAATTAGTTTAGAGTGCCCGGGACTGGCAATTATCTCCCAAGTTCCGGAAATCGAGCCGAAGTAGCCGAAAATCACGATGCGCGGAAGGCGGTCTCGGCTAGTCTTTGTGTCTTAAAGTGAAGTAGGGCTATGCTTCGGCCTAGAAGCTCAAACGTGAGCGCTCAAAAAGTTGTGCTGTGTCCATTTCACTGCAAACCGAGGAAATCAGGAGTTAATTTAGAGTCCCCGGTACCGGAAAATATCCCCCATTTCCCGGGAAATCAAGCCAAAGTTGGTCAAAATCACGATGCGCGTAAGGCGGTCCCGGTTACTCTTTCATTCTGAAAGTGAACTGGGGCAATTTTCGCTCTAGAGGCTCGAATGTGAGCTTTCAAAAAGTTGTGCTGTGTCCATTTCACTCCAGAGCAAGGCCATCAGGAGTTACTTTAGAGTGCGCGGGACTGGAAAATATCCCCCAAGATCCGGGAAATCGAGCCGAAGCTGGTCAAAATTACGATGGGCGTAAGGCGGTCTCGGCTACTCTTTCACTCTTAAAGTGAAGTGGAGCTATATTTCGGCCCAGAAGCTCAAAAGTGAGCGTTCAAAAAGTCTTGCTGTGTCCATTTTACTGCAGACCAAGGACGTCGGGGCTTAGTTTAGAGTCCCCGGGTCTGGAAAATATCCCCCAAGTTCCGGGAAATTTAACCGAAGTTGGTCAAAATCACGACGCGCGTACGGCGGTCTCGGCTACTCTTTCAGTCGTAAAGTGAATTGGGGCAATATTTCGGCCCAGAAGCTCGAAACTGAGTGTTTAAAAAGTTTTGCTGTGTCCATTTCACTGCAAAACAAGGCCATCACGACTTAGTTTAGCGTCAAAGGAACTGGAAATATCCCCCAAGTTACGGGAAATCCACCCGAAGTTAGTCAAAATCACCATGCGCTTAAGGGGGTCTCGGCTACTCTTTCAGTCTTAAGGTAAAGTGGGCTTAGATTTAACTCCAGAAGCTCGAAAGTAAGGGTTCAAAAATTTTTGTGTCTATTTCACTCACATCTTAGACAATCAGGAGTGAGTTTAGAGACTTTGGGACTGGAAAATATCTCCCAAGTTTCGCCAGATCGAGCCGAAGATCCTCAAAATCACAATGCGCGTAAGGCGCTCCCGCCTACTCTTTCAGTCTCAAAAAGAAGTAGGGCTATATTTCGGCCAGGAAGCTCGAAAGTGCACGTTCAAAAAGTGTTCCTGTGTCCATTTCACTGGAAATCAAGGCCATTAGCAGTTAGTTTAGAGTCCCCGGGACTGGAAAATATGCCCCTATTTACGGGAAATCGAGCCGAAGTATCCCAAAATCACGATGCGCGTAAGGCGGTCTCGGCTACTCTTTCAGTCTTAAAGTTACGTCGGGCTATATTTCGAGCATTAAGCTCGAAAGTGAGCGTTCAAAAAGTTTTGCTGCGTCCATTTAACTGCAAACTAAGGCCATCGGAAGTTAGTTTAGCTTCCCTGGGAATTGAAAATATTCGCCAACTTCCGGCAAATTGAGCCGAAGTTGGTCAAAATTACGATGCGCGTAAGGCGGTCTCGGCTACTCTTTCAGTCTTAAAGTGAAGTAGGGCTATATTTCGGCCGAGAAGCTCGAAAGTGAGCGTTCAAAGAAATGTGCTGTGTCCATTTCACTGCAAACCAAGGCCATCAGCAGTTAATTTAGAGTACGCGGGACTGCAATATATCCCCGAAGTTCCGGGAAATCCAACGGAAGTTGGTCAAAATCACGATGCGCGTAAGACCGTCTCGGCTTCTCCTTCAGTCTTCAAGTAAAGTGGGTCTATATTTCGGCCTAGAAGCTCGAAAGTGAACCTTTAAAAAGTTACGCTTTGTGCATTTAACTGCAAACCAAGGCCATCAGGAGTTAGTTTAAAGTCCCCCGGACTGGAAAATATCCCCCAAGTTCCGGGAAATCGAGCTGAACTGGGTCAAAATCACGATGCTCGTAAGGAGGTCTCGGCTACTATTTCAGTGTTAAAGTGAAGTACGGTTGTATTTCGGCCTAGAAGCTCGAAACTGAGCGTTCAAAAAGTTTTCCTGCGTCCATTTCACATCAAACCAAGGCCATCAGGAGTTACTTTAGAGTATCCGGGACTTGAAAATATCGCCAAAATTCTAGAAAATCGAGCGGAAGTGGCTGAAAATCACGATGCGCGTAAGGCGGTCTCGGCTACTCTTTCAGTCTTAAAGTGAAGTGGGGCTATATTTCATCCCAGAAGCTCGAAAATAAGCGTTCAAAAAGTGTTACCTTGTTCATTTCACTGCAAACCAAGGCCATCAGGAGTTAGTTTAGACTGCTCGGGACTGGAAAATATCGCCCAAGTTCGGGCAAATCGAGCCGAATTTTGTCAAAATCACGATGCGCGTAAGGCGGTCTCGGCTACTCTTTGATTCTTAAAGTGAACTGGGGCTATATTTCGGGCGAGAAGCTAGAAAGTGAAAGTTCAAAAAGTTTTGCTGTGTTCATTTCACTGCAAACCAAGGCCATCAGGAGTTAGTTTAGCGTCCCCGGGACAAGAAAATATGCCCCAAGGTCCGGGAAATTGAGCCGAGGTTGGTCAAAATCACGATGCCCCTAAAGTGGTCTCGGCTACTCTTTCATTCTTAAAGTGAACTGGGGCTATATTTCGGCCGAGAAGCTAGAAAGTGAAAGTTCAAAAAGTTTTGCTGTGTCCATTTCACCGCAAACCAAGCCACATCAGCAGATTGTTTACAGTGTCCGGGACATCAAAATATCCCCCAAGTCCCGGGAAATCCAGACGAAGTTTGTCAAAATCACGATGCGTCTAAGGCGCTCTCGGCTACTATTTCAGTCTTAAACTGAAGTGGGGCTATATTTCGGCTCAGAAGCGCGAAGGGGAGCGTTGAAAAAGTTTTGCTCTCTCCATTTCAATGCAAACCAAGGCAATCAGGAGTTACTTTAGAGTCCCCGGTACCGGAAAATATTCCCCATTTCCTGGGAAATCGAGCCAAAGTTGGTCAAAATCACTATTCGCGTAAGGCGGTCTCGGCTATTCTTTACTTTATTCTGAACTCGAACTATATTTCGGCCCAGAAGCTCGAAAGTGAAAGTTCAAAAAGTTTTGCTGTGTGCATTTCACTGCGAGCCAAGCCACATCAGGAGATAGTTTACAGTCTCCGAGACATCAAAATATCCCCCAAGTTCCGGGAAATCGAGCCGAAGTTTGTCAAAATCACGATGCGCGTAAAGCAGTCTCGGCTACTCTTTTAGTCTTAAAGTGACGTGGCTGTATATTTTGGCCCAGAAGCTCGAAAGTGAGCGTTCAAAAAGTTATGCTGTGCCCATTTCACTGCAAAGCAAGGCCCTCAGGAAGTAGTTTACAGTCCCCGGAACTGGAAAATATCCTCCAAGTTCCGCGAAATCGAGACGACGTTGGTCAAAATAACGATTCGCGTAAGGCGGTCTCGGCTACTCTTTGAGTCTGAAAGTGAAGTAGGGCTATATTTCGGTCCAGAAGCTCAAAAGTGAGCGTTCAAAAAGTTTTGCTCTCGCAATTTCACTGAAAACCAAGGCCATCATGAGTTAGTTTAGAGTCCCCGGGAGTGGAAAATATCTTTTAAGTTCTGGCAACTCAAGCCAAAGTTGGTCAAAATCACGATGCGCCTAAGGCGGCCTCGGCTACTCTTTCAGTCTTAAAGTGAAGTGGGGCTCTATTTCGGGCCAGAAGCTCCAAAGTGAGCGCTGCAAAACATTTGCTGTGTCCATTTCACTGCAAACCAAGGCCATCAGGAGTTAGTTTAGAGTCCCCGGGACTGCAATATATTTCCCAAGTTCCGGAAAATCGAGAAGACGTTGCTCAAAATCACGATGCGCGCAAGACGGTCTTGGCTAGTCTTTCAGTCTTAAAGTGAAGTGGGGCTATATTTCGGCCCAGAAGCTCAAAAGTGAGCTTCAAAAAGTTTTCCTGTATCCATTTCAATGCAAACGAAGGCCATCAGGGGTTACTTAAGAGTCTTTGGGACTGGAAAATATCCCGCCAAGTTCAGGGAAATTTAGCCGAAGTTGGTCAAACTCACGGTGCGCGTTAGGCTGTCTCGCTTACTGTTTCAGTCTTAAAGTGAAGTGAGGCTTTATTCCTGCCCAGGAGCTTGAAAGTGAGCGTTCAAAAAGTTTCCGCGTGTTTATTTGACTGCAAAACAAAGCCATCAGAAGCTAGTTTAGAGTCCCCGGAACTGGAAAATATCCCCCAACTTCCGAGAAATTGAGCCGAAGTTCGTCAATATCACGATTTGCGTAAGGTAGTGTCGGCTACTCTTTCAGTCTTAGAGTGAAGTGGGGCTATATTTCGGGCGAGAAGCCCGAAAGTGAACGTTCAAAAAGTTTTGCTGGGTCTATTTTACTGCAAACCAAGGCCCTCAGGAATTAGTTTAGAGTCCTCAGAACTGGAATATATCCCCTTAGTTCCGTCAAATCGAGCCGAAGTTGCTCAAAATCACGATGCACGTAAGGCGGTCTCGGCTACTCTTTCAGTCTTCAAGTGAAGTGGGGTTCTATTTCGGTCCAGAAGCTCGAAAGTATGCGTTCAAAAACTTTTTCTGTTTCCGTTTCACTGCAAACCAAGACATGCACGTGTTAGTTTAGGGTCCCCGGGACTGCAAAATATTTCGCAAGTTCGGGGAAATCGAGCCGAAGTTGATCAAAATCACGATGCGCGAAACGTGGTCTCGGCTACTGTTTGAGTCTTAAAGTGAAGTATGGCTATATTTCGGCCCACAACCTCGAAAGTGAGCGTTCAAAAAGCTTTGCTGTCTCCATTTCACTGCAAACCAAGGCCATCAAGAGTTAGTTTAGAGTCCCTGGGACTGGAAAATATCCCCCAAGTTCCGGAATATCGACCCGAAGTTTGTCAAAATCACGATGCGCGCACGTCGGTCTCGGCTACTCTTTAAGTCGTAAGTGATGTGGGACTATATTTTGGCCTAAAAGCTCGAAAGTGTTCGTTCAAAAACTTGTGCTGTGTGAATTTCACTGCAAACCATGGCCATCAGCAGTTAGTTTAGAGTCCCCGGGACTGGAAAATATTCCCCAAGTTCCAGGAAAGCGAGCAGAAGTTGCTCAAAATCACGATGCGCGTAACGCGGTCTCGGCTACTGTTTCAGTCTTAAAGTGAAGTGTGGCTATATTTAGGCCCACAAGCTCGAAAGTGAGCGTTCAAAAAGTTTGGCTGTGTCCGTTTCACTGCAAACCAAGGCAATCAGGAGTTAGTTTAGAGTTCCCGGAACTGGAAAATATTCTCCAAGTTTCAGGAAATGGCGCCGAAGTTGATGAAAGTTACGATGCGCGTAACGGGCTCTCGGTTATTCTTTCAGTCTTAAATTTAAGTAGGGCTATATTGCGGCACTGAAGCTCGAAGGTGAGCGTTCAGAATGTTTTGCTGTGTTCATTAAACTGCAAAGCAAGGTCATCGGGAGTTAGTTTAGCGTCCCCGGGACTTTAAATTATTCGCCAACTTGCGGGAAATCGAGCAAAAGTGGCCCAAAATCACGATGCGCGTAAGGCGGTCTCGGCTACTCTTTCAGTCTTAAAATTAAGGGGGGCTATATTTCGACTTAGAAGGTCGAGACCGGACGTGGGCTAATTTTACCTGTGTCCATTTCACTGACATCTTAGGCCATCAGGAGTTAGTTTAGAGTCCTTGGGACTGGAAAATATTTCCCAAATTCTGGCAGATCGAGCCAAAGTTGCTCAAAATCACGATGCGCGTAAGGCGGTCTCGGCTACTCTTTCAGTCTTAAAATGAAGTGGGGCTATATTTCGGCCGACAAGCTCAACACCGAGCGTGCGCTCCTTTTGCTTGTGTACATATCACTGAAAACTAAGTTCATCAGGAGTTAACATAGAGTCCTCGGGACTGGAAAATATTGCCCGTATTCCGGCAAATCGAGCCAAAGATGCTCAAAATCACGATGCGCCTAAGGCGGTCTCGGCTACTCGTTTACTCCGAAAATGAAGTGGGGCTATATTTCGGTTCTACAAGCTCGACACCGAGCGTGCTCTCCTTTTACCTGTGTCCATTTCACTAAGAACTAAGTCCATCAGGAGATAGTTTAGAATCCTCGAGACTGGAAGCTATCCTCCAAGTTTCGGCAAATTGAGCCATACTTTCTTAAAATTAGGATAGGCGTACGGCAGTTTCGTTTACTCTTTCAGTCTTAAAATGGACTGGGGCTACATTTCGGCCTAGAAGCTCGACACCGAGCGTGCGCTCCTGTTACCTGTGACCATTTTACTGAAAACTAAGGCCATCAAGAGTTAGGGTAGAGTCCCCGGGACTGGAAAATATTCCCCAAGTTTTGGCATATCGAGCCATACTGGCTAAAAATTTCGATGCGCTTAAGGCGGTTTCGTGTACACTTTCAGTCTTAAAATAAAGTGGGGCTATATTTCGGCCTACAACCTGGAAACCGAGCGTGCGCTCCTTTTACCTGTGTCCATTTCACTAAAAACCAAGGCATTCAGGAGTTAGTTTAGAGCTTCCGGGACTGAAAAATATTCCCCAAGTCCCAGGAAATCAAGCCGAAGTTCGACAAAATTACCATGCGCGTAAGGCGGTCCCGGCTACTCTTTCAGTCTTAAAGTGAAGTGGGGCTATATTTCGGCCCAGAAGCTCGAAAGTGAACGTTCAAAAAGTTTGGCTGTGTCCATTTCACTGAAAACCAAGGCCATCAGGAATTAGTTTAGAGTGCCCGGGACTGGCAATTATCTCCCAAGTTCCGGGAAATCGGGCCGAAGTAGCCCGAAATCACGATGCCTGTAAGGCGGTCTCGGCTAGTCTTCCAGTCTTAAAGTGAAGTAGGGCTATGCATCGGCCTAGAAGCTCAAAAGTGAGCGTTCAAAAAGTTGTGCTCCGTCCATTTCACTGCAGTCCGAGGAAATCAGGAGTTATTTTAGAGTCCCCGGTACCGGAAAATATCCCCCATTTCTCGGGAAATCGAGCCAAAGTTGGTCAAAATGACCATTCGCGTAAGGCGGTCCCGGTTACTCTTTCATTCTGAAAGTGAACTGGGGCAATATTTCGCCCCAGAAGCTCGAAAGGGAGCGTTCAAAAAGTTGTGCTGTGTCCATTTCACTCCAGAGCAAGGCCATCAGGAGTTACTTTAGAGTGCGCGGGACTGGAAAATATCCCCCAAGATCCGGGAAATCGAGCCGAAGCTGGTCAAAATTACGATGGGCGTAAGGCGGTCTCGGCTACTCTTTCACTCTTCAAGTGAAGTGGAGCTATATTTCGGCTCAGAAGCTCAAAGTGAGCGTTCAAAAAGTCTTGCTGTGTCCATTTTACTGCAGACCAAGGACGTCGAGGCTCAGTTTAGAGTCCCCGGGACTGGAAAATATCCCCCAAGTTCCGGGAAATTTAACTGAAGTTGGTCAAATCACGACGCGCGTACGGCGGTCTCGGGTACTCTTTCAGTCTTAAAGTGTATTGGGTCAATATTTCGGCCCAGAAGCTCGAAAGTGAACCTTTAAAAAGTTACGCTTTGTGCATTTAACTGCAAACCAAGGCCATCAGGAGTTAGTTGAAAGTCCCCTGGACTGGAAAATATCCCCCAAGTTCCGGGAAATCGAGCTGAACTGGGTCGAAATCACGATGCTCCTACGGAGGCCTCGGCTACTATTTCAGTCTTAAAGTGAAGTACGGTTGTATTTCGGCCTAGAAGCTCGAAACTGAGCGTTCAAAAAGTTTTAATGCGTCCATTTCACATCAAACCAAGGCCATCAGGAGTTACTTTAGAGTATCCGGGACTTCAAAATATCGCCAAAATTCTAGAAAATCGAGCGAAGTTCCTCAAAATCATGATGCGCGTAAGGCGGTCGCGCCTACTCTTTCAGTCTTAGAGTGAAGTGGCGCTATATTTCGGGCGAGAAGCCCGAAAGTGAGCGTTCAAAAAGTTTTGCTGTGTTCATTTCACTGCAAACTAAGGCCATCAGGAGTTAGCTTAGCGTCCCCGGGAAAAGAAAATATGCCCCAAGGTCCGGGAAATTGAGCCGAGGTTCGTCAAAATCACGATGCCCCTAAAGTGGTCTCGGCTACTCTTTCTGTCTTAAAGTGAAGTGGGGCTATATTTCGGGCCAGAAGCCCGAAAGTGAGCGTTCAAAAAGTTTTGCTGTGTCCATTTCACTGCAAACATGGGCCATCACGGGTTAGTTTAGAGTCCCCGGGACTGGAAAATATTGCCCAAGTTCCGGGGAACCGAACCGAAGTTGATCAAAATCACGATGCGCGAAATGCGGTATCGGCTACTCTTTCAGTCTTAAAGTGAAGTGGGGCTATATTTCGGCCCAGAAGCCCGAAAGTGAGCCTTCAAAAAAATTTTTCTGTGTTCTCTGACTGAAAAACAAGGCCATCACGAGTTAGTTTAGCGTCCCTGGGACTGGAAAATATTCCCCAAGTTCCGGTAAATCGAGCTGAAGTTGGTCAAAATCACGATGCTCCCAAAGCGGTCTCGGCTTCCCTTTCAGTCTTAAAGTGAAGTGGGGCTATATTTCTGTCCAGAAGCTCGAAAGTGAGCGTTCAAAAAGCTTTGCTGTGTCCATTTCACTGCAAAACAAGGCCATCAGGACTTAGTTTAGCGTCCAAGGGACTGGAAAATCTTCCCCAAGTTCCGGGAGATCCACCCGAAGTTTGTCAAAATCACAATGCGCGTAAGGTGGTCTCGGTTACTCTTTAAGTCTTAAAGTAAAGTGGGGCTTTACTTCGGCCAGGAAGCTCGAAGGTGAGCGTTCAAAAAGTTTTGCTCTGTCCATTTCACTGCAAACCAAGGCCATGAGTAGTTAGTTTAGAGTTCCTGGGACTGTAAAATATCCCCCAAGTTCCGGAATATCGACCGGAAGTTTGTCAAACTCACGATGCGAGCAGGGCGGTCTCGGCTACTCTTTCAGTCTTAAAGTGAAGTGGGGCTATATTTCGGCCCAGAATCTCGAAAGTGTGCGTTGAAAAAATTGTGCTGTGTCCATTTCAATGCAAACCAAGGCCATCAGGAGTTAGTTTAGAGTCCCCAGGACTGGAACATATCCCCCAAGGCCCGGGAATTGGAGCCGAAGTTGATCAAATTCATGATGCGCGTAACGTGGTCTCGGCTACTGTTTCAGTCTTAAAGTCAAGTGTGCCTATATTTTGGCCCACAAGCTAGAAAGTGAGCGTGCAAAAAAAAATGCGGTCTTGGCTACTGTTTCAGTCTTAAAGTAAAGTGTGGCTATATTTCGGCCCACAAGCTCGAAAGTGAGCGTTCAAAAACTTCTGCTCTGTCCATTTCAATGCAAAGCAAGGCGATCAGGAGTTAGTTTAGAGTCCCTGGGACTGGAAAATATCCCCCAACTTCCGAGTAATCGATCCGAAAATGGTTAAAATCACGATGCGCGTAAGGCGATCTCGGCTACTCTTTCAGTCTTAAAGTGAAGTGGGGCTATATTTCGGCCCAGAGGCTCCAAAGTGGGCGTTCAAAAATTTATGTTGTGCGCATTTCAGTGAAAACCAAGGCCATCCGGAGTTAGAGTCCCCCGGACTGGAAAATATCCCAAAAGTTGCGTGAAATCGAGGTGAACTTGGTCTAACTCACGATGCGCGTGAGGCGGTCTCGGCTACTATTTCAGTCTGAAAGTAAAGTGGGATTCTATTTCGGCCCAGAAGCTACAAAGAGAGTGTTCAAAAAGCTTTCCTTTGTCCATTTCACTGAAAACCAACGCCATCAGGAGTTAGGTTAGAGCCCGCGGAAATGGAATATATCCCCCAAGTTTCGGGAAACCGACCCGAAGTTGGTCAAAATCACGATTTGCGCAAGACGGTCTCGGCTACTCTTTCAGTCTTAAAGTAAAGTGGGGCTATATTTCGGTCCAGAAGCTCGAGAGTGAGCGTTCAAAAAGTTTCGCTGTGTCCATTTGACTGAAAACCAAGACAATCAGGAGTTAGTTTAGAGTCCCCGGGACTGGAAAATATCCCCCAAGTTCGGGCAAATCGAGCCGAAGTTGGTCCAAATCACGGTGGGCTTAAGGCGGTCTCGGCTACTCCTTCAGTCTTAAAGTGAAGTGGGGCCCTATTTCGGCCCACAAGCTCAAAGCTCCAAAAAAATTACTGTGTCTATTTCACTGCAAACCAAGGCTATCAGTAGTTAGTTTAGAGTCCCCGGGAGTGGAATGTATTTCCCAAGTTCCGGAAAATCAAGAAGACGTTGGTCAAAATCACGATGCGCGTAAGACGGTCTCGGCTACTCTTTAAGTCTTAAAGTGAAGTGGGGCTATATTTCGGCCCAGAAGCTCAAAAGTGAGCGTTCAAAAAAGTTGCTGTGTCCATTTCAATGCAAACCAAGGCCATCAGGGGTTACTTAAGAGTCCCTGGGACTGGAAAATATCCCCCGAGTTCCGGAATATCGAGCCGAAATTGGTCAAAATCACGATGCGCGCACGCCGGTCTCGGCTACTCTTTAAGTCGTAAGTGATGTGGGACTATATTTTGGCCGAAAAGCTCGAAAGTGTTCGTTCAAAAACTTGTGCTGTGTGAATTTCACTGCAAACCATGGCCATCAGCAGTTAGTTTAGAGTCCCCGGGACTGGAAAATATTCGCCAAGTTCCAGGAAAGCGAGCAGAAGTTGCTCAAAATCACGATGCGCGTAACGCGGTCTCGGCTACTGTTTCAGTCTTAAAGTGAAGTGTGGCTATATTTAGGCCCACAAGCTCGAAAGTGAGCGTTCAAAAAGTTTGGCTGTGTCCGTTTCACTGCAAACCAAGGCAATCAGGAGTTAGTTTAGAGTCCCCGGAACTGGAAAATATTCTCCAAGTTCCAGGAAATGGCACGAAAGTTGATGAAAGCTACGATGCGCGTAACGGGCTCTCGGTTATTCTTTCAGTCTTAAATTTAAGTAGGGCTATATTGCAACACTGAAGCTCGAAGGTGAGCGTTCAGAATGTTTTGCTGTGTTCATTAACCTGTAAAGCAAGGTCATCGGGAGTTAGTTTAGCGTCCCCGGGACTTTAAATTATTCGCCAACTTGCGGGAAATCGAGCAAAAGTGGCCCAAAATCACGATGCGCGTAAGGCGGTCTCGGCTACTCTTTCAGTCTTAAAATTAAGGGGGGCTATATTTCGACTTAGAAGGTCGAGACCGGACGTGCGCTAATTTTACCTGTGTCCATTTCACTGACATCTTAGGCCATCAGGAGTTAGTTTAGAGTCCTTGGGACTGGAAAATATTTCCCAAATTCTGGCAGATCGAGCCAAAGTTGCTCAAAATCACGATGCGCGTAAGGCGGTCTCGGCTACTCTTTCAGTCTTAAAATGAAGTGGGGCTATATTTCGGCCGACAAGCTCAACACCGAGCGTGCGCTCCTTTTGCCTGTGTACATATCACTGAAAACTAAGTTCATCAGGAGTTAACATAGAGTCCTCGGGACTGGAAAATATTCCCCGAATTCCGGCAAATCGAGCCAAAGATGCTCAAAATCACGATGCGCCTAAGGCGGTCTCGGCTACTCGTTTACTCCGAAAATGAAGTGGGGCTATATTTCGGTTCTACAAGCTCGACACCGAGCGTGCTCTCCTTTTACCTGTGTCCATTTCACTAAGAACTAAGTCCATCAGGAGATAGTTTAGAATCCTCGAGACTGGAAGCTATCCTCCAAGTTTTGGCAAATTGAGCCATACTTTCTTAAAATTAGGATAGGCGTACGGCAGTTTCGTTTACTCTTTCAGTCTTAAAATGGACTGGGGCTACATTTCGGCCTAGAAGCTCGACACCGAGCGTGCGCTCCTGTTACCTGTGACCATTTTACTGAAAACTAAGGCCATCAAGAGTTAGGGTAGAGTCCCCGGGACTGGAAAATATCCCCCAAGTTTTGGCATATCGAGCCATAGTGGCTAAAAATTTCGATGCGCTTAAGGCGGTTTCGTGTACACTTTCAGTCTTAAAATAAAGTGGGGCTATATTTCGGCCTACAACCTGGAAACCGAGCGTGCGCTCCTTTTACCTGTGTCCATTTCACTAAAAACCAAGGCATTCAGGAGTTAGTTTAGAGCTTCCGGGACTGAAAAATATTCCCCAAGTCCCAGGAAATCAAGCCGAAGTTCGACAAAATTACCATGCGCGTAAGGCGGTCCCGGCTACTCTTTCAGTCTTAAAGTGAAGTGGGGCTATATTTCGGCCCAGGAATTAGTTTAGAGTGCCCGGGACTGGCAATTATCTCCCAAGTTCCGGAAATCGAGCCGAAGTAGCCGAAAATCACGATGCGCGTAAGGCGGTCTCGGCTAGTTTTTGTGTCTTAAAGTGAAGTAGGGCTATGCTTCGGCCTAGAAGCTCAAACGTGAGCGTTCAAAAAGTTGTGCTGTGTCCATTTCACTGCAAACCGAGTTAATTTAGAGTCCCCGGTACCGAAAAATATCCCCCATTTCCCGGGAAATCGAGCCAAAGTTGGTCAAAATCACGATGCGCGTACGGCGGTCCCGGTTACTCTTTCATTCTTAAAGTGAACTGGGGCAATTTTCGCTCCAGAGGCTCGAATATGAGCTTTAAAAAAGTTGTGCTGTGTCCATTTCACTCCAGAGCAAGGCCATCAGGAGTTACTTTAGAGTGCGCGGGACTGGAAAATATCCCCCAAGATCCGGGAAATCGAGCCGAAGCTGGTCAAAATTACGATGGGCGTAAGGCGGTCTCGGCTAGTCTTTCACTCTTAAAGTGAAGTGGAGCTATATTTCGGCCCAGAAGCTCAAAAGTGAGCGTTAAAAAGTCTTGCTGTGTCCATTTTACTGCAGACCAAGGACGTCGGGGCTCAGTTTAGAGTCCCCGGGTCTGGAAAATATCCCCCAAGTTCCGGGAAATTTAACCGAAGTTGGTCAAAATCACGACGCGCGTACGGCGGTCTCGGCTACTCTTTCAGTCTTAAAGTGAATTGGGGCAATATTTCGGCCCAGAAGCTCGAAACTGAGTGTTTAAAAAGTTTTGCTGTGTCCATTTCACTGCAAAACAAGGCCATCACGACTTAGTTTAGCGTCAAAGGAACTGGAAATATCCCCCAAGTTACGGGAAATCCACCCGAAGTTAGTCAAAATCACCATGCGCTTAAGGGGGTCTCGGCTACTCTTTCAGTCTTAAGGTAAAGTGGGCTTAGATTTAACTCCAGAAGCTCGAAAGTAAGGGTTCAAAAATTTTTGTGTCTATTTCACTCACATCTTAGACAATCAGGAGTGAGTTTAGAGACTTTGGGACTGGAAAATATCTCCCAAGTTTCGCCAGATCGAGCCGAAGATCCTCAAAATCACAATGCGCGTAAGGCGCTCCCGCCTACTCTTTCAGTCTCAAAAAGAAGTAGGGCTATATTTCGGCCAGGAAGCTCGAAAGTGCACGTTCAAAAAGTGTTCCTGTGTCCATTTCACTGGAAATCAAGGCCATTAGCAGTTAGTTTAGAGTCCCCGGGACTGGAAAATATGCCCCTATTTCCGGGAAATCGAGCCGAAGTATCCCAAAATCACGATGCGCGTAAGGCGGTCTCGGCTACTCTTTCAGTCTTAAAGTTAAGTCGGGCTATATTTCGAGCATTAAGCTCGAAAGTGAGCGTTCAAAAAGTTTTGCTGCGTCCATTTAACTGCAAACTAAGGCCATCGGAAGTTAGTTTAGCTTCCCTGGGAATTGAAAATATTCGCCAACTTCCGGCAAATTGAGCCGAAGTTGGTCAAAATTACGATGCGCGTAAGGCGGTCTCGGCTACTCTTTCAGTCTTAAAGTGAAGTAGGGCTATATTTCGGCCGAGAAGCTCGAAAGTGAGCGTTCAAAGAAATGTGCTGTGTCCATTTCACTGCAAACCAAGGCCATCAGCAGTTAATTTAGAGTACGCGGGACTGCAATATATCCCCGAAGTTCCGGGAAATCCAACGGAAGTTGGTCAAAATCACGATGCGCGTAAGACCGTCTCGGCTTCTCCTTCAGTCTTCAAGTAAAGTGGGGCTATATTTCGGCCCAGAAGCTCGAAAGTGAACCTTTAAAAAGTTACGCTTTGTGCATTTAACTGCAAACCAAGGCCATCAGGAGTTAGTTTAAAGTCCCCCGGACTGGAAAATATCCCCCAAGTTCCGGGAAATCGAGCTGAACTGGGTCAAAATCACGATGCTCGTAAGGAGGTCTCGGCTACTATTTCAGTGTTAAAGTGAAGTACGGTTGTATTTCGGCCTAGAAGCTCGAAACTGAGCGTTCAAAAAGTTTTCCTGCGTCCATTTCACATCAAACCAAGGCCATCAGGAGTTACTTTAGAGTATCCGGGACTTGAAAATATCGCCAAAATTCTAGAAAATCGAGCGGAAGTGGCTGAAAATCACGATGCGCGTAAGGCGATCTCGGCTACTCTTTCAGTCTTAAAGTGAAGTGGGGCTATATTTCATCCCAGAAGCTCGAAAATAAGCGTTCAAAAAGTGTTACCTTGTTCATTTCACTGCAAACCAAGGCCATCAGGAGTTAGTTTAGACTGCTCGGGACTGGAAAATATCGCCCAAGTTCGGGCAAATCGAGCCGAATTTTGTCAAAATCACGATGCGCGTAAGGCGGTCTCGGCTACTCTTTGATTCTTAAAGTGAACTGGGGCTATATTTCGGGCGAGAAGCTAGAAAGTGAAAGTTCAAAAAGTTTTGCTGTGTTCATTTCACTGCAAACCAAGGCCATCAGGAGTTAGTTTAGCGTCCCCGGGACAAGAAAATATGCCCCAAGGTCCGGGAAATTGAGCCGAGGTTGGTCAAAATCACGATGCCCCTAAAGTGGTCTCGGCTACTCTTTCATTCTTAAAGTGAACTGGGGCTATATTTCGGCCGAGAAGCTAGAAAGTGAAAGTTCAAAAAGTTTTGCTGTGTCCATTTCACCGCAAACCAAGCCACATCAGCAGATTGTTTACAGTGTCCGGGACATCAAAATATCCCCCAAGTCCCGGGAAATCCAGACGAAGTTTGTCAAAATCACGATGCGTCTAAGGCGCTCTCGGCTACTATTTCAGTCTTAAACTGAAGTGGGGCTATATTTCGGCTCAGAAGCGCGAAGGGGAGCGTTGAAAAAGTTTTGCTCTCTCCATTTCAATGCAAACCAAGGCAATCAGGAGTTACTTTAGAGTCCCCGGTACCGGAAAATATTCCCCATTTCCTGGGAAATCGAGCCAAAGTTGGTCAAAATCACTATTCGCGTAAGGCGGTCTCGGCTATTCTTTACTTTATTCTGAACTCGAACTATATTTCGGCCCAGAAGCTCGAAAGTGAAAGTTCAAAAAGTTTTGCTGTGTCCATTTCACCGCGAACCAAGCCACATCAGGAGATAGTTTACAGTCTCCGGGACATCAAAATATCCCCCAAGTTCCGGGAAATCGAGCCGAAGTTTGTCAAAATCACGATGCGCGTAAAGCAGTCTCGGCTACTCTTTTAGTCTTAAAGTGACGTGGCTGTATATTTTGGCCCAGAAGCTTGAAAGTGAGCGTTCAAAAAGTTATGCTGTGCCCATTTCACTGCAAAGCAAGGCCCTCAGGAAGTAGTTTACAGTCCCCGGAACTGGAAAATATCCTCCAAAATCCGCGAAATCGAGACGACGTTGGTCAAAATAACGATTCGCGTAAGGCGGTCTCGGCTACTCTTTGAGTCTGAAAGTGAAGTAGGGCTATATTTCAGTGCAGAAGCTCAAAAGTGAGCGTTCAAAAAGTTTTGCTCTCTCAATTTCACTGAAAACCAAGGCCATCATGAGTTAGTTTAGAGTCCCCGGGAGTGGAAAATATCTTTTAAGTTCTGGCAACTCAAGCCGAAGTTGGTCAAAATCACGATGCGCCTAAGGCGGCCTCGGCTACTCTTTCAGTCTTAAAGTGAAGTGGGGCTCTATTTCGGGCCAGAAGCTCCAAAGTGAGCGCTGCAAAACATTTGCTGTGTCCATTTCACTGCAAACCAAGGCCATCAGGAGTTAGTTTAGAGTCCCCGGGACTGCAATATATTTCCCAAGTTCCGGAAAATCGAGAAGACGTTGCTCAAAATCACGATGCGCGCAAGACGGTCTTGGCTAGTCTTTCAGTCTTAAAGTGAAGTGGGGCTATATTTCGGCCCAGAAGCTCAAAAGTGAGCTTCAAAAAGTTTTGCTGTATCCATTTCAATGCAAACGAAGGCCATCAGGGGTTACTTAAGAGTCTTTGGGACTGGAAAATATCCCGCCAAGTTCAGGGAAATTTAGCCGAAGTTGGTCAAAATCACGGTGCGCGTTAGGCTGTCTCGCTAACTGTTTCAGTCTTAAAGTGAAGTGTGGCTTTATTCCTGCCCAGGAGCTTGAAAGTGAGCGTTCAAAAAGTTTCCGCGTGTTTATTTGACTGCAAAACAAAGCCATCAGAAGCTAGTTTAGAGTCCCCGGAACTGGAAAATATCCCCCAACTTCCGGGAAATTGAGCCGAAGTTCGTCAATATCACGATTTGCGTAAGGTAGTGTCGGCTACTCTTTCAGTCTTAGAGTGAAGTGGGGCTATATTTCGGGCGAGAAGCCCGAAAGTGAACGTTCAAAAAGTTTTGCTGGGTCTATTTTACTGCAAACCAAGGCCCTCAGGAATTAGTTTAGAGTCCTCAGAACTGGAATATATCCCCTTAGTTCCGTCAAATCGAGCCGAAGTTGCTCAAAATCACGATGCACGTAAGGCGGTCTCGGCTACTCTTTCAGTCTTCAAGTGAAGTGGGGTTCTATTTCGGTCCAGAAGCTCGAAAGTATGCGTTCAAAAACTTTTTCTGTTTCCGTTTCACTGCAAACCAAGACCAGCACGTGTTAGTTTAGAGTCCCCGGGACTGCAAAATATTTCGCAAGTTCGGGGAAATCGAGCCGAAGTTGATCAAAATCACGATGCGCGAAACGTGGTCTCGGCTACTGTTTGAGTCTTAAAGTGAAGTGTGGCTATATTTAGGCCCACAACCTCGAAAGTGAGCGTTCAAAAAGTTTTGCTGTCTCCATTTCACTGCAAACCAAGGCCATCAAGAGTTAGTTTAGAGTCCCTGGGACTGGAAAATATCCCCCAAGTTCCGGAATATCGACCCGAAGTTTGTCAAAATCACGATGCGCGCACGTCGGTCTCGGCTACTCTTTAAGTCGTAAGTGATGTGGGACTATATTTTGGCCTAAAAGCTCGAAAGTGTTCGTTCAAAAACTTGTGCTGTGTGAATTTCACTGCAAACCATGGCCATCAGCAGTTAGTTTAGAGTCCCCGGGACTGGAAAATATTCCCCAAGTTCCAGGAAAGCGAGCAGAAGTTGCTCAAAATCACGATGCGCGTAACGCGGTCTCGGCTACTGTTTCAGTCTTAAAGTGAAGTGTGGCTATATTTAGGCCCACAAGCTCGAAAGTGAGCGTTCAAAAAGTTTGGCTGTGTCCGTTTCACTGCAAACCAAGGCAATCAGGAGTTAGTTTAGAGTCCCCGGAACTGGAAAATATTCTCCAAGTTCCAGGAAATGGCACGAAAGTTGATGAAAGCTACGATGCGCGTAACGGGCTCTCGGTTATTCTTTTAGTCTTAAATTTAAGTAGGGCTATATTGCGGCACTGAAGCTCGAAGGTGAGCGTTCAGAATGTTTTGCTGTGTTCATTAACCTGCAAAGCAAGGTCATCGGGAGTTAGTTTAGCGTCCCCGGGACTTTAAATTATTCGCCAACTTCCGGGAAATCGAGCAAAAGTGGCCCGAAATTACGATGCGCGTAAGGCGGTCTCGGCTACTCTTTCAGTCTTAAAATTAAGGGGGGCTATATTTCGACTTAGAAGGTCCAGACCGGACGTGGGCTAATTTTACCTGTGTCCATTTCACTGACATCTTAGGCCATCAGGAGTTAGTTTAGAGTCCATGGGACTGGAAAATATTTCCCAAATTCTGGCAGATCGAGCCAAAGTTGCTCAAAATCACGATGCGCGTAAGGCGGTCTCGGCTACTCTTTCAGTCTTAAAATGAAGTGGGGCTATATTTCGGCCGACAAGCTCAACACCGAGCGTGCGCTCCTTTTGCCTGTGTACATATCACTGAAAACTAAGTTCATCAGGAGTTAACATAGAGTCCTCGGGACTGGAAAATATTCCCCGAATTCCGGCAAATCGAGCCAAAGATGCTCAAAATCACGATGCGCCTAAGGCGGTCTCGGCTACTCGTTTACTCCGAAAATGAAGTGGGGCTATATTTCGGTTCTACAAGCTCGACACCGAGCGTGCTCTCCTTTTACCTGTGTCCATTTCACTAAGAACTAAGTCCATCAGGAGATAGTTTAGAATCCTCGAGACTGGAAGCTATCCTCCAAGTTTCGGCAAATTGAGCCATACTTTCTTAAAATTAGGATAGGCGTACGGCAGTTTCGTTTACTCTTTCAGTCTTAAAATGAACTGGGGCTACATTTCGGCCTAGAAGCTCGACACCGAGCGTGCGCTCCTGTTACCTGTGACCATTTTACTGAAAACTAAGGCCATCAAGAGTTAGGGTAGAGTCCCCGGGACTGGAAAATATTCCCCAAGTTTTGGCATATCAAGCCATACTGGCTAAAAATTTCGATGCGCTTAAGGCGGTTTCGTGTACACTTTCAGTCTTAAAATAAAGTGGGGCTATATTTCGGCCTACAACCTGGAAACCGAGCGTGCGCTCCTTTTACCTGTGTCCATTTCACTAAAAACCAAGGCATTCAGGAGTTAGTTTAGAGCTTCCGGGACTGAAAAATATCCCCCAAGTCCCAGGAAATCAAGCCGAAGTTCGACAAAATTACCATGCGCGTAAAGCGGTCCCGGCTACTCTTTCAGTCTTAAAGTGAAGTAGGGCTATGCTTCGGCCTAGAAGGTCAAAAGTGAGCGTTCAAAAAGTTGTGCTGCGTCCATTTCACTGCAAACCGAGGAAATCAGGAGTTAGTTTAGAGTCCCCGGTACCGGAAAATATCCCCCATTTCCCGGGAAATCGAGCCAAAGTTGGTCAAAATCACGATGCGCGTAAGGCGGTCCCGGTTACTCTTTCATTCTTAAAGTGAACTGGGGCATTATTTCGCCCCAGAAGCTCGAAAGTGAGCGTTCAAAAAGTTGTGCTGTGTCCATTTCACTCCAGAGCAAGGCCATCAGGAGTTACTTTAGAGTCCGCGGGACTGGAAAATATCCCCCAAGTTCCGGGAAATCGAGCCGAAGTTGGTCAAAATTACGATGGGCGTAAGGCGGGCTCGGCTAGTCTTTCACTCTTAAAGTGAAGTGGAGCTATATTTCGGCTCAGAAGCTCAAAGTGAGCGTTCAAAAAGTCTTGCTGTGTCCATTTTACTGCAGACCAAGGACGTCGGGGCTCAGTTTAGAGTCCCCGGGTCTGGAAAATATCCCCCAAGTTCCGGGAAATTTAACCGAAGTTGGTCAAATCACGACGCGCGTACGGCAGTCTCGGCTGCTCTTTCAGTCTTAAAGTGAATTGGGGCAATATTTCGGCCCAGAAGCTCGAAACTGAGTGTTTGAAAAGTTTTGCTGTGTCCATTTCACTGCAAAACAAGGCCATCACGACTTAGTTTAGCGTCAAAGGAACTGGAAATATCCCCCAAGTTACGGGAAATCCACCCGAAGTTAGTCAAAATCACCATGCGCTTAAGGGGGTCTCGGCTACTCTTTCAGTCTTAAGGTAAAGTGGGCTTAGATTTAACTCCAGAAGCTCGAAAGTAAGGGTTGAAAAATTTTTGTGTCTATTTCACTCACATCTTAGACAATCAGGAGTGAGTTTAGAGACTTTGGGACTGGAAAATATCTCCCAAGTTTCGCCAGATCGAGCCGAAGATCCTCAAAATCACAATGCGCGTAAGGCGCTCCCGCCTACTCTTTCAGTCTGAAAAAGAAGTAGCGCTATATTTCGGCCAGCAAGCTCGAAAGTGTGCGCTCAAAAAGTGTTCCTGTGTCCATTTCACTGGAAACCAAGGCCATCAGGAGTTAGTTTAGAGTCCCCGGGACTGGAAAATATTTCCCTATTTCCGGGAAATCGAGCCGAAGTATCCCAAAATCACGATGCGCGTAAGGCTGTCTCGGCTACTCTCTCAGTCTTAAAGTTAAGTCGGGCTATATTTCGAGCAATAAGCTCGAAAGTGAGCGTTCAAAAAGTTTTGCTGCGTCCATTTAACTGCAAACTAAGGCCATCGGAAGTTAGTTTAGCTTCCCTGGGAATTGAAAATATTCGCCAACTTCCGGGAAATCGAGCCGAAGTTGGTCAAAATTACGATGCGCGTAAGGCGGTCTCGGCTACTCTTTCAGTCTTAAAGTGAAGTAGGGCTATATTTCGGCCGAGAAGCTCGAAAGTGAGCGTTCAAAAAAATCTGCTGTGTTCTTTTCACTGCAAACCAAGGCCATCAGCAGTTAATTTAGAGTACGCGGGACTGCAATATATCCCCGAAGTTCCGGGAAATCCAACGGAAGTTGGTCAAAATCACGATGCGCGTAAGACGGTCTCGGCTACTCTTTCAGTCTTAAAGTAAAGTGGGGCTATATTTCGGCCCAGAAGCTCGAAAGTGAACCTTTAAAAAGTTACGCTTTGTGCATTTAACTGCAAACCAAGGCCATCAGGAGTTAGTTTAAAGTCCCCCGGACTGGAAAATATCCCCGAAGTTCCGGAAAATCGAGCTGAACTGGGTGAAACTCACGATGCTCGTAAGGAGGTCTCGGCTACTATTTTAGTGTTAAAGTGAAGTACGGTTGTATTTTATCCCAGAAGCTCGAAACTGAGCGTTCAAAAAGTTTTCCTGCGTCCATTTCACATCAAACCAAGGCAATCAGGAGCTAGTTAAGAGTCCCCGGGACTTGAAAATATCGCCAAAATTCTAGAAAATCGACCGGAAATTGCTCAAAATGACGATGCGCGTCAGGTGGCCTCGCCTACTCTTTGAGTCTTAAAGTGAAGTGGGGCTATATTTCATCCCAGAAGCTCGAAAATAAGCGTTCAAAAAGTGTTACCTTGTTCATTTCACTGCAAACCAAGGCCATCAGGAGTTAGTTTAGACTGCTCGGGACTGGAAAATATCGCCCAAGTTCGGGCAAATCGAGCCGAATTTTGTCAAAATCACGATGCGCGTAAGGCGGTATCGGCTACTCTTTGATTCTTAAAGTGAACCGGGGCTATATTTCGGGCGAGAAGCTAGAAAGTGAAAGTTCAAAAAGTTTTGCTGTGTTCATTTCACTGCAAACCAAGGCCATCAGGAGTTAGTTTAGACGCCTTAGGACTGGAAAATATCGCCCAAGTTTGGGGAAATCGAGCCGAATTTTCTCAAAATCACGATGCGCGTAAGGCGGTCTCGGCTACTCTTTGATTCTTAAAGCGAACCGGGGCTATATTTCGGGCGAGAAGCTAGAAAATGAAAGTTCAAAAAGTTTTGCTCTGTCCAGTTCACTGCAAACCAAGGCCATGAGGACTTAGTTTAGAGTTGCTGGGACTGGAAAATATCCCCCAAGTTTCCAAATATCGACCGGAAGTTTGTCAAACTCACGATGCGAGCAGGGCGGTCTCGGCTACTCTTTCAGTCTTAAGTGAAGTGGGGCTATATTTCGGCCCAGAATCTCGAAAGTGTGCGTTCAAAAAATTGTGCTGTGTCCATTTCAATGCAAACCAAGGCCATCAGGAGTTAGTTTAGAGTCCTCGGGACTGGAACATATCCCCCAAGGCCCGGGAATTGGAGCCGAAGTTGATCAAATTCATGATGCGCGTATCGCGGTCTCGGCTACTGTTTCAGTCGTAAAGTCAAGTGTGCCTATATTTCGGCCCACAAGCTAGAAAGTGAGCGTTCAAAAAGTTTTGCTGTGTCAATTTCACTTCAAAACAAGGCCATCAGGACTTAGTTTAGAGTCCCCGGGGCTGGAAAACATTCCCCAAGTTCCGGGAAAGCGAGCCGAAGTTGATCAAAATCACGATGCGCGAAATGCGGTCTCGGCTACTGTTTCAGTCTTAAAGTAAAGTGTGGCTATATTTCGGCCCACAAGCTCGAAAGTGAGGGTTCAAAAAGTTCTTCTCTGTCCATTTCAATGCAAAGCAAGGCGATCAGGTGTTAGTTTAGAGTCCCCGGGAGTGGAAAATATCCCCCAACTTCCGAGAAATCGATCCGAAAATGGTCAAAATCACGATGCGCGTAAGGCGATCTCGGCTACTTTTTCAGTCTTAAAGTGAAGTGGGGCTATATTTCGGCCCAGAAGCTCCAAAGTGGGCGTTCAAAAATTTATGTTGTGCGCATTTCAGTGCAAACCAAGGTCATCCGGAGTTAGTTTAGAGTCCCCGGGACTGGAAAATATCCCAAAAGTTGCGTGAAATCGAGCTGAACTTGGTCTAACTCACGATGCGCGTGAGGCGGTCTCGGCTACTATTTCAGTCTGAAAGTGAAGTGGGATTCTATTTCGGCCCAGAAGCTACAAAGAGAGTGTTCAAAAAGCTTTCCTTTGTCCATTTCACTGAAAACCAAGGCCATCAGGAGTTAGTTTAGAGCCCGCGGAAATGGAATATATCCCCCAAGTTTCGGGAAACCGGCCCGAAGTTGGTCAAAATCACGATTTGCGCTAGACGGTCTCGGCTACTCTTTCAGTTCTTAAAGTAAAGTGGGGCTATATTTCGGTCCAGAGGCTCGAGAGTGAGCGTTCAAAAAGTTTCGCTGTGTCCATTTGACTGAAAACCAAGACAATCAGGAGTTAGTTTAGAGTCCCCGGGACTGGAAAATATCCCCCAAGTTCGGGCAAATCGAGCCGAAGTTGGTCAAAATCACGGTGCGCTTAAGGCGGTCTCGGCTACTCCTTCAGTCTTAAAGTGAAGTGGGGCCCTATTTCGGCCCACAAGCTCAAAGCTCCAAAAAAATTACTGTGTCTATTTCACTGCAAACCAAGGCTATCAGTAATTAGTTTAGAGTCCCCGGGAGTGGAATGTATTTCCCAAGTTCCGGAAAATCGAGAAGACGTTGGTCAAAATAACGATTCGCTTAAGACGGTCTCGGCTACTCTTTCAGTCTTCAAGTGAAGTGGGGTTCTATTTCGGTCCAGAAGTTCGAAAGTATGCGTTCAAAAACTTTTTCTGTTTCCGTTTCACTGCAAACCAAGACCAGCACGAGTTAGTTTAGAGTCCCCGGGACTGCAAAATAATTCGCAAGTTCCGGGAAATCGAGCCGAAGTTGATCAAAATCACGATGCGCGAAACGTGGTCTCGGCTACTGTTTGAGTCTTAAAGTGAAGTATGGCTATATTTCGGCCCACAACCTCGAAAGTGAGCGTTCAAAAAGCTTTGCTGTGTCCATTTCACTGGAGAACAAGGCCATCGGCACCTAGTTTAGCGTCCAAGTGACTGCAAAATATCCCCCAAGTTTCGGGAAATCCATTCGAAGTTCGTCAAAATTACGATGCGCGTAAGGCGGTCTCATCTACTCTTTCAGTCTTAAAGTAAAGTGGGGCTATATTTCTGCCCAGAAGCTCCAAAGTTGTGCTCTGTCCATTTCACTGAAAACCAAGGCCATCAGGAGTGACTGTAGAGTCGTTTTGACTGGAATATATCCCCCAAGTTTCGGGAAATAAACGCGAAATTTCGCAAAATCACGATTCGCTCAAGACGGTCTCGCCTACTCTTTCAGTCTTAAAGTAAAATGGGGCTGTATTTCGGCCCAGAAGCTCGAGAGTGAGCGTTCAAAAACTTTCGCTGTGTCCATTACACTGCAAACCAAGACAAGCAGGAGTTAGTTGAGAGTCCCCGAGACTGGAAAATGTGCCCCAAGTTCCGGGAAATCAACCCGAAGCTTGTCAAAATCTCAATGCACGTAAGGCGGTCTCGGCTACTCTTTCAATGTAAAAGTAATGGGGGGCTATATTTTGGCCCAGAAGCTCGACATTGAGCGTTCAAAAAGTTTTGCTGGGTCTATTTTACTGCAAACCAAGGCCATCAGGAATTAGTTTAGAGTCCTCAAAACTGGAATATATCACCTTAGTTCCGGCAAATCGAGCCGAAGTTGCTCAAAATCACGATGCACGTAAGGCGGTCTCGGCTACTCTTTCAGTCTTCAAGTGAAGTGGGGTTCTATTTCGGTCCAGAAGCTCGAAAGTATGCGTTCAAAAAGCTTTTCTGTTTCCGTTTCACTGCAAACCAAGACCAGAACGAGGTAGTTTAGAGTCCCCGGGACTGCAAAATATTTCGCAAGTTCCGGGAAATCGAGCCGAAGTTGATCAAAATCACGATGCGCGAAACGTGGTCTCGGCTACTGTTTCAGTCTTAAAGTGAAGTGTGGCTATATTTAGGCCCACAACCTCGAAAGTGAGCGTTCAAAAAGCTTTGCTGTCTCCATTTCACTGCAAAACAAGGCCATCGGCACCTAGTTTAGCGTCCAAGGGACTGGAAAATATCCCCCAAGCTCCGGGAAATCCACCCGAAGTTTGTCAAAATCACCATGCGCGTAACGCGGTCTCGGCTACTTTTTCAGTATTAAAGTAAAGTGGGCTATATTTCGGCCCAGAAGCTTGAAGGTGAGCGTTCAAAAAGTTTTGTATTCTCCATTTCACTGCAAACCAAGGCCATCAAGAGTTATTTTAGAGTCCCTGGGACTGGAAAATATCCCCCAAGTTCCGGAATATCGACCCGAAGTTGGTCAAAATCACGATGCGCGCACGCCGGTCTCGGCTACTCTTTAAGTCGTAAGTGATGTGGGACTATATTTTGGCCTAAAAGCTCGAAAGTGTTCGTTCAAAAACTTGTGCTGTGTGAATTTCACTGCAAGTCATGGCCATCAGGAGTTCGTTTAGAGTCCCCGGGACTGGAAAATATTCCCCAAGTTTCAGGAAAGCGAGTAGAAGGTGCTCAAAATCACGATGCGCGTAACGCGGTCTCGGCTACTGTTTCAGTCTTAAAGTGAAGTGTGGCTATATTTAGGCCCACAAGCTCGAAAGTGAGCGTTCAAAAAGTTTTGCTGTGTCCATTTCACTGCAAAACAAGGCCATCGGCACCTAGTTTAGCGTCCAAGGGACTGGAAAATATCCTCCAAGTGCCGAGAAATTCACCCGAAGTTTGTCAAAATCACGATGCGCGTAAGGCGGTCTCGGCTACTCTTTAAGTCGTAAGTGATGTGGGACTATATTTTGGGCTAAAAGCTCGAAAGTGTTCGTTCAAAAACTTGTGCTGTGTGAATTTCACTGCAAACCATGGCCATCAGGAGTTAGTTTAGAGTCCCCGGGACTGGAAAATATTCCTCAAGTTCCAGGAAAGCGAGCAGAAGTTGCTCAAAATCACAATGCGGGTAACGCGGTCTCGGCTACTGTTTCAGTCTTAAAGTGCAGTGTGGCTATATTTATACCCACAAGCTCGAAAGTGAGCGTTCAAAAAGTTTTGCTGTGCCCATTTCACTGCAAACCAAGGCAATCAGGAGTTAGTTTAGAGTCCCCGGAACTGGAAAATATTCTCCAAGTTCCAGGAAATGGCGCCGAAGTTGATGAAAATTACGATGCGCGTAACGGGCTCTCGGTTACTCTTTCAGTCTTAAATTTAAGTAGGGCTATATTGCGGCACTGAAGCTCGAAGGTGAGCGTTCAGAATGTTTTGCTGTGTTCATTAAACTGCAAACCAAAGTCATCGGGAGTTAGTTTAGCGTCCCCGGGACTTTAAATTATTCGCCAACTTGCGGGAAATCGAGCAAAAGTGGCCCAAAATCACGATGTGCGTAAGGCGGTCTCGGCTACTCTTTCAGTCTTAAAATTAAGGGGGGCTATATTTCGACCTAGAAGCTCGAGACCGGGCGTGCGCTAATTTTACCTGTGTCCATTTCACTGACATCTTCGGCCATCAGGAGTTAGTTTAGAGTCCTTGGGACTGGAAAATATTTCCCAAATTCTGGCAGATCGAGCCAAAGTTGCTCAAAATCACGATGCGCGTAAGGCGGTCTCGGCTACTCTTTCAGTCTTAAAATGAAGTGGGGCTATATTTCGGCCGACAAGCTCAACACCGAGCGTGCGCTCCTTTTGCCTGTGTACATATCACTGAAAACTAAGTTCATCAGGAGTTAACATAGAGTCCTCGGGACTGGAAAATATTCCCCGAATTGCGGCAAATCGAGCCAAAGATGCTCAAAATCACGATGCGCCTAAGGCGGTCTCGACTACTCGTTTACTCCGAAAATGAAGTGGGGCTATATTTCGGTTCTACAAGCTCGACACCGAGCGTGCTCTCCTTTTACCTGTGTCCGTTTCACCAAGAACTATGTCCATCAGGAGATAGTTTAGAATCCTCGAGACTGGAAGCTATCCTCCAAGTTTCGGCAAATTGAGCCATACTTTCTTAAAATTAGGATAGGCGTACGGCAGTTTCGTTTACTCTTTCAGTCTTAAAATGGACTGGGGCTACATTTCGGCCTAGAAGCTCGACACCGAGCGTGCGCTCCTGTTACCTGTGACCTTTTTACTGAAAACTAAGGCCATCAAGAGTTAGGGTAGAGTCCCCGGGACTGGAAAATATCCCCCAAGTTTTGGCATATCGAGCCATAGTGGCTAAAAATTTCGATGCGCTTAAGGCGGTTTCGTGTACACTTTCAGTCTTAAAATAAAGTGGGGCTATATATCGGCCTACAACCTGGAAACCGAGCGTGCGCTCCTTTTACCTGTGTCCATTTCACTGAAAACCAAGGCCATCAGGATTAGTTTAGAGTGCCCGGGACTGGCAATTATCTCCCAAGTTCCGGGAAATTAAGCCGAAGTAGCCCAAAATCACGATGCGCGTAAAGCGGTCTCGGCTAGTCTTTCAGTCTTAAGGTGAAGTAGGGCTATGCTTCGGCCCAGAAGCTCAAAAGTGAGCGTTCAAAAAGTTGTGCTGTGTCCTTTTCACTGCAAACCGAGGAAATCAGGAGTTAGTTTAGAGTCCCCGGTACCAGAGAATATCCCCCATTTCCCGGGAAACCGAGCCAAAGTTGGTCAAAATCACGATGCCCGTAAGGCGGTCCGGGTTACTCTTTCATTCTTAAAGTCAACTGAGGCAATATTTCCCCCCAGAAGCTCGAAAGTGAGGGTTCAAAAAGTTGTGCTGTGTCCATTTCACTCCAGAGCAAGGCCATCAGGAGTTACTTTAGAGTCCGCGGGACTGGAAAATATCCCCCAAGTTCCGGGAAATCGAGCCGAAGTTGGTCAAAATTACGATGGGCGTAAAGCGGTCTCGGCTACTCTTTCAGTCCTAAAGTTAAGTGGGGCTATATTTCGAGCCATAAGCTCGAAAGTGAGCGTTCAAAAAGTTTTGCTGTGTCCATTTAACTGCAAACTAAGGCCATCGGAAGATAGTTTAGCTTCCCTGGGAATTGAAAATATTCGCCAACTTCCGGGAAATCGAGCGGAAGTTGGTCAAAATTACGATGCGCGTAAGACAGTCTCGGCTACTCTTTCAGTCTTAAAGTGAAGTAGGGCTATATTTCGGCCGAGAAGCTCGAAAGTGAGCGTTCAAAAAAATCTGCTGTGTCCATTTCAATGTAAATGAAGGCCATCGGCAGTTAGTTTAGAGTCCCCGGGACTGGAATATATCCCCGAAGTTCCGGGAAATCCAACGGAAGTTGGTCAAAATCACGATGCGCGTAAGACGGTCTCGGCTACTCTTTCAGTCTTAAAGTAAAGTGGGGCTATATTTCGGCCCAGAAGCTCGAAAGTGAACCTTTAAAAAGTTACGCTTTGTGCATTTAACTGCAAACCAAGGCCATCAGGAGTTAGTTTAAAGTCCCCCGGACTGGAAAATGTCCCCCAAATTCCGGGAAATCGAGCTGAACTGGGTCAAAATCACGATGCTCTTAAGAAGGTCTCGGCTACTATTTCAGTCTTAAAGTGAAGTACGGTTGTATTTCGGCCCAGAAGCTCGAAACTGAGCGTTCAAAAAGTTTTCCTGCGTCCATTTCACATCAAACCAAGGCCATCAGGAGTTAGTTTAGTGTCCCCGGGACTTGAAAATATCGCCAAAATTCTAGAAAATCGACCGGAAATTGCTCAAAATGACGATGCGCGTAAGGTGGCCTCGCCTACTCTTTGAGTCTTAAAGTGAAGTGGGGCTATATTTCATCCCAGAAGCTCGAAAATAAGCGTTCAAAAAGTGTTACCTTGTTCATTTCACTGCAAACCAAGGCCATCAGGATTTAGTTTAGACTGCTCGGGCCTGGAAAATATCGCCCAAGTTCGGGGAAATCGAGCCGAATTTTGTCAAAATCACGATGCGCGTAAGGCGGTATCGGCTACTCTTTGATTCTTAAAGTGAACTGGGGCTATATTTCGGGCGAGAAGCTAGAAAGTGAAAGTTCAAAAAGTTTTGCTGTGTTCATTTCACTGCAAACCAAGGCTCTCAGGAGTTAGTTTAGACGCCTTAGGACTGGAAAATATCGCCCAAGTTTGGGGAAATCGAGCCGAAGTTTGTCAAAATCACGATGCGCGTAAGGCGGTCTCGGCTACTCTTTGATTCTTAAAGTGAACTGGGGCTATATTTCGGCCCACAAGCTCGAAAGTGAAAGTTCAAAAAGTTTTGCTGTGTCCATTTCACCGCAAACCAAGCCACATCAGCAGATTGTTTACAGTCTCCGGGACATCAAAATATCCCCCAAGTCCCTGGAAATCGAGCCGAAGTTTGTCAACATCACGATGCGCGTTAAGCAGTCTCGGCTACTCTTTTAGTCTTAAAGTGACGTGGCTGTATATTTCGGCCCAGAAGCTCGAAAGTGAGCGTTCAAAAAGTTTTGCTCTCTCAATTTAACTGAAAACCAAGGCCATCATGAGTTAGTTTAGAGTCCGCGGGACTAAAAAATATCCCTTAAGTTCTGGCAACTCAAGCCGAAGTTGGTCAAAATCACGATGCGTCTAAGGTGGTCTCGGCTACTATTTCAGTCTTAAAGTGAATTGGGGCTATATTTCGGGCCAGAATTTCGAAAGTAAGCCTTCAAAAAAATTTGCTGTGTCCATTTCACTGCAGACCAAGGCCATCAGGGGTTAGTTTAGAGTCCTTGGAACTTGAATATATCCCCGAAGTTTCGGGAAATCCAGCCGAAGTTGGTGAAAATCACGATGCGCGTAAGACGGTCTCGGCTACTCTTTCAGTCTTAAACTGAAGTAGGGCTATATTTCGGCTCAGAAGCCCGAAGAAGAGCATTGAAAAAGTTTTGGTCTCTCCATTTCAACGAAAACCAAAGCAAGCAGGACTTACTTTAGAGTCCCCGGTACCGGAAAATATTCCCCATTTCCTGGGAAATCGAGCCAAAGTTGGTCAAAATCACGATGCGCGTAAGGCGGTCTCGGCTATTGTTTCATTCTTAAAGTGAACTTGGGCTATATTTCGGCCCAGAAGCTCGAAAGTGAAAGTTCAAAAAGTTTTGCTGTGTCCATTTCACCGCAAACCAAGCCACATCAGGAGATAGTTTACAGTCTCCGGGACATCAAAATATCCCCCAAGTTCCGGGATATCGAGCCGAAGTTTGTCAAAATCACGATGCGCGTAAAGCAGTCTCGGCTACTCTTTTAGTCTTAAAGTGACGTGGCTGTATATTTTGGCCCAGAAGCTCGAAAGTGAGCGTTCAAACAGTTATGCTGTGCCCATTTCACTGCAAAGCAAGGCCCTCAGGAAGTAGTTTACAGTCCCCGGAACTGGAAAATATCCTCCAAAATCCGCGAAATCGAGACGACGTTGGTCAAAATAACGATTCGCGTAAGGCGGTCTCGGCTACTCTTTGAGTCTGAAAGTGAAGTAGGGCTATATTTCGGTCCAGAAGCTCGAAAGTGAGCGTTCAAAAAGTTTCGCTCTCGCCATTTCACTGAAAACCAAGGCCATCATGAGTTAGTTTAGAGTCCCCGGGAGTGGAAAATATCTTTTAAGTTCTGGCAACTCAAGCCGAAGTTGGTCAAAATCACGATGCGCCTAGGGCGGCCTCGGCTACTCTTTCAGTCTTAAAGTGAAGTGGGGCTCTATTTCGGCCCAGAAGCTCCAAAGTGAGCGCTGCAGAAAATTTGCTGTGTAGATTTCACTGCAAACCAAGGCCATCAGGAGTTAGTTTAGAGTCCCTGGGACTGCAATATATTTCCCAAGTTCCGGAAAATCGAGAAGACGTTGCTCAAAATCACGACGCGCGCAAGACGGTCTTGGCTAGTCTTTCAGTCTTAAAGTGAAGTGGGGCTATATTTCGGCCCAGAAGCTCAAAAGTGAGCTTCAAAAAGTTTTGCTGTATCCATTTCAATGCAAACGAAGGCCATCAGGGGTTACTTAAGAGTCTTCGGGACTGGAAAATTTCCCACCAAGTTCAGGGAAGTTTAGCCGAAGTTGGTCAAAATCACGGTGCGCGTTAGGCGGTCTCGCTTACTGTTTCAGTCTTAAAGTGAAGTGAGGCTTTATTCCTGCCCAGGAGCTTGAAAGTGAGCGTTAAAAACGCTTCCTTGTGTTTATTTGACTGCAAACCAAAGCCATCACGAGCTAGTTTAGAGTCCCCGGGACTGGAAAATACCCCCCAGCTTCCGGGAAATCGAGCCGAAGTTCGTCAAGATCACGATTTGCGTAAGGTAGTGTCGGCTACTCTTTCAGTCTTAGAGTGAAGTGAGGCTATATTTCGGGCGAGAAGCCCGAAAGTGAGCCTTCAAAAAGTTTTGCTGTGTCCATTTCACTGCAAACCAACGGCATCAGGAGTTAGTTTAGAGTCGCCGGGACTGAAAAATATTGCCCAAGTTCCGGGGAATCGAACCGAAGTTGATCAAAATCACGATGCGCGAAATGCGATATCGCCTACTCTTTCAGTCTTAAAGTGAAGTGGGGCTATATTTCGGCCCAGAAGCACGAGAGTGAGCCTTCAAAAAGTTTTGCTGTGTTCTTTGACTGAAACACAAGGCCATCACGAGTTAGTTTAGCGTCCCTGGGACTGGAAAATATTCCCCAAGTTCCGGTAAATCGAGCTGAAGTTGGTCAAAATCACGATGCTCCCAAAGCGGTCTCGGCTACCCTTTCAGTCTTAAAGTGAAGTGGGGCTATATTTCTGTCCAGAAGCTCGAAAGTGAGCGTTCAAAAAGTTTTGCTGTGTGCATTTCACTGCAAAACAAGGCCATCAGGACTTAGTTTAGCGTCCAAGGGACTGGAAAATGTTCCCCAAGTTCCGGGAGATCCATCCAAAGTTTGTCAAAATCACAATGCGCGTAAGGTGGTCTCGGTTACTCTTTAAGTCTTAAAGTAAAGTGGTGCTTTATTTCGGCCAGGAAGCTCGAAGGTGAGCGTTCAAAAAGTTTTGCTCTGTCCATTTCACTGCAAACCAAGGCCATGAGGAGTTAGTTTAGAGTCCCCGGCACTGGAACATATCCCCCAAGTCCCGGGAAATCCAGCCAAAGTTGATCAAATTCATGATGCGCGTAACGTGGTCTCGGCTACTGTTTCAGTCTTAAAGTAAAGTGTGGCTATATTTCGGCCCACAAGCTCGAAAGTGAGCGTTCAAAAAGTTTTGCTCTGTCCATTTCAATGCAAAGCAAGGCGATCAGGAGTTAGTTTAGAGTACCCGGGACTAGAAAATATCCCCCAACTTCCGAGAAATCGATCCGAAAATGGTCAAAATCACGATGCGCGTAAGGCGATCTCGGCTACTCTTTCAGTCTTAAAGTGAAGTGGGGCTATATTTCGGCCCAGAAGCTCCAAAGTGGGCGTTTTAAAATTTATGCTGTGCGCATTTCAGTGCAAACCAAGGCCATCCGGAGTTAGTTTAGAGTCCCCCGGACTGGAAAATATCCCAAAAGTTGCGTGAAATCGAGCTGAATTTGGTCTAACTCACTATGCGCGTCAGGCGGTCGCGGCTACTATTTTAGTCTGAAAGTGAAGTGGGATTCTATTTCGGCCCAGAAGCTACAAAGAGAGTGTTCAAAAAGCTTTCCTTTGTCCATTTCACTGAAAACCAAGGCCATCAGGAGTTAGTTTAGAGCCCGCGGAAATGGAATATATCCCCCAAGTTTCGGGAAACCGACCCCAAGTTGGTCAAAATCACGATTTGCGCAAGACGGTCTCGGCTACTCTTTCAGTTCTTAAAGTAAGGTGGGGTTATATTTCGGTCCAGAAGCTCGAGAGTGAGCGTTCAAAAAGTTTCGCTGTGTCCGTTTCACTGAAAACCAAGACAATCAGGAGTTAGTTTAGAGTCCCCGGGACTGGAAAATATCCCCCAAGTTCGGGCAAATCGAGCCGAAATTGGTCAAAATCACGGTGCGCTTAAGACGGTGTCGGCTACTCCTTCAGTCTTAAAGTAAAGTGGGGCTCTATTTCGGCCCACAAGCTCAAAGCTCCAAAAAAATTACTGTGTCTATTTCACTGCGAACCAAGGCTATCAGTAGTTAGTTTAGAGTCCCCGGGAGTGGAATGTATTTCCCAAGTTCCGGGAAATCGAGAAGACGTTGGTCAAAATAACGATGCGCGTAAGACGGTCTCGGCTACTCTTTCAGTCTTAAAGTGAAGTGGGGCTATATTTCGGCCCAGAAGCTCAAAAGTGAGCGTTATAAAAGTTTTGCTGTGTCCATTTCAATGCAAACCAAGGCCATCAGGGGTTACTTAAGAGTCCTAGGGACTGGAAAATATCCCCCAAGTTTCGGCAAATCCAGCCGAAGTTGGTCAAAATCACGATGTGCGTAAGGTGGTCTCGGCTACTCTTTCAGTCTTAAAGTGAAGTGGGGCTATATTTCGGCCCAGAAGCTCGAAAGTGAATGTTTAAAAAGTTTTGCTCTGTCACTTTCAGTGCAAACCAAGGCCATCAGAAGTTAGTTTAGAGTCCCCGGGACTGGAGAATATCCCCCAAGTCCCGGGAAATCCAGCCGAAGTTGATCAAATTCATGATGCGCGTAACGTGGTCTCAGCTACTGTGTCAGTCCTAAAGTGAAGTGTGGCTATATCTCGGCCCACAAGCTAGAAAGTGAGCGTTCAAAAAGTTTTGTTGTGTCCATTTGACTTCAAAACAAGGCCATCAGGACTTAGTTTAGCGTCCAAGGGACTGCAAAATATCCCCCAAGTTCCGGGAAATCCATTCGAAGTTCGTCAAAATTACGATGCGCGTAAGGCGCTCTCATCTACTCTTTCAGTGTTAAAGTAAAGTGGGGCTATATTTCTGCCCAGAAGCTCCTAAGTTGTGCTCTGTCCATTTCACTGAAAACCAAGGCCATCAGGAGTTACTGTAGACTCCCTTTGACTGGAATATATCCCCCAAGTTTCGGGAAATAAACGCGAAATTGCTCAAAATCACGATTCGCTCAAGACGGTCTCGCCTACTCTTTCAGTCTTAAAGTAAAATGGGGCTGTATTTCGGCCCAGAAGCTCGAGAGTGAGCGTTCAAAAACTTTCGCTGTGTCCATTTCACTGCAAACCAAGACAAGCAGGAGTTAGTTGAGAGTCCCCGGGACTGGAACATATCCCCCAAGTTCCGGGAAATCAACCCGAAGTTTGTCAAAATCACGATGCACGTAAGGCGGTCTCGGCTACTCTTTCAGTGTTAAAGTAATGGGGGGCTATATTTTGGCCCAGAAGCTCGACATTGAGCGTTCAAAAAGTTTTGCTGGGTCTATTTTACTGCAAACCAAGGCCACCAGGAATTAGTTTAGAGTCCTCAGAACTGGAATATATCCCCTTAGTTCCGGCAAATCGAGCCCAAGTTGCTCAAAATCACGATGCACGTAAGGCGGTCTCGGCTACTCTTTCAGTCTTCAAGTGAAGTGGGGTTCTATTTCGGTCCAGAAGCTCGAAAGTATGCGTTCAAAATCTTTTTCTGTTTCCGTTTCACTGCAAAACCAAGACCAGCACGAGTTAGTTTAGAGTCCCCGGGACTGCAAAATATTTCGCAAGTTCCGGGAAATCGGGCCGAGGTTGATCAAAATCACGATTCGCGAAACGTGGTCTCGGCTACTGTTTGAGTCTTAAAGTGAAGTATGGCTATATTTCGGCCCAAAAAGCTCGAAAGTAAACGTTCAAAAAGCTTTGCTGTGTCCATTTCACTGCAAAACAATGCCATCGACACCTAGTTTAGCGTCCAAGGGACTGGAAAATATCCCCCAAGCTCCGGGAAATCCACCCGAAGTTTGTCAAAATCACCATGCGCGTAAGCCGGTCTCGGCTACTTTTTCAGTATTAAAGTAAAGTGGGGTATATTTCGGCCCAGAAGCTTGAAGGTGAGCGTTCGAAAAGTTTTGCTGTCTCCATTTCACTGCAAACCAAGGCCATCAAGAGTTAGTTTAGAGTCCCTGGGACTGGAAAATATCCCCCAAGTTCCGGAATATCGACCCGAAGTTGGTCAAAATCACGATGCGCGCACGCCGGTCTCGGCTACTCTTTAAGTCGTAAGTGATGTGGGACTATATTTCGGCCTAAAAGCTCGAAAGTGTCGTTCAAACACTTGTGCTGTGTGAATTTCACTGCAAACCATGGCCATCAGCAGTTAGTTTAGAGTCCCCGGGACTGGAAAATATTCCCCAAGTTCCAGGAAAGCGAGCAGAAGTTGCTCAAAATCACGATGCGCATAACGCGGTCTCGGCTACTGTTTCAGTCTTAAAGTGAAGTATGGCTATATTTAGGCCCACAAGCTCGAAAGTGAGCGTTCAAAAAGTTTTGCTGTGTCCATTTCACAAACGAAGGCAATCAGGAGTTAGTTTAGAGTCCCCGGAACTGGAAAATATTCTCCAAGCTCCAGGAAATGGCGCCGAAGTTGATGAAAATTACGATGCGCGTAACGGGCTCTCGGTTATTCTTTCAGTCTTAAATTTAAGTAGGGCTATATTGCGGCACTGAAGCTCGAAGGTGAGCGTTCAGAATGTTTTGCTGTGTTCATTAAACTGCAAACCAAGGTCATCGGGAGTTAGTTTAGCGTCCCCGGGACTTTAAATTTCTTTAAATTTCCCCGGGAAGTCCAGCCAAAGTGGCCCAAAATCACGATGCGCGTAAGGCGGTCTCGGCTACTCTTTCAGTCTTAAAATTAAGGGGGGCTATATTTCGACCTAGAAGCTCGAGACCGGGCGTGCGCTAATTTTACCTGTGTCCATTTCACTGACATCTTAGGCCATCAGGAGTTAGGTTAGAGTCCTCGGGACTGGAAAATATTTCCCAAATTCTGGGAGATCGAGCCAAAGTTGCTCAAAATCACGATGCGCGTAAGGCGGTCTCGGCTACTCTTTAAATCTTAAAATGAAGTGGGGCTATATTTCGGCCGACAAGCTCAACACCGAGCGTGTGCTTCTTTTGCCTTTGTACATATCACTGAAAACTAAGTTCATCAGGAGTTAACATAGAGTCCTCGGGACTGGAAAATATTCCCCGAATTCCGGCAAATCGAGCCAAAGATGCTCAAAATCACGATACGCGTAAGGCGGTCTTGGCTACTCGTTTACTCCGAAAATGAAGTGGGGCTATATTTCGGTTCTACAAGCTCGACACCGAGCGTGTTCTCCTTTTACCTGTGTCCGTTTCACTAAGAACTAAGTCCATCGGGAGATAGTTTAGAATCCTCGAGACTGGAAGCTATCCTCCAAGTTTCGGCAAATTGAGCCATACTTTCTTAAAATTAGGATAGGCGTACGGCAGTTTCGTTTACTCTTTCAGTCTTAAAATGAACTGGGGCTACATTTCGGCCTAGAAGCTCGACACCGAGCGTGCGCTCCTGTTACCTGTGACCTTTTTACTGAAAACTAAGGCCATCAAGAGTTAGGGTAGAGTCCCCGGGACTGGAAAATATCCCCCAAGTTTTGGCATATCGAGCCATAGTGGCTAAAAATTTCGATGCGCTTAAGGCGGTTTCGTGTACACTTTCAGTCTTAAAATAAAGTGGGGCTATATTTCGGCCTACAACCTTGAAACCAAGCGTGCGCTCCTTTTACCTGTGTCCATTTCACTAAAAACCAAGGCATTCAGGAGTTAGTTTAGAGCTTCCGGCACTGAAAAATATCCCCCAAGTGCCAGGAAATCAAGCCGAAGTTCGACAAAATTACCATGCGCGTAAAGCGGTCCCGGCTACTCTTTCAGTCTTAAAGTGAAGTGGGGCTATATTTCGGCCAGGAAGCTCGAAAGTGAACGTTCAAAAAGTTTGGCTGTGTCCATTTCACTGAAAACCAAGGCAATCAGGAATTAGTTTAGAGTGCCCGGGACTGGCAATTATCTCCCAAGTTCCGGGAAATCGGGCCGAAGTAGCCCAAAATCACGATGCGCGTAAGGCGGTCTCGGCTAGTCTTTCAGTCTTAAGGTGAAGTAGGGCTATGCTTCGGCACTGAAGCTCAAACGTGAGCGTTCAAAAAGTTGTGCTGTGTCCTTTTCACTGCAAACCGAGGAAATCAGGAGTTAGTTTAGAGTTCCCGGTACCAGAAAATATCCCCCATTTCCCGGGAAATCGAGCCAAAGTTGGTCAAAATCACGATGCGCGTAAGGCGGTCCCGGTTACTCTTTCATTCTTAAAGTGAACTGGGGAATATTTCCCCCCAGAAGCTCGAAATTCAGCGTTCAAAAAGTTGTGCTGTGTCCATTTCACTCCAGAGCAAGGCCATCAGGAGTTACTTTAGAGGCGCGGGACTGGAAAATATCCCCGAAGATCCGGGAAATCGAGCCGAAGTTGGTCAAAATTACGATGGGCGTAAGGCGGTCTCGGCTACTCTTTCAGTCTTAAAGTTAAGTGGGGCTATATTTCGAACAATAAGCTCGAAAGTGAGCGTTCAAAAAGTTTTGCTGTGTCCATTTAACTGCAAACTAAGGCCATCGGAAGTTAGTTTAGCTTCCCCGGGAATTGAAAATATTCGCCAACTTCCGGGAAATCGAGCCGAAGTTGGTCAAAATTACGATGCGCGTAAGGCGGTCTCGGCTACTCTTTCAGTCTTAAAGTGAAGTAGGGCTATATTTCGGCCGAGAAGCTCGAAAGTGAGCGTTCAAAAAAATGTGCTGTGTCCATTTCACTGCAAACCAAGGCCATCAGCAGTTAGTTTAGAGTCCCCGGGACTGGAATATATCCCCGAAGTTCCGGGAAATCCAACAGAAGTTGGTCAAAATCACGATGCGCGTAAGACGGTCTCGGCTACTCTTTCAGTCTTAAAGTAAAGTGGGGCTATATTCCGGGCCAGAAGCTCGAAAGTGAACCTTTAAAAAGTTACGCTTTGTGCATTTAACTGCAAACCAAGGCCATCAGGAGTTAGTTTAAAGTCCCCTGGACTGGAAAATATCCCCCAAGTTCCGAGAAATCGAGCTGCACTGGGTCAAAATTACGATGCTCGTAAGGAGGTCTCGGCTACTATTTCAGTCTTAAAGTGAAGTACGGTTGTATTTCGGCCCAGAAGCTCGAAACTGAGCGTTCAAAAAGTTTTCCTGCGTCCATTTCACATCAAACCAAGGCAATCAGGAGTTACTTGAAAATATCGCCAAAATTCTAGAAAATCGAGCGAAAGTTGCTCAAAATCACGATGCGCGTAAGGCGGTCTCGCCTACTCTTTCAGTCTTAAAGTGAAGTGAGGCTATATTTCATCCCAGAAGCTCGAAAATAAGCGTTCAAAAACTGTTACCTGCTTCATCTCACTGCAAACCAAGGCCATCAGGATTTAGTTTAGACTGCTCTGGACTGGAAAATATCGGCCAAGTTCGGGGAAATCGAGCCGAATTTTGTCAAAATCACGATGCGCGTAAGGCGGTCTCGGCTACTCTTTGATTCTTAAAGTGAACCGGAGCTATATTTCGGGCGAGAAGCTAGAAAATGAAAGTTCAAAAAGTTTTGCTGTGTTCATTTCACTGCAAACCAAGGCCATCAGGAGTTAGTTTAGACTCCTCGGGACTGGAAAATATCGCCCAAGTTCGGGGAAATCGAGCCGAAGTTTGTCAAAGTCACGATGCGCGTAAGGCGGTCTCGGCTACTCTTTGATTCTTAAAGTGAACTGGGGCTATATTTCGGCCCACAAGCTCGAAAGTGAAAGTTCAAAAAGTTTTGCTGTGTCCATTTCATCGCAAACCAAGTCACATCAGCAGATTGTTTACAGTCTCCGGGACATCAAAATATCCCCCAAGTCCCTGGAAATCGAGCCGAAGTTTTTCAAAATCACGATGCGCGTAAAGCAGTCTCGGCTACTCTTTTAGTCTTAAAGTGACGTGGCTGTATATTTCGGCCCAGAAGGTCGAAAGTGAGCGTTCAAAAAGTTTTGCTCTCTCAATTTAACTGAAAACCAATGCTATCATGAGTTAGTTTAGAGTCCGTGGGACTAAAAAATATCTCTTAAGTTCTGGCAACTCAAGCCGAAGTTGGTCAAAATCACGATGCGTCTAAGGTGGTCTCGGCTACTATTTCAGTCTTAAAGTGAATTGGGGCTATATTTCGGGCCAGAATTTCGAAAGTAAGCCTTCAAAAAAATTTGCTGTGTCCATTTCACTGCAGACCAAGGCCATCAGGGGTTAGTTTAGAGTCCTTGGAACTTGAATATATCCCCGAAGTTTCGGGAAATCCAGCCGAAGTTGGTGAAAATCACGATGCGCGTAAGACGGTCTCGGCTACTCTTTCAGTCTTAAACTGAAGTAGGGCTATATTTCGGCTCAGAAGCCCGAAGGGGAACGTTAAAAAAGTTTTGGTCTCTCCATTTCAACGCAAACCAAGGCAATCAGGAGTTACTTTAGAGTCCTTGGTACCGGAAAATATTCCCCATTTCCTGGGAAATCGAGCCAAAGTTGGTCAAAATCACGATGCGCGTAAGGCGGTCTCGGCAATTTTTTCATTCTTAAAGTAAACTCGGGCGATATTTCGGCCCAGAAGCTCGAAAGTGAAAGTTCAAAAAGTTTTGCTGTGTCCATTTCACCGCAAACCAAGCCACATCAGGAGATAGTTTACAGTCTCCGGGACATCAAAATATCCCCCAAGTTCCGGGATCTCAAGCCGAAGTTTGTGAAAATCACGATGCGCGTAAAGCAGTCTCGGCTACTCTTTTAGTCTTAAAGTGACGTGGCTGTATATTTTGGCCCAGAAGCTCGAAAGTGAGCGTTCAAAAAGTTATGCTGTGCCCATTTCACTGCAAAGCAAGGCCCTCAGGAAGTAGTTTACAGTCCCCGGAACTGGAAAATATCCTCCAAGTTCCGCGAAATCGAGACGAAGTTGGTCAAAATAACGATTCGCGTAAGGCGGTCTCGGCTACTCTTTGAGTCTGAAAGTGAAGTAGGGCTATATTTCGGTCCAGAAGCTCGAAAGTGAGCGTTCAAAAAGTTTTGCTCTCTCAATTTCACTGAAAACCAAGGCCATCATGAGTTAGTTTAGAGTCCCTGGGAGTGGAAAATATCTTTTAAGTTCTGGCAACTCAAGCCGAAGTTGGTCAAAATCACGATGCGCCTAAGGCGGCCTCGGCTACTCTTTCAATCTTAAAGTGAAGTGGGGCCCTATTTCGGCCCAGAAGCTCCAAAGTGAGCGCTGCAGAAAATTTACTGTGTTCATTTCACTGCAAACCAAGGCCATCAGGAGTTAGTTTAGAGTCCCTGGGACTGCAATATATTTCCCAAGTTCCGGAAAATCGAGAAGACGTTGCTCAAAATCACGATGCGCGCAAGACGGTCTTGGCTAGTCTTTCAGTCTTAAAGTGAAGTGGGGCTATATTTCGGCCCAGAAGCTCAAAAGTGAGCTTCAAAAAGTTTTGCTGTATCCATTTCAATGCAAACGAAGGCCATCAGGGGTTACGTAAGAGTCTTCGGGACTGGAAAATTTCCCCCCGAGTTCAGGGAAGTTTAGCCGAAGTTGGTCAAAATCACGGTGCGCGTTAGGCGGTCTCGCTTACTGTTTCAGTCTTAAAGTGAAGTGAGGCTTTATTCCTGCCCAGGAGCTTGAAAGTGAGCGTTCAAAAAGTTTCCCTGTGTTTATTTGACTGCAAACCAAAGCCATCACGAGCTAGTTTAGAGTCCCCGGGACTGGAAAATATCCCCCAGCTTCCGGCAAATCGAGCCGAAGTTCGTCAAAATCACGATTTGCGTAAGGTAGTGTCGGCTACTCTTTCAGTCTTAGAGTGAAGTGAGGCTATATTTCGGGCGAGAAGCCCGAAAGTGAGCGTTTAAAAAGTTTTGCTGTGTCCATTTCACTGCAAACCAACGCCATCAGGAGTTAGTTTAGAGTCCCCGGAACTGGAAAATATTCTCCAAGTTCCAGGAAATGGCGCCGAAGTTGATGAAAATTACGATGCGCGAAATGCGGTATCGGCTACTCTTTCAGTCTTAAAGTGAAGTGGGGCTATATTTCGGCCCAGAAGCCCGAAAGTGAGCCTTCAAAAAGTTTGCTGTGTTCTTTGAGTGAAACACAAGGCCATCGGGAGTTAGTTTAGCGTCCCTGGGACTGGAAAATATTCCCCAAGTTCCGGTAAATCGAGCTGAAGCTGGTCAAAATCACGATGCTCCCAAAGCGGTCTCGGCTACCCTTTTAGTCTTAAAGTGAAGTGGGGCTATATTTCTGTCCAGAAGCTCGAAAGTGAGCGTTCAAAAAGTTTTGCTGTGTGCATTTCACTGCAAACCAAAGCTATCAAAAGTTAGTTTAGGGTCCCCGGGACTGGAAAATATTCCCCAAGTTCCGGGAAAGCGAGCCCAAGTTGATCAAAATCACGATGCGCGAAATGCGGTCTCGGCTACTGTTTCAGTCTTAAGGTAAAGTGTGGCTATATTTCGGCCCACAAGCTCGAAAGTGAGCGTTCAAAAAGTTTTGCTGTGTCCATTTCACTGCAAAACAAGGCCATCAGGACTTAGTTTAGCGTCCAAGGGACTGGAAAATGTTCCCCAAGTTCCAGGAGATCCACCCGAAGTTTGTCAAAATCACAATGCGCGTAAGGTGGTCTCGGTTACTCTTTAAGTCTTAAAGTAAAGTGGGGCTTTATTTCGGCCAGGAAGCTCGAAGGTGAGCGTTCAAAAAGTTTTGCTCTGTCCATTTCACTGCAAACCAAGGCCATGAGGAGTTAGTTTAGAGTTCCTGGGACTGGAAAATATCCCTCAAGTTCCGGAATATCGACCGGATGTTTGTCAAACGCACGATGCGAGCAAGGCGGTCTCTGCTAGTCTTTCAGTCTTAAGTGAAGTGGGGCTATATTTCGGCCCAGAATCTCGAAAGTGTGCGTTCAAAAAATTGTGCCGTGTCCATTTCAATGCAAACCAAGGCCATCAGGAGTTAGTTTAGAGTCCCCAGGACTGGAACATCTCCCCTAAGTCCCGGGAAATCCAGCCGAAGTTGGTCAAATTCATGATGCGCGTAACGTGGTCTCGGCTACTGTTTCAGTCTTAAAGTCAAGTGTGCCTATATTTCGGCGCACAAGCTAGAAAGCGAGCGTTCAAAAAGTTTTGCTGTGTGCATTTCACTTCAAAACAAGGCCATCAGGACTTAGTTTAGGGTCCCCGGGCCTGGAAAATACTCCCCAGGTTCCGGGAAAGCGAGCCGAAGTTGAACAAAATCACGATGCGCGAAATGCGGTCTCGGCTACTGTTTCAGTCTTAAAGTAAAGTGTGGCTATATTTCGGCCCACAAGCTCGAAAGTGAGCGTTCAAAAAGTTTTGCTGTGTCCATTTCAATGCAAAGCAAGGCGATTAGGAGTTAGTTTAGAGTCCCCGGGACTGGAAAATATCCCCCAAGTTCCGAGAAATCTATCCGAAAATGGTCAAAATCATGATGCCCGTAAGGCGATCTCGGCTACTCTTTCAGTCTTAAAGTGAAGTGGTGCTATATTTCGGCCCAGAAGCTCCAAAGTGGGCGCTCAAAAATTTATGCTGTGCGCATTTCAGTGCTAACCAAGGCCATCCGGAGTTAGTTTAGAGTCCCTCGGACTGGAAAATATCCCAAAAGTTGCGTGAAATCGAGCTGAATTTGGGTCTAACTCACGATGCGCGTGAGGCGGTCTCGGCTACTATTTCAGTCTGAAAGTGAAGTGGGATTCTATTTCGGCCCAGAAGCTACAAAGAGAGTGTTCAAAAAGCTTTCCTTTGTCCAATTCACTGAAAACCAAGCCCATCAGGAGTTAGTGTAGAGTCCTTTTGACTGGAATATATCCCTTAAGTTTCGGGAAATAAACGCGAAATTGCTCAAAATCACGATTCGCTCAAGACGGTCTCGCCTACTCTTTCAGTCTTAAAGTAAAATGGGGCTGTATTTCGGCCAAGAAGCTCGAGAGTGAGCGTTCAAAAACTTTCGCTGTGTCCATTTCACTGAAAACCAAGACAAGCAGGAGTTAGTTGAGAGTCCCCGAGACTGGAAAATGTGCCCCAAGTTCCGGGAAATCAACCCGAAGCTTGTCAAAATCACAGTGCACGTAAGGCGGTCTCGGCTACTCTTTCAATGTTATAGTAATGGGGGGCTATATTTTGGCCCAGAAGCTCGACATTGAGCGTTCAAAAAGTTTTGCTGGGTCTATTTTACTGCAAACCAAGGCCATCAGGAATTAGTTTAGAGTCCTCAAAACTGGAATATATCCCCTTAGTTCCGGCAAATCGAGCCGAAGTTGCTCAAAATCACGATGCACGTAAGGCGGTCTCGGCTACTCTTTCAGTCTTCAAGTGAAGTGGGGTTCTATTTCGGTCCAGAAGCTCGAAAGTATGCGTTCAAAAACTTTTTCTGTTTCCGTTTCACTGCAAACCAAGACCAGCACGAGTTAGTTTAGAGTCCCCGGGACTGCAAAATATTTCGCAAGTTCCGGGAAATCGAGCCGAAATTGATGAAAATCACGATGCGCGAAACGTGGTCTCGGCTACTGTTTGAGTCTTAAAGTGAAGTGTGGCTATATTTCGGCCCACAAGCTCGAAAGTGAGCGTTCAAAAAGCTTTCCTGTGTCAATTTCACTGCAAAACAAGGCCATCGGCACCTAGTTTAGCGTCCAAGGGACTGGAAAATATCCCCCAAGTTCCGCGAAATCCACCGGAAGTTTGTCAAAATCACGATGCACGTAAGGCGGTTTCGGCTACTTTTTCAGTATTAAAGTAAAGTGGGGTATATTTCGGCCCAGAAGCTTGAAGGTGAGCGTTGAAAAAGTTTTGCTGTCTCCATTTCACTGCAAACCAAGGCCATCAAGAGTTAGTATTAGAGTCCCTGGGACTGGAAAATATTCCCCAAGTTCCGGAATATCGACGCGAAGTTTGTCAAAATCACGATGCGCGCACGCCGGTCTTATGGTGTTCCATCCCCGCCAAAAATCAACTTTAGCACTCGACATCTAACTTTAGCCCTCAACATCCAACTTTATATCACTCAACATCCAACTTTATAGCTCTCAACATTCAACTTTAGCACTCAACATCCAACTTTAGGCCTCAACATCCAATTTTAGGGCACTCAACATCCAACTTTAAGAATCAATATGTAACTTTAGCACTCAACATTCAACTTTATAGCAATCAATATCCAACTTTAACACTCAACATCCAACTTTAGAACTCAACATCCAACTTTAACACTCAACATGAAACTTTACCACTCAACATCCAACTTTACCACTCAACATCCAACTTCAGCAATCAACATCCAACTTAAGCAATCAACATCCAATTTTATCAATTTCGAAATTATCCTGTCGAAATGGTTTGATATTTTTATTACAAGGAACTTCTAAGCTTATTGTTCAATCGAAGTTAACCTTTTATTAAGGATTCAAGTTTGAATATTTCATTCCGACCACGGGCTTTCTTTCATTCAGCTTCGTAAGTCGAGCTTTCTAAAATGTACAGTCTCTGCGAAATGTTGACTTCAGCTTTGCGAACGGCGTACAATTTCCGCCAAAAAGTGTCAAATGTCAAAAGGTTACGTCACGTCCACAAGGACCTGGATCTGGTAGGTCAAAATGGCGGATTTCTGCAGTGTTGTGCAAGCCATAAATGACCTGGTTGTGAGGATCGAAAGATTGGAAGATTCTTGCGAAATCGGGTCGATAGTGTTAAGATTGGATTATATAACTAGGATGCTGGTTAATCTCGATGTTCCTGATGACATTGTGAACGTAATGAGTGGTCTGTACGAGACTATTGTGGCCATTGAAGCAAATCACAGCACCCAAGCTCGTCATGGTTATCAGGGACAGCTGCGTCGTACTGGGGTTCGAGGACGACCTTCGTTTCAAATACCCCAAGAGCAATTATCATTTCTCTTGGACCAGGGTTTCAAAATGTCGGAAATCGGCGTTTTGTTGGGTGTAGGACAGAGGAATGTCGAAAGGAGAATGTCAGCGTTTGGCTTGAGTGTTTCTGGTGAGAGCTTTTAAGCTCACATGTAAAAGGTTTTCTCTTTATTTTTTGTGATATGTACCTATATTTTGAAAGTTTACTAGGTTGGAATTAGTACTGTTACCACGAAGTCCTTTTCTGTTGCTGTTGATCGTTAATGCCAAAGATTTCATCCTTCTATTTTTCATATAATTTTAATTCTCATTTGCATATTTTAAATTTTAAGTTATTTTCTCTTTTTGTAATTTTTAACCTCAAATCTGCATTTAAACCAGCCTTAGCTCATCTGCGATATGTGAATAAATAAAGTTCACTGACTTACTTTACTTATAAACAAGGTGTAAGCTTATGTAGAATTGAAGGCCGTGGGGATGGGGTGGGTAAATAATTTATCAGTTACAACGTCAGTAACAGAGGTAATGCGTGTTTAGTTTAACAACAGTTTGAATTTCAATAAATCCAAGGAAACCTTGTTTACTTCAGGTACGTTTAGTAACCTGAGTGATGAAGAACTAGAAAACTTGTTGAGATCTGCACAACAGTCTCATCCTAATATTGGCATTAGGATGGCGAAAGGCTTACTACACAGTAAAGGACATCGGGTGCAAAGAGAACGGATCAGACAGTCATTAATGAGGACAGATTCTATTGGAGTGATGCAGCGATGGAGAGACGCAGTAAGAAGAAGACGATACAATGTCCACTCTCCATTGGCTCTTTGGCATATTGATGGCAACCATAAACTTATAAGGTAAATATGGAATTAAGAATTAGTTATGTCCTTCAAAGGTGTACTCTGCTGATTTCAAAAGTGCAAGTCAATGGGTAATGCAAAAATAATAATCATAATAATAGTAAAAACGTGACTTCACTTAGGAGTATTAAGTTCCGATTTTCCACCTTTTCGCTGCCTTGCATACCTAATGTTATTTCTAGATGGAGAATAGTCATCCACGGAGGCATCGATGGATATTCCAGAATACCAGTCTATCTCCATGCATCAGACAACAACAAGGCAACCACTGTCCTTAACCTGTTTCTTGATGCAGTTAATGAATATGGTTTACCATCACGAGTACGCTCAGACAAGGGTGGAGAGAATGTGGATATATCATGGTACATGCTTACACATCCACAAAGGGGCTCCGGAAGAGGAAGTATGATAACGGGTAATAAATTGATGAAAGGAATTGATAATATGAAACTTTGTCTTAATTGTGCTTGCCATTGATTACTTTCATAAATTGTAGGTAAAAGCACACACAATCAACGGATAGAGAGGCTTTGGAGAGACGTTTCTGATGGATGCTCAACATTGTTTTACAATTTGTTTTATGAGTTGGAGAGGTCTGGGATGCTAAATCCAAATGATGAAATTCATTTGTGGTGCCTGCACTACACATTTTTACCAGTCATTAACAAGCATTTGACAAACTGGAAAAATGCATGGATTCATCATCCTTTGAGGTCTGAGCGGAACTCCACTCCAATGCAGTTATGGATAAGGGGACTCCATGGTATCTGGGGGAGTGGATCAACAATTGATAGAGAGGTTTTTCAGGTGAACATTTTGCTGGTTTGTTTGTTTGTTTGTTTTCAATTCCATTTCTTATCTTACTTTTAATATCATAATGTAAACATGTCATAAGACATTATTGGGCTTGGTTTTTAATGACTGGTGAAAATTTTAGAGAACCCCCATAAATCAGAAATAATTGAGTTGTGGGTTTTATATGTAAACAACGACATAAATAACTGTAGCCTTTTTGTTCGCAGAACGACTTCTCAAACTATGGAATTGACTGGGATGGACCCATACCAGCTCCATCTCCTGAAAGTGTAGAGGTTCCAGAAACTAGATGCCCTATTGATCCTGAAAGACTGCAATCTTTGTCCTTATTTTATCCCCCTCATAATGCATCAGTTAATGATGTTATTGAGTTATTTGTGCGTGCTGTTACACATGTGTATGAGATGTTGAATCCTCAGCATTCCACGTAACAACATAGGTATTTCTCCATAATAAGTCGTTTTTAATGATAAACCTAAAACATGGTTGAAATTAATATTATCATGTAAACCTAATGTTTCTGGTAAACATCAGTAATACAGTACTAATTTAAAAAACAATACAAGGCTCAGTGTAGCTTGTTAAATGCAATCAGTCAAGGCAAATGACAGGTCAACATGCTGAAGAAGCTTATTGCAAATGCCATTGTAAACAACAGGAACAATGCTACTTTAATAAAATTGTTAAGTACTACAAAGATCAGTCAATTCTCTAATTGCAAATCCCAAATGGCAAATCCTTTCTGTGTTTAATGGACAAGTACTGACCTAAAATAAGTCCTTTTTTATAAAACCTCAACTATCAAATTAGGCTGCATGACTCAAGTTGGGAATTGATTGATTCAAAAGCCTACAAATAACTGTAACATAACTATTAACTGCAGATGAACTGACACTCCAGTTTTGATATGACATCAATATACTGTACAAACCCCAGTAATTACATAAATCTTTCAAAATTTGCAAATATGTGTATTTTATGAAAGGAAACTATTCCATAACGTTCAGTTTGGAATATAAGTTTCAGTCACTTGTCAAACTCAATACTTATAGCTCTTAATACCAAGTAGTGACTTATAACAATTAGGGCTATTTATACAAGGAAAAAAAGCCGCAGATTACACAAGCCACTGCTTACATAAGATGCGAACTAACTGTGTAAACGGTACATTTTAACCAGTTCAAGTCTTACATGAGCCATGGATAACATAAGCCACAGCTTATTTTTCTTGTATAAATGACCCTATTGTCCTTTTCCTTATTACCCCCCCTCCCCAACTTGTTGCAAACAATTTAACCCACACTTAATTAAGGGCTCTTAGTGGTATTGGTATTGTTAACACAACTCGATAATTTTGTGATAAACAGAAAACAGATTTGAAAACTTCAATCTGCATTTTTTTTCTACTAACACAGGTTTTGTCTGTTACTGAATTAATTAAAGAACCATTTAGACCTTCCTTAGTTGGCCATTCTACAACAGCTAACATTCATAGTATTTTGCATTAAACAGAATCACATGTGGAAAGCAGGGAAAATTTGTTAGGAAATTAATTCTTTCATCAAGTAGCTTAAGGGTGAATTATAAGCCTGTTTGACTTCCATACATGGAAGCTTGTAAACTGACTTGTGCAATTTGTGTCATGTGAAACTAAATCCTTGTGCTCCATATTTGATGGCGATGTCGAAGAATTTCTGAAAATCTTCGAAAGACTGGTATTTTGTCGGGATTGTAAGACTGAGGAAACACGTTTCCGCTATTGGGAGGTCGATGCTATCGTCGAATTGTACCAACAGGTCGGTGTATCTTGCTGGCAGGATGTTACTGCCTGTCCAGAAGCTACATAGGTCAACGAGGTCAGTGCCATCTGAAACATATCAATACCAAAACTCCTTTTTTAATGCAAAGAAAGTTTGTTCAGAACATAGTTTTCAAAGACACTGTTACAAGTCATTACAATGAATTCCTGGTGGGAAAAGGAAAAGGGTCATTTGTTGGACGCTATTTTAAATTGCTTTTCAGACTAAGAATTGACCCTGTTTTCTTGAAAGCAGTTAGTTGTTCTACATGTGCCCATTTGGTTCTGTGGTTGATTGTGTGTTTATTCACCCCTGTAACATTAACCGCGAAATACCTTCTTTTCTTAATTCCATGAACTCGATGTATCTGATAAAGAATTCAGCAGCCTTGGTATTGTTTGAAGCATCTCTTTCTTCAAAAGTAATTTTTCCTGTAAACTCGTCTCCTGTTAATGTTCTATCTTTTTCACAAGCAAAGATGACATCCACGAGGCAAGGCCACTTAGCCAGGGCGGTTTGTAAACCAACCTCCTCCATTCCTAGTGAAGGAAAAGAAAAGGTTGCGTTAAAATCTTTGAATGTTCCTTGGTAGTGGTCATCGGTATTGTCATTTCTTACCTTTGGCAATGTCATCCAACTCAAGCTTACGTTTAAGGATGACATTGTACAGCATGAGTCCTTGGGTTATCAATCTAGGCGCCTCCTTCAGTTTATCGATGTCAAGGCCAGCTTCGTTTAAGTACGGTTGGATGTTCTCTCGGAGCTCGCTTCCCGGATGGTCATCTCTTCCCAAGGAATCAATCTGAATGTAAAACACAGGGGAGACCAATTGAATGGTGGTTTAATAAAAGAACAAAGCTATTTACTTGGTTAAGATTATTGTTAACGGTTTGTGAGTTGGGCCTAAACACAGAGGAGTAGGTAGGTACCAAGTAAAAATAAGCTTTCCAAATTCGCTACGGCGGTAAATTTGCTTTTATTCAAAATTATTGGACTGGCTTTTTAGGAGAAAGGGGGGAGCGATAGAGATGGGGGGGGAGTGGGTGGAGGAAAAGAGTTGGTAGATTATTTAAGTTGATTTAATGTCAGACTAACCTCACTTATTAAATGCCTAAGATCTGTGTCTGGGATGTCTTCGACAGATATAGGCGGGGGATTTTCGCACATATCTGCAGAGGGGCTTGCCAAATAATATTTGATGGCAGGTGAAAGACCATGCAAAGCTGGACCACCGTGTAGGGCACAGTGCCCTATGATGCGACCGATCGCCTTGAATGCCCCTGTCAGTCTCAGCGACTGGTCATGTACAGGCAGTCTGTGATCTTTGTCGCCTTCGAAGAACATTATGGGCTTGAACGTGTTGGCGATCCCTTCGTCTGCAATTTTCATGGCACCGAGAAGGAATTCCCGCACGGGTCCACTTCCGGCACCCTCCTCCCCCTCGAACCTCACCCTTGGTCGTGCCTTCAGATTCGATTTTTTTGATTTGTAATTCACTAAAATATCGCGTTTAAGTTCCTCGACGCCCTCCATGCGCGAGACCGAAAACAGCTGCCGCGGATTATTCTCCTCTGTAACTTCGTCCCTGAAACGTTGAAGGGCGTCCATGGCATCTACCGGTTGCGCGTCTTCGTTTCTGGAGTCAGTAATTTTCACGGGATGGCAGTCATCCTCTTCATCCTGCTGTGCACCTGAAATACATAATTTAGGAGGCATTTCAGATCAGTCATACTTGCTGACCAGCTGGCTTGTATACGTAGAGAGAAATTCATCCGGTGGGTATGGGGTTATGTGAAACAATTTTAGCCGGGTTATTTTAATTTTATTGTAAGTTTTAATTAACGATTGAATAACCATTTAAAGTTTATCGAATACGCTGAAAACGTGTTATGGTGCGTTGCTTTTCGTTTGTTCTTTCAACACTAAAATCGGAATCCAACAGAATATAAAATCTCCTTGCGAATTTGTTGACGAAAAGTCAGCAAAAACATGTATCCCTGGATTATGATGGACACGTAAAATTAATTTGATAGCGTGTGGCTTTGCTAGTACTTGCAAGCTATTGGAAAATCTGATTAAGTTACCCAGTAAAGCATGTGCTGCCTGGTTTGCATCGCCTCCAGATGCGGATAGCGCTGCCTCAATCTCTCCAGTCGTTGCATCAGGACATATTTCCTCTAAAAACGAAGCCATACTTATGTTTCGTTGCGACCTGCATTGAAAACCCAAAATATATATATATATGTGTGTGTGTGTGTAAAATTTGATTTTCGTAGAAAAGTGCTCAATACATCAGAGTAGAGCGAAGTATACAATGTGGGAGGAAAGACACAAATAAACTACAAGTTCATCTCTACAAGCCTGTTTCGTGGTTGCCCACTCATCAGGGGATTTTGGGATATAAACTTTTAAAGGACGGACCTATTAAAGGGAAAATCAAGGGAATCATCAAGGGAAAATCCCCTGATGAGTGGGCAACCACGAAACAGGCTTGTAGGGATGAACTTGTAGTTTATTTGTGTTTTTCCTCCCACATTGTATATATATATATTACAAGAAAAAAAGTGGTTACTCAAGAAAAAAATAACCCAACAAGACAAGACGTGCTGAAACTTAAACTGAGTTTGGCAAGATACAGGCCCATAGGTAGAATCGTAGACTAAAATTTGGGCTTAAACCGACTCTTCCACACCCACTCCCGAGTGTATTCTGGACTACGATGTAGAACGACATTTCACATGAGGAGGTTGACAAAGTTATTCCAGAAATAAAAAGAGTAAAGGCCTTCTGCACTGTATGTCAGACTTCTGTTCCCCTATCCTCAAAGCTGTGTTTGAGATCAATCTATAGGTCCGTCCTTTAAAAGTTTATATTTACCTTGACGAAGTACAAGGTATGTCATTGTGGTCATCCTCAATGACTAGTTCGTCTATGGTTCGTTGTCTCTATCAGCAACAGAAATGTGGCATTAACACATGCATGAACATATCATTACTGTTTTTTTTGTTTTTTTCAATGAATACCAGAGCATGTAAAATGGCATTTGCTTAAAAATCAGAAAATCAGTAATAAATGGTTGCCGTGAACATGTATATCTCTTTACCTTTAACTGGGGAACATCACGCTCATCGTTGTGCTCATCGGTTATATGGCTACTCAAACTTGCCATTGGGACTGCAATTCCACATTGTAAGCAGTTCACTTTAGGACCATCTTCATCCTAATAGAGGGACGCGTTCAATAGCATTAAAAGTGGGGCGTAGGTGAGCGTTGTTGCGTTCGTACTCATTTGTGGTTATATTGCATCTGAAGACTCTAGCTCTCGCTGTTTTTGTTCACTATATAATAGTATTGAAGAAAAGAATTTCAATATTAAACTAATTACCTTAAGTAACTCGGTACAATGTTCCACAGGGCTTTCGTCTAAATCTTTCTGAAGGGGCCTTAAATATATTTTAGAACTTCCGGCGGTATCCCTCATACGTTGCGGAGTGTAAGGGGAAGGGATGTTGTAAAAGCCTGCGTCCTCCCCTCGCTGGTACAAAAGCAATTCATAGCCAGTTTCCAGCAGTTTGGGAAACTTGCTCACTATCTGCTGATGGCACTCCAAAGTGCTACTGTCCATTTGGAATTGAATAGTGGCATCTCCCAGACCGGCGTTCAACAGCGCGGTCCTCTCTTTGACCGCAGTTGGCGGTTTAATAGCGTTGGCCTGGGAAAGACAAAAGAACTTTAACGTGCAGGTGGGGATCCGCTTGCCTTTCCCGCGACTAGAGCCTCTCGTTTTTCTGTCAGCTCCCCTTACGAAAGCATTCTTTCCTCTTGAAGAAAAGAGCCTCCTGTGCTCCTGTGCAGCCTGGTTCGTGGTGATAGGCGGCTGCATCCCTAGATCCAGCTGACTAGTGGACGGTGCGACAAGGGTGGTTGATCCGGGGGAGCTCGTACGTACGGAATGCGACCCTGGCAGTATTCATGTACAAGTTAAAACAGATCAAGTGTGAACAAAATGCGTCAAAGGAAGTGAAGTATAATTATTCAAATTGAACGATAGTTAAAAGGACCAACAGCATTAAGGAGTTTTTTCCTAATTACGGGTGAATTTGTAATAGAACCGTACACTCTTCCAATGCTTATAAAAATAACCCAATTGGAAAACTGATTTTTGCACCTATCCCTTTTTTTTTTCATTTAACATTGTAGTTCTCCATAGATCATATATTTCTTTTGCTCAAGGACTACAAAACTCGGTTATTTAACTTTCTTTGGAGCATCCAAGCGATCGCAGTTTTAAGTAGTCATAGGGGAATGGGGGCGGGGTTTGGGGCGTCGGAACCTCTCCCCTCCTCTCTCGTCTCTTCCCTTTCTTCCCGCTCTCTCTTCGCCCCATCCTTGACTAGAGAGCGTGTTCACAGAATACATTAAAACAACTAGCAAATACCACAGGTACGTTATGTCTGTTGGCGACTGTGTGACAATTTAAAAGACGTGGTGGGAAAGCGCGAAAATCGTTCGAAATCGCTCAAAATGTTAAATGACGCTGTCTAACCCTATGAAATGAAAAATCGAAAAACATCCAATGGAAAAAGTCAAGAAATTGTGATGTTATAGAGGATAAATAGAGAGGAAAGAACTTTCCAAGTTTTAGGCCTGTGCGTTTCCCCAAACTTCAGCCGAGTATTCCTCGAAATGTTGCGCAGAAATTTAGAGCCCCGTCTGAAAACGCACAAACGGTGTATATCCGTGGTACATCTGGAACTTACTCAGCTTACTTTGGCTATATAGGCGGCTGATTATCTGTACTGAACAAACAAGCATTTACATAAGCACTTTCCCGAATGCATTGACTTCTAAAACGGCTCAAAATCATGAGATAAGTATATATTTTTCAACAAACTCGATCGTAGCTTTGTGCCACGCACCGCTGTAAACTCTGAAATTCAAAATGCTCTGGTTTTCAAACGAAGCACGCCATTTAGCTGTAAAATTGTAAACAGATATAAGTTTAGCGCCTCTTATGCCTAAAAAAGTCACGCAGTCACCAACGCACACAGTCACGTAGACGGTTGCTTCGCCTGTATGAAACCCATTGATTTATTTTACACGTGGCGTGCACACCAATTTCCCCTAAAAGTGAACCTTTTATCATTGTTTCTGGAAGCATAATGATCTCACTTGTGGATCGATGAGGTACGTGGTATGCACGAAAAAAAAACAAATCAATGGCTGTTTTTACTGGTACGATCGCCAAATCACGTTCTTACCTTGACTCGCGGCATGAGACGTGCCGGTTCGATTCATTTCATCTAGTCTCTCAGCTACTCGACGCAGAGCGTCTTTCACTGCACCCAGTTGACCCTGTTCGTTATTCATCTCGAATCGAATTTGATCAATGTAGCGGGAACAATTGAACAAACAACTAATTGAGAATTTTTGTAGACTAATCGGTCGGTGTATTAGCTTGTGTGAGCTTGGATCGAATGGTCCGTTCTGGCGGGAAATCAAAGGTCACCTTTGCGGATGTGACGTAACCTTTTGACATTTGACACTTTTTGGCGGAAACTGTACGTCGTTCGCAAAGCTGAAGTCGACATTTCGCAGACTGTGCATTTTAGAAAGCTCGACTTACGAAGCTGAATCAACGAAAGCCCGTGGTCGGAATGAAATATTCAAACTTGAATCCTTAATAAAAGGTTAACTTCGATTCAAAATTAAGCTTACAAGTTCCTTGTAATGAAAACATCAAACCATTTCGACAGGATAATTTCGAAATTGATAAATTGGATGTTGATTGCTAAAGTTGGACGTTGATTGCTGAAGTTGGATGTTGAGAGGTAAAGTTGTATGTTGAGTGTTAAAGTTGGATGTTGAGTTCTAAAGTTGGATGTTGAGTGTTAAAGTTGGATGTTGATTGCTAAAAAGTTGAATGTTGAGTGCTAAAGTTGCATGTTGATTGCTAAAGTTAGATGTTGAGTGCCCTAAAGTTGGATGTTGAGGCCTAAAGTTGGACGTTGATGGCTAACGTTGGATGTTGAGTGCTAAAGTAGGATGTTGAGAGCTATAAAGTTGGATGTTGAGTGATATAAAGTTGGATGTTGAGAGCTAAAGTTAGATGTCGAGTGCTAAAGTTGATTTTTGGCGGGGATGGAACACCATATAATTCCAACCTAGTAAACTTTCAAAATATAGGTACATATCACAAAAAATAAAGAGAAAACCTTTTACATGTAAGCTTAAAAGCTCTCACCAGAAACACTCAAGCCAAACGCTGACATTCTCCTTTCGACAGTCCTCTGTCCTACACCCAACAAAACGCCGATTTCCGACACTTTGAAACCCTGGTCCAAGAGAAATGATAATTGCTCTTGGGGTATTTGAAACGAAGGTCGTCCTCGAACCCCAGTACGACGCAGCTGTCCCTGATAACCATGACGAGCTTGGGTGCTGTGATTTGCTTCAATGGCCACAATAGTCTCGTACAGACCACTCATTACGTTCACAATGTCATCAGGAACATCGAGATTAACCAGCATCCTAGTTATATAATCCAATCTTAACACTATCGACCCGATTTCGCAAGAATCTTCCAATCTTTCGATCCTCACAACCAGGTCATTTATGGCTTGCACAACACTGCAGAAATCCGCCATTTTGACCTACCAGATCCAGGTCCTTGTGGACGTGACGTAACCTTTTGACATTTGACACTTTTTGGCGGAAATTGTACGCCGTTCGCAAAGCTGAAGTCAACATTTCGCAGAGACTGTACATTTTAGAAAGCTCGACTTACGAAGCTGAATGAAAGAAAGCCCGTGGTCGGAATGAAATATTCAAACTTGAATCCTTAATAAAAGGTTAACTTCGATTGAACAATAAGCTTAGAAGTTCCTTGTAATAAAAATATCAAACCATTTCGACAGGATAATTTCGAAATTGATAAAATTGGATGTTGATTGCTTAAGTTGGATGTTGATTGCTGAAGTTGGATGTTGAGTGGTAAAGTTGGATGTTGAGTGGTAAAGTTTCATGTTGAGTGTTAAAGTTGGATGTTGAGTTCTAAAGTTGGATGTTGAGTGTTAAAGTTGGATATTGATTGCTATAAAGTTGAATGTTGAGTGCTAAAGTTACATATTGATTCTTAAAGTTGGATGTTGAGTGCCCTAAAATTGGATGTTGAGGCCTACAGTTGGATGTTGCTGGCTAACGTTGGATGTTGAGTGCTAAAGTTGAATGTTGAGGGCTATAAAGTTGGATGTTGAGTGATATAAAGTTGGATGTTGAGGGCTAAAGTTAGATGTCGAGTGCTAAAGTTGATTTTTGGCGGGGATGGAACACCATAGTTTAGAGTCCCCGCAACTGGAAAATATTCTCCAAGTTCCAGGAAATGGCGCCGAAGTTGATGAAAATTACGATGCGCGTAACGGGCTCTCGGTTATTCTTTCAGTCTTAAATTTAAGTAGGGCTATATTGCGGCACTGAAGCTCGAAGGTGAGCGTTCAGAATGTTTTGCTGTGTTCATTAAACTGCAAACCAAAGTCATCGGGAGTTAGTTTAGCGTCCCCGGGACTTTAAGTTATTCGCCAACTTCCGGGAAATCGAGCAAAAGTGGCCCAAAATCACGATGCGCGTAAGGCGGTCTCGGCTACTCTTTCAGTCTTAAAATTAAGGGGGGCTATATTTCGACCTAGAAGCTCGAGACCGGGCGTGCGCTAATTTTACCTGTGTCCATTTCACTGACATCTTAGGCCATCAGGAGCTAGGTTAGAGTCCTTGGGACTGGAAAATATTTCCCAAATTCTGGCAGATCGAGCCAAACTTGCTCAAAATAACGATGCGCGTAAGGCGGTCTCGGCTACTCTTTCAGTCTTAAAATGAAGTGGGGCTATATTTCGGCCGACAAGCTCAACACCGAGCGTGTGCTCCTTTTGCCTGTGTACATATCACTGAAAACTAAGTTCATCAGGAGTTAACATAGAGTCCTCGGGACTGGAAAATATTGCCCGAATTGCGGCAAATCGAGCCAAAGATGCTCAAAATCACGATACGCGTAGGGCGGTCTCGGCTACTCGTTTACTCCGAAAATGAAGTGGGGCTATATTTCGGTTCTACAAGCTCGACACCGAGCTTGCTCTCCTTTTACCTGTGTACGTTTCACTAAGAACTAAGTCCATCAGGAGATAGTTTAGAATCCTCGAGACTGGAAGCTATCCTCCAAGTTTCGGCAAATTGAGCCATACTTTCTTAAAATTAGGATAGGCGTACGGCAGTTTCGTTTACTCTTTCAGTCTTAAAATGAACTGGGGCTACATTTCGGCCTAGAAGCTCGACACCGAGCGTGCGCTCCTGTTACCTGTGACCTTTTTACTTAAAACTAGGGCCATCAAGAGTTAGGGTAGAGTCCCCAGGACTGGAAAATATCCCCCAAGTTTTGGCATATCGAGCCATAGTGGCTAAAAATTTCGATGCGCTTAAGGCGGTTTCGTGTACACTTTCAGTCTTAAAATAAAGTGGGGCTATATTTCGGCCTACAACCTGGAAACCGAGCGTGCGCTCCTTTTACCTGTGTCCATTTCACTAAAAACCAAGGCATTTAGGAGTTAGTTTAGAGCTTCCGGCACTGAAAAATATCCCCCAAGTCCCAGGAAATCAAGCCGAAGTTCGACAAAATTACCATGCGCGTAAAGCGGTCCCGGCTACTCTTTCAGTCTTAAAGTGAAAAGGGGCTATATTTCGGCCAGGAAGCTCGAAAGTGAACGTTCAAAAAGTTTGGCTGTGTCCATTTCACTGAAAACCAAGGCCATCAGGAATTAGTTTAGAGTGCCCGGGACTGGCAATTATCTCCCAAGTTCCGGGAAATCGAGCCGAAGTAGCCCAAAATCACGATGCGCGTAAGGCGGTCTCGGCTAGTCTTTCAGTCTTAAGGTGAAGTAGGGCTATGCTTCGGCACAGAAGCTCAAAAGTGAGCGTTCAAAAAGTTGTGCTGTGTCCATTTCACTGCAAACCGAGGAAATCAGGAGTTAGTTTAGAGTTCCCGGTACCAGAAAATATCCCCCATTTCCCGGGAAATCGAGCCAAAGTTGGTCAAAATCACGATGCGCGTAAGGCGGTCCCGGTTACTCTTTCATTCTTAAAGTGAACTGGGGCAATATTTCCTCCCAGAAGCTCGAAAGTGAGCGTTCAAAAAGTTGTGCTGTGTCCATTTCACTCCAGAGCAAGGCCATCAGGAGTTACTTTAGAGGCGCGGGACTGGAAAAAATCCCCGAAGATCCGGGAAATCGAGCCGAATTTGGTCAAAATCACGATTTGCGTAAGGTAGTGTCGGCTACTCTTTCAGTCTTAGAGTGAAGTGAGGCTATATTTCGAGCATGAAGCCCGAAAGTGAGCCTTCAAAAAGTTTTGCTGTGTCCATTTCACTGCAAACCAACGGCATCAGGAGTTAGTTTAGAGTCGCCGGGACTGAAAAATTCTGCCCAAGTTCCGGGGTATCGAACCGAAGTTGATCAAAATCACGATGCGCGAAATGCGGTATCGGCTACTCTTTCAGTTTTAAAGTGAAGTGGGGCTATATTTCGGCCCAGAAGCCCGAAAGTGAGCCTTCAAAAAGTTTGCTGTGTTCTTTGACTGAAACACAAGGCCATCACGAGTTAGTTTAGCGTCCCTGGGACTGGAAAATATTCCCCAAGTTCCGGTAAATCGAGCTGAAGCTGGTCAAAATCACGATGCTCCCAAAGCGGTCTCGGCTACCCTTTCAGTCTTAAAGTGAAGTGGGGCTATATTTCGGTCCAGAAGCTCGAAAGTGAGCGTTCAAAAAGTTTTGCTGTGTGCATTTCACTGCAAACCAAAGCTATCAAAAGTTAGTTTAGGGTCCCCGGGACTGGAAAATATTCCCCAAGTTCCGGGAAAGCGAGCCCAAGTTGATCAAAATCACGATGCGCGAAATGCGGTCTCGGCTACTGTTTCAGTCTTAAAGTAAAGTGTGGCTATATTTCGGCCCACAAGCTCGAAAGTGAGCGTTCAAAAAGTTTTGCTGTGTCCATTTCACTGCAAAACAAGGCCATCAGGACTTAGTTTAGCGTCCAAGGGACTGGAAAATGTTCCCCAAGTTCCAGGAGATCCACCCGAAGTTTGTCAAAATCACAATGCGCGTAAGGTGGTCTCGGTTACTCTTTAAGTCTTAAAGTAAAGTGGGGCTTTATTTCGGCCAGGAAGGTCGAAGGTGAGCGTTCAAAAAGTTTTGCTCTGTCCATTTCACATCAAACCATGGCCATGAGGAGTTAGTTTAGAGTTCCTGGGACTGGAAAATATCCCCCAAGTTCCGGAATATCGACCGGAAGTTTGTCAAACGCACGATGCGAGCAAGGCGGTCTCGGCTACTCTTTCAGTCTTAAGTGAAGTGGGGCTATATTTCGGCCCAGAAGCTCGAAAGTGTGCGTTCAAAAAATTTTGCTGTGTCCATTTCAATGCAAACCAAGGCCATCAGGAGTTAGTTTAGAGTCCCCGGGACTGGAACATATCCCCTAAGTCCCGGAAAATCCAGCCGAAGTTGATCAAATTCATGATGCGCGTAACGTGGTCTCGGCTACTGTTTCAGTCTTAAAGTCAAGTGTGCCTATATTTCGGCCCACAAGCTAGAAAGCGAGCGTTCAAAAAGTTTTGCTGTGTGCATTTCACTTCAAAACAAGGCCATCAGGACTTAGTTTAGGGTCTCCGGGCCTGGAAAATATTCCCCAAGTTCCGGGAAAGCGAGCCGAAGTTGATCAAAATCACGATGCGCGAAATACGGTCTCGGCTACTGTTTCAGTCTTAAAGTAAAGTGTGGCTATATTTCGGCCCACAAGATCGAAAGTGAGCGTTCAAAAAGTTTTGCTGTGTCCATTTCAATGCAAAGCAAGGCGATCAGGAGTTAGTTTAGAGTCCCTGGGACTGGAAAATATCCCCCAAGTTCCGAGAAATCGATCCGAAAATGGTCAAAATCACGATGCGCGTAAGGCGATCTCGGCTACTCTTTCAGTCTTAAAGTGAAGTGGGGCTATATTTCGGCCCAGAAGCTCCAAAGTGGGCGCTCAAAAATTTATGCTGTGCGCATTTCAGTGCTAACCAAGGCCATCCGGAGATAGTTTAGAGTCCCTCGGACTGGAAAATATGCCAAAAGTTGCGTGAAATCGAGCTGAATTTGGGTCTAACTCACGATGCGCGTGAGGCGGCCTCGCTACTATTTCAGTCTGAAAGTGAAGTGGGATTCTATTTCGGCCCAGAAGCTACAAAGAGAGTGTTCAAAAAGCTTTCCTTTGTCCGTTTCACTGAAAACCAAGGCCATCAGGAGTTAGTTTAGAGCCCGCGGAAATGGAATATATCCCGCAAGTTTCGGGAAACCGACCCGAAGTTGGTCAAAATCACGATTTGCGCAAGACCGTCTTGGCTACTCTTTCAGTCTTAAAGTAAAGTGGGGCTATATTTCGGTCCAGAAGCTCGAGAGTGAGCGTTCAAAAAGTTTCGCTGTTTCCATTTGACTGAAAACCTAGACAATCAGGAGTTAGTTTAGAGTCCCCGGGACTGGAAAATATCCCCCAAGTTCCGGCAAATCGAGCCGAAGTTGGTGAAAATCACGGTGTGCTTAAGGCGGTGTCAGTTACTCCTTCAGTCTTAAAGTGAAGTGGAGCTCTATTTCGGCCCACAAGCTCAAAGCTCCAAAAAAATTACTGTGTCTATTTCACTGCAAACCAAGGCTATCAGTAGTTAGTTTAGAGTCCCCGGGAGTGGAATGTATTTCCCAAGTTCCGAAAATCACGATGCGCGTAAGACGGTCTCGGCTACTCTTTCAGTCTTAAAGTGAAGTGGGGCTATATTTCGGCCCAGAAGCTCAAAAGTGAGCGTTCAAAAAGTATTGCTGTATCCACTTCAATGCAAACTAAGGCCATCAGAAGTTAGTTTAGAGTCCCCGGGACTGGAGAATATCCCCCAAGTCCCGGGAAATCCAGCCGAAGTTGATCAAATTCATTATGCGCGTAACGTGGTCTCGGCTACTGTGTCAGTCCTAAAGTCAAGTGTGGCTATATTTCGGCCCACAAGCTAGAAAGTGAGCGTTCAAAAAGTTTTGTTGTGTCCATTTGACTTCAAAACAAGGCCATCAGGACTTAGTTTAGCGTCCAAGGGACTGCAAAATATCCCCCAAGTTCCGGGAAATCCATTCGAAGTTCGTCAAAATTACGATGCGCGTAAGGCGATCTCATCTACTCTTTCAGTCTTAAAGTAAAGTGGGGCTATATTTCTGCCCAGAAGCTCCAAAGTTGTGCTCTGTCCATTTCACTGAAAACCGAGGCCATCAGGAGTTACTGTAGAGTCCCTTTGACTGGAATATATGCCCCAAGTTTCAAGAAATAAACGCGAAATTGGTTAAAATCACGATTCGCTCAAGACGATCTCGCCTACTCTTTCCGTCTTAAAGTAAAATGGGGCTCTATTGCGGCCCAGAAGCTCGAGAGTGAGCGTTCAAAAACTTTCGTTGTGTCCATTTCACTGCAAACCAAGACAAGCAGGAGTTAGTTGAGAGTCCCGGGGACTGGAAAATATCCCCCAAGTTCCGGGAAATCAACCCGAAGTTTGTCAAAATCACGATGCACGTAAGGCGGTCTCGGCTACTCTTTCAGTGTTAAAGTAATGGGGGGCTATATTTTGGCCCAGAAGCTCGACATTGAGCGTTCAAAACGTTTTGCTGGTTCCATTTTACTGCAAACCAAGGCCATCATGAATTAGTTTAGAGTCCTCAGAACTGGAATATATCCCCTAGTTCCGGCAAATCGAGCCCAAGTTGCTCAAAATCACGATGCACGTAAGGCGGTCTCGGCTACTCTTTCAGTCTTCACGTGAGGTGGGGTTCTATTTCGGTCCAGAAGCTCGAAAGTATGCGTTCAAAAACTTTTTCTGTTTCCGTTTCACTGCAAACCAAGACTAGCATGAGTTAGTTTAGAGTCCCCGGGACTGGAAAATATTCCCCAAGTTCCGGGAAATCGAGCCAAAGTTGCTCAAAATCACGATGCGCGTAACGCGGTCTCGGCTACTGTTTCAGTCTTAAAGTGAAGTGTGGCTATATTTAGGCCCACAAGCTCGAAAGTGAGGGTTCAAAAAGCTTTGCTGTGTCCATTTCACTGCAAACCAAGGCAATCAGGAGTTAGTTTAGAGTCTCCGGAACTGGAAAATATTCTCCAAGTTCCAGGAAATGGCGCCGAAGTTGATGAAAATTACGATGCGCGTAACGGGCTCTCGGTTATTCTTTCAGTCTTAAATTTAAGTAGGGCTATATTGCGGCACTAAAGCTCGAAGGTGAGCGTTCAGAATGTTTTGCTGTGTTCATTAAACTGCAAACCAAGGTCATCGGGAGTTAGTTTAGCGTCCCCGGGACTTTAAATTATTCGCCAACTTGCGGGAAATCGAGCAAAAGTGGCCCAAAATCACGATGCGCGTAAGGCGGTCTCGGCTACTCTTTCAGTCTTAAAATTAAGGGGGGCTATATTTCGACCTAGAAGCTCGAGACCGGGCGTGCGCTAATTTTACCTGTGTCCATTTCACTGACATCTTAGGCCATCAGGAGTTAGTTTAGAGTCCTTGGGACTGGAAAATATTTCCCAAATTCTGGCAGATCGAGCCAAAGTTGCTCAAAATCACGATGCGCGTAAGGCGGTCTCGGCTACTCTTTCAGTCTTAAAATGAAGTGGGGCTATATTTCGGCCGACAAGCTCAACACCGAGCGTGCGCTCCTTTTGCCTGTGTACATATCACTGAAAACTAAGTTCATCAGCAGTTAACATAGAGTCCTCGGGACTGGAAAATATTGCCCGAATTCCGGCAAATCGAGCCAAAGATGCTCAAAATCACGATGCGCCTAAGGCGGTCTCGGCTACTCGTTTACTCCGAAAATGAAGTGGGGCTATATTTCGGTTCTACAAGCTCGACACCGAGCGTGCTCTCCTTTTACCTGTGTCCATTTCACTAAGAACTAAGTCCATCAGGAGATAGTTTAGAATCCTCGAGACTGGAAGCTATCCTCCAAGTCTCGGCAAATTGAGCCATACTTTCTTAAAATTAGGATAGGCGTACGGCAGTTTCGTTTACTCTTTCAGTCTTAAAATGAACTGGGGCTACATTTCGGCCTAGAAGCTCGACACCGAGCGTGCGCTCCTGTTACCTGTGACCATTTTACTGAAAACTAAGGCCATCAAGAGTTAGGGTAGAGCCCCTGGGACTGGAAAATATCCCCCAAGTTTTGGCATATCGAGCCATAGTGGCTAAAACTTTCGATGCGCTTAAGGCGGTTTCGTGTACACTTTCAGTCTTAAAATAAAGTGGGGCTATATTTCGGCCTACAACCTGGAAACCGAGCGTGCGCTCCTTTTACCTGTGTCCATTTCAGTAAAAACCAAGGCATTCAGGAGTTAGTTTAGAGCTTCCGGCACTGAAAAATATCCCCCAAGTCCCAGGAAATCAAGCCGAAGTTCGACAAAATTACCATGCGCGTAAGGCGGTGCCGGCTACTCTTTCAGTCTTAAAGTGAAGTGGGGCTATATTTCGGCCCAGAAGCTCGAAAGTGAACGTTCAAAAAGTTTGGCTGTGTCCATTTCACTGAAAACCAAGGCCATCAGGAATTAGTTTAGAGTGCCCGGGACTGGCAATTATCTCCCAAGTTCCGGAAAATCGAGCCGAAGTAGCCCAAAATCACGATGCGCGTAAGGTGGTCTCGGCTAGTCTTTCAGTTTTAAAGTGAAGTAGGGCTATGGTTCGGCACAGAAGCTCAAAAGTGAGCGTTCAAAAAGTTGTGCTGTGTCCCTTTCACTGCAAACCGAGGATATCAGGAGTTAGTTTAGAGTCCCCGGTACCGGAAAATATCCCCCATTTCCCGGGAAATCGAGCCAAAGTTGGTCAAAATCACGATGCGCGTAAGGCGGTCCCGGTTACTCTTTTATTCTTAAAGTGAACTGGGGCAATATTTCGCCCCACAAGCGCGAAAGTGAGCGTTCAAAAAGTTGTGCTGTGTCCATTTCACTCCAGAGCAAGGCCATCAGGAGTTACTTTAGAGTCCGCGGGACTGGAAAATATCCCCCAAGTTCCGGGAAATCGAGCCGAAGTTGGTCAAAATTACGATGGGCGTAAGGCGGTCTCGGCTAGTCTTTCACTCTTAAAGTGAAGTGGAGCTATATTTCGGCTCAGAAGCTCAAAGTGAGCGTTCAAAAAGTTTTCCTGTGTCCATTTTACTGCAGACGAAGGACGTCGGGGCTCAGTTTAGAGTCCCCGGGACTGGAAAATATCCCCCAAGTTCCGGGAAATTTAACCGAAGTTGGTCAAATCAGGACGCGCGTAGGGCGGTCTCGGCTACTCCTTCAGTCTTAAAGTGAATTGGGGCAATATTTCGGCCCAGAAGCTCGAAACTGAGTGTTTAAAAAGTTTTGCTGTGTCCATTTCACTGCAAAACAAGGCCATCACGACTTAGTTTAGCGTCAAAGAAACTGGAAATATCCCCCAAGTTACGGGAAATCCACCCGAAGTTAGTCAAAATCACGATGCGCTTAAGGGGGTCTCGGCTACTCTTTCAGTCTTAAGGTAAAGTGGGCTTAGATTTAACTCCAGAAGCTCGAAAGTAAGGGTTGAAAAATTTTTGCTTCTATTTCACTCACATCTTAGACAATCAGGAGTGAGTTTAGAGACTTTGGGACTGGAAAATATCTCCCAAGTTTCGCCAGATCGAGCCGAAGATCCTCAAAATCACAATGCGCGTAAGGCGCTCCCGCCTACTCTTTCAGTCTTAAAAAGAAGTAGGGCTATATTTCGGCCAGCAAGCTCGAAAGTGTGCGTTCAAAAAGTGTTCCTGTGTCCATTTCACTGAAAACCAAGGCCATGAGGAGTTAGTTTCGAGTCCCCAGGACTGGAAAATAATTCCCTATTTCCGGGAAATCGAGCCGAAGTATCCCAAAATCACGATGCGCGTAAGGCTGTCTTGGCTACTCTCTTAGTCTTAAAGTTAAGTCGCGCTATATTTCGAGCAATAAGTTCGAAAGTGAGCGTTCAAAAAGTTTGCTGTGTCCATTTAACTGCAAACTAAGGCCATCGGAAGTTAGTTTAGCTTCCCTGGGAATTGAAAATATTCGCCAACTTCCGGGAAATCGAGCCGAAGTTGGTCAAAATTACGATGCGCGTAAGGCGGTCTCGGCTACTCTTTCAGTCTTAAAGTAAAGTAGGGCTATATTTCGGCCGAGAAGCTCGAAAGTGAGCGTTCAAAAAAATGTGCTGTGTCCATTTCACTGCAAACCAAGGCCATCAGCAGTTAGTTTAGAGTCCCCGGGACTGGAATATATCCCCTAAGTTCCGGGAAATCCAACGGAAGTTGGTCAAAATCACGATGCGCGTAAGACGGTCTCGGCTACTCTTTCAGTCTTAAAGTAAAGTGGGGCTATATTTCGGCCCAGAAGCTCGAAAGTGAACCTTTAAAAAGTTACGCTTTGTGCATTTAACTGCAAACCAAGGCCATCAGGAGTTAGTTTAAAGTCCCCTGGACTGGAAAATAACCCCAAGCTCCGGGAAATCGAGCTGAACTGGGTCCAAATCTCGATGCTCCTAGGGAGGACTCGGCTACTATTTCAGTCTTAAAGTGAAGTACGGTTGTATTTCGGCCCAGAAGCTCGAAACTAAGCTTCAAAAAGTTTTCCTGCGTCCATTCCACATCAAACCAAGGCCATCAGGAGTTACTTTAGAGTCCCCGGGACTTGAAAATATCGCCAAAATTCTAGAAAATCGAGCGGAAGTTCCTCAAAATCATGATGCGCGTAAGGCGGTCTCGCCTACTCTTTCAGTCTTAAAGTGAAGTGGGGCTATATTTCATCCCAGAAACTCGAAAATAAGCGTTCAAAAACTGTTACCTTGTTCATTTCACTGCAAACCAAGGCCATCAGGAGTTAGTTTAGACTGCTCGGGCCTGGAAAATATCGCCCAAGTGCGGGGAAATCGAGCCGAATTTTGTCAAAATCACAATGCGCGTAAGACGGTCTCGGCTACTCTTTGATTCTTAAAGTGAACTGGGGCTATATTTCGGCCGAGAAGCTAGAAATTGAAAGTTCAAAAAGTTTTGCTGTGTTCATTTCACCGCAAACCAAGGCCATCAGAAGTTAGTTTAGCGACCCCGGGCCAAGAAAATATGCCCCAAGGTCCGGGAAATATAGCCGAGGTTGGTCAAAATCACGATGCCCCTAAAGTGGTCTCGGCTACTCTTTCTGTCTTATAGTGAGGTGGGGCTATATTTCGGGCCAGAAGCCCAAAAGTGAGCGTTCAAAAAGTTTTGTTGTGTCCATTTCACTGCAAACCAAGGCCATCACGGGTTAGTTTAGAGTCCCCGGAACTGGAAAATATTGCCCAAGTTCCGCGGAATCGAACCGAAGTTGATCAAAATCACGATGCGCGAAATGCGGTATCGGCTACTCTTTCAGTCTTAAAGTGAAGTGGGGCTATATTTCGGCCCAGAAGCCCGAAAGTGAGCCTTCAAAAAGTTTTGCTGTGTTCTTTGACTGAAAAACAAGGCCATCACCAGTTAGTTTAGCGTCCCTGGGACTGGAAAAGATTCCCCAAGTTCCGGTAAATCGAGCTGAAGTTGGTCAAAATCACGATGCTCCCAAAGCGGTCTCGGCTACCCTTTCAGTCTTAAAGTGAAGTACGGTTGTATTTCGGCCCAGAAGCTCGAAACTGAGCGTTCAAAAAGTTTTGCTGCGTCCATTCCACATCAAACCAAGGCCATCAGGAGTTACTTTAGAGTCCCCGGGACTTGAAAATATCGCCAAAATTCTAGAAAATCGAGCGGAAGTTCCTCAAAATCATGATGCGCGTAAGGCGGTCTCGCCTACTCTTTCAGTCTTAAAGTGAAGTGGGGCTATATTTCATCCCAGAAACTCGAAAATAAGCGTTCAAAAACTGTTACCTTGTTCATTTCACTGCAAACCAAGGCCATCAGGAGTTAGTTTAGACTGCTCGGGCCTGGAAAATATCGCCCAAGTGCGGGGAAATCGAGCCGAATTTTGTCAAAATCACAATGCGCGTAAGACGGTCTCGGCTACTCTTTGATTCTTAAAGTGAACTGGGGCTATATTTCGGCCGAGAAGCTAGAAATTGAAAGTTCAAAAAGTTTTGCTGTATTCATTTCACCGCAAACCAAGGCCATCAGGAGTTAGTTTAGCGACCCCGGGCCAAGAAAATATGCCCCAAGGTCCGGGAAATTGAGCCGAGGTTGGTCAAAATCACGATGCCCCTAAAGTGGTCTCGGCTACTCTTTCTGTCTTAAAGTGAGGTGGGGCTATATTTCGGGCCACAAGCCCGAAAGTGAGCGTTCAAAAAGTTTTGTTGGGTCCATTTCACTGCAAACCAAGGCCATCACGGGTTAGTTTAGAGTCCCCGGAACTGGAAAATATTGCCCAAGTTCCCCGGAATCGAACCGAAGTTGATCAAAATCACGATGCGCGAAATGCGGTATCGGCTACTCTTTCAGTCTTAAAGTGAAGTGGGGCTATATTTCGGCCCAGAAGCCCGAAAGTGAGCCTTCAAAAAGTTTTGCTGTGTTCTTTGACTGAAACACAAGGCCATCACGAGTTAGTTTAGCGTCCCTGGGACTGGAAAATATTCCCCAAGTTCCGGTAAATCGAGCTGAAGTTGGTCAAAATCACGATGCTCCCAAAGCGGTCTCGGCTACCCTTTCAGTCTTAAAGTGAAGTGGGGCTATATTTCTGTCCAGAAGCTCGAAAGTGAGCGTTCAAAAAGTTTTGCTGTGTGCATTTCACTGCGAACCAAAGCTATCAAAAGTTAGTTTACGGTCCCCGGGACTGGAAAATATTCCCCAAGTTCCGGGAAAGCGAGCCCAAGTTGATCAAAATCACGATGCGCGAAATGCGGTCTCGGCTACTCTTTCAGTCTTAAAGTGAAGTATGGCTATATTTCGGCCCACAAGCTCGAAAGTGAGCGTTCAAAAAGTTTTGCTGTGTCCATTTCACTGCAAAACAAGGCCATCGGCACCTAGTTTAGAGTCCAAGGGACTGGAAAATATCCCCCAAGTTCCGGGAAATCCATTCGAAGTTCGTCAAAATTATGATGCGCGTAAGGCAGTCTCATCTACTCTTTCAGTGTTAAAGTAAAGTGGGGCTATATTTCTGCGCAGAAGCTCCAAAGTTGTGCTCTGTCCATTTCACTGAAAACCAAGGCCATCAGGAGTTACTGTAGAGGCCTTTTGACTGGAATATATCCCCCAAGTTTCGGGAAATAAACGCGAAATTGCTCAAAATCACGATTCGCTCAAGACGGTCTCACCTACTCTTTCAGTCTTAAAGTAAAATGGGGCTCTATTTCGGCCCAGAAGCTCGAGAGTGAGCGTTCAAAAACTTTCGCTGTGTCCATTTCACTACAAACCAAGATAAGCAGGAGTTAGTTGAGAGTCCGCGGGACTGCAAAATATCCCCCAAGTTCCGGGAAATCAACCCGAAGTTTGTCAAAATCACGATGCACGTAAGGCGGTCTCGGCTACTCTTTCAGTGTTAAAGTAATGGGGGGCTATATTTTGGCCCAGAAGCTCGACATTGAGCGTTCAAAAAGTTTTGGTGGGTCCATTTTACTGCAAACCAAGGCCATCAGGAATTAGTTTAGAGTCCTCAGAACTGGAATATATCCCCTTAGTTCCGGCAAATCGAGCCGAAGTTGGTAAAAATCACGATGCACGTAAGGCGGTCTCGGCTACTCTTTCAGTCTTCAAGTGAAGTGGGGTTCTATTTCGGTCCAGAAGCTCGAAAGTATGCGTTCAAAAACTTTTTCTGTTTCCGTTTCACTGCAAACCAAGACCAGCACGAGTTAGTTTAGAGTCCAATGGAATTGCAAAATATTTCGCAAGTTCCGGGAAATCGAGCCGAAGTTGATCAAAATCACGATGCGCGAAACGTGGTCTCGGCTGCTGTTTGAGTCTCAAAGTGAAGTATGGCTATATTTCGGCCCACAAGCTCCAAAGTGAGGGTTCAAAAAGCTTTGCTGTGTCCATTTCACTGCAAAACAAGGCCATCGGCACCTAGTTTAGCGTCCAAGGGACTGGAAAATATCCCCCAAGTTCCGGGAAATCCAGCCGAAGTTTGTCAAAATCACCATGCGCGTAAGGCGGTCTCGGCTACTTTTTCAGTATTAAAGTAAAGTGGGCTATATTTCGGCCCAGAAGCTTGAAGGTGAGCGTTCAAAAAGTTTTGCTGTCTCCATTTCACTGCAAACCAAGGCCATCAAGAGTTAGTTTAGAGTCCCTGGGACTGGAAAATATCCCCCAAGTTCCGGAATATCGACCCGAAGTTGGTCAAAATCACGATGCGCGCACGCCGGTCTCGGCTACTCTTTAAGTCGTAAGTGATGTGGGACTATATTTTGGCCTAAAAGCTCGAAAGTGTTCGTTCAAAAACTTGTGCTGTGTGAATTTCACTGCAAACCATCGCCATCAGGAGTTAGTTTAGAGTCCCCGGGACTGGAAAATATTCCCCAAGTTCCACGAAAGCGAGCAGAAGTTGCTCAAAATCACGAAGCGCCTAACGCGGTCTCGGCTACTGTTTCAGTGTTAAAGTGAAGTGTGGCTATATTTAGGCCCACAAGCTCGAAAGTGAGCGTTCAAAAAGCTTTGCTGTGTCCATTTGACTGCAAACCAAGGCAATCAGGAGTTAGTTTAGAGTCCCCGGAACTGGAAAATATTCTCCAAGCTCCAGGAAATGGCGCCGAAGTTGATGAAAATTACGATGCGCGTAACGGGCTCTCGGTTATTCTTTCAGTCTTAAATTTAAGTAGGGCTATATTGCGGCACTGAAGCTCGAAGGTGAGCGTCCGGAATGTTTTGCTGTGTTCATTAAACTGCAAACCAAGGTCATCGGAAGTTAGTTTAGCGTCCCCGGGACTTTAAATTATACGCCAACTTGCGGGAAATCGAGCAAAAGTGGCCCAAAATCACGATGCGCGGAAGGCGGTCTCGGCTACTCTTTCAGTCTTAAAATTAAGGGGGGCTATATTTCGACCTAGAAGCTCGAGACCGGGCGTGCGCTAATTTTACCTGTGTCCATTTCACTGACATCTTCGGCCATCAGGAGTTAGTTTAGAGTCCTTGGGACTGGAAAATATTTCCCAAATTCTGGCAGATCGAGCCAAAGTTGCTCAAAATCACGATGCGCGTAAGGCGGTCTCGGCTACTCTTTCAGTCTTAAAACGAAGGGGGGCTATATTTCGGCCGAGAAGCTCAACACCGAGCGTGCGCTCCTTTTGCCTGTGTATATATCACTGAAAACTAAGTTCATCAGGAGTTAACATAGAGTCCTCGGGACTGGAAAATATTGCCCGAATTCCGGTAATTCGAGCCGAAGATACTCAAAATCACGACACGCGTAAGGCGGTCTCGGCTACTCGTTTACTCCGAAAATGAAGTGGGGCTATATTTCGGTTCTACAAGCTTGACACCGAGCTTGCTCTCCTTTTACCTGTGTCCCTTTCACTAAGAACTAAGTCCATCAGGAGATAGTTTAGAATCCTCGAGACTGGAAGCTATCCTCCAAGTTTCGGCAAATTGAGCCATAATTTCTTAAAATTAGGATAGGCGTACGGCAGTTTCGTTTACTCTTTCAATCTTAAAATTGAACTGGGGCTACATTTCGGCCTAGAAGCTCGACACCGAGCGTGCGCTCCTGTTACCTGTGACCTTTTTACTGAAAACTAAGGCCATCAAGAGTTAGGGTAGAGTCCCCAGGACTGGAAAATATCCCCAAGTTTTGGCATATCGAGCCATAGTGGCTAAAACTTTCGATGCGCTTAAGGCGGTTTCGTGTACACTTTCAGTCTTAAAATAAAGTGGGGCTATATTTCGGCCTACAACCTGGAAACCGAGCGTGCGCTCCTTTTACCTGTGTCCATTTCACTAAAAACCAAGGCATTCAGGAGTTAGTTTAGAGCTTCCGGGACTGGAAAATATCCCCCAAGTCCCAGGAAATCAAGCCGAAGTTCGACAAAATTACCATGCGCGTAAGGCGGGCTCGGCTACTCTTTCAGTCTTAAAGTGAAGTGGGGCTATATTTCGGCCCAGAAGCTCGAAAGTGAACGTTCAAAAAGTTTGGCTGTGTCCATTTCACTGGAAACCAAGGCCATCAGGAGTTAGTTTAGAGTCCCCCGTAGTAGAAAATATCCCCCTATTTCCGGGAAATCGAGCTGAAGTATTGCAAAATCACGATGCGCGTAAGGCGGTCTCGGCTACTCTTTCAGTCTTAAAGTTAAGTGGGGCTATATTTCGAGCAATAAGCTCGAAAGTGAGCGTTCAAAAAATTTTACAGTGTCCATTTAACTGCAAACTAAGGCCATCGGAAGTTAGTTTATCTTCCCCGAGAATTGAAAATATTCGCCAACTTCCGGGAAATCGAGCCGAAGTATCCCAAAATCACGATGCGCGTAAGGCGGTCTCGGCTACTCTTTCAGTCTTAAAGTGAAGTAGGGCTATATTTCGGCCGAGAAGCTCGAAAGTGAGCGTTCAAAAAATGTGCTGTGTCCATTTCACTGCAAACCAAGGCCATCAGCAGTTAGTTTAGAGTCCCCGGGACTGGAATATATCCCCTAAGTTCCGGGAAATCCAACGGAAGTTGGTCAAAATCACGATGCGCGTAAGACGGTCTCGGCTACTCTTTCAGTCTTAAAGTAAAGTGGGGCTATATTTCGGCCCAGAAGCTCGAAAGTGAACCTTTAAAAAGTTACGCTTTGTGCATTTAACTTCAAACCAAGGCCATCAGGAGTTAGTTTAAAGTCCCCCGGACTGGAAAATATCCCCCAAGTTCCCGGAAATCGAGCTGAACTGGGTCAAAATCTCGATGCTCGTAAGGAGGTCTCGGCTTCTATTTCAGTCTTAAAGTGAAGTACGGTTGTATTTCGGTCCAGAAGCTCGAAACTAAGCGTTCAAAAAGTTTTCCTGCGTCCATTTCACATCAAACCAAGGCAATTAGGGGTTAGTTTAGAGTCCCAGGGACTTGAAAATATCGCCAAAATTCTAGAAAATCGAGCGGAAGTTGCTCAAAATCACGATTCGCGTAACGCGGTCTCGCCTACTCTTTTAGTCTTAAAGTGAAGTGGGGCTATATTTCATCCCAGAAGCTCGAAAATAAGCGTTCAAAAAGTGTTACCTTGTTCATTTCACTGCAAACGAAGGCCATCAGGAGTTAGTTTAGACTGCGCGGGACTGTAAAATATCGCCCAAGTTCGGGGAAATCGAGCCGAATTTTGTCAAAATCACGATTCGCGTAAGGCGGTCTCGGTTGCTCTTTTAGTCTTAAAGTGACGTGGCTGTATATTTCGGCCCAGAAGCTCGAAAGTGAGCGTTCAAAAAGTTTCGCTCTCTCAATTGAACTGAAAACCAAGGCCATCATGAGTTAGTTTAGAGGCCGCGGCCCTAAAAAATATCCCTTAAGTTCTGGCAACTCAAGCCGAAGTTGGTCAAAATCACGATGCGTCTAAGGCGGTCTCGGCTACTATTTCAGTCTTAAAGTGAAGTGGGGCTATATTTCGGCCCAGAATTTCGAAAGTAAGCGTTCCAAAAAATTTGCTGTGTCCATTTCACTGCAGACCAAGGCCATCAGGGGTTAGTTTAGAGTCCTTGCAACTTGAATATATCCCCGAAGTTTCGGGAAATCCAGCCGAAGTTGGTCAAAATCACGATGCGCGTAAGACGGTCTCAGCTACTCTTTCAGTCTTAAACTGAAGTGGGGCTATATTTCGGCTCAGAAGCCCGAAGGGGAGCGTTGAAAAAAGTTTTGCTCTCTCCATTTCAATGCAAACCAAGGCGATCAGGAGTTACTTTAGAGTCCCTGGTACCGGAAAATATTCCCCATTTCCTGGGAAATCGAGCCAAAGTTGGTCAAAATCACGATGCGCATAAGGCGGTCTCGGCTATTCTTTCATTCTTAAAGTCAACTCGGGCGATATTTCGGCCCAGAAGCTCGAAAGTGAAAGTTCAAAAAGTTTTGCTGTGTCCATTTCACCGCGAACCAAGCCACATCAGGAGATAGTTTACAGTCTCCGGGACATCAAAATATCCCCCAATTTCCGGGAAATCGAGCCGAAGTTTGTCAAAATCACGATGCGCGTAAAGCAGTCTCGGCTACTCTTTTAGTCTTAAAGTGACGTGGCTGTATATTTTGGCCCAGAAGCTCGAAAGTGAGCGTTCAAAAAGTTATGCTGTGCCCATTTCACTGCAAAGCAAGGCCCTCAGGAAGTAGTTTACAGTCCCCGGAACTGGAAAATATCCTCCAAGTTCCGCGAAATCGAGACGAAGTTGGTCAAAATAACGATTCGCGTAAGGCGGTCTCGGCTACTCTTTCAGTCTGATAGTGAAGTAGGGCTGTATTTCGGTCCAGAAGCTCGAAAGTGAGCGTTCAAAAAGTTTTCCTCTCTCAATTTCACTGAAAACCAAGGCCATCATGAGTTAGTTTAGAGTCCCCGGGAGTGGAAAATATCTTTTAAGTTTTGGCAACTCAAGCCGAAGTTGGTCAAAATCACGATGCGCCTAAGGCGGCCTCGGCTACTCTTTCAGTCTTAAAGTGAAGTGGGGCTCTATTTCGACCCAGAAGTTCCAAAGTGAGCCCTGCGAAAAATTTGCTGTGTCCATTTCACTGCAAACCAAGGCCATCAGGAGTTAGTTTAGAGTCCCCGAGACTGCAATATATTTCCCAAGTTCCGGAAAATGCAGAAGACGTTGGTCAAAATCACGATGCGCGCAAGACGGTCTTGGCTAGTCTTTCAGTCTTAAAGTGAAGTGGGGCTATATTTCGGCCCAGAAGCTCCAAAGTGAGCGCTGCAGAAAATTTGCTGTGTCCATTTCACTGCAAACCAAGGCCATCAGGAGTTAGTTTAGAGTCCCCGGGACTGCAATATATTTCCCAAGTTCCGGAAACTCCAGAAGACGTTGGTCAAAATCACGATGCGCGCAAGACGATCTTGGCTAGTCTTTCAGTCTTAAAGTGAAGTGGGGGTATATTTCGGCCCAGAAGCTCCAAAGTGGGCGTTCAGAAATTTATGCTGTGCGCATTTCAGTGCAAACCAAGGCCATCCGGAGTTAGTTTAGAGTCCGCGGGACTGGAAAATATTCCAAAAGTTGCGTGAAATCGAGCTGAACTTGGTCTAACTCACGATGCGCGTGAGGCGGTCTCGGCTACTATTTCAGTCTGAAAGTGAAGTGGGATTCTATTTCGGCCCAGAAGCTACAAAGCGAGTGCTCAAAAAGCTTTCCTTTTTCCCTTTTCACTGAAAACCAAGGCCATCAGGAGTTAGTTTAGAGCCCGCGGAAATGGAATATATCCCCCAAGCTCCGGGAAACCGATTCGAAGTCGGTCAAAATCACGATTTGCGCAAGACGGTCTCGGCTACTCTTTCAGTCTTAAGGTAAAGTGGGGCGATATTTCGGTCCAGAAGCTCGAGAGTGAGCGTTCAAAAAGTTTCGCTGTGTCCATTTCACTGAAAACCAAGACAATCAGGAGTTAGTTTAGAGTCCCCGAGACTAGAAAATATCCCCCAAGTTCCGGCAAATCGAGCCGAAGTTGTTCAAAATCACGGTGCGCTTAAGGCGGTGTCGGCTACTCCTTCAGTCTTAAAGTGAAGTGGGGCGCTCTCTCGGCCCACAAGCTCAAAGCTCAAAAAAAATTACTGTGTCTATTTCACTGCTAACCAAGGCTATCAGTAGTTAGTTTAGAGTCCCCGGGAGTGGAATGTATTTGCGAAGTTCCGTAAAATAGAGAAGACGTTGGTTAAAATCACCATGCGCGTAAGACGGTCTCGGCTACTCTTTCAGTCTTAAAGTGAAGTGGGGCTATATTTCGGCCCAGAAGCTCAAAAGTGAGCGTTCAAAAAGTTTTGCTGTATCCATTTCAATGCAAACCAAGGCATATCAGGGGTAAGTTAAGAGTCTTCGTTACTGGAAAATATCCCCCAAGTTCCGGTAAATCCACCCGAAGTTGGTGAAAATCACGATGTCCGTAAGGTGGTCCCGGCTACTCTTTCAGTCTTAAAGTGAAGTGGGGCTATATTTCGGCCCAGAAGCTCGAAAGTGAGTGTTTACAAAGTTTTGCTCTGTCACTTTCAGTGCAAACCAAGGCCATCAGAAGTTAGTTTAGAGTCCCCGGCACTGGAGAATATCTCCCAAGTCCCGGGAAATCCAGCCGAAGTTGATCAAATTCATGATGCGCGTAACGTGGTTTCGACTACTGTGTCAGTCCTAAAGTCAAGTGTGGCTATATTTCGGCCCACAAGCTAGAACGTGAGCGTTCAAAAAGTTTTGTTGTGTCCATTTGACTTCAAAACAAGGCCATCAGGACTTAGTTTAGCGTCCAAGGGACTGCAAAATATCCCCCAAGTTCCGGGAAATCCATTCGAAGTTCGTCAAAATTACGATGCGCGTAAGGCGGTCTCATCTACTCTTTCAGTCTTAAAGTAAAGTGGGGCTATATTTCTGCCCAGAAGCTCCTAAGTTGTGCTCTGTCCATTTCACTGAAAACCAAGGCCATCAGGAGTTACTGTAGAGTCCCTTTGACTGGAATATATGCCCCAAGATTCGGGAAATAAACGCGAAATTGCTCAAAATCACGATTCGCTCAAGACGGTCTCGCCTACTCTTTCAGTCTTAAAGTAAAATGGGGCTCTATTTCGGCCCAGAAGCTCGAGAGTGAGCGTTCAAAAACTTTCGCTGTGTCCATTTCACTGCAAACCAAGACAAGCAGGAGTTAGTTGAGGGTCCCCGGGACTGGAACATATCCCCCAATTTCCGGGAAATCAACCCGAAGTTTGTCAAAATCACGATGCACGTAAGGCGGTCTCGGCTACTCTTTCAGTGTTAAAGTAATGGGGGGCTATATTTTGGCCCAGAAGCTCGACATTGAGCGTTCAAAAAGTTTTGCTGGGTCTATTTTACTGCAAACCAAGGCCATCAGGAATTAGTTTAGAGTCCTCAGAACTGGAATATATCTCCTTAGTTCCGGCAAATGGAGCCGAAGTTGCTCAAAATCACGATGCACGTAAGGCGGTCTCGGCTACTCTTTCAGTCTTCAAGTGAAGTGGGGTTCTATTTCGGTCCAGAAGCTCGAAAGTATGCGTTCAAAATCTTTTTCTGTTTCCGTTTCACTGCAAACCAAGACCAGCACGAGTTAGTTTAGAGTGCCCGGGACTGCAAAATATTTCGCAAGTTCCAGGAAATCGAGCCGAAGTTGATCAAAATCACGATGCGCGAAACGTGGTCTCGGCTACTGTTTGAGTCTTAAAGTGAAGTATGGCTATATTTCGGCCCACAAGCTCGAAAGTGAGCGTTCAAAAAGCTTTGCTGTGTCCATTTCACTGCAAAACAAGGCCATCGGCACCTAGTTTAGCGTCCAAGGGACTGGAAAAGATCCCCCAAGTTCCGTGAAATCTACCCGAAGTTTGTCAAAATCACGATGCGCGTAAGGCGGTCTCGACTACCTTTTCAGTATTAAAGTACGGTGGGCATATTTCGGCCCAGAACCTTGAAGGTGAGCGTTCAAAAAGTTTTGCTGTCTCCATTTCACTGCAAACCAAGGCCATCAAGAGTTAGTTTAGAGTCCCTGGCACTGGAAAATATCCCCCAAGTTAAGGAATATCGACCCGAAGCTGGTCAAAATCACGATGCGCGCACGCCGGTCTAGGCTACTCTGTGAGTCGTAAGTGATGTGGGACTATATTTCGGCCTAAAAGCTCGAAAGTGTTCGTTCAAAAACTTGTGCTGTGTGAATTTCACTGCAAACCATCGCCATCAGGAGTTAGTTTAGAGTCCCCGGGACTGGAAAATATTCCCCAAGTTCCAGGAAAGCGAGCAGAAGTTGCTCAAAATCACGAAGCGCCTAACGCGGTCTCGGCCACTGTTTCAGTGTTAAAGTGAAGTGTGGCTATATTTAGGCCCACAAGCTCGAAAGTGAGCGTTCAAAAAGCTTTGCTGTGTCCATTTGACTGCAAACCAAGGCAATCAGGAGTTAGTTTAGAGTCCCCGGAACTGGAAAATATTCTCCAAGCTCCAGGAAATGGCGCCGAAGTTGATGAAAGTTACGATGCGCGTAACGGGCTCTCGGTTATTCTTTCAGTCTTAAATTTAAGTAGGGCTATATTGCGGCACTGAAGCTCGAAGGTGAGCGTTCAGAATGTTTTGCTGTGTTCATTAAACTGCAAACTAATGTCATCGGGAGTTAGTTTAGCGTCCCCGGGACTTTAAATTATTCGCCAACCTCCACGAAATCGAGAAAAAGTGGCCCAAAATCACGATGCGCGTAAGGCGGTCTCGGCTACTCTTTCAGTCGTAATATTAAGGGGGCCTATATTTCGACCTACAAGCTCGAGACCGGGCGTGCGCTAATTTTACCTGTGTCCATTTCACTAACATCTTAGGCCATCAGGAGTTAGTTTAGAGTCCTTGGGACTGGAAAATATTCCCCGAATTCCGGCAAATCGAGCCAAAGATGCTCAAAATCACGATGCGCCTAAGGCGGTCTCGGCTACTCGTTTACTCCGAAAATGAAGTGGGGCTATATTTCGGTTCTACAAGCTCGACACCGAGCGTGCTCTCCTTTTACCTGTGTCCGTTTCACTAAGAACTAAGTCCATCAGGAGATAGTTTAGAATCCTCGAGACTGGAAGCTATCCTCCAAGTTTCGGCAAATTGAGCCATACTTTCTTAAAATTAGGATAGGCGTACGGCAGTTTCGTTTACTCTTTCAGTCTTAAAATGAACTGGGGCTACATTTCGGCCTAGAAGCTCGACACCGAGCGTGCGCTCCTGTTACCTGTGACCTTTTTACTGAAAACTAAGGCCATCAAGAGTTAGGGTAGAGACCCCGGGACTGGAAAATATCCCCCAAGTCCCAGGAAATCAAGCCGAAGTTCGACAAAATTACCATGCGCGTAAGGCGGGCTCGGCTACTCTTTCAGTCTTAAAGTGAAGTGGGGCTATATTTCGGCCCAGAAGCTCGAAAGTGAACGTTCAAAAAGTTTGGCTGTGTCCATTTCACTGAAAACCAAGGCCATCAGGAATTAGTTTAGAGTGCCCGGGACTGGCAATTATCTCCCAAGTTCCGGGAAATCGAGCCCAAGTAGCCGAAAATCACGATGCGCCTAAGGCGGTCTCGGCTAGTCTTTCAGTCTTAAAGTGAAGTAGGGCTATGCTTCGGCCCAGAAGCTCAAAAGTGAGCGTTCAAAAAGTTGTGCAGCGTCCATTTCACCGGAAACCGAGGAAATCAGGAGTTAGTTTAGAGTCCCCGGTACCGGAAAATATGCCCCATTTTCCGGGAAATCGAGCCAAAGTTGGTCAAAATCACGATGCGCGTAAGGCGGTCCCGGTTACTCTTTCATTCTTAAAGTGAACTGGGGCAATATTTCGCCCCAGAAGCTCGAAAGTGAGCCTTCAAAAAGTTGTCCTGTGTCCATTTCACTCCAGAGCAAGGCCATCAGGAGTTACTTTAGAGTCCGCGGGACTGGAAAATATCCCCCAAGTTCCCGGACATCGAGCCGAAGTTGGTCAAAAATAAGATGGGCGTAAGGCGGTCTCGGCTATTCTTTCACTCTTAAAGTGAAGTGGAGCTATATTTCGGCCCAGAAGCTCAAAAGTGAGCGTTCAAAAAGTTTTGCTGTGTCCATTTTACTGCAGACCAAGGACGTCGGGGCTCAGTTTAGAGTCCCCGGAACTGGAAAATATCCCCCAAGTTCCGGGAAATTTAATCGAAGTTGCTCAAAATCACGATGCGCGTAAGACGGTCTCGGCTACTCTTTCAGTCTTAAAGTAAAGTGGGGCTATATTTCGGCCCAGAAGCTCGAAAGTGAACCTTTAAAAAGTTACGCTTTGTGCATTTAACTACATACCAAGGCCATCAGGAGTTAGTTTAAAGTCCCCCGGACTGGAAAATATACCCCAAGTTCCCGGAAATCGAGCTGAACTGGGTCAAAATCACGATGCTCGTAAGGAGGTCTCGGCTACTATTTCAGTGTTAAAGTGAAGTACGGTTGTATTTCGGCCAAGAAGCTGGAAACTGAGCGTTCAAAAAGTTTTCCTGCGTCCATGTCACATCAAACCAAGGCAATCAGGAGTTACTTTAGAGTCCGCGGGACTTGAAAATATCGCCAAAATTCTAGAAAATCGAGCGGAAGTTGCTCAAAATCACGATTCGCGTAAGGCGGTCTCGCCTACTCTTTCAGTCTTAAAGTGAAGTGGGGCTATATTTCATCCCAGAAGCTCGAAAATAAGCGTTCAAAAACTGTTACCTTCTTCATTTCACTGCAAACCAAGGCCATCAGGAGTTAGTTTAGACTGCTCGGGACTGGAAAATATCGCCCAAGTTCGGGGAAATCGAGCCGAATTTTGTCAAAATCACGATGCGCGTAAGGCGGTCTCGGCTACTCTTTGATTCTTGAAGTGAACTGGGGCTATATTTCGGCCGAGAAGCTAGAAAGTGAAAGTTCAAAAAGTTTTGCTGTGTTCATTTCACTGCAAACCAAGGTCATCAGGAGTTAGTTTAGACTCCTCGGGACTGGAAAATATCGCCCAAGTTCGGGGAAATCGAGCCCAATTTTGTCAAAATCACGATGCGCGTAAGGCGGTCTCGGCTACTCTTTGATTCTTAAAGTGAACTGGGGCTATATTTCGGCCCAGAAGCTCGAAAGTGAAAGTTCAAAAAGTTTTGCTGTGTCCATTTCACTGCAAACCAAGCCACAGCAGCAGATTGTTTACAGTGTCTGGGACATCAAAATATCCCCCAAGTCCCTGGAAATCGAGCCGAAGTTTGTCAAAATCACGATGCGCGTTAAGCAGTCTCGGCTACTCTTTTAGTCTTAAAGTGACGTGGCTGTATATTTCGGCCAAGAATCTCGAAAGTAAGCGTTGACAGAGTTTTGCTCTCTCAATTTAACTGAAAACCAAGGCCATCATGAGTTAGTTTAGAGGCCGCGGGACTAAAAAATATCCCTTAAGTTCTGGCAACTCAAGCCGGAGTTGGTCAAAATCACGATGCGTCTAAGGCGGTCTCGGCTACTATTTCAGTCTTAAAGTGAAGTGGGGCTATATTTCGGCCCAGAATTTCGAAAGTAAGCCTTCAAAAAAATTTGCTGTGTCCATTTCACTGCAGACCAAGGCCATTAGGGGTTAGTTTAGCGTCCTTGGAACTTGAATATATCCCCGACGTTTCGGGAAATCCAGCCGAAGTTGGTGAAAATCACGATGCGCGTAAGACGGTCTCGGCTACTCTTTCAGTCTTAAACTGAAGTGGGGCAATATTTCGGCTCAGAAGCCCGAAGGGAAGCGTTGAAAAAGTTTTGCTCTCTCCATTTCAACGCAAACCAAGGCAATCAGGAGTTACTTTAGAGTCCCTGGTACCGGAAAATATTCCCCATTTCCTGGGAAATCGAGCCAAAGTTGGTCAAAATCACGATGCGCGTAAGGCGGTCTCGGCTATTCTTTCATTTTTAAAGTGAACTCGGGCTATATTTCGGCCCAGAAGCTCGAAAGTGAAAGTTCAAAAAGTTTTGCTGTGTCCATTTCACCGCGAACCAAGCCACATCAGGAGATAGTTTACAGTCTCCGGGACATCAAAATATCCCCCAATTTCCGGGAAATCGAGCCGAAGTTTGTCAAAATCACGATGCGCGTAAAGCAGTCTCGGCTACTCTTTTAGTCTTAAAGTGACGTGGCTGTATATTTTGGCCCAGAAGTTCGAAAGTGAGCGTTCAAAAAGTTATGCTGTGCTTATTTCACTGCAAAGCAAGGCCCTCAGGAAGTAGTTTACAGTCCCCGGAACTGGAAAATATCCTCCAAGTTCCGCGAAATCGAGACGAAGTTGGTCAAAATAACGATTCGCGTAAGGCGGTCTCGGCTACTCTTTGAGTCTGAAAGTGAAGTAGGGCTATATTTCGGTCCAGAAGCTCGAAAGTGATCGTTCAAAAAGTTTTGCTCTCTCAATTTCACTGAAAACCAAGGCCATCATGAGTTAGTTTAGAGTCCCCGGGAGTGGAAAATATCTTTTAAGTTCTGGCAACTCAAGCCGAAGTTGGTCAAAATCACGATGCGTCTAAGGCGGTCTCGGCTACTATTTCAGTCTTAACGTGAAGTGGGGCTATATTTCGGCCCAGAATTTCGAAAGTAAGCCTTCAAAAATATTTGCTGTGTCCATTTCACTGCAGACCAAGGCCATTAGGGGTTAGTTTAGGGTCCTTGGAACTTGAATATATATCCGACGTTTCGGGAAATCCAGCCGAAGTTGGTGAAAATAACGATGCGCGTAAGACGGTCTCGGCTACTCTTTCAGTCTTAAACTGAAGTGGGGCTATATTTCGGCTCAGAAGCCCGAAGGGGAGCGTTGAAAAAGTTTTCCTCTCTCCATTTCAACGCAAACCAAGGCAATCAGGAGTTACTTTAGAGTCCCTGGTACCGGAAAATATTCCCCATTTCCTGGGAAATCGAGCCAAAGCTGGTCAAAATCACGATGCGCGTAAGGCGGTCTCGGCTATTCTTTCATTTTTAAAGTGAACTCGGGCTATATTTCGGCCCAGAAGCTCGAAAGTGAAAGTTCAAAAAGTTTTGCTGTGTCCATTTCACCGCGAACCAAGCCACATCAGGAGATAGTTTACAGTCTCCGGGACATCAAAATATCCCCCAATTTCCGGGAAATCGAGCCGAAGTTTGTCAAAACCACGATGCGCGTAAAGCAGTCTCAGCTACTCTTTTAGTCTTAAAGTGACGTGGCTGTATATTTTGGCCCAGAAGCTCGAAAGTGAGCGTTCAAAAAGTTATGCTGTGCCCATTTCACTACAAAGCAAGGCCCTCAGGAAGTAGTTTACAGTCCCCGGAACTGGAAAATATCCTCCAAGTTCCGCGAAATCGAGACGAAGTTGGTCAAAATAACGATTCGCGTAAGGCCGTCTCGGCTACTCTTTGAGTCTGAAAGTGAAGTAGGGTTATATTTCGGTCCAGAAGCTCGAAAGTGATCGTTCAAAAAGTTTTGCTCTCTCAATTTCACTGAAAACCAAGGCCATCATGAGTTAGTTTAGAGTCCCCGGGAGTGGAAAATATCTTTTAAGTTTTGGCAACTCAAGCCGAAGTTGGTCAAAATCACGATGCGCCTAAGGCGGCCTCGGCTACTCTTTCAGTCTTAAAGTGAAGTGGGGCTCTATTTCGCCCCAGAAGATCCAAAGTGAGGGCTGCAGAAAATTTGCTGTGTCCATTTCACTGCAAACCAAGGCCATCAGGAGTTAGTTTAGAGTCCCCGGGACTGCAATATATTTCCCAAGTTCCGGAAAATCGAGAAGACGTTGCTCAAAATCACGATGCGCGCAAGACGGTCTTGGCTAGTCTTTCAGTCTTCAAGTGAAGTGGGGCTATATTTCGGCCCAGAAGCTCAAAAGTGAGCTTCAAAAAGTTTTCCTGTATCCATTTCAATGCAAACGAAGGCCATCAGAGGTTACTTAAGAGTCTTCGGGACTGGAAAATATCCCCCCAAGTTCAGGGAAATTTAGCCGAAGTTGGTCAAAATCACGGTGCGCGTTAGGCGGTCTCGCTTACTGTTTCAGTCTTAAAGTGAAGTGAGGCTTTATTCCTGCCCAGGAGCTTGAAAGTGAGCGTTCGAAAAGTTTGCCTGTGTTTATTTGACTGCAAACCAAAGCCATCAAGAGCTAGTTTAGAGTCCCCGGGACTGGAAAATATCCCCCAACTTCCGGGAAATGGAGCCGAAGTTGGTCAAAATCACGATTTGCGTAAGGTAGTGTCGGCTACTCTTTCAGTCTTAGAGTGAAGTGCGGCTATATTTCGGCCCAGAAGCCCGAAAGTGAGCCTTCAAAAAGTTTTGCTGTGTTCTTTGACTGAAAAACAAGGCCATCAGGAGTTAGTTTAGCGTCCCTGGGACTGGAAAATATTCCCCAAGTTCCGGTAAATCGAGCTGAAGTTGGTCAAAATCACGATGCTCCCAAAGCGGTCTCGGCTACCCTTTCAGTCTTAAAGTGAAGTGGGGCTATATTTCTGTCCAGAAGCTCGAAAGTGAGCGTTCAAAAAGTTTTGCTGTGTGCATTTCACTGCAAACCAAAGCTATCAAAAGTTAGTTTAGGATCCCCGGGACTGGAAAATATTCCCTAAGTTCCCAGAAAGCGAGCCGAAGTTGATCAAAATCACGATGCGCGAAATGCGGTCTCGTCTACTGTTTCAGTCTTAAAGTAAAGTGTGGCTATATTTCGGCCCACAAGCTCGAAAGTGAGCGTTAAAAAAATTTTGCTGTGTCCATTTCACTGGAAAACAAGGCCATCAGGACTTAGTTTAGCGTCCAAGGGACTGGAAAATGTTCCCCAAGTTCCGGGAGATCCACCCGAAGTTTGTCAAAATCACAATGCGCGTAAGGTGGTCTCGGTTACTCTTTAAGTCTTAAAGTAAAGTGGGGCTTTATTTCGGCCAGGAAGCTCGAAGGTGAGCGTTCAAAAAGTTTTGCTCTGTCCATTTCACTGCAAACCAAGGCCATCAGGAGTTAGTTTAGAGCTCCTGGGACTGGAAAATATCCCCCAAGTTCCGGAATATCGACCGGAAGTTTGTCAAACTCACGATGCGAGCAAGGCGGTCTCGGCTACTCTTTCAGTCTTAAGTGAAGTGGGGCTATATTTCGGCCCAGAATCTCGAAAGTGTGCGTTCAAAAAGTTGTGCTGTGTCCATTTCAATGCAAACCAAGGCCATCAGGAGTTAGTTTAGAGTCCCCGGGACTGGAACATATCCCACAAGTCCCGGGAATTGGAGCCGAAGTTGATCAAATTCATGATGCGCGTAACGTGGTGTCGGCTACTGTTTCAGTCTTAAAGTCAAGTGTGCCTATATTTCGGCCCACAAGCTAGAAAGTGAGCGTTCAAAAACTTTTGCTTTGTCTGTTTCACTTCAAAACAAGGCCATCAGGACTTAGTTTAGGGTCCCCGGGACTGGAAAATATTCCCCAAGTTTTGGGAAAGCGAGCCGAAGTTGATCAAAATCTCGATGCGCGAAATGCGGTCTCGGCTACTGTTTCAGTCTTAAAGTAAAGTGTGGCTATATTTCGGCCCACAAGCTCGAAAGTGAGCGTTCAAAAAGTTTTGCTGTGTCCATTTCAATGCAAAGCAAGGCGATCAGGAGTTAGTTTAGGGTCCGCGGGACTGGAAAATATCCCCAAAGTTCCGAGAAATCGATCCGAAAATGGTCAAAATCACGATGCGCGTAAGGCGATCTCGGCTACTCTTTCAGTCTTAAAGTGAAGTGGGGCTATATTTCGGCCCAGAAGCTCCAAAGTGGGCGTTCAAAAATTTATGCTGTGCGCATTTCAGTGCAAACCAAGGTCATCCGGAGTTAGTTTAGAGTCTCCCGGACTGGAAAATATCCCAAAAGTTGTGTGAAATCGAGCTGAACTTGGGCTAACTCACGATGCGCGTGAGGCGGTCTCGGCTACTATTTCAGTGTGAAAGTGAAGTGGGATTCTTATTTCGGCCCAGAAGCTACAAAGAGAGTGTTCAAAAAGCTTTCCTTTGTCCATTTCACTGAAAACCAAGGCCATCAGGAGTTAGCTTAGAGCCCGCGGAAATGGAATATATCCCCGAAGTTCCGGGAAATCGACCCGAAGTTGGTCAAAATCACGATTTGCGCAAGACGGTCTCGGCTACTCTTTCTGTCATAAAGTAAAGTGGGGCTATATTTCGGTCCAGAAGCTCGAGAGAGAGCGTTCAAAAAGTTTCGCTGTTTCCATTTCACTGAAAACCAAGACAATCAGGAGTTAGTTTAGAGTCCCAGAGACTGGAAAATATCCCCCAACTTCGGGCAAATCGAGCCGAAGTTGCTAAAAATCACGGTGCGCTTAAGGCGGTTTCGGCTACTCCTTCAGTCTTAAAGTGAAGGGGGGCTTTATTTCGGCCCACAAGCTCAAAGCTCAAAAAAAATTACTGTGTCTATTTCACTGCAAACCAAGGCTATCAGTAGTTAGTTTACAGTCCCCGGGAGTGGAATGTATTTCCCAAGTTCCGAAAAATCGAGAAGACGTTAGTCAAAATCACGATGCGCGTAAGACGGTCTCGGCTACTCTTTCAGTCTTAAAGTGAAGTGGGGCTATATTTCGGCCCAGAAGCTCAAAAGTGAGCGTTCAAAAAGTCTTGGTGTATCCATTTCAATGCAAACCAAGGCAATCAGGGGTTACTTAAGAGACCTCGGGACTGGAAAATATCCCCCAAGTTCCGGTAAATCCAGCCGAAGTTGGTCAAAATCACGATGTGCGTAAGGTGGTCTCGGCTACTCTTTCAGTCTTAAAGTGAAGTGGGGCTATATTTCGGCCCAGAAGCTCGAAAGTGAGTGTTTAAAAAGTTTTGCTCTGTCACTTTCAGTGCAAACCAAGGCCATCAGAAGTTAGTTTAGAGTCCCTGGGACTGGAGAATATCCCCCAAGTCCCGGGAAATCCAGCCGAAGTTGATCAAATTCACGATGCGCGTAACATGGTCTCGGCTACTGTGTCAGTCCTAAAGTGTAGTGTGGCTATATTTCGGCCCACAAGCTAGAAAGTGAGCGTTCAAAAAGTTTTGTTGTGTCCATTTGACTTCAAAACAAGGCCATCAGGACTTAGTTTAGCGTCCAAGGGACTGGAAAATATCCCCCAAGTTCCGGGAAATCCATTCGAAGTTCGTCAAAATTACGATGCGCGTAAGGCGGTCTCATCTACTCTTTCAGTGTTAAAGTAAAGTGGGGCTATATTTCTGCCCAGAAGCTCCAAAGTTGTGCTCTGTCCATTTCACTGAAAACCAAGGCCATCAGGAGTTTCTGTAGAGTCCCTTTGACTGGAATATTTCCCCCAAGATTCGGGAAATAAACGCGAAATTGCTCAAAATCACGATTCGCTCAAGACGGTCTCGCCTACTCTTTCAGTCTTAAAGTAAAATGGGGCTCTATTTCGGCCCAGAAGCTCGAGAGTGAGCGTTCAAAGACTTTCGCTGTGTCCATTTCACTGCAAACCAAGACAAGCAGGAGTTAGTTGAGAGTCCCCGGGACTGGAAAATATCCCCCAATTTCCTGGAAATCAACCCGAAGTTTGTCAAAATCACGATGCACGTAAGGCGGTCTCGGCTACTCTTTCAGTGTTAAAGTAATGGGGGGCTATATTTTGGCCCAGAAGCTCGAAATTGAGCGTTCAAAGACTTTTCTTGGGTTCATTTTACTGCAAACCAAGGCCATCAGGAATTAGTTTAGAGTCCTCAGAACTGGAATATATCCCCTTAGTCTCGGCAAATCGAGCCGAAGTTGCTCAAAATCACGATGCACGTAAGGCGGTCTCGGCTACTCTTTCAGTGTTAAAGTAATGGGGGGCTATATTTTGGCCCAGAAGCTCGACATTGAGCGTTCAAAACGTTTTGCTGGGTCTATTTTACTGCAAACCAAGGCCATCAGGAATTAGTTTAGAGTCCTCAGAACTGGAATATATCCCCTTAGTTTCGGCAAATCAAGCCGAAGTTGCTCAAAATCACGATGCACGTAAGGCGGTCTCGGCTACTCTTTCAGTCTTCAAGTGAAGTGGGGTTCTATTTCGGTCCAGAAGCTCGAAAGTATGCGTTCAAAATCTTTTTCTGTTTCCGTTTCACTGCAAACCAAGACCAGCACGAGTTAGTTTAGAGTCCCCGGGACTGCAAAATATTTCGCAAGTTCCGGGAAATCGAGCCGAAGTTGATCAAAATCACGATGCGCGAAACGTGGTCTCGGCTACTGTTTCAGTCTTAAAGTAAAGTATGGCTATATTTCGGCCCACAACCTCGAAAGAGAGCGTTCAAAAAGCTTTGCTGTCTCCATTTCACTGCAAAACAAGGCCATCGGCACCTAGTTTAGCGTCCAAGGGACTGGAAAATATCCCCCAAGTTCCGGGAAATCCACCCGAAGTTTGTCAAAATCACGATGCGCGTAAGGTGGTCTCGGCTACTTTTTCAGTATTAAAGTAAAGTGGGCTATATTTCGGCCCAGAAGCTTGAAGGTGAGCGTTCAAAGAGTTTTGCTGTCTCCATTTCACTGCAAACCAAGGCCATCAAGAGTTAGTTTAGAGTCCCTGGGACTGGAAAATATCCCCCAAGTTCCGGAATATCGACCCGAAGTTGGTCAAAATCACGATGCCCGCACGCCAGTCTCGGCTACTCTTTAAGTCGTAAGTGATGTGGGACTATATTTCGGCCTAAAAGCTCGAAAGGGTCGTTCAAAAACTTGTGCTGTGTCAATTTCACTGCAAACCATGGTCATCAGGAGTTAGTTTAGAGTCCCCGGAACTGGAAAATATTCTCCAAGTTCCAGGAAATGGCGCCGAAGTTGATGAAAATTACGATGCGCGTAACGGGCTCTCGGTTATTCTTTCAGTCTTAAATTTAAGTAGGGCTATATTGCGGCACTGAAGCTCGAAGGTGAGCGTTCAGAATGTTTTGCTGTGTTCATTAAACTGCAAACCAAGGTCATCGGGAATTAGTTTAGCGTCCCCGGGACTTTAAATTATTCGCCAACTTGCGGGAAATCGAGCAAAAGTGGCCCAAAATCACGATGCGCGTAAGGCGGTCTCGGCTACTCTTTCAGTCTTAAAATTAAGGCGGGCTATATTTCGACCTAGAAGCTCGAGACCGGGCGTGCGCTAATTTTACCTGTGTCCATTTCACTGACATCTTAGGCCATCAGCAGTTAGTCTAGAGTCCTTGGGACTGGAAAATATTTCCCAAATTCTGGCAGATCGAGCCAAAGTTGCTCAAAATCACGATGCGCGTAAGGCGGTCTCGGCTACTCTTTCAGTCTTAAAATGAAGTGGGGTTATATTTCGACCTAGAAGCTCGAGACCGGGCGTGCGCTAATTTTACCTGTGTCCATTTCACTGACATCTTAGGCCATCAGAAGTTAGTTTAGAGTCCTTGGGACTGGAAAATATTTCCCAAATTCTGGCAGATCGAGCCAAAGTTGCTCAAAATCACGATGCGCGTAAGGCGGTCTCGGCTACTCTTTCAGTCTTTAAATGAAGTGGGGCTGTATTTCGCCCGAGAAGCTCAACACCGAGCGTTCGCTCCTTTTGCCTGTGTACATATCACTGAAAACTAAGTTCATCAGGAGTTAACATAGAGTCCTCGGGACTGGAAAATATTCCCCGAATTCCGGCAAATCGAGCCAAAGATGCTCAAAATCACGATACGCCTAAGGCGGTCTCGGCTACTCGTTTACTCCGAAAATGAAGTGGGGCTATATTTCGGTTCTACAAGCTCGACACCGAGCGTGCTCTCCTTTTACCTGTGTCCATTTCACTAAGAACTAAGTCCATCAGGAGATAGTTTAGAATCCTCGAGACTGGAAGCTATCCTCCAAGTTTCGGCAAATTGAACCATACTTTCTTAAAATTAGGATAGGCGTACGGCAGTTTCGTTTACTCTTTCAGTCTTAAAATGAACTGGGGCTACATTTCGGCCTAGAAGCTCGACACCGAGCGTGCGCTCCTGTTACCTGTGACCTTTTTACTTAAAACTAGGGCCATCAAGAGTTAGGGTAGAGTCCCCAGGACTGGAAAATATCCCCCAAGTTTTGGCATATCGAGCCATAGTGGCTAAAAATTTCGATGCGCTTAAGGCGGTTTCGTGTACACTTTCAGTCTTAAAATAAAGTGGGGCTATATTTCGGCCTACAACCTGGAAACCGAGCGTGTGCTCCTTTTGCCTAAAAACCAAGGCATTCAGGAGTTAGTTTAGAGCTTCCGGGACTGGAAAATATCCCCCAAGTCCCAGGAAATCAAGCCGAAAGTCGACAAAATTACCATGCGCGTAAGGCGGTGCCGGCTACTCTTTCAGTCTTAAAGTGAAGTGGGGCTATATTTCGGCCCAGAAGCTCGAAAGTGAACGTTCAAAAAGTTTGGCTGTGTCCATTTCACTGAAAACCAAGGCCATCAGGAATTAGTTTAGAGTGCCCGGGACTGGCAATTATCTCCCAAGTTCCGGGAAATCGAGCCCAAGTAGCCCAAAATCACGATGCGCTTAAGGCGGTCTCGGCTAGTCTTTCAGTCTTAAAGTGAAGTGGGGCTATGCTTCGGCCCAGAAGCTCAAAAGTGAGCGTTCAAAAAGTTGTGCTGTGTCCATTTCACTGGAAACCAAGGAAATCAGGAGTTAGTTTAGAGTCCCCGGTACCGGAAAATATGCCCCATTTTCCGGGAAATCGAGCCAAAGTTGGTCAAAATCACGATGCGCGTAAGGCGATCCCGGTTACTCTTTCATTCCTAACGTCAACTGGGGCAATATTTCCCCCCAGAAGCTCGAAAGTGAGCGTTCAAAAAGTTGTGCTGTGTCCATTTCATTCCAGAGCAAGGCCACCAGGGGTTACTTTAGAGTCCGCGGGACTGGAAAATATCCCCCAAGTTCCGGGAAATCGAGCCGAAGTTCGTCAAAATGACGATGGGCGTAAGGCGGTCTCGGCTACTCTTTCACTCTTAAAGTGAAGTGGAGCTATATTTTAGCCCAGAAGCTCAAAAGTGAGCGTTCAAAAAGTTTTGCTGTGTCCATTTTACTGCAGACCAAGGACGTCGGGAGTCAGTTTAGGGTCCACGGGACTGGAAAATATCCCCTAATCTCCGGGAAATTTAACCGAAGTTGGTCAAAATCACGACCACGCGTACGGCGGGCTCGGCTACTCTTTCAGTCTTAAAGTGAATTGGGGCAATATTTCGGCCCAGAAGCTCGAAACTGAGTGTTTAAAAAGTTTTGCTGTGTCCATTTCACTGCAAAACAAGGCCATCACGACTTAGTTTAGCGTCAAAGGAACTGGAAATATCCCCCAAGTTACGGGAAATCCACCCGAAGTTAGTCAAAATCACCATGCGCTTAAGTGGGTCTCGGCTACTCTTTCAGTCTTAAGGTAAAGTGGGCTTAGATTTAACTCCAGAAGCTCGAAAGTAAGGGTTGAAAAATTTTTGTGTCTATTTCACTCACATCTTAGACAATCAGGAGTGAGTTTAGAGACTTTGGGACTGGAAAATATCTTCCAAGTTTCGCCAGATCGAGCCGAAGATCCTCAAAATCACAATGCGCGTAAGGCGCTCCCGCCTACTCTTTCAGTCTTAAAAAGAAGTAGAGCTATATTTCGGCCAGCAAGCTCGAAAGTGCGCGTTCAAAAAGTGTTCCTGTGTCCATTTCACTAGAAACCAAGGCCATCAGAAGTTAGTTTAGAGTCCCCGGGACTGGAAAATATCCCCCTATTTCCGGGAAATCGAGCCGAAGTATCCCAAAATCACTTTGCGCGTAAGGCGGTCTCGGCTACTATTTCAGTCTTAAAGTTAAGTGGGACTATATTTCGAGCCATAAGCTCGAAAGTGAGCGTTCAAAAAGTTTTGCTGTGTCCATTTAACTGCAAACTAAGGCCATCGGTAGTTAGTTTATCTTCCCCGGGAATTGAAAATATTCGCCAACTTCCGGCAAATCGAGCCGAAGTTGGTCAAAATTACGATGCGCGTAAGGCGATCTCGGCTACTCTTTCAGTCCTAAAGTGAAGTAGGGCTATATTTCGGCCGAGAAGCTCGAAAGTGAGCGTTCAAAGAAATGTGCTGTGTCTATTTCACTGGAAACCAAGGCCATCAGCAGTTAGTTTAGAGTCCCCGGGACTGGAATATATACGCGAAGTTCCGGGAAATCTAACGGAAGTTGGTCAAAATCACGATGCGCGTAAGACCGTCTCGGCTTCTCCTTCAGTCTTCAAGTAAAGTGGGGCTATATTTCGGCCCAGAAGCTCGAAAGTGAACCTTTAAAAAGTTACGCTTTGTGCATTTAACTGCAAACCAAGGCCATCAGGAGTTAGTTTAAAGTCCCCCGGACTGGAAAATATACCCCAAGTTCCGGGAAATCGAGCTGAACTGAGTCAAAATCACGATGCTTGTAAGGAGGTCTCGGCTACTATTTCAGTCTTAAAGTGAAGTACCGTTGTATTTCGGCCCAGGAGCTCGAAACTGAGCGTTCAAAAAGTTTTCCTGCGTCCATTTCACATCAAACCAAGGCCATCAGGAGTTAGTTTAGAGTCCCCGGGACTTGAAAATATCGCCAAAATTCAAGAAAATCGAGCGGAAGTTGCTCAAAATCACGATGCGCGTAAGGCGGTCTCGGCTACTCTTTGATTCTTAAAGTGAACTGGGGCTATATTTCGGCCGAAAAGCTAGAAAGTGAAAGTTCAAAAAGTTTTGCTGTGTTCATTTCACTGCAAACCCAGACAATCAGGAGTTAGTTTAGACTCCTCGGAACTGGAAAATATCGCCCAAGTTCGGGGAAATCGAGCCCAATTTTGTCAAAATCACGATGCGCGTAAGGCGGTCTCGGCTACTCTTTGATTCTTAAAGTGAACTGGGGCTATATTTCGGCCCAGAAGCTCGAAAGTGAAAGTTCAAAAAGTTTTGCTGTGTCCATTTCACCGCAAACCAAGGCCATCATAAGTTAGTTTAGAGTCCCCGGAACTGGAAAATATTCTCCAAGTTCCAGGAAATGGCGCCGAAGTTGATGAAAATTACGATGCGCGTAACGGGCTCTCGGTTATTCTTTCAGTCTTAAATTCAAGTAGGGCTATATTGCGGCAATGAAGCTCGAAGGTGAGCGTTCAGAATGTTTTGCTGTGTTCATTGAACTACAAACGAAGGTCATTGGGAGTTAGTTTAGCGTCCCCGGGACTTTAAATTATTCGCCAACTTGCGGGAAATCGAGCAAAAGTGGCCCAAAATCACGATGCGCGGAAGGCGGTCTCGGCTACTCTTTCAGTCTTAAAATGAATGGGGGCTATATTTCGACCTAGAAGCTCGAGACCGGGCGTGCGCTAATTTTACCTGTGTCCATTTCACTGACATCTTAGGCCATCAGCAGTTAGTTTAGAGTCCTTGGGACTGGAAAATATTTCCCAAATTCTGGCAGATCGAGCCAAAGTTGCTCAAAATCACGATGCGCGTAAGGCGGTCTCGGCTACTCTTTCAGTCTTAAAATAAGGTGGGGCTATATTTCGGCCTACAACCTGGAAACCGAGCGTGCGCTCCTTTTACCTGTGTCCATTTCACTAGAAACCAAGGCATTCAGGAGTTAGTTTAGAGCTTCCGGGACTGGAAAATATCCCTCAAGTCCCAGGAAATCAAGCCGAAGTTCGACAAAATTACCATGCGCGTAAGGCGGTGCCGGCTACTCTTTCAGTCTTAAAGTGAAGTGGGGCTATATTTCAGCCCAGAAGGTCGAAAGTGAACGTTCAAAAAGTTTGGCTGTGTCCATTTCACTGAAAACCAAGGCCATCAGGAATTAGTTTAGAGTGCCCGGGACTGGCAATTATCTCCCAAGTTCCGGGAAATCGAGCCGAAGTAGCCCAAAGTCACGATACGCGCAAGGCGGTCTCGGCTAGTCTTTCAGTCTTAAAGTGAAGTAGGGCTATGCTTCGGCCCAGAAGCTCAAAAGAGAGCGTTCAAAAAGTTGTGGTTTGTCCATTTCACTGCAAACTTAGGAAATCAGGAGTTAGTTTAGAGTCCCCGGTACCGGAAAATATCCCCCATTTCCAGGGAAATCGTGCCAGAGTTGGTCAAAATCACGATGCGCGTAAGGCGGTCCCGGTTACTCTTTCATTCTTAAAGTGAACTGGGGCAATATTTCCCCCCAGAAGCTCGAAAGGGAGCGTTCAAAAAGTTGTGCTCTGTCCATTTGACGCCAGAGCAAGGCCACCAGGAGTTACTTTAGAGTCCGCGGGACTGGAAAATATCCCCCAAGTTCCGGGAAATCGAGGCGAGGTTGGTCAAAATGACGATGGGCGTAAGGCGGTCTCGGCTACTCTTGCACTCTTAAAGTGAAGTGGAGCTATATTTCGGCCCAGAAGCTCAAAAGTGAGCGTTCAAAAAGTTTTGCTGTGTCCAATTTACTGCAGACCAAGGACGTCGGGGGTCGGTTTAGAGTCCCCGGGACTGGAAAATATCCCCCAAGTTGCAGGAAATTTAACCGAAGTTGGTCAAAATCACGACGCGCGTACGGCGCTTTCGGCTACTCTTTCAGTCTTAAAGTGAATTGGGGCAATATTTCGGCCCAGAAGCTCGAAACTGAGTGTTTAAAAAGTTTTGCTGTGTCCATTTCACTGCAAAACAAGGCCATCACGACTTAGTTTAGCGTCAAAGGAACTGGAAATATCCCCCAAGTTACGGGAAATCCACCCGAAGTTAGTCAAAATCACCATGCGCTTAAGTGGGTCTCGGCTACTCTTTCAGTCTTAAGGTAAAGTGGGCTTAGATTTAACCCCAGAAGCTCGAAAGTAAGGGTTGAAAAATTTTTGTGTCTATTTCACTCACATCTTAGACAATCAGGAGTGAGTTTAGAGACTTTGGGACTGGAAAATATCTCCCAAGTTTCGCCAGATCGAGCCGAAGATCCTCAAAATCACAATGCGCGTAAGGCGCTCCCGCCTACTCTTTCAGTCTTAAAAAGAAGTAGGGCTATATTTCGGCCCAGAAGCTCGAAAGTGCGCGTTCAAAAAGTGTTCCTGTGTCCATTTCACTGGAAACCAAGGCCATCAGCAGTTAGTTTAGAGTCCCCGGGACTGGAAAATATCCCCCTATTTCCGGGAAATCGAGCGGAAGTATCCCAAAATCACTTTGCGCGTAAGGCGGTCTCGGTTACTCTTTCAGTCTTAAAGTCAAGTGGGGCTATATTTCGAGCCATAAGCTCGAAAGTGAGCGTTCAAAAAGTTTTGCTGTGTCCACTTAACTGCAAACTAAGGCCATTGGAAGTTAGCTTAGCTTACCCGGAAAGTGAAAAGAATCGCCAACTTCCGGGAAATCGAGCCGAAGTTGGTCAAAATTACGATGCGCGTAAGGCGGTCTCGGCTACTCTTTCAGTCTTAAAGTGAAGTACGGCGATATTTCGGCCGAGAAGCTCGAAAGTGAGCGTTCAAAAAAATGTGCTGTGTCCATTTCACTGCAAACCAAGGCCATCAGCAGTTAGTTTAGAGTCCCCGGGACTGGAATATATCCCCTAAGTTCCGGGAAATCCAACGGCAGTTGGTCAAAATCACGATGCGCGTAAGACGGTCTCGGCTACTCTTTCAGTCTTAAAGTAAAGTGGGGCTTTATTCCTGCCCAGGAGCTTGAAAGTGAGCGTTCAAAAAGTTTCCCTGTGTTTATTTGACTGCAAACCAAAGCCATCAGGAGCTAGTTTAGAGTCCCCAGTACTGGAAAATATCCCCCAACTTCCGGGAAATCGAGCCGAAGTTGGTCAAAATCACGATTTGCGTAAGGTAGTGTCGGCTACTCTTTCAGTCTTAGAGTGAAGTGGGGCTATATTTCGGGCGAGAAGCCCGAAAGTGAGCGTTCAAAAAGTTTTGCTGTCTTGATCTCACTGCAAACCAAGGCCATCAGGAGTTAGTTTAGCGTCCCCGGGACAAGAAAATATGCCCCAAGGTCCGGGAAATTGAGCCGAGGTTGGTCAAGATCACGATGCCCCTAAAGTGGTCTCGGCTACTCTTTCTGTCTTAAAGTGAAGTGGGGCTATATTTCGGGCCAGAAGCCCGAAAGTGAGCGTTCAAAAAGTTTTGCTGTGTCCATTTCACTGCAAACCAAGGCCATCACGGGTTAGTTTAGAGTCCCCGGGACTGAAAAATATTGCCCAAGTTCCGGGGAATCGAACCGAAGTTGATCAAAATCACGATGCGCGAAATGCGGTATCGGCTACTGTTTCAGTCTTAAAGTGAAGTGGGGCTATATTTCGGCCCAGAAGCCCGAAAGTGAGCCTTCAAAAAGTTTGGTGTGTTCTTTGACTGAAAAACGAGCCCATCACCAGTTAGTTTAGCGTCCAAGAGACTGGAAAATATTCCCCAAGTTCCGGTAAATCGAGCTGAAGTTGGTCAAAATCACGATGCTCCAAAAGCGGTCTCGGCTACCCTTTCAGTCTTAAAGTGAAGTGGGGCTATATTTCTGTCCAGAAGCTCGAAAGCGAGCGTTCAAAAAGTTTTGCTGTGTGCATTTCACTGCAAACCAAAGCTATCAAAAGTTAGTTTAGGGTCCCCAGGACTGGAAAATATTCCCCAAGTTCCGGGAAAGTGAGCCGAAGTTGATCAAAATCACGATGCGTGAAGTGCGGTCTCGGCTACTTTTTCAGTCTTAAAGTAAAGTGTGGCTATATTTCGGCCCACAAGCTCGAAAGTGAGCGTTCAAAAATGTTTTGCTGTGTCCGTTTCACTGCAAAACAAGGCCATCAGGACTTAGTTTAGCGTCCAAAGGACTGGAAAATGTTCCCCAAGTTCCGGGAGATCCACCCGAAATTTGTCAAAATCACAATGCGCGTAAGGTGGTCTCGGTTACTCTTTAGTCTTAAAGTAAAGTGGGGCTTTATTTCGGCCAGGAAGCTCGAAGGTGAGCGTTCAAAAAGTTTTGCTCTGTCCATTTCACTGCAAACCAAGGCCATGAGGCGTTAGTTTAGAGTTCCTGGGACTGGAAAATATCCCCCAAGTTCCGGAATATCGACCGGAAGTTTGTCAAACTCACGATACGAGCAAGGCGGTCTCCGCTACTCTTTCAGTCTTAAGTGAAGTGGGGCTATATTTCGGCCCAGAAGCTCGAAAGTGTGCGTTCAAAAAATTGTGCTGTGTGAATTTCACTGCAAACCATGGCTATCAGGAGTTAGTTTAGAGTCCCCGGGACTGGAGAATATCCCCCAAGTCCCGGGAAATCCAGCCGAAGTTGATCAAATTCATGATGCGCGTAACGTGGTGTCGGCTACTGTGTCAGTCCTAAAGTCAAGTGTGGCTATATTTCGGCCCACAAGGTAGAAAGTGAGCGTTCAAAAAGTTTTGTGTCCATTTGACTTCAAAACAAGGCCATCAGGACTTAGTTTAGCGTCCAAGGGACTGCAAAATATCCCCCAAGTTCCGGGAAATCCATTCGAAGTTCGTCAAAATTACGATGCGCGTAAGGCGATCTCATCTACTCTTTCAGTCTTAAAGTAAAGTGGGGCTATATTTCTGCCCAGAAGCTCCAAAGTTGTGCTCTGTCCATTTCACTGAAAACCAAGGCCATCAGGAGTTACTGTAGAGTCCCTTTGACTGGAATATATGCCCCAAGTTTCGGGAAATAAAGGCGAAATTGCTTAAAATCACGATTCGCTCAAGACGGTCTCGCCTACTCTTTCAGTCTTAAAGTAAAATGGGGTTCTATTTCGGCCAAGAAGCTCGAGAGTGAGCGTTCAAAAACTTTCGCTGTGTCCATTTCACTGCAAACCAAGACAAGCAGGAGTTAGTTGAGAGTCCGCGGGACTGCAAAATATCCCCCAATTTCCGGGAAATCAACCCGAAGCTTGTCAAAATCACAATGCACGTAAGGCGGTCTCGGCTACTCTTTCAGTGTTAAAGTAATGGGGGGCTATATTTTGGCCCAGAAGCTCGACATTGAGCGTTCAAAAAGTTTTGGTGGGTCCATTTTACTGCAAACCAAGGCCATCAGGAATTAGTTTAGAATCCTCAGAACTGGAATATATCCGCTTAGTTCCGGCAAATCGAGCCGAAGTTGCTCAAAATCACGATGCACGTAAGGCGGTCTCGGCTACTCTTTCAGTCTTCAAGTGAAGTGGGGTTCTATTTCGGGCCAGAAACTCGAAAGTATGCGTTCAAAAACTTTTTCTGTTTCCGTTTCACTGCAAACCAAGACCAGCACGAGTTAGTTTAGAGTCCCCGGGACTGCAAAATATTTCGCAAGTTCCGGGAAAGCGAGCCGAAGTTGATCAAAATCACGATGCGCGAAACGTGGTCTCGGCTACTGTTTGAGTCTTAAAGTGAAGTATGGCTATATTTCGGCCCACAAGCTCGAAAGTGAGCGTTCAAAAAGCTTTGCTGTGTCCATTTCACTGCAAAACAAGGCCATCGGCACCTAGTTTAGAGTCCAAGGGACTGGAAAATATCCCCCAAGTTCCGGGAAATCCATTCGAAGTTCGTCAAAATTATGATGCGCGTAAGGCAGTCTCATCTACTCTTTCAGTGTTAAAGTAAAGTGGGGCTATATTTCTGCGCAGAAGCTCCAAAGTTGTGCTCTGTCCATTTCACTGAAAACCAAGGCCATCAGGAGTTACTGTAGAGGCCTTTTGACTGGAATATATCCCCCAAGTTTCGGGAAATAAACGCGAAATTGCTCAAAATCACGATTCGCTCAAGACGGTCTCACCTACTCTTTCAGTCTTAAAGTAAAATGGGGCTCTATTTCGGCCCAGAAGCTCGAGAGTGAGCGTTCAAAAACTTTCGCTGTGTCCATTTCACTGCAAACCAAGACAAGCAGGAGTTAGTTGAGAGTCCGCGGGACTGCAAAATATCCCCCAATTTCCGGGAAATCAACCCGAAGCTTGTCAAAATCACAATGCACGTAAGGCGGTCTCGGCTACTCTTTCAGTGTTAAAGTAATGGGGGGGCTATATTTTGGCCCAGAAGCTCGACATTGAGCGTTCAAAAAGTTTTGGTGGGTCCATTTTACTGCAAACCAAGGCCATCAGGAATTAGTTTAGAGTCCTCAGAACTGGAATATATCCCCTTAGTTCCGGCAAATCGAGCCGAAGTTGCTCAAAATCACGATGCACGTAAGGCGGTCTCGGCTACTCTTTCAGTCTTCAAGTAAAGTGGGGTTCTATTTCGGTCCAGAAGCTCGAAAGTATGCGTTCAAAATCTTTTTCTGTTTCCGTTTCACTGCAAACCAAGACCAGCACGAGTTAGTTTAGAGTCCAATGGAATTGCAAAATATTTCGCAAGTTCCGGGAAATCGAGCCGAAGTTGATAAAAATCACGATGCGCGAAACGTGGTCTCGGCTACTGTTTGAGTCTCAAAGTAAAGTATGGCCATATTTCGGCCCACAAGCTGCAAAGTGAGGGTTCAAAAAGCTTTGCTGTGTCCATTTCACTGCAAAACAAGGCCATCGGCACCTAGTTTAGCGTCCAAGGGACTGGAAAATATCCCCCAAGTTCCGGGAAATCCACCCGAAGTTTGTCAAAATCACGATGCGCGTAAGGCGGTCTCGGCTACTTTTTCAGTATTAAAGTAAAGTGGGCTATATTTCGGCCCAGAAGCTTGAAGGTGAGCGTTCAAAAAGTTTTGTTGTCTCCATTTCACTGCAAACCAAGGCCATCAAGAGTTAGTTTAGAGTCCCTGGGACTGGAAAATATCCCCCAAGTTCCGGAATATCGACCCGAAGTTGGTCAAAATCACGATGCGCGCACGCCGGTCTCGGCTACTCTTTAAGTCGTAAGTGATGTGGGACTATATTTTGGCCTAAAAGCTCGAAAGTGTTCGTTCAAAAGCTTGTGCTGTGTGAATTTCACTGCAAACCATCGCCATCAGGAGTTAGTTTAGAGTCCCCGGGACTGGAAAATATTCCCCAAGTTCCACGAAAGCGAGCAGAAGTTGCTCAAAATCACGAGGCGCCTAACGCGGTCTTGGCTACTGTTTCAGTGTTAAAGTGAAGTGTGGCTATATTTAGGCCCACAAGCTCGAAAGTGAGCGTTCAAAAAGCTTTGCTGTGTCCATTTGACTGCAAACCAAGGCAATCAGGAGTTAGTTTAGAGTCCCCGGAACTGGAAAATATTCTCCAAGCTCCAGGAAATGGCGCCGAAGTTGATGAAAATTACGATGCGCGTAACGGGCTCTCGGTTATTCTTTCAGTCTTAAATTTAAGTAGGGCTATATTGCGGCACTGAAGCTCGAAGGTGAGCGTCCGGAATGTTTTGCTGTGTTCATTAAACTGCAAACCAAGGTCATCGGAAGTTAGTTTAGCGTCCCCGGGACTTTAAATTATTCGCCAACTTGCGGGAAATCGAGCAAAAGTGGCCCAAAATCACGATGCGCGTAAGGCGGTCTCGGCTACTCTTTCAGTCTTAAAATTAAGGGGGGCTATATTTCGACCTAGAAGCTCGAGACCGGGCGTGCGCTAATTTTACCTGTGTCCATTTCACTGACATCTTCGGCCATCAGGAGTTAGTTTAGAGTCCTTGGGACTGGAAAATATTTCCCAAATTCTGGCAGATCGAGCCAAAGTTGCTCAAAATCACGATGCGCGTAAGGCGGTCTCGGCTACTCTTTCAGTCTTAAAACGAAGGGGGGCTATATTTCGGCCGAGAAGCTCAACACCGAGCGTGCGCTCCTTTTGCCTGTGTATATATCACTGAAAACTAAGTTCATCAGGAGTTAACATAGAGTCCTCGGGACTGGAAAATATTGCCCGAATTCCGGTAATTCGAGCCGAAGATACTCAAAATCACGACACGCGTAAGGCGGTCTCGGCTACTCGTTTACTCCGAAAATGAAGTGGGGCTATATTTCGGTTCTACAAGCTTGACACCGAGCTTGCTCTCCTTTTACCTGTGTCCCTTTCACTAAGAACTAAGTCCATCAGGAGATAGTTTAGAATCCTCGAGACTGGAAGCTATCCTCCAAGTTTCGGCAAATTGAGCCATAATTTCTTAAAATTAGGATAGGCGTACGGCAGTTTCGTTTACTCTTTCAATCTTAAAATTGAACTGGGGCTACATTTCGGCCTAGAAGCTCGACACCGAGCGTGCGCTCCTGTTACCTGTGACCTTTTTACTGAAAACTAAGGCCATCAAGAGTTAGGGTAGAGTCCCCGGGACTGGAAAATATCCCCAAGTTTTGGCATATCGAGCCATAGTGGCTAAAACTTTCGATGCGCTTAAGGCGGTTTCGTGTACACTTTCAGTCTTAAAATAAAGTGGGGCTATATTTCGGCCTACAACCTGGAAACCGAGCGTGCGCTCCTTTTACCTGTGTCCATTTCACTAAAAACCAAGGCATTCAGGAGTTAGTTTAGAGCTTCCGGGACTGGAAAATATCCCCCAAGTCCCAGGAAATCAAGCCGAAGTTCGACAAAATTACCATGCGCGTAAGGCGGGCTCGGCTACTCTTTCAGTCTTAAAGTGAAGTGGGGCTATATTTCGGCCCAGAAGCTCGAAAGTGAACGTTCAAAAAGTTTGGCTGTGTCCATTTCACTGGAAACCAAGGCCATCAGGAGTTAGTTTAGAGTCCCCCGTAGTAGAAAATATCCCCCTATTTCCGGGAAATCGAGCTGAAGTATTGCAAAATCACGATGCGCGTAAGGCGGTCTCGGCTACTCTTTCAGTCTTAAAGTTAAGTGGGGCTATATTTCGAGCAATAAGCTCGAAAGTGAGCGTTCAAAAAATTTTACAGTGTCCATTTAACTGCAAACTAAGGCCATCGGAAGTTAGTTTATCTTCCCCGAGAATTGAAAATATTCGCCAACTTCCGGGAAATCGAGCCGAAGTATCCCAAAATCACGATGCGCGTAAGGCGGTCTCGGCTACTCTTTCAGTCTTAAAGTGAAGTAGGGCTATATTTCGGCCGAGAAGCTCGAAAGTGAGCGTTCAAAAAATGTGCTGTGTCCATTTCACTGCAAACCAAGGCCATCAGCAGTTAGTTTAGAGTCCCCGGGACTGGAATATATCCCCTAAGTTCCGGGAAATCCAACGGAAGTTGGTCAAAATCACGATGCGCGTAAGACGGTCTCGGCTACTCTTTCAGTCTTAAAGTAAAGTGGGGCTATATTTCGGCCCAGAAGCTCGAAAGTGAACCTTTAAAAAGTTACGCTTTGTGCATTTAACTTCAAACCAAGGCCATCAGGAGTTAGTTTAAAGTCCCCCGGACTGGAAAATATCCCCCAAGTTCCCGGAAATCGAGCTGAACTGGGTCAAAATCTCGATGCTCGTAAGGAGGTCTCGGCTTCTATTTCAGTCTTAAAGTGAAGTACGGTTGTATTTCGGTCCAGAAGCTCGAAACTAAGCGTTCAAAAAGTTTTCCTGCGTCCATTTCACATCAAACCAAGGCAATTAGGGGTTAGTTTAGAGTCCCAGGGACTTGAAAATATCGCCAAAATTCTAGAAAATCGAGCGGAAGTTGCTCAAAATCACGATTCGCGTAACGCGGTCTCGCCTACTCTTTTAGTCTTAAAGTGAAGTGGGGCTATATTTCATCCCAGAAGCTCGAAAATAAGCGTTCAAAAAGTGTTACCTTGTTCATTTCACTGCAAACGAAGGCCATCAGGAGTTAGTTTAGACTGCGCGGGACTGTAAAATATCGCCCAAGTTCGGGGAAATCGAGCCGAATTTTGTCAAAATCACGATTCGCGTAAGGCGGTCTCGGTTGCTCTTTTAGTCTTAAAGTGACGTGGCTGTATATTTCGGCCCAGAAGCTCGAAAGTGAGCGTTCAAAAAGTTTCGCTCTCTCAATTGAACTGAAAACCAAGGCCATCATGAGTTAGTTTAGAGGCCGCGGCCCTAAAAAATATCCCTTAAGTTCTGGCAACTCAAGCCGAAGTTGGTCAAAATCACGATGCGTCTAAGGCGGTCTCGGCTACTATTTCAGTCTTAAAGTGAAGTGGGGCTATATTTCGGCCCAGAATTTCGAAAGTAAGCGTTCCAAAAAATTTGCTGTGTCCATTTCACTGCAGACCAAGGCCATCAGGGGTTAGTTTAGAGTCCTTGCAACTTGAATATATCCCCGAAGTTTCGGGAAATCCAGCCGAAGTTGGTCAAAATCACGATGCGCGTAAGACGGTCTCAGCTACTCTTTCAGTCTTAAACTGAAGTGGGGCTATATTTCGGCTCAGAAGCCCGAAGGGGAGCGTTGAAAAAAGTTTTGCTCTCTCCATTTCAATGCAAACCAAGGCGATCAGGAGTTACTTTAGAGTCCCTGGTACCGGAAAATATTCCCCATTTCCTGGGAAATCGAGCCAAAGTTGGTCAAAATCACGATGCGCATAAGGCGGTCTCGGCTATTCTTTCATTCTTAAAGTCAACTCGGGCGATATTTCGGCCCAGAAGCTCGAAAGTGAAAGTTCAAAAAGTTTTGCTGTGTCCATTTCACCGCGAACCAAGCCACATCAGGAGATAGTTTACAGTCTCCGGGACATCAAAATATCCCCCAATTTCCGGGAAATCGAGCCGAAGTTTGTCAAAATCACGATGCGCGTAAAGCAGTCTCGGCTACTCTTTTAGTCTTAAAGTGACGTGGCTGTATATTTTGGCCCAGAAGCTCGAAAGTGAGCGTTCAAAAAGTTATGCTGTGCCCATTTCACTGCAAAGCAAGGCCCTCAGGAAGTAGTTTACAGTCCCCGGAACTGGAAAATATCCTCCAAGTTCCGCGAAATCGAGACGAAGTTGGTCAAAATAACGATTCGCGTAAGGCGGTCTCGGCTACTCTTTCAGTCTGATAGTGAAGTAGGGCTGTATTTCGGTCCAGAAGCTCGAAAGTGAGCGTTCAAAAAGTTTTCCTCTCTCAATTTCACTGAAAACCAAGGCCATCATAAGTTAGTTTAGAGTCCCCGGGAGTGGAAAATATCTTTTAAGTTTTGGCAACTCAAGCCGAAGTTGGTCAAAATCACGATGCGCCTAAGGCGGCCTCGGCTACTCTTTCAGTCTTAAAGTGAAGTGGGGCTCTATTTCGACCCAGAAGTTCCAAAGTGAGCCCTGCGAAAAATTTGCTGTGTCCATTTCACTGCAAACCAAGGCCATCAGGAGTTAGTTTAGAGTCCCCGAGACTGCAATATATTTCCCAAGTTCCGGAAAATGCAGAAGACGTTGGTCAAAATCACGATGCGCGCAAGACGGTCTTGGCTAGTCTTTCAGTCTTAAAGTGAAGTGGGGCTATATTTCGGCCCAGAAGCTCCAAAGTGAGCGCTGCAGAAAATTTGCTGTGTCCATTTCACTGCAAACCAAGGCCATCAGGAGTTAGTTTAGAGTCCCCGGGACTGCAATATATTTCCCAAGTTCCGGAAACTCCAGAAGACGTTGGTCAAAATCACGATGCGCGCAAGACGATCTTGGCTAGTCTTTCAGTCTTAAAGTGAAGTGGGGGTATATTTCGGCCCAGAAGCTCCAAAGTGGGCGTTCAGAAATTTATGCTGTGCGCATTTCAGTGCAAACCAAGGCCATCCGGAGTTAGTTTAGAGTCCGCGGGACTGGAAAATATTCCAAAAGTTGCGTGAAATCGAGCTGAACTTGGTCTAACTCACGATGCGCGTGAGGCGGTCTCGGCTACTATTTCAGTCTGAAAGTGAAGTGGGATTCTATTTCGGCCCAGAAGCTACAAAGCGAGTGCTCAAAAAGCTTTCCTTTTTCCCTTTTCACTGAAAACCAAGGCCATCAGGAGTTAGTTTAGAGCCCGCGGAAATGGAATATATCCCCCAAGCTCCGGGAAACCGATTCGAAGTCGGTCAAAATCACGATTTGCGCAAGACGGTCTCGGCTACTCTTTCAGTCTTAAGGTAAAGTGGGGCGATATTTCGGTCCAGAAGCTCGAGAGTGAGCGTTCAAAAAGTTTCGCTGTGTCCATTTCACTGAAAACCAAGACAATCAGGAGTTAGTTTAGAGTCCCCGAGACTAGAAAATATCCCCCAAGTTCCGGCAAATCGAGCCGAAGTTGTTCAAAATCACGGTGCGCTTAAGGCGGTGTCGGCTACTCCTTCAGTCTTAAAGTGAAGTGGGGCGCTCTTTCGGCCCACAAGCTCAAAGCTCAAAAAAAATTACTGTGTCTATTTCACTGCTAACCAAGGCTATCAGTAGTTAGTTTAGAGTCCCCGGGAGTGGAATGTATTTGCGAAGTTCCGGAAAATAGAGAAGACGTTGGTTAAAATCACCATGCGCGTAAGACGGTCTCGGCTACTCTTTCAGTCTTAAAGTGAAGTGGGGCTATATTTCGGCCCAGAAGCTCAAAAGTGAGCGTTCAAAAAGTTTTGCTGTATCCATTTCAATGCAAACCAAGGCATATCAGGGGTAAGTTAAGAGTCTTCGTTACTGGAAAATATCCCCCAAGTTCCGGTAAATCCACCCGAAGTTGGTGAAAATCACGATGTCCGTAAGGTGGTCCCGGCTACTCTTTCAGTCTTAAAGTGAAGTGGGGCTATATTTCGGCCCAGAAGCTCAAAAGTGAGCGTTCAAAAAGTTTTGCTGTATCCATTTCAATGCAAACCAAGGCATATCAGGGGTAAGTTAAGAGTCTTCGTTACTGGAAAATATCCCCCAAGTTCCGGTAAATCCACCCGAAGTTGGTGAAAATCACGATGTCCGTAAGGTGGTCCCGGCTACTCGTTCAGTCTTAAAGTGAAGTGGGGCTATATTTCGGCCCAGAAGCTCGAAAGTGAGTGTTTAAAAAGTTTTGCTCTGTCACTTTCAGTGCAAACCAAGGCCATCAGAAGTTAGTTTAGAGTCCCCGGCACTGGAGAATATCTCCCAAGTCCCGGGAAATCCAGCCGAAGTTGATCAAATTCATGATGCGCGTAACGTGGTTTCGACTACTGTGTCAGTCCTAAAGTCAAGTGTGGCTATATTTCGGCCAACAAGCTAGAACGTGAGCGTTCAAAAAGTTTTGTTGTGTCCATTTGACTTCAAAACAAGGCCATCAGGACTTAGTTTAGCGTCCAAGGGACTGCAAAATATCCCCCAAGTTCCGGGAAATCCATTCGAAGTTCGTCAAAATTACGATGCGCGTAAGGCGGTCTCATCTACTCTTTCAGTCTTAAAGTAAAGTGGGGCTATATTTCTGCCCAGAAGCTCCTAAGTTGTGCTCTGTCCATTTCACTGAAAACCAAGGCCATCAGGAGTTACTGTAGAGTCCCTTTGACTGGAATATTTCCCCCAAGATTCGGGAAATAAACGCGAAATTGCTCAAAATTACGATTCGCTCAAGACGGTCTCGCCTACTCTTTCAGTCTTAAAGTAAAATGGGGCTCTATTTCGGCCCAGAAGCTCGAGAGTGAGCGTTCAAAAACTTTCGCTGTGTCCATTTCACTGCAAACCAAGACAAGCAGGAGTTAGTTGAGAGTCCCCGGGACTGGAACATATCCCCCAAGTTCCGGGAAATCAACCCGAAGTTTGTCAAAATCACGATGCACGTAAGGCGGTCTCGGCTACTCTTTCAGTGTTAAAGTAATGGGGGGCTATATTTTGGCCCAGAAGCTCGACATTGAGCGTTCAAAAAGTTTTGGTGGGTCTATTTTACTGCAAACCAAGGCCATCAGGAATTAGTTTAGAGTCCTCAGAACTGGAATATATCTCCTTAGTTCCGGCAAATGGAGCCGAAGTTGCTCAAAATCACGATGCACGTAAGGCGGTCTCGGCTACTCTTTCAGTGTTAAAGTAATGGGGGGCTATATTTTGGCCCAGAAGCTCGACATTGAGCGTTCAAAACGTTTTGCTGGGTCCATTTTACTGCAAACCAAGGCCATCAGGAATTAGTTTAGAGTCCTCAGAACTGGAATATATCCCCTTAGTTTCGGCAAATCAAGCCGAAGTTGCTCAAAATCACGATGCACGTAAGGCGGTCTCGGCTACTCTTTCAGTCTTCAAGTGAAGTGGGGTTCTATTTCGGTCCAGAAGCTCGAAAGTATGCGTTCAAAATCTTTTTCTGTTTCCGTTTCACTGCAAACCAAGACCAGCACGAGTTAGTTTAGAGTGCCCGGGACTGCAAAATATTTCGCAAGTTCCGGGAAATCGAGCCGAAGTTGATCAAAATCACGATGCGCGAGACGTGGTCTCGGCTACTGTTTGAGTCTTAAAGTGAAGTATGGCTATATTTCGGCCCACAAGCTCGAAAGTGAGCGTTCAAAAAGCTTTGCTGTCTCCATTTCACTGCAAAACAAGGCCATCGGCACCTAGTTTAGCGTCCAAGGGACTGGAAAATATCCCCCAAGCTCCGTGAAATCCACCCGAAGTTTGTCAAAATCACGATGCACGTAAGGCGGTCTCGACTACCTTTTCAGTATTAAAGTACGGTGGGCATATTTCGGCCCAGAACCTTGAAGGTGAGCGTTCAAAAAGTTTTGCTGTCTCCATTTCACTGCAAACCAAGGCCATCAAGAGTTAGTTTAGAGTCCCTGGCACTGGAAAATATCCCCCAAGTTAAGGAATATCGACCCGAAGCTGGTCAAAATCACGATGCGCGCACGCCGGTCTAGGCTACTCTGTGAGTCGTAAGTGATGTGGGACTATATTTCGGCCTAAAAGCTCGAAAGTGTTCGTTCAAAAACTTGTGCTGTGTGAATTTCACTGCAAACCATCGCCATCAGGAGTTAGTTTAGAGTCCCCGGGACTGGAAAATATTCCCCAAGTTCCAGGAAAGCGAGCAGAAGTTGCTCAAAATCACGAAGCGCCTAACGCGGTCTCGGCTACTGTTTCAGTCTTAAAGTGAAGTGTGGCTATATTTAGGCCCACAAGCTCGAAAGTGAGCGTTCAAAAAGCTTTGCTGTGTCCATTTGACTGCAAACCAAGGCAATCAGGAGTTAGTTTAGAGTCCCCGGAACTGGAAAATATTCTCCAAGCTCCAGGAAATGGCGCCGAAGTTGATGAAAGTTACGATGCGCGTAACGGGCTCTCGGTTATTCTTTCAGTCTTAAATTTAAGTAGGGCTATATTGTGGCACTGAAGCTCGAAGGTGAGCGTTCAGAATGTTTTGCTGTGTACATTAAACTGCAAACTAATGTCATCGGGAGTTAGTTTAGCGTCCCCTGGACTTTAAATTATTCGCCAACCTCCACGAAATCGAGAAAAAGTGGCCCAAAATCACGATGCGCGTAAGGCGGTCTCGGCTACTCTTTCAGTCGTAATATTAAGGGGGCCTATATTTCGACCTACAAGCTCGAGACCGGGCGTGCGCTAATTTTACCTGTGTCCATTTCACTAACATCTTAGGCCATCAGGAGTTAGTTTAGAGTCCTTGGGACTGGAAAATATTCCCCGAATTCCGGCAAATCGAGCCAAAGATGCTCAAAATCACGATGCGCCTAAGGCGGTCTCGGCTACTCGTTTACTCCGAAAATGAAGTGGGGCTATATTTCGGTTCTACAAGCTCGACACCGAGCGTGCTCTCCTTTTACCTGTGTCCGTTTCACTAAGAACTAAGTCCATCAGGAGACAGTTTAGAATCCTCGAGACTGGAAGCTATCCTCCAAGTTTCGGCAAATTGAACCATACTTTCTTAAAATTAGGATAGGCGTACGGCAGTTTCGTTTACTCTTTCAGTCTTAAAATGAACTGGGGCTACATTTCGGCCTAGAAGCTCGACACCGAGCGTGCGCTCCTGTTACCTGTGACCTTTTTACTGAAAACTAAGGCCATCAAGAGTTAGGGTAGAGACCCCGGGACTGGAAAATATCCCCCAAGTTTTGGCATATCGAGCCATAGTGGCTAAAACTTTCGATGCGCTTAAGGCGGTTTCGTGTACACTTTCAGTCTTAAAATAAAGTGGGGCTATATTTCGGCCTACAACCTGGAAACCGAGCGTGCGCTCCTTTTACCTGTGTCCATTTCACTAAAAACCAAGGCATTCAGGAGTTAGTTTAGAGCTTCCGGGACTGGAAAATATCCCCCAAGTCCCAGGAAATCAAGCCGAAGTTCGACAAAATTACCATGCGCGTAAGGCGGGCTCGGCTACTCTTTCAGTCTTAAAGTGAAGTGGGGCTATATTTCGGCCCAGAAGCTCGAAAGTGAACGTTCAAAAAGTTTGGCTGTGTCCATTTCACTGAAAACCAAGGCCATCAGGAATTAGTTTAGAGTGCCCGGGACTGGCAATTATCTCCCAAGTTCCGGGAAATCGAGCCCAAGTAGCCGAAAATCACGATGCGCCTAAGGCGGTCTCGGCTAGTCTTTCAGTCTTAAAGTGAAGTAGGGCTATGCTTCGGCCCAGAAGCTCAAAAGTGAGCGTTCAAAAAGTTGTGCAGCGTCCATTTCACCGGAAACCGAGGAAATCAGGAGTTAGTTTAGAGTCCCCGGTACCGGAAAATATGCCCCATTTTCCGGGAAATCGAGCCAAAGTTGGTCAAAATCACGATGCGCGTAAGGCGGTCCCGGTTACTCTTTCATTCTTAAAGTGAACTGGGGCAATATTTCGCCCCAGAAGCTCGAAAGTGAGCCTTCAAAAAGTTGTCCTGTGTCCATTTCACTCCAGAGCAAGGCCATCAGGAGTTACTTTAGAGTCCGCGGGACTGGAAAATATCCCCCAAGTTCCCGGACATCGAGCCGAAGTTGGTCAAAAATAAGATGGGCGTAAGGCGGTCTCGGCTATTCTTTCACTCTTAAAGTGAAGTGGAGCTATATTTCGGCCCAGAAGCTCAAAAGTGAGCGTTCAAAAAGTTTTGCTGTGTCCATTTTACTGCAGACCAAGGACGTCGGGGCTCAGTTTAGAGTCCCCGGAACTGGAAAATATCCCCCAAGTTCCGGGAAATTTAATCGAAGTTGCTCAAAATCACGATGCGCGTAAGACGGTCTCGGCTACTCTTTCAGTCTTAAAGTAAAGTGGGGCTATATTTCGGCCCAGAAGCTCGAAAGTGAACCTTTAAAAAGTTACGCTTTGTGCATTTAACTACATACCAAGGCCATCAGGAGTTAGTTTAAAGTCCCCCGGACTGGAAAATATACCCCAAGTTCCCGGAAATCGAGCTGAACTGGGTCAAAATCACGATGCTCGTAAGGAGGTCTCGGCTACTATTTCAGTGTTAAAGTGAAGTACGGTTGTATTTCGGCCAAGAAGCTGGAAACTGAGCGTTCAAAAAGTTTTCCTGCGTCCATGTCACATCAAACCAAGGCAATCAGGAGTTACTTTAGAGTCCGCGGGACTTGAAAATATCGCCAAAATTCTAGAAAATCGAGCGGAAGTTGCTCAAAATCACGATTCGCGTAAGGCGGTCTCGCCTACTCTTTCAGTCTTAAAGTGAAGTGGGGCTATATTTCATCCCAGAAGCTCGAAAATAAGCGTTCAAAAACTGTTACCTTCTTCATTTCACTGCAAACCAAGGCCATCAGGAGTTAGTTTAGACTGCTCGGGACTGGAAAATATCGCCCAAGTTCGGGGAAATCGAGCCCAATTTTGTCAAAATCACGATGCGCGTAAGGCGGTCTCGGCTACTCTTTGATTCTTAAAGTGAACTGGGGCTATATTTCCGCCGAGAAGCTAGAAAGTGAAAGTTCAAAAAGTTTTGCTGTGTTCATTTCACTGCAAACCAAGGTCATCAGGAGTTAGTTTAGACTCCTCGGGACTGGAAAATATCGCCCAAGTTCGGGGAAATCGAGCCTAATTTTGTCAAAATCACGATGCGCGTAAGGCGGTCTCGGCTACTCTTTGATTCTTAAAGTGAACTGGGGCTATATTTCGGCCCAGAAGCTCGAAAGTGAAAGTTCAAAAAGTTTTGCTGTGTCCATTTCACTGCAAACCAAGCCACAGCAGCAGATTGTTTACAGTGTCTGGGACATCAAAATATCCCCCAAGTCCCTGGAAATCGAGCCGAAGTTTGTCAAAATCACGATGCGCGTTAAGCAGTCTCGGCTACTCTTTTAGTCTTAAAGTGACGTGGCTGTATATTTCGGCCAAGAATCTCGAAAGTAAGCGTTGACAGAGTTTTGCTCTCTCAATTTAACTGAAAACCAAGGCCATCATGAGTTAGTTTAGAGGCCGCGGGACTAAAAAATATCCCTTAAGTTCTGGCAACTCAAGCCGGAGTTGGTCAAAATCACGATGCGTCTAAGGCGGTCTCGGCTACTATTTCAGTCTTAAAGTGAAGTGGGGCTATATTTCGGCCCAGAATTTCGAAAGTAAGCCTTCAAAAAAATTTGCTGTGTCCATTTCACTGCAGACCAAGGCCATTAGGGGTTAGTTTAGCGTCCTTGGAACTTGAATATATCCCCGACGTTTCGGGAAATCCAGCCGAAGTTGGTGAAAATCACGATGCGCGTAAGACGGTCTCGGCTACTCTTTCAGTCTTAAACTGAAGTGGGGCAATATTTCGGCTCAGAAGCCCGAAGGGAAGCGTTGAAAAAGTTTTGCTCTCTCCATTTCAACGCAAACCAAGGCAATCAGGAGTTACTTTAGAGTCCCTGGTACCGGAAAATATTCCCCATTTCCTGGGAAATCGAGCCAAAGTTGGTCAAAATCACGATGCGCGTAAGGCGGTCTCGGCTATTCTTTCATTTTTAAAGTGAACTCGGGCTATATTTCGGCCCAGAAGCTCGAAAGTGAAAGTTAAAAAAGTTTTGCTGTGTCCATTTCACCGCGAACCAAGCCACATCAGGAGATAGTTTACAGTCTCCGGGACATCAAAATATCCCCCAATTTCCGGGAAATCGAGCCGAAGTTTGTCAAAATCACGATGCGCGTAAAGCAGTCTCGGCTACTCTTTTAGTCTTAAAGTGACGTGGCTGTATATTTTGGCCCAGAAGCTCGAAAGTGAGCGTTCAAAAAGTTATGCTGTGCTTATTTCACTGCAAAGCAAGGCCCTCAGGAAGTAGTTTACAGTCCCCGGAACTGGAAAATATCCTCCAAGTTCCGCGAAATCGAGACGAAGTTGGTCAAAATAACGATTCGCGTAAGGCGGTCTCGGCTACTCTTTGAGTCTGAAAGTGAAGTAGGGCTATATTTCGGTCCAGAAGCTCGAAAGTGATCGTTCAAAAAGTTTTGCTCTCTCAATTTCACTGAAAACCAAGGCCATCATGAGTTAGTTTAGAGTCCCCGGGAGTGGAAAATATCTTTTAAGTTCTGGCAACTCAAGCCGAAGTTGGTCAAAATCACGATGCGTCTAAGGCGGTCTCGGCTACTATTTCAGTCTTAACGTGAAGTGGGGCTATATTTCGGCCCAGAATTTCGAAAGTAAGCCTTCAAAAAAATTTGCTGTGTCCATTTCACTGCAGACCAAGGCCATTAGGGGTTAGTTTAGGGTCCTTGGAACTTGAATATATATCCGACGTTTCGGGAAATCCAGCCGAAGTTGGTCAAAATCACGATGCGCGTAAGACGGTCTCGGCTACTCTTTCAGTCTTAAACTGAAGTGGGGCTATATTTCGGCTCAGAAGCCCGAAGGGGAGCGTTGAAAAAGTTTTCCTCTCTCCATTTCAACGGAAACCAAGGCAATCAGGAGTTACTTTAGAGTCCCTGGTATCGGAAAATATTCCCCATTTCCTGGGAAATCGAGCCAAAGTTGGTCAAAATCACGATGCGCGTAAGGCGGTCTCGGCTATTCTTTCATTTTTAAAGTGAACTCGGGCTATATTTCGGCCCAGAAGCTCGAAAGTGAAAGTTCAAAAAGTTTTGCTGTGTCCATTTCACCGCGAACCAAGCCACATCAGGAGATAGTTTACAGTCTCCGGGACATCAAAATATCCCCCAATTTCCGGGAAATCGAGCCGAAGTTTGTCAAAACCACGATGCGCGTAAAGCAGTCTCAGCTACTCTTTTAGTCTTAAAGTGACGTGGCTGTATATTTTGGCCCAGAAGCTCGAAAGTGAGCGTTCAAAAAGTTATGCTGTGCCCATTTCACTACAAAGCAAGGCCCTCAGGAAGTAGTTTACAGTCCCCGGAACTGGAAAATATCCTCCAAGTTCCGCGAAATCGAGACGAAGTTGGTCAAAATAACGATTCGCGTAAGGCCGTCTCGGCTACTCTTTGAGTCTGAAAGTGAAGTAGGAATATATTTCGGTCCAGAAGCTCGAAAGTGAGCGTTCAAAAAGTTTTGCTCTCTCAATTTCACTGAAAACCAAGGCCATCATGAGTTAGTTTAGAGTCCCCGGGAGTGGAAAATATCTTTTAAGTTCTGGCAACTCAAGCCGAAGTTGGTCAAAATCACGATGCGCCTAAGGCGGCCTCGGCTACTCTTTCAGTCTTAAAGTGAAGTGGGGCTCTATTTCGCCCCAGAAGATCCAAAGTGAGGGCTGCAGAAAATTTGCTGTGTCCATTTCACTGCAAACCAAGGCCATCAGGAGTTAGTTTAGAGTCCCCGGGACTGCAATATATTTCCCAAGTTCCGGAAAATCGAGAAGACGTTGCTCAAAATCACGATGCGCGCAAGACGGTCTTGGCTAGTCTTTCAGTCTTCAAGTGAAGTGGGGCTATATTTCGGCCCAGAAGCTCAAAAGTGAGCTTCAAAAAGTTTTCCTGTATCCATTTCAATGCAAACGAAGGCCATCAGAGGTTACTTAAGAGTCTTCGGGACTGGAAAATATCCCCCCAAGTTCAGGGAAATTTAGCCGAAGTTGGTCAAAATCACGGTGCGCGTTAGGCGGTCTCGCTTACTGTTTCAGTCTTAAAGTGAAGTGAGGCTTTATTCCTGCCCAGGAGCTTGAAAGTGAGCGTTCGAAAAGTTTGCCTGTGTTTATTTGACTGCAAACCAAAGCCATCAAGAGCTAGTTTAGAGTCCCCGGGACTGGAAAATATCCCCCAACTTCCGGGAAATGGAGCCGAAGTTGGTCAAAATCACGATTTGCGTAAGGTAGTGTCGGCTACTCTTTCAGTCTTAGAGTGAAGTGCGGCTATATTTCGGCCCAGAAGCCCGAAAGTGAGCCTTCAAAAAGTTTTGCTGTGTTCTTTGACTGAAAAACAAGGCCATCACGAGTTAGTTTAGCGTCCCTGGGACTGGAAAATATTCCCCAAGTTCCGGTAAATCGAGCTGAAGTTGGTCAAAATCACGATGCTCCCAAAGCGGTCTCGGCTACCCTTTCAGTCTTAAAGTGAAGTGGGGCTATATTTCTGTCCAGAAGCTCGAAAGTGAGCGTTCAAAAAGTTTTGCTGTGTGCATTTCACTGCAAACCAAGGCTATCAAAAGTTAGTTTAGGATCCCCGGGACTGGAAAATATTCCCTAAGTTCCCAGAAAGCGAGCCGAAGTTGATCAAAATCACGATGCGCGAAATGCGGTCTCGTCTACTGTTTCAGTCTTAAAGTAAAGTGTGGCTATATTTCGGCCCACAAGCTCGAAAGTGAGCGTTAAAAAAATTTTGCTCTGTCCATTTCACTGGAAAACAAGGCCATCAGGACTTAGTTTAGCGTCCAAGGGACTGGAAAATGTTCCCCAAGTTCCGGGAGATCCACCCGAAGTTTGTCAAAATCACAATGCGCGTAAGGTGGTCTCGGTTACTCTTTAAGTCTTAAAGTAAAGTGGGGCTTTATTTCGGCCAGGAAGCTGGAAGGTGAGCGTTAAAAAAGTTTTGCTCTGTCCATTTCACTGCAAACCAAGGCCATCAGGAGTTAGTTTAGAGCTCCTGGGACTGGAAAATATCCCCCAAGTTCCGGAATATCGACCGGAAGTTTGTCAAACTCACGATGCGAGCAAGGCGGTCTCGGCTACTCTTTCAGTCTTAAGTGAAGTGGGGCTATATTTCGGCCCAGAATCTCGAAAGTGTGCGTTCAAAAAGTTGTGCTGTGTCCATTTCAATGCAAACCAAGGCCATCAGGAGTTAGTTTAGAGTCCCCGGGACTGGAACATATCCCACAAGTCCCGGGAATTGGAGCCGAAGTTGATCAAATTCATGATGCGCGTAACGTGGTGTCGGCTACTGTTTCAGTCTTAAAGTCAAGTGTGCCTATATTTCGGCCCACAAGCTAGAAAGTGAGCGTTCAAAAACTTTTGCTTTGTCTGTTTCACTTCAAAACAAGGCCATCAGGACTTAGTTTAGGGTCCCCGGGACTGGAAAATATTCCCCAAGTTTTGGGAAAGCGAGCCGAAGTTGATCAAAATCTCGATGCGCGAAATGCGGTCTCGGCTACTGTTTCAGTCTTAAAGTAAAGTGTGGCTATATTTCGGCCCACAAGCTCGAAAGTGAGCGTTCAAAAAGTTTTGCTGTGTCCATTTCAATGCAAAGCAAGGCGATCAGGAGTTAGTTTAGGGTCCGCGGGACTGGAAAATATCCCCAAAGTTCCGAGAAATCGATCCGAAAATGGTCAAAATCACGATGCGCGTAAGGCGATCTCGGCTACTCTTTCAGTCTTAAAGTGAAGTGGGGCTATATTTCGGCCCAGAAGCTCCAACGTGGGCGTTCAAAAATTTATGCTGTGCGCATTTCAGTGCAAACCAAGGTCATCCGGAGTTAGTTTAGAGTCTCCCGGACTGGAAAATATCCCAAAAGTTGTGTGAAATCGAGCTGAACTTGGGCTAACTCACGATGCGCGTGAGGCGGTCTCGGCTACTATTTCAGTGTGAAAGTGAAGTGGGATTCTTATTTCGGCCCAGAAGCTACAAAGAGAGTGTTCAAAAAGCTTTCCTTTGTCCATTTCACTGAAAACCAAGGCCATCAGGAGTTAGCTTAGAGCCCGCGGAAATGGAATATATCCCCGAAGTTCCGGGAAATCGACCCGAAGTTGGTCAAAATCACGATTTGCGCAAGACGGTCTCGGCTACTCTTTCTGTCATAAAGTAAAGTGGGGCTATATTTCGGTCCAGAAGCTCGAGAGAGAGCGTTCAAAAAGTTTCGCTGTTTCCATTTCACTGAAAACCAAGACAATCAGGAGTTAGTTTAGAGTCCCAGAGACTGGAAAATATCCCCCAACTTCGGGCAAATCGAGCCGAAGTTGCTAAAAATCACGGTGCGCTTAAGGCGGTTTCGGCTACTCCTTCAGTCTTAAAGTGAAGGGGGGCTTTATTTCGGCCCACAAGCTCAAAGCTCAAAAAAAATTACTGTGTCTATTTCACTGCAAACCAAGGCTATCAGTAGTTAGTTTACAGTCCCCGGGAGTGGAATGTATTTCCCAAGTTCCGAAAAATCGAGAAGACGTTGGTCAAAATCACCATGCGCGTAAGACGGTCTCGGCTACTCTTTCAGTCTTAAAGTGAAGTGGGGCTATATTTCGGCCCAGAAGCTCAAAAGTGAGCGTTCAAAAAGTCTTGGTGTATCCATTTCAATGCAAACCAAGGCAATCAGGGGTTACTTAAGAGACCTCGGGACTGGAAAATATCCCCCAAGTTACGGTAAATCCAGCCGAAGTTGGTCAAAATCACGATGTGCGTAAGGTGGTCTCGGCTACTCTTTCAGTCTTAAAGTGAAGTGGGGCTATATTTCGGCCCAGAAGCTCGAAAGTGAGTGTTTAAAAAGTTTTGCTCTGTCACTTTCAGTGCAAACCAAGGCCATCAGAAGTTAGTTTAGAGTCCCTGGGACTGGAGAATATCCCCCAAGTCCCGGGAAATCCAGCCGAAGTTGATCAAATTCACGATGCGCGTAACATGGTCTCGGCTACTGTGTCAGTCCTAAAGTGTAGTGTGGCTATATTTCGGCCCACAAGCTAGAAAGTGAGCGTTCAAAAAGTTTTGTTGTGTCCATTTGACTTCAAAACAAGGCCATCAGGACTTAGTTTAGCGTCCAAGGGACTGCAAAATATCCCCCAAGTTCCGGGAAATCCATTCGAAGTTCGTCAAAATTACGATGCGCGTAAGGCGGTCTCATGTACTCTTTCAGTGTTAAAGTAAAGTGGGGCTATATTTCTGCCCAGAAGCTCCAAAGTTATGCTCTGTCCATTTCACTGAAAACCAAGGCCATCAGGAGTTTCTGTAGAGTCCCTTTGACTGGAATATTTCCCCCAAGATTCGGGAAATAAACGCGAAATTGCTCAAAATCACGATTCGCTCAAGACGGTCTCGCCTACTCTTTCAGTCTTAAAGTAAACTGGGGCTCTATTTCGGCCCAGAAGCTCGAGAGTGAGCGTTCAAAAACTTTCGCTGTGTCCATTTCACTGCAAACCAAGACAAGCAGGAGTTAGTTGAGAGTCCCCGGGACTGGAAAATATCCCCCAATTTCCTGGAAATCAACCCGAAGTTTGTCAAAATCACGATGCACGTAAGGCGGTCTCGGCTACTCTTTCAGTGTTAAAGTAATGGGGGGCTATATTTTGGCCCAGAAGCTCGAAATTGAGCGTTCAAAGACTTTTCCTGGGTTCATTTTACTGCAAACCAAGGCCATCAGGAATTAGTTTAGAGTCCTCAGAACTGTAATATATCCCCTTAGTCTCGGCAAATCGAGCCGAAGTTGCTCAAAATCACGATGCACGTAAGGCGGTCTCGGCTACTCTTTCAGTGTTAAAGTAATGGGGGGCTATATTTTGGCCCAGAAGCTCGACATTGAGCGTTCAAAACGTTTTGCTGGGTCCATTTTACTGCAAACCAAGGCCATCAGGAATTAGTTTAGAGTCCTCAGAACTGGAATATATCCCCTTAGTTTCGGCAAATCAAGCCGAAGTTGCTCAAAATCACGATGCACGTAAGGCGGTCTCGGCTACTCTTTCAGTCTTCAAGTGAAGTGGGGTTCTATTTCGGTCCAGAAGCTCGAAAGTATGCGTTCAAAATCTTTTTCTGTTTCCGTTTCACTGCAAACCAAGACCAGCACGAGTTAGTTTAGAGTCCCCGGGACTGCAAAATATTTCGCAAGTTCCGGGAAATCGAGCCGAAGTTGATCAAAATCACGATGCGCGAAACGTGGTCTCGGCTACTGTTTCAGTCTTAAAGTAAAGTATGGCTATATTTCGGCCCACAACCTCGAAAGAGAGCGTTCAAAAAGCTTTGCTGTCTCCATTTCACTGCAAAACAAGGCCATCGGCACCTAGTTTAGCGTCCAAGGGACTGGAAAATATCCCCCAAGCTCCGTGAAATCCACCCGAAGTTTGTCAAAATCACGATGCGCGTAAGGTGGTCTCGGCTACTTTTTCAGTATTAAAGTAAAGTGGGCTATATTTCGGCCCAGAAGCTTGAAGGTGAGCGTTCAAAGAGTTTTGCTGTCTCCATTTCACTGCAAACCAAGGCCATCAAGAGTTAGTTTAGAGTCCCTGGGACTGGAAAATATCCCCCAAGTTCCCGAATATCGACCCGAAGTTGGTCAAAATCACGATGCGCGCACGCCGGTCTCGGCTACTCTTTAAGTCGTAAGTGATGTGGGACTATATTTCGGCCTAAAAGCTCGAAAGGGTCGTTCAAAAACTTGTGCTGTGTCAATTTCACTGCAAACCATGGTCATCAGGAGTTAGTTTAGAGTCCCCGGAATTGGAAAATATTCTCCAAGCTCCAGGAAATGGCGCCGAAGTTGATGAAAATTACGATGCGCGTAACGGGCTCTCGGTTATTCTTTCAGTCTTAAATTTAAGTAGGGCTATATTGCGGCACTGAAGCTCGAAGGTGAGCGTTCAGAATGTTTTGCTGTGTTCATTAAACTGCAAACCAAGGTCATCGGGAATTAGTTTAGCGTCCCCGGGACTTTAAATTATTCGCCAACTTGCGGGAAATCGAGCAAAAGTGGCCCAAAATCACGATGCGCGTAAGGCGGTCTCGGCTACTCTTTCAGTCTTAAAATGAAGTGGGGTTATATTTCGACCTAGAAGCTCGAGACCGGGCGTGCGCTAATTTTACCTGTGTCCATTTCACTGACATCTTAGGCCATCAGCAGTTAGTCTAGAGTCCTTGGGACTGGAAAATATTTCCCAAATTCTGGCAGATCGAGCCAAAGTTGCTCAAAATCACGATGCGCGTAAGGCGGTCTCGGCTCCTCTTTCAGTCTTAAAATGAAGTGGGGTTATATTTCGACCTAGAAGCTCGAGACCGGGCGTGCGCTAATTTTACCTGTGTCCATTTCACTGACATCTTAGGCCATCAGAAGTTAGTTTAGAGTCCTTGGGACTGGAAAATATTTCCCAAATTCTGGCAGATCGAGCCAAAGTTGCTCAAAATCACGATGCGCGTAAGGCGGTCTCGGCTCCTCTTTCAGTCTTAAAATGAAGTGGGGCTGTATTTCGCCCGAGAAGCTCAACACCGAGCGTTCGCTCCTTTTGCCTGTGTACATATCACTGAAAACTAAGTTCATCAGGAGTTAACATAGAGTCCTCGGGACTGGAAAATATTCCCCGAATTCCGGCAAATCGAGCCAAAGATGCTCAAAATCACGATACGCCTAAGGCGGTCTCGGCTACTCGTTTACTCCGAAAATGAAGTGGGGCTATATTTCGGTTCTACAAGCTCGACACCGAGCGTGCTCTCCTTTTACCTGTGTCCATTTCACTAAGAACTAAGTCCATCAGGAGATAGTTTAGAATCCTCGAGACTGGAAGCTATCCTCCAAGTTTCGGCAAATTGAACCATACTTTCTTAAAATTAGGATAGGCGTACGGCAGTTTCGTTTACTCTTTCAGTCTTAAAATGAACTGGGGCTACATTTCGGCCTAGAAGCTCGACACCGAGCGTGCGCTCCTGTTACCTGTGACCTTTTTACTTAAAACTAGGGCCATCAAGAGTTAGGGTAGAGTCCCCAGGACTGGAAAATATCCCCCAAGTTTTGGCATATCGAGCCATAGTGGCTAAAAATTTCGATGCGCTTAAGGCGGTTTCGTGTACACTTTCAGTCTTAAAATAAAGTGGGGCTATATTTCGGCCTACAACCTGGAAACCGAGCGTGCGCTCCTTTTACCTAAAAACCAAGGCATTCAGGAGTTAGTTTAGAGCTTCCGGGACTGGAAAATATCCCCCAAGTCCCAGGAAATCAAGCCGAAAGTCGACAAAATTACCATGCGCGTAAGGCGGTGCCGGCTACTCTTTCAGTCTTAAAGTGAAGTGGGGCTATATTTCGGCCCAGAAGCTCGAAAGTGAACGTTCAAAAAGTTTGGCTGTGTCCATTTCACTGAAAACCAAGGCCATCAGGAATTAGTTTAGAGTGCCCGGGACTGGCAATTATCTCCCAAGTTCCGGGAAATCGAGCCCAAGTAGCCCAAAATCACGATGCGCTTAAGGCGGTCTCGGCTAGTCTTTCAGTCTTAAAGTGAAGTGGGGCTATGCTTCGGCCCAGAAGCTCAAAAGTGAGCGTTCAAAAAGTTGTGCTGTGTCCATTTCACTGGAAACCAAGGAAATCAGGAGTTAGTTTAGAGTCCCCGGTACCGGAAAATATGCCCCATTTTCCGGGAAATCGAGCCAAAGTTGGTCAAAATCACGATGCGCGTAAGGCGATCCCGGTTACTCTTTCATTCCTAACGTCAACTGGGGCAATATTTCCCCCCAGAAGCTCGAAAGTGAGCGTTCAAAAGGTTGTGCTGTGTCCATTTCATTCCAGAGCAAGGCCACCAGGGGTTACTCTAGAGTCCGCGGGACTGGAAAATATCCCCCAAGTTCCGGGAAATCGAGCCGAAGTTCGTCAAAATGACGATGGGCGTAAGGCGGTCTCGGCTACTCTTTCACTCTTAAAGTGAAGTGGAGCTATATTTTAGCCCAGAAGCTCAAAAGTGAGCGTTCAAAAAGTTTTGCTGTGTCCATTTTACTGCAGACCAAGGACGTCGGGAGTCAGTTTAGGGTCCACGGGACTGGAAAATATCCCCCAATCTCCGGGAAATTTAACCGAAGTTGGTCAAAATCACGACCACGCGTACGGCGGGCTCGGCTACTCTTTCAGTCTTAAAGTGAATTGGGGCAATATTTCGGCCCAGAAGCTCGAAAGTGAAAGTTCAAAAAGTTTTGCTGTGTCCATTTAACTGCAAACCAAGGCCATCAGGAGTTAGTTTAAAGTCCCCCGGACTGGAAAATATACCCCAAGTTCCGGGAAATCGAGCTGAACTGAGTCAAAATCACGATGCTTGTAAGGAGGTCTCGGCTACTATTTCAGTCTTAAAGTGAAGTACCGTTGTATTTCGGCCCAGGAGCTCGAAACTGAGCGTTCAAAAAGTTTTCCTGCGTCCATTTCACATCAAACCAAGGCCATCAGGAGTTAGTTTAGAGTCCCCGGGACTTGAAAATATCGCCAAAATTCAAGAAAATCGAGCGGAAGTTGCTCAAAATCACGATGCGCGTAAGGCGGTCTCGGCTACTCTTTGATTCTTAAAGTGAACTGGGGCTATATTTCGGCCGAAAAGCTAGAAAGTGAAAGTTCAAAAAGTTTTGCTGTGTTCATTTCACTGCAAACCCAGACAATCAGGAGTTAGTTTAGACTCCTCGGAACTGGAAAATATCGCCCAAGTTCGGGGAAATCGAGCCCAATTTTGTCAAAATCACGATGCGCGTAAGGCGGTCTCGGCTACTCTTTGATTCTTAAAGTGAACTGGGGCTATATTTCGGCCCAGAAGCTCGAAAGTGAAAGTTCAAAAAGTTTTGCTGTGTCCATTTCACCGCAAACCAAGGCCATCATAAGTTAGTTTAGAGTCCCCGGAACTGGAAAATATTCTCCAAGTTCCAGGAAATGGCGCCGAAGTTGATGAAAATTACGATGCGCGTAACGGGCTCTCGGTTATTCTTTCAGTCTTAAATTTAAGTAGGGCTATATTGCGGCAATGAAGCTCGAAGGTGAGCGTTCAGAATGTTTTGCTGTGTTCATTGAACTACAAACGAAGGTCATTGGGAGTTAGTTTAGCGTCCCCGGGACTTTAAATTATTCGCCAACTTGCGGGAAATCGAGCAAAAGTGGCCCAAAATCACGATGCGCGGAAGGCGGTCTCGGCTACTCTTTCAGTCTTAAAATGAATGGGGGCTATATTTCGACCTAGAAGCTCGAGACCGGGCGTGCGCTAATTTTACCTGTGTCCATTTCACTGACATCTTAGGCCATCAGCAGTTAGTTTAGAGTCCTTGGGACTGGAAAATATTTCCCAAATTCTGGCAGATCGAGCCAAAGTTGCTCAAAATCACGATGCGCGTAAGGCGGTCTCGGCTACTCTTTCAGTCTTAAAATAAGGTGGGGCTATATTTCGGCCTACAACCTGGAAACCGAGCGTGCGCTCCTTTTACCTGTGTCCATTTCACTAGAAACCAAGGCATTCAGGAGTTAGTTTAGAGCTTCCGGGACTGGAAAATATCCCTCAAGTCCCAGGAAATCAAGCCGAAGTTCGACAAAATTACCATGCGCGTAAGGCGGTGCCGGCTACTCTTTCAGTCTTAAAGTGAAGTGGGGCTATATTTCAGCCCAGAAGGTCGAAAGTGAATGTTCAAAAAGTTTGGCTGTGTCCATTTCAGTGAAAACCAAGGCCATCAGGAATTAGTTTAGAGTGCCCGGGACTGGCAATTATCTCCCAAGTTCCGGGAAATCGAGCCGAAGTAGCCCAAAGTCACGATACGCGCAAGGCGGTCTCGGCTAGTCTTTCAGTCTTAAAGTGAAGTAGGGCTATGCTTCGGCCCAGAAGCTCAAAAGAGAGCGTTCAAAAAGTTGTGGTTTGTCCATTTCACTGCAAACTTAGGAAATCAGGAGTTAGTTTAGAGTCCCCGGTACCGGAAAATATCCCCCATTTCCAGGGAAATCGTGCCAGAGTTGGTCAAAATCACGATGCGCGTAAGGCGGTCCCGGTTACTCTTTCATTCTTAAAGTGAACTGGGGCAATATTTCCCCCCAGAAGCTCGAAAGGGAGCGTTCAAAAAGTTGTGCTCTGTCCATTTGACGCCAGAGCAAGGCCACCAGGAGTTACTTTAGAGTCCGCGGGACTGGAAAATATCCCCCAAGTTCCGGGAAATCGAGGCGAGGTTGGTCAAAATGACGATGGGCGTAAGGCGGTCTCGGCTACTCTTGCACTCTTAAAGTGAAGTGGAGCTATATTTCGGCCCAGAAGCTCAAAAGTGAGCGTTCAAAAAGTTTTGCTGTGTCCATTTTACTGCAGACCAAGGACGTCGGGGGTCGGTTTAGAGTCCCCGGGACTGGAAAATATCCCCCAAGTTGCAGGAAATTTAACCGAAGTTGGTCAAAATCACGACGCGCGTACGGCGCTTTCGGCTACTCTTTCAGTCTTAAAGTGAATTGGGGCAATATTTCGGCCCAGAAGCTCGAAACTGAGTGTTTAAAAAGTTTTGCTGTGTCCATTTCACTGCAAAACAAGGCCATCACGACTTAGTTTAGCGTCAAAGGAACTGGAAATATCACCCAAGTTACGGGAAATCCACCCGAAGTTAGTCAAAATCACCATGCGCTTAAGTGGGTCTCGGCTACTCTTTCAGTCTTAAGGTAAAGTGGGCTTAGATTTAACTCCAGAAGCTCGAAAGTAAGGGTTGAAAAATTTTTGTGTCTATTTCACTCACATCTTAGACAATCAGGAGTGAGTTTAGAGACTTTGGGACTGGAAAATATCTTCCAAGTTTCGCCAGATCGAGCCGAAGATCCTCAAAATCACAATGCGCGTAAGGCGCTCCCGCCTACTCTTTCAGTCTTAAAAAGAAGTAGAGCTATATTTCGGCCAGCAAGCTCGAAAGTGCGCGTTCAAAAAGTGTTCCTGTGTCCATTTCACTAGAAACCAAGGCCATCAGAAGTTAGTTTAGAGTCCCCGGGACTGGAAAATATCCCCCTATTTCCGGGAAATCGAGCCGAAGTATCCCAAAATCACTTTGCGCGTAAGGCGGTCTCGGTTACTCTTTCAGTCTTAAAGTCAAGTGGGGCTATATTTCGAGCCATAAGCTCGAAAGTGAGCGTTCAAAAAGTTTTGCTGTGTCCACTTAACTGCAAACTAAGGCCATTGGAAGTTAGCTTAGCTTACCCGGAAAGTGAAAAGAATCGCCAACTTCCGGGAAATCGAGCCGAAGTTGGTCAAAATTACGATGCGCGTAAGGCGGTCTCGGCTACTCTTTCAGTCTTAAAGTGAAGTACGGCGATATTTCGGCCGAGAAGCTCGAAAGTGAGCGTTCAAAAAAATGTGCTGTGTCCATTTCACTGCAAACCAAGGCCATCAGCAGTTAGTTTAGAGTCCCCGGGACTGGAATATATCCCCTAAGTTCCGGGAAATCCAACGGCAGTTGGTCAAAATCACGATGCGCGTAAGACGGTCTCGGCTACTCTTTCAGTCTTAAAGTAAAGTGGGGCTTTATTCCTGGCCAGGAGCTTGAAAGTGAGCGTTCAAAAAGTTTCCCTGTGTTTATTTGACTGCAAACCAAAGCCATCAGGAGCTAGTTTAGAGTCCCCAGTACTGGAAAATATCCCCCAACTTCCGGGAAATCGAGCCGAAGTTGGTCAAAATCACGATTTGCGTAAGGTAGTGTCGGCTACTCTTTCAGTCTTAGAGTGAAGTGGGGCTATATTTCGGGCGAGAAGCCCGAAAGTGAGCGTTCAAAAAGTTTTGCTGTCTTGATCTCACTGCAAACCAAGGCCATCAGGAGTTAGTTTAGCGTCCCCGGGACAAGAAAATATGCCCCAAGGTCCGGGAAATTGAGCCGAGGTTGGTCAAGATCACGATGCCCCTAAAGTGGTCTCGGCTACTCTTTCTGTCTTAAAGTGAAGTGGGGCTATATTTCGGGCCAGAAGCCCGAAAGTGAGCGTTCAAAAAGTTTTGCTGTGTCCATTTCACTGCAAACCAAGGCCATCACGGGTTAGTTTAGAGTCCCCGGGACTGAAAAATATTGCCCAAGTTCCGGGGAATCGAACCGAAGTTGATCAAAATCACGATGCGCGAAATGCGGTATCGGCTACTGTTTCAGTCTTAAAGTGAAGTGGGGCTATATTTCGGCCCAGAAGCCCGAAAGTGAGCCTTCAAAAAGTTTGGTGTGTTCTTTGACTGAAAAACGAGCCCATCACCAGTTAGTTTAGCGTCCAAGAGACTGGAAAATATTCCCCAAGTTCCGGTAAATCGAGCTGAAGTTGGTCAAAATCACGATGCTCCAAAAGCGGTCTCGGCTACCCTTTCAGTCTTAAAGTGAAGTGGGGCTATATTTCTGTCCAGAAGCTCGAAAGCGAGCGTTCAAAAAGTTTTGCTGTGTGCATTTCACTGCAAACCAAAGCTATCAAAAGTTAGTTTAGGGTCCCCAGGACTGGAAAATATTCCCCAAGTTCCGGGAAAGTGAGCCGAAGTTGATCAAAATCACGATGCGTGAAGTGCGGTCTCGGCTACTTTTTCAGTCTTAAAGTAAAGTGTGGCTATATTTCGGCCCACAAGCTCGAAAGTGAGCGTTCAAAAATGTTTTGCTGTGTCCATTTCACTGCAAAACAAGGCCATCAGGACTTAGTTTAGCGTCCAAAGGACTGGAAAATGTTCCCCAAGTTCCGGGAGATCCACCCGAAATTTGTCAAAATCACAATGCGCGTAAGGTGGTCTCGGTTACTCTTTAGTCTTAAAGTAAAGTGGGGCTTTATTTCGGCCAGGAAGCTCGAAGGTGAGCGTTCAAAAAGTTTTGCTCTGTCCATTTCACTGCAAACCAAGGCCATGAGGCGTTAGTTTAGAGTTCCTGGGACTGGAAAATATCCCCCAAGTTCCGGAATATCGACCGGAAGTTTGTCAAACTCACGATACGAGCAAGGCGGTCTCGGCTACTCTTTCAGTCTTAAGTGAAGTGGGGCTATATTTCGGCCCAGAAGCTCGAAAGTGTGCGTTCAAAAAATTGTGCTGTGTGAATTTCACTGCAAACCATGGCTATCAGGAGTTAGTTTAGAGTCCCCGAGACTGGAAAATATCCCCCAAGTCCCGGGAAATCCAGCCGAAGTTGATCAAATTCATGATGCGCGTAACGTGGTGTCGGCTACTGTGTCATACCTAAAGTCAAGTGTGGCTATATTTCGGCCCACAAGGTAGAAAGTGAGCGTTCAAAAAGTTTTGTTGTGTCCATTTGACTTCAAAACAAGGCCATCAGGACTTAGTTTAGCGTCCAAGGGACTGCAAAATATCCCCCAAGTTCCGGGAAATCCATTCGAAGTTCGTCAAAATTACGATGCGCGTAAGGCGATCTCATCTACTCTTTCAGTCTTAAAGTAAAGTGGGGCTATATTTCTGCCCAGAAGCTCCAAAGTTGTGCTCTGTCCATTTCACTGAAAACCAAGGCCATCAGGAGTTACTGTAGAGTCCCTTTGACTGGAATATATGCCCCAAGTTTCGGGAAATAAAGGCGAAATTGCTTAAAATCACGATTCGCTCAAGACGGTCTCGCCTACTCTTTCAGTCTTAAAGTAAAATGGGGCTCTATTTCGGCCAAGAAGCTCGAGAGTGAGCGTTCAAAAACTTTCGCTGTGTCCATTTCACTGCAAACCAAGACAAGCAGGAGTTAGTTGAGAGTCCGCGGGACTGCAAAATATCCCCCAATTTCCGGGAAATCAACCCGAAGCTTGTCAAAATCACAATGCACGTAAGGCGGTCTCGGCTACTCTTTCAGTGTTAAAGTAATGGGGGGCTATATTTTGGCCCAGAAGCTCGACATTGAGCGTTCAAAAAGTTTTGGTGGGTCCATTTTACTGCAAACCAAGGCCATCAGGAATTAGTTTAGAATCCTCAGAACTGGAATATATCCCCTTAGTTCCGGCAAATCGAGCCGAAGTTGCTCAAAATCACGATGCACGTAAGGCGGTCTCGGCTACTCTTTCAGTCTTCAAGTGAAGTGGGGTTCTATTTCGGGCCAGAAACTCGAAAGTATGCGTTCAAAAACTTTTTCTGTTTCCGTTTCACTGCAAACCAAGACCAGCACGAGTTAGTTTAGAGTCCCCGGGACTGCAAAATATTTCGCAAGTTCCGGGAAAGCGAGCCGAAGTTGATCAAAATCACGATGCGCGAAACGTGGTCTCGGCTACTGTTTGAGTCTTAAAGTGAAGTATGGCTATATTTCGGCCCACAAGCTCGAAAGTGAGCGTTCAAAAAGCTTTGCTGTGTCCATTTCACTGCAAAACAAGGCCATCGGCACCTAGTTTAGAGTCCAAGGGACTGGAAAATATCCCCCAAGTTCCGGGAAATCCATTCGAAGTTCGTCAAAATTATGATGCGCGTAAGGCAGTCTCATCTACTCTTTCAGTGTTAAAGTAAAGTGGGGCTATATTTCTGCGCAGAAGCTCCAAAATTGTGCTCTGTCCATTTCACTGAAAACCAAGGCCATCAGGAGTTACTGTAGAGGCCTTTTGACTGGAATATATCCCCCAAGTTTCGGGAAATAAACGCGAAATTGCTCAAAATCACGATTCGCTCAAGACGGTCTCACCTACTCTTTCAGTCTTAAAGTAAAATGGGGCTCTATTTCGGCCAAGAAGCTCGAGAGTGAGCGTTCAAAAACTTTCGCTGTGTCCATTTCACTGCAAACCAAGACAAGCAGGAGTTAGTTGAGAGTCCGCGGGACTGCAAAATATCCCCCAATTTCCGGGAAATCAACCCGAAGCTTGTCAAAATCACAATGCACGTAAGGCGGTCTCGGCTACTCTTTCAGTGTTAAAGTAATGGGGGGGCTATATTTTGGCCCAGAAGCTCGACATTGAGCGTTCAAAAAGTTTTGGTGGGTCCATTTTACTGCAAACCAAGGCCATCAGGAATTAGTTTAGAGTCCTCAGAACTGGAATATATCCCCTTAGTTCCGGCAAATCGAGCCGAAGTTGCTCAAAATCACGATGCACGTAAGGCGGTCTCGGCTACTCTTTCAGTCTTCAAGTAAAGTGGGGTTCTATTTCGGTCCAGAAGCTCGAAAGTATGCGTTCAAAATCTTTTTCTGTTTCCGTTTCACTGCAAACCAAGACCAGCACGAGTTAGTTTAGAGTCCAATGGAATTGCAAAATATTTCGCAAGTTCCGGGAAATCGAGCCGAAGTTGATAAAAATCACGATGCGCGAAACGTGGTCTCGGCTACTGTTTGAGTCTCAAAGTAAAGTATGGCCATATTTCGGCCCACAAGCTGCAAAGTGAGGGTTCAAAAAGCTTTGCTGTGTCCATTTCACTGCAAAACAAGGCCATCGGCACCTAGTTTAGCGTCCAAGGGACTGGAAAATATCCCCCAAGTTCCGGGAAATCCACCCGAAGTTTGTCAAAATCACGATGCGCGTAAGGCGGTCTCGGCTACTTTTTCAGTATTAAAGTAAAGTGGGCTATATTTCGGCCCAGAAGCTTGAAGGTGAGCGTTCAAAAAGTTTTGTTGTCTCCATTTCACTGCAAACCAAGGCCATCAAGAGTTAGTTTAGAGTCCCTGGGACTGGAAAATATCCCCCAAGTTCCGGAATATCGACCCGAAGTTGGTCAAAATCACGATGCGCGCACGCCGGTCTCGGCTACTCTTTAAGTCGTAAGTGATGTGGGACTATATTTTGGCCTAAAAGCTCGAAAGTGTTCGTTCAAAAGCTTGTGCTGTGTGAATTTCACTGCAAACCATCGCCATCAGGAGTTAGTTTAGAGTCCCCGGGACTGGAAAATATTCCCCAAGTTCCACGAAAGCGAGCAGAAGTTGCTCAAAATCACGAGGCGCCTAACGCGGTCTTGGCTACTGTTTCAGTGTTAAAGTGAAGTGTGGCTATATTTAGGCCCACAAGCTCGAAAGTGAGCGTTCAAAAAGCTTTGCTGTGTCCATTTGACTGCAAACCAAGGCAATCAGGAGTTAGTTTAGAGTCCCCGGAACTGGAAAATATTCTCCAAGCTCCAGGAAATGGCGCCGAAGTTGATGAAAATTACGATGCGCGTAACGGGCTCTCGGTTATTCTTTCAGTCTTAAATTTAAGTAGGGCTATATTGCGGCACTGAAGCTCGAAGGTGAGCGTCCGGAATGTTTTGCTGTGTTCATTAAACTGCAAACCAAGGTCATCGGAAGTTAGTTTAGCGTCCCCGGGACTTTAAATTATTCGCCAACTTGCGGGAAATCGAGCAAAAGTGGCCCAAAATCACGATGCGCGTAAGGCGGTCTCGGCTACTCTTTCAGTCTTAAAATTAAGGGGGGCTATATTTCGACCTAGAAGCTCGAGACCGGGCGTGCGCTAATTTTACCTGTGTCCATTTCACTGACATCTTCGGCCATCAGGAGTTAGTTTAGAGTCCTTGGGACTGGAAAATATTTCCCAAATTCTGGCAGATCGAGCCAAAGTTGCTCAAAATCACGATGCGCGTAAGGCGGTCTCGGCTACTCTTTCAGTCTTAAAACGAAGGGGGGCTATATTTCGGCCGAGAAGCTCAACACCGAGCGTGCGCTCCTTTTGCCTGTGTATATATCACTGAAAACTAAGTTCATCAGGAGTTAACATAGAGTCCTCGGGACTGGAAAATATTGCCCGAATTCCGGTAATTCGAGCCGAAGATACTCAAAATCACGACACGCGTAAGGCGGTCTCGGCTACTCGTTTACTCCGAAAATGAAGTGGGGCTATATTTCGGTTCTACAAGCTTGACACCGAGCTTGCTCTCCTTTTACCTGTGTCCCTTTCACTAAGAACTAAGTCCATCAGGAGATAGTTTAGAATCCTCGAGACTGGAAGCTATCCTCCAAGTTTCGGCAAATTGAGCCATAATTTCTTAAAATTAGGATAGGCGTACGGCAGTTTCGTTTACTCTTTCAATCTTAAAATTGAACTGGGGCTACATTTCGGCCTAGAAGCTCGACACCGAGCGTGCGCTCCTGTTACCTGTGACCTTTTTACTGAAAACTAAGGCCATCAAGAGTTAGGGTAGAGTCCCCGGGACTGGAAAATATCCCCAAGTTTTGGCATATCGAGCCATAGTGGCTAAAACTTTCGATGCGCTTAAGGCGGTTTCGTGTACACTTTCAGTCTTAAAATAAAGTGGGGCTATATTTCGGCCTACAACCTGGAAACCGAGCGTGCGCTCCTTTTACCTGTGTCCATTTCACTAAAAACCAAGGCATTCAGGAGTTAGTTTAGAGCTTCCGGGACTGGAAAATATCCCCCAAGTCCCAGGAAATCAAGCCGAAGTTCGACAAAATTACCATGCGCGTAAGGCGGGCTCGGCTACTCTTTCAGTCTTAAAGTGAAGTGGGGCTATATTTCGGCCCAGAAGCTCGAAAGTGAACGTTCAAAAAGTTTGGCTGTGTCCATTTCACTGGAAACCAAGGCCATCAGGAGTTAGTTTAGAGTCCCCCGTAGTAGAAAATATCCCCCTATTTCCGGGAAATCGAGCTGAAGTATTGCAAAATCACGATGCGCGTAAGGCGGTCTCGGCTACTCTTTCAGTCTTAAAGTTAAGTGGGGCTATATTTCGAGCAATAAGCTCGAAAGTGAGCGTTCAAAAAATTTTACAGTGTCCATTTAACTGCAAACTAAGGCCATCGGAAGTTAGTTTATCTTCCCCGAGAATTGAAAATATTCGCCAACTTCCGGGAAATCGAGCCGAAGTATCCCAAAATCACGATGCGCGTAAGGCGGTCTCGGCTACTCTTTCAGTCTTAAAGTGAAGTAGGGCTATATTTCGGCCGAGAAGCTCGAAAGTGAGCGTTCAAAAAATGTGCTGTGTCCATTTCACTGCAAACCAAGGCCATCAGCAGTTAGTTTAGAGTCCCCGGGACTGGAATATATCCCCTAAGTTCCGGGAAATCCAACGGAAGTTGGTCAAAATCACGATGCGCGTAAGACGGTCTCGGCTACTCTTTCAGTCTTAAAGTAAAGTGGGGCTATATTTCGGCCCAGAAGCTCGAAAGTGAACCTTTAAAAAGTTACGCTTTGTGCATTTAACTTCAAACCAAGGCCATCAGGAGTTAGTTTAAAGTCCCCCGGACTGGAAAATATCCCCCAAGTTCCCGGAAATCGAGCTGAACTGGGTCAAAATCTCGATGCTCGTAAGGAGGTCTCGGCTTCTATTTCAGTCTTAAAGTGAAGTACGGTTGTATTTCGGTCCAGAAGCTCGAAACTAAGCGTTCAAAAAGTTTTCCTGCGTCCATTTCACATCAAACCAAGGCAATTAGGGGTTAGTTTAGAGTCCCAGGGACTTGAAAATATCGCCAAAATTCTAGAAAATCGAGCGGAAGTTGCTCAAAATCACGATTCGCGTAACGCGGTCTCGCCTACTCTTTTAGTCTTAAAGTGAAGTGGGGCTATATTTCATCCCAGAAGCTCGCAAATAAGCGTTCAAAAAGTGTTACCTTGTTCATTTCACTGCAAACGAAGGCCATCAGGAGTTAGTTTAGACTGCGCGGGACTGTAAAATATCGCCCAAGTTCGGGGAAATCGAGCCGAATTTTGTCAAAATCACGATTCGCGTAAGGCGGTCTCGGTTGCTCTTTTAGTCTTAAAGTGACGTGGCTGTATATTTCGGCCCAGAAGCTCGAAAGTGAGCGTTCAAAAAGTTTCGCTCTCTCAATTGAACTGAAAACCAAGGCCATCATGAGTTAGTTTAGAGGCCGCGGCCCTAAAAAATATCCCTTAAGTTCTGGCAACTCAAGCCGAAGTTGGTCAAAATCACGATGCGTCTAAGGCGGTCTCGGCTACTATTTCAGTCTTAAAGTGAAGTGGGGCTATATTTCGGCCCAGAATTTCGAAAGTAAGCGTTCCAAAAAATTTGCTGTGTCCATTTCACTGCAGACCAAGGCCATCAGGGGTTAGTTTAGAGTCCTTGCAACTTGAATATATCCCCGAAGTTTCGGGAAATCCAGCCGAAGTTGGTCAAAATCACGATGCGCGTAAGACGGTCTCAGCTACTCTTTCAGTCTTAAACTGAAGTGGGGCTATATTTCGGCTCAGAAGCCCGAAGGGGAGCGTTGAAAAAAGTTTTGCTCTCTCCATTTCAATGCAAACCAAGGCGATCAGGAGTTACTTTAGAGTCCCTGGTACCGGAAAATATTCCCCATTTCCTGGGAAATCGAGCCAAAGTTGGTCAAAATCACGATGCGCATAAGGCGGTCTCGGCTATTCTTTCATTCTTAAAGTCAACTCGGGCGATATTTCGGCCCAGAAGCTCGAAAGTGAAAGTTCAAAAAGTTTTGCTGTGTCCATTTCACCGCGAACCAAGCCACATCAGGAGATAGTTTACAGTCTCCGGGACATCAAAATATCCCCCAATTTCCGGGAAATCGAGCCGAAGTTTGTCAAAATCACGATGCGCGTAAAGCAGTCTCGGCTACTCTTTTAGTCTTAAAGTGACGTGGCTGTATATTTTGGCCCAGAAGCTCGAAAGTGAGCGTTCAAAAAGTTATGCTGTGCCCATTTCACTGCAAAGCAAGGCCCTCAGGAAGTAGTTTACAGTCCCCGGAACTGGAAAATATCCTCCAAGTTCCGCGAAATCGAGACGAAGTTGGTCAAAATAACGATTCGCGTAAGGCGGTCTCGGCTACTCTTTCAGTCTGATAGTGAAGTAGGGCTGTATTTCGGTCCAGAAGCTCGAAAGTGAGCGTTCAAAAAGTTTTCCTCTCTCAATTTCACTGAAAACCAAGGCCATCATAAGTTAGTTTAGAGTCCCCGGGAGTGGAAAATATCTTTTAAGTTCTGGCAACTCAAGCCGAAGTTGGTCAAAATCACGATGCGCCTAAGGCGGCCTCGGCTACTCTTTCAGTCTTAAAGTGAAGTGGGGCTCTATTTCGACCCAGAAGTTCCAAAGTGAGCCCTGCGAAAAATTTGCTGTGTCCATTTCACTGCAAACCAAGGCCATCAGGAGTTAGTTTAGAGTCCCCGAGACTGCAATATATTTCCCAAGTTCCGGAAAATGCAGAAGACGTTGGTCAAAATCACGATGCGCGCAAGACGGTCTTGGCTAGTCTTTCAGTCTTAAAGTGAAGTGGGGCTATATTTCGGCCCAGAAGCTCCAAAGTGAGCGCTGCAGAAAATTTGCTGTGTCCATTTCACTGCAAACCAAGGCCATCAGGAGTTAGTTTAGAGTCCCCGGGACTGCAATATATTTCCCAAGTTCCGGAAACTCCAGAAGACGTTGGTCAAAATCACGATGCGCGCAAGACGATCTTGGCTAGTCTTTCAGTCTTAAAGTGAAGTGGGGGTATATTTCGGCCCAGAAGCTCCAAAGTGGGCGTTCAGAAATTTATGCTGTGCGCATTTCAGTGCAAACCAAGGCCATCCGGAGTTAGTTTAGAGTCCGCGGGACTGGAAAATATTCCAAAAGTTGCGTGAAATCGAGCTGAACTTGGTCTAACTCACGATGCGCGTGAGGCGGTCTCGGCTACTATTTCAGTCTGAAAGTGAAGTGGGATTCTATTTCGGCCCAGAAGCTACAAAGCGAGTGCTCAAAAAGTTTTCCTTTTTCCCTTTTCACTGAAAACCAAGGCCATCAGGAGTTAGTTTAGAGCCCGCGGAAATGGAATATATCCCCCAAGCTCCGGGAAACCGATTCGAAGTCGGTCAAAATCACGATTTGCGCAAGACGGTCTCGGCTACTCTTTCAGTCTTAAGGTAAAGTGGGGCGATATTTCGGTCCAGAAGCTCGAGAGTGAGCGTTCAAAAAGTTTCGCTGTGTCCATTTCACTGAAAACCAAGACAATCAGGAGTTAGTTTAGAGTCCCCGAGACTAGAAAATATCCCCCAAGTTCCGGCAAATCGAGCCGAAGTTGTTCAAAATCACGGTGCGCTTAAGGCGGTGTCGGCTACTCCTTCAGTCTTAAAGTGAAGTGGGGCGCTCTTTCGGCCCACAAGCTCAAAGCTCAAAAAAAATTACTGTGTCTATTTCACTGCTAACCAAGGCTATCAGTAGTTAGTTTAGAGTCCCCGGGAGTGGAATGTATTTGCGAAGTTCCGGAAAATAGAGAAGACGTTGGTTAAAATCACCATGCGCGTAAGACGGTCTCGGCTACTCTTTCAGTCTTAAAGTGAAGTGGGGCTATATTTCGGCCCAGAAGCTCAAAAGTGAGCGTTCAAAAAGTTTTGCTGTATCCATTTCAATGCAAACCAAGGCATATCAGGGGTAAGTTAAGAGTCTTCGTTACTGGAAAATATCCCCCAAGTTCCGGTAAATCCACCCGAAGTTGGTGAAAATCACGATGTCCGTAAGGTGGTCCCGGCTACTCGTTCAGTCTTAAAGTGAAGTGGGGCTATATTTCGGCCCAGAAGCTCGAAAGTGAGTGTTTAAAAAGTTTTGCTCTGTCACTTTCAGTGCAAACCAAGGCCATCAGAAGTTAGTTTAGAGTCCCCGGCACTGGAGAATATCTCCCAAGTTCCGGGAAATCCAGCCGAAGTTGATCAAATTCATGATGCGCGTAACGTGGTTTCGACTACTGTGTCAGTCCTAAAGTCAAGTGTGGCTATATTTCGGCCAACAAGCTAGAACGTGAGCGTTCAAAAAGTTTTGTTGTGTCCATTTGACTTCAAAACAAGGCCATCAGGACTTAGTTTAGCGTCCAAGGGACTGCAAAATATCCCCCAAGTTCCGGGAAATCCATTCGAAGTTCGTCAAAATTACGATGCGCGTAAGGCGGTCTCATCTACTCTTTCAGTCTTAAAGTAAAGTGGGGCTATATTTCTGCCCAGAAGCTCCTAAGTTGTGCTCTGTCCATTTCACTGAAAACCAAGGCCAGCAGGAGTTACTGTAGAGTCCCTTTGACTGGAATATATCCCCCAAGTTTCGGGAAATAAACGCGAAATTGCTCAAAATTACGATTCGCTCAAGACGGTCTCGCCTACTCTTTCAGTCTTAAAGTAAAATGGGGCTCTATTTCGGCCCAGAAGCTCGAGAGTGAGCGTTCAAAAACTTTCGCTGTGTCCATTTCACTGCAAACCAAGACAAGCAGGAGTTAGTTGAGAGTCCCCGGGACTGGAACATATCCCCCAAGTTCCGGGAAATCAACCCGAAGTTTGTCAAAATCACGATGCACGTAAGGCGGTCTCGGCTACTCTTTCAGTGTTAAAGTAATGGGGGGCTATATTTTGGCCCAGAAGCTCGACATTGAGCGTTCAAAAAGTTTTGCTGGGTCTATTTTACTGCAAACCAAGGCCATCAGGAATTAGTTTAGAGTCCTCAGAACTGGAATATATCTCCTTAGTTCCGGCAAATGGAGCCGAAGTTGCTCAAAATCACGATGCACGTAAGGCGGTCTCGGCTACTCTTTCAGTCTTCAAGTGAAGTGGGGTTCTATTTCGGTCCAGAAGCTCGAAAGTATGCGTTCAAAATCTTTTTCTGTTTCCGTTTCACTGCAAACCAAGACCAGCACGAGTTAGTTTAGAGTGCCCGGGACTGCAAAATATTTCGCAAGTTCCGGGAAATCGAGCCGAAGTTGATCAAAATCACGATGCGCGAGACGTGGTCTCGGCTACTGTTTGAGTCTTAAAGTGAAGTATGGCTATATTTCGGCCCACAAGCTCGAAAGTGAGCGTTCAAAAAGCTTTGCTGTCTCCATTTCACTGCAAAACAAGGCCATCGGCACCTAGTTTAGCGTCCAAGGGACTGGAAAATATCCCCCAAGTTCCGTGAAATCCACCCGAAGTTTGTCAAAATCACGATGCACGTAAGGCGGTCTCGACTACCTTTTCAGTATTAAAGTACGGTGGGCATATTTCGGCCCAGAACCTTGAAGGTGAGCGTTCAAAAAGTTTTGCTGTCTCCATTTCACTGCAAACCAAGGCCATCAAGAGTTAGTTTAGAGTCCCTGGCACTGGAAAATATCCCCCAAGTTAAGGAATATCGACCCGAAGCTGGTCAAAATCACGATGCGCGCACGCCGGTCTAGGCTACTCTGTGAGTCGTAAGTGATGTGGGACTATATTTCGGCCTAAAAGCTCGAAAGTGTTCGTTCAAAAACTTGTGCTGTGTGAATTTCACTGCAAACCATCGCCATCAGGAGTTAGTTTAGAGTCCCCGGGACTGGAAAATATTCCCCAAGTTCCAGGAAAGCGAGCAGAAGTTGCTCAAAATCACGAAGCGCCTAACGCGGTCTCGGCTACTGTTTCAGTCTTAAAGTGAAGTGTGGCTATATTTAGGCCCACAAGCTCGAAAGTGAGCGTTCAAAAAGCTTTGCTGTGTCCATTTGACTGCAAACCAAGGCAATCAGGAGTTAGTTTAGAGTCCCCGGAACTGGAAAATATTCTCCAAGCTCCAGGAAATGGCGCCGAAGTTGATGAAAGTTACGATGCGCGTAACGGGCTCTCGGTTATTCTTTCAGTCTTAAATTTAAGTAGGGCTATATTGTGGCACTGAAGCTCGAAGGTGAGCGTTCAGAATGTTTTGCTGTGTACATTAAACTGCAAACTAATGTCATCGGGAGTTAGTTTAGCGTCCCCTGGACTTTAAATTATTCGCCAACCTCCACGAAATCGAGAAAAAGTGGCCCAAAATCACGATGCGCGTAAGGCGGTCTCGGCTACTCTTTCAGTCGTAATATTAAGGGGGCCTATATTTCGACCTACAAGCTCGAGACCGGGCGTGCGGTAATTTTACCTGTGTCCATTTCACTAACATCTTAGGCCATCAGGAGTTAGTTTAGAGTCCTTGGGACTGGAAAATATTCCCCGAATTCCGGCAAATCGAGCCAAAGATGCTCAAAATCACGATGCGCCTAAGGCGGTCTCGGCTACTCGTTTACTCCGAAAATGAAGTGGGGCTATATTTCGGTTCTACAAGCTCGACACCGAGCGTGCTCTCCTTTTACCTGTGTCCGTTTCACTAAGAACTAAGTCCATCAGGAGACAGTTTAGAATCCTCGAGACTGGAAGCTATCCTCCAAGTTTCGGCAAATTGAGCCATACTTTCTTAAAATTAGGATAGGCGTACGGCAGTTTCGTTTACTCTTTCAGTCTTAAAATGAACTGGGGCTACATTTCGGCCTAGAAGCTCGACACCGAGCGTGCGCTCCTGTTACCTGTGACCTTTTTACTGAAAACTAAGGCCATCAAGAGTTAGGGTAGAGACCCCGGGACTGGAAAATATCCCCCAAGTTTTGGCATATCGAGCCATAGTGGCTAAAAATTTCGATGCGTTTAAGGCGGTTTCGTGTACACTTTCAGTCTTAAAATAAAGTGGGGCTATATTTCGGCCTACAACCTGGAAACCGAGCGTGCGCTCCTTTTACCTGTGTCCATTTCACTAAAAACCAAGGCATTCAGGAGTTAGTTTAGAGCTTCCGGGACTGGAAAATATCCCCCAAGTCCCAGGAAATCAAGCCGAAGTTCGACAAAATTACCATGCGCGTAAGGCGGGCTCGGCTACTCTTTCAGTCTTAAAGTGAAGTGGGGCTATATTTCGGCCCAGAAGCTCGAAAGTGAACGTTCAAAAAGTTTGGCTGTGTCCATTTCACTGAAAACCAAGGCCATCAGGAATTAGTTTAGAGTGCCCGGGACTGGCAATTATCTCCCAAGTTCCGGGAAATCGAGCCCAAGTAGCCGAAAATCACGATGCGCCTAAGGCGGTCTCGGCTAGTCTTTCAGTCTTAAAGTGAAGTAGGGCTATGCTTCGGCCCAGAAGCTCAAAAGTGAGCGTTCAAAAAGTTGTGCAGCGTCCATTTCACCGGAAACCGAGGAAATCAGGAGTTAGTTTAGAGTCCCCGGTACCGGAAAATATGCCCCATTTTCCGGGAAATCGAGCCAAAGTTGGTCAAAATCACGATGCGCGTAAGGCGGTCCCGGTTACTCTTTCATTCTTAAAGTGAACTGGGGCAATATTTCGCCCCAGAAGCTCGAAAGTGAGCCTTCAAAAAGTTGTCCTGTGTCCATTTCACTCCAGAGCAAGGCCATCAGGAGTTACTTTAGAGTCCGCGGGACTGGAAAATATCCCCCAAGTTCCCGGACATCGAGCCGAAGTTGGTCAAAAATAAGATGGGCGTAAGGCGGTCTCGGCTATTCTTTCACTCTTAAAGTGAAGTGGAGCTATATTTCGGCCCAGAAGCTCAAAAGTGAGCGTTCAAAAAGTTTTGCTGTGTCCATTTTACTGCAGACCAAGGACGTCGGGGCTCAGTTTAGAGTCCCCGGAACTGGAAAATATCCCCCAAGTTCCGGGAAATTTAATCGAAGTTGCTCAAAATCACGATGCGCGTAAGACGGTCTCGGCTACTGTTTCAGTCTTAAAGTAAAGTGGGGCTATATTTCGGCCCAGAAGCTCGAAAGTGAACCTTTAAAAAGTTACGCTTTGTGCATTTAACTACATACCAAGGCCATCAGGAGTTAGTTTAAAGTCCCCCGGACTGGAAAATATACCCCAAGTTCCCGGAAATCGAGCTGAACTGGGTCAAAATCACGATGCTCGTAAGGAGGTCTCGGCTACTATTTCAGTGTTAAAGTGAAGTACGGTTGTATTTCGGCCAAGAAGCTGGAAACTGAGCGTTCAAAAAGTTTTCCTGCGTCCATGTCACATCAAACCAAGGCAATCAGGAGTTACTTTAGAGTCCGCGGGACTTGAAAATATCGCCAAAATTCTAGAAAATCGAGCGGAAGTTGCTCAAAATCACGATTCGCGTAAGGCGGTCTCGCCTACTCTTTCAGTCTTAAAGTGAAGTGGGGCTATATTTCATCCCAGAAGCTCGAAAATAAGCGTTCAAAAACTGTTACCTTCTTCATTTCACTGCAAACCAAGGCCATCAGGAGTTAGTTTAGACTGCTCGGGACTGGAAAATATCGCCCAAGTTCGGGGAAATCGAGCCCAATTTTGTCAAAATCACGATGCGCGTAAGGCGGTCTCGGCTACTCTTTGATTCTTAAAGTGAACTGGGGCTATATTTCCGCCGAGAAGCTAGAAAGTGAAAGTTCAAAAAGTTTTGCTGTGTTCATTTCACTGCAAACCAAGGTCATCAGGAGTTAGTTTAGACTCCTCGGGACTGGAAAATATCGCCCAAGTTCGGGGAAATCGAGCCCAATTTTGTCAAAATCACGATGCGCGTAAGGCGGTCTCGGCTACTCTTTGATTCTTAAAGTGAACTGGGGCTATATTTCGGCCCAGAAGCTCGAAAGTGAAAGTTCAAAAAGTTTTGCTGTGTCCATTTCACTGCAAACCAAGCCACAGCAGCAGATTGTTTACAGTGTCTGGGACATCAAAATATCCCCCAAGTCCCTGGAAATCGAGCCGAAGTTTGTCAAAATCACGATGCGCGTTAAGCAGTCTCGGCTACTCTTTTAGTCTTAAAGTGACGTGGCTGTATATTTCGGCCAAGAATCTCGAAAGTAAGCGTTGACAGAGTTTTGCTCTCTCAATTTAACTGAAAACCAAGGCCATCATGAGTTAGTTTAGAGGCCGCGGGACTAAAAAATATCCCTTAAGTTCTGGCAACTCAAGCCGGAGTTGGTCAAAATCACGATGCGTCTAAGGCGGTCTCGGCTACTATTTCAGTCTTAAAGTGAAGTGGGGCTATATTTCGGCCCAGAATTTCGAAAGTAAGCCTTCAAAAAAAATTGCTGTGTCCATTTCACTGCAGACCAAGGCCATTAGGGGTTAGTTTAGCGTCCTTGGAACTTGAATATATCCCCGACGTTTCGGGAAATCCAGCCGAAGTTGGTGAAAATCACGATGCGCGTAAGACGGTCTCGGCTACTCTTTCAGTCTTAAACTGAAGTGGGGCAATATTTCGGCTCAGAAGCCCGAAGGGAAGCGTTGAAAAAGTTTTGCTCTCTCCATTTCAACGCAAACCAAGGCAATCAGGAGTTACTTTAGAGTCCCTGGTACCGGAAAATATTCCCCATTTCCTGGGAAATCGAGCCAAAGTTGGTCAAAATCACGATGCGCGTAAGGCGGTCTCGGCTATTCTTTCATTTTTAAAGTGAACTCGGGCTATATTTCGGCCCAGAAGCTCGAAAGTGAAAGTTCAAAAAGTTTTGCTGTGTCCATTTCACCGCGAACCAAGCCACATCAGGAGATAGTTTACAGTCTCCGGGACATCAAAATATCCCCCAATTTCCGGGAAATCGAGCCGAAGTTTGTCAAAATCACGATGCGCGTAAAGCAGTCTCGGCTACTCTTTTAGTCTTAAAGTGACGTGGCTGTATATTTTGGCCCAGAAGCTCGAAAGTGAGCGTTCAAAAAGTTATGCTGTGCTTATTTCACTGCAAAGCAAGGCCCTCAGGAAGTAGTTTACAGTCCCCGGAACTGGAAAATATCCTCCAAGTTCCGCGAAATCGAGACGAAGTTGGTCAAAATAACGATTCGCGTAAGGCGGTCTCGGCTACTCTTTGAGTCTGAAAGTGAAGTAGGGCTATATTTCGGTCCAGAAGCTCGAAAGTGAGCGTTCAAAAAGTTTTGCTCTCTCAATTTCACTGAAAACCAAGGCCATCATGAGTTAGTTTAGAGTCCCCGGGAGTGGAAAATATCTTTTAAGTTCTGGCAACTCAAGCCGAAGTTGGTCAAAATCACGATGCGTCTAAGGCGGTCTCGGCTACTATTTCAGTCTTAACGTGAAGTGGGGCTATATTTCGGCCCAGAATTTCGAAAGTAAGCCTTCAAAAAAATTTGCTGTGTCCATTTCACTGCAGACCAAGGCCATTAGGGGTTAGTTTAGGGTCCTTGGAACTTGAATATATATCCGACGTTTCGGGAAATCCAGCCGAAGTTGGTGAAAATCACGATGCGCGTAAGACGGTCTCGGCTACTCTTTCAGTCTTAAACTGAAGTGGGGCTATATTTCGGCTCAGAAGCCCGAAGGGGAGCGTTGAAAAAGTTTTGCTCTCTCCATTTCAACGGAAACCAAGGCAATCAGGAGTTACTTTAGAGTCCCTGGTACCGGAAAATATTCCCCATTTCCTGGGAAATCGAGCCAAAGTTGGTCAAAATCACGATGCGCGTAAGGCGGTCTCGGCTATTCTTTCATTTTTAAAGTGAACTCGGGCTATATTTCGGCCCAGAAGCTCGAAAGTGAAAGTTCAAAAAGTTTTGCTGTGTCCATTTCACCGCGAACCAAGCCACATCAGGAGATAGTTTACAGTCTCCGGGACATCAAAATATCCCCCAATTTCCGGGAAATCGAGCCGAAGTTTGTCAAAACCACGATGCGCGTAAAGCAGTCTCAGCTACTCTTTTAGTCTTAAAGTGACGTGGCTGTATATTTTGGCCCAGAAGCTCGAAAGTGAGCGTTCAAAAAGTTATGCTGTGCCCATTTCACTACAAAGCAAGGCCCTCAGGAAGTAGTTTACAGTCCCCGGAACTGGAAAATATCCTCCAAGTTCCGCGAAATCGAGACGAAGTTGGTCAAAATAACGATTCGCGTAAGGCCGTCTCGGCTACTCTTTGAGTCTGAAAGTGAAGTAGGGTTATATTTCGGTCCAGAAGCTCGAAAGTGAGCGTTCAAAAAGTTTTGCTCTCTCAATTTCACTGAAAACCAAGGCCATCATGAGTTAGTTTAGAGTCCCCGGGAGTGGAAAATATCTTTTAAGTTCTGGCAACTCAAGCCGAAGTTGGTCAAAATCACGATGCGCCTAAGGCGGCCTCGGCTACTCTTTCAGTCTTAAAGTGAAGTGGGGCTCTATTTCGCCCCAGAAGATCCAAAGTGAGGGCTGCAGAAAATTTGCTGTGTCCATTTCACTGCAAACCAAGGCCATCAGGAGTTAGTTTAGAGTCCCCGGGACTGCAATATATTTCCCAAGTTCCGGAAAATCGAGAAGACGTTGCTCAAAATCACGATGCGCGCAAGACGGTCTTGGCTAGTCTTTCAGTCTTCAAGTGAAGTGGGGCTATATTTCGGCCCAGAAGCTCAAAAGTGAGCTTCAAAAAGTTTTCCTGTATCCATTTCAATGCAAACGAAGGCCATCAGAGGTTACTTAAGAGTCTTCGGGACTGGAAAATATCCCCCCAAGTTCAGGGAAATTTAGCCGAAGTTGGTCAAAATCACGGTGCGCGTTAGGCGGTCTCGCTTACTGTTTCAGTCTTAAAGTGAAGTGAGGCTTTATTCCTGCCCAGGAGCTTGAAAGTGAGCGTTCGAAAAGTTTGCCTGTGTTTATTTGACTGCAAACCAAAGCCATCAAGAGCTAGTTTAGAGTCCCCGGGACTGGAAAATATCCCCCAACTTCCGGGAAATGGAGCCGAAGTTGGTCAAAATCACGATTTGCGTAAGGTAGTGTCGGCTACTCTTTCAGTGTTAGAGTGAAGTGCGGCTATATTTCGGCCCAGAAGCCCGAAAGTGAGCCTTCAAAAAGTTTTGCTGTGTTCTTTGACTGAAAAACAAGGCCATCACGAGTTAGTTTAGCGTCCCTGGGACTGGAAAATATTCCCCAAGTTCCGGTAAATCGAGCTGAAGTTGGTCAAAATCACGATGCTCCCAAAGCGGTCTCGGCTACCCTTTCAGTCTTAAAGTGAAGTGGGGCTATATTTCTGTCCAGAAGCTCGAAAGTGAGCGTTCAAAAAGTTTTGCTGTGTGCATTTCACTGCAAACCAAAGCTATCAAAAGTTAGTTTAGGATCCCCGGGACTGGAAAATATTCCCTAAGTTCCCAGAAAGCGAGCCGAAGTTGATCAAAATCACGATGCGCGAAATGCGGTCTCGTCTACTGTTTCAGTCTTAAAGTAAAGTGTGGCTATATTTCGGCCCACAAGCTCGAAAGTGAGCGTTAAAAAAATTTTGCTGTGTCCATTTCACTGGAAAACAAGGCCATCAGGACTTAGTTTAGCGTCCAAGGGACTGGAAAATGTTCCCCAAGTTCCGGGAGATCCACCCGAAGTTTGTCAAAATCACAATGCGCGTAAGGTGGTCTCGGTTACTCTTTAAGTCTTAAAGTAAAGTGGGGCTTTATTTCGGCCAGGAAGCTGGAAGGTGAGCGTTAAAAAAGTTTTGCTCTGTCCATTTCACTGCAAACCAAGGCCATCAGGAGTTAGTTTAGAGCTCCTGGGACTGGAAAATATCCCCCAAGTTCTGGAATATCGACCGGAAGTTTGTCAAACTCACGATGCGAGCAAGGCGGTCTCGGCTACTCTTTCAGTCTTAAGTGAAGTGGGGCTATATTTCGGCCCAGAATCTCGAAAGTGTGCGTTCAAAAAGTTGTGCTGTGTCCATTTCAATGCAAACCAAGGCCATCAGGAGTTAGTTTAGAGTCCCCGGGACTGGAACATATCCCACAAGTCCCGGGAATTGGAGCCGAAGTTGATCAAATTCATGATGCGCGTAACGTGGTGTCGGCTACTGTTTCAGTCTTAAAGTCAAGTGTGCCTATATTTCGGCCCACAAGCTAGAAAGTGAGCGTTCAAAAACTTTTGCTTTGTCTGTTTCACTTCAAAACAAGGCCATCAGGACTTAGTTTAGGGTCCCCGGGACTGGAAAATATTCCCCAAGTTTTGGGAAAGCGAGCCGAAGTTGATCAAAATCTCGATGCGCGAAATGCGGTCTCGGCTACTGTTTCAGTCTTAAAGTAAAGTGTGGCTATATTTCGGCCCACAAGCTCGAAAGTGAGCGTTCAAAAAGTTTTGCTGTGTCCATTTCAATGCAAAGCAAGGCGATCAGGAGTTAGTTTAGGGTCCGCGGGACTGGAAAATATCCCCAAAGTTCCGAGAAATCGATCCGAAAATGGTCAAAATCACGATGCGCGTAAGGCGATCTCGGCTACTCTTTCAGTCTTAAAGTGAAGTGGGGCTATATTTCGGCCCAGAAGCTCCAAAGTGGGCGTTCAAAAATTTATGCTGTGCGCATTTCAGTGCAAACCAAGGTCATCCGGAGTTAGTTTAGAGTCTCCCGGACTGGAAAATATCCCAAAAGTTGTGTGAAATCGAGCTGAACTTGGGCTAACTCACGATGCGCGTGAGGCGGTCTCGGCTACTATTTCAGTGTGAAAGTGAAGTGGGATTCTTATTTCGGCCCAGAAGCTACAAAGAGAGTGTTCAAAAAGCTTTCCTTTGTCCATTTCACTGAAAACCAAGGCCATCAGGAGTTAGCTTAGAGCCCGCGGAAATGGAATATATCCCCGAAGTTCCGGGAAATCGACCCGAAGTTGGTCAAAATCACGATTTGCGCAAGACGGTCTCGGCTACTCTTTCTGTCATAAAGTAAAGTGGGGCTATATTTCGGTCCAGAAGCTCGAGAGAGAGCGTTCAAAAAGTTTCGCTGTTTCCATTTCACTGAAAACCAAGACAATCAGGAGTTAGTTTAGAGTCCCAGAGACTGGAAAATATCCCCCAACTTCGGGCAAATCGAGCCGAAGTTGCTAAAAATCACGGTGCGCTTAAGGCGGTTTCGGCTACTCCTTCAGTCTTAAAGTGAAGGGGGGCTTTATTTCGGCCCACAAGCTCAAAGCTCAAAAAAAATTACTGTGTCTATTTCACTGCAAACCAAGGCTATCAGTAGTTAGTTTACAGTCCCCGGGAGTGGAATGTATTTCCCAAGTTCCGAAAAATCGAGAAGACGTTGGTCAAAATCACGATGCGCGTAAGACGGTCTCGGCTACTCTTTCAGTCTTAAAGTGAAGTGGGGTTATATTTCGGCCCAGAAGCTCAAAAGTGAGCGTTCAAAAAGTCTTGGTGTATCCATTTCAATGCAAACCAAGGCAATCAGGGGTTACTTAAGAGACCTCGGGACTGGAAAATATCCCCCAAGTTCCGGTAAATCCAGCCGAAGTTGGTCAAAATCACGATGTGCGTAAGGTGGTCTCGGCTACTCTTTCAGTCTTAAAGTGAAGTGGGGCTATATTTCGGCCCAGAAGCTCGAAAGTGAGTGTTTAAAAAGTTTTGCTCTGTCACTTTCAGTGCAAACCAAGGCCATCAGAAGTTAGTTTAGAGTCTCTGGGACTGGAGAATATCCCCCAAGTCCCGGGAAATCCAGCCGAAGTTGATCAAATTCACGATGCGCGTAACATGGTCTCGGCTACTGTGTCAGTCCTAAAGTGTAGTGTGGCTATATTTCGGCCCACAAGCTAGAAAGTGAGCGTTCAAAAAGTTTTGTTGTGTCCATTTGACTTCAAAACAAGGCCATCAGGACTTAGTTTAGCGTCCAAGGGACTGCAAAATATCCCCCAAGTTCCGGGAAATCCATTCGAAGTTCGTCAAAATTACGATGCGCGTAAGGCGGTCTCATCTACTCTTTCAGTGTTAAAGTAAAGTGGGGCTATATTTCTGCCCAGAAGCTCCAAAGTTATGCTCTGTCCATTTCACTGAAAACCAAGGCCATCAGGAGTTTCTGTAGAGTCCCTTTGACTGGAATATTTCCCCCAAGATTCGGGAAATAAACGCGAAATTGCTCAAAATCACGATTCGCTCAAGACGGTCTCGCCTACTCTTTCAGTCTTAAAGTAAAATGGGGCTCTATTTCGGCCCAGAAGCTCGAGAGTGAGCGTTCAAAAACTTTCGCTGTGTCCATTTCACTGCAAACCAAGACAAGCAGGAGTTAGTTGAGAGTCCCCGGGACTGGAAAATATCCCCCAATTTCCTGGAAATCAACCCGAAGTTTGTCAAAATCACGATGCACGTAAGGCGGTCTCGGCTACTCTTTCAGTGTTAAAGTAATGGGGGGCTATATTTTGGCCCAGAAGCTCGAAATTGAGCGTTCAAAGACTTTTCCTGGGTTCATTTTACTGCAAACCAAGGCCATCAGGAATTAGTTTAGAGTCCTCAGAACTGGAATATATCCCCTTAGTCTCGGCAAATCGAGCCGAAGTTGCTCAAAATCACGATGCACGTAAGGCGGTCTCGGCTACTCTTTCAGTGTTAAAGTAATGGGGGGCTATATTTTGGCCCAGAAGCTCGACATTGAGCGTTCAAAACGTTTTGCTGGGTCCATTTTACTGCAAACCAAGGCCATCAGGAATTAGTTTAGAGTCCTCAGAACTGGAATATATCCCCTTAGTTTCGGCAAATCAAGCCGAAGTTGCTCAAAATCACGATGCACGTAAGGCGGTCTCGGCTACTCTTTCAGTCTTCAAGTGAAGTGGGGTTCTATTTCGGTCCAGAAGCTCGAAAGTATGCGTTCAAAATCTTTTTCTGTTTCCGTTTCACTGCAAACCAAGACCAGCACGAGTTAGTTTAGAGTCCCCGGGACTGCAAAATATTTCGCAAGTTCCGGGAAATCGAGCCGAAGTTGATCAAAATCACGATGCGCGAAACGTGGTCTCGGCTACTGTTTCAGTCTTAAAGTAAAGTATGGCTATATTTCGGCCCACAACCTCGAAAGAGAGCGTTCAAAAAGCTTTGCTGTCTCCATTTCACTGCAAAACAAGGCCATCGGCACCTAGTTTAGCGTCCAAGGGACTGGAAAATATCCCCCAAGTTCCGTGAAATCCACCCGAAGTTTGTCAAAATCACGATGCGCGTAAGGTGGTCTCGGCTACTTTTTCAGTATTAAAGTAAAGTGGGGCTATATTTCGGCCCAGAAGCTTGAAGGTGAGCGTTCAAAGAGTTTTGCTGTCTCCATTTCACTGCAAACCAAGGCCATCAAGAGTTAGTTTAGAGTCCCTGGGACTGGAAAATATCCCCCAAGTTCCCGAATATCGACCCGAAGTTGGTCAAAATCACGATGCGCGCACGCCGGTCTCGGCTACTCTTTAAGTCGTAAGTGATGTGGGACTATATTTCGGCCTAAAAGCTCGAAAGGGTCGTTCAAAAACTTGTGCTGTGTCAATTTCACTGCAAACCATGGTCATCAGGAGTTAGTTTAGAGTCCCCGGAATTGGAAAATATTCTCCAAGCTCCAGGAAATGGCGCCGAAGTTGATGAAAATTACGATGCGCGTAACGGGCTCTCGGTTATTCTTTCAGTCTTAAATTTAAGTAGGGCTATATTGCGGCACTGAAGCTCGAAGGTGAGCGTTCAGAATGTTTTGCTGTGTTCATTAAACTGCAAACCAAGGTCATCGGGAATTAGTTTAGCGTCCCCGGGACTTTAAATTATTCGCCAACTTGCGGGAAATCGAGCAAAAGTGGCCCAAAATCACGATGCGCGTAAGGCGGTCTCGGCTACTCTTTCAGTCTTAAAATGAAGTGGGGTTATATTTCGACCTAGAAGCTCGAGACCGGGCGTGCGCTAATTTTACCTGTGTCCATTTCACTGACATCTTAGGCCATCAGCAGTTAGTTTAGAGTCCTTGGGACTGGAAAATATTTCCCAAATTCTGGCAGATCGAGCCAAAGTTGCTCAAAATCACGATGCGCGTAAGGCGGTCTCGGCTCCTCTTTCAGTCTTAAAATGAAGTGGGGTTATATTTCGACCTAGAAGCTCGAGACCGGGCGTGCGCTAATTTTACCTGTGTCCATTTCACTGACATCTTAGGCCATCAGAAGTTAGTTTAGAGTCCTTGGGACTGGAAAATATTTCCCAAATTCTGGCAGATCGAGCCAAAGTTGCTCAAAATCACGATGCGCGTAAGGCGGTCTCGGCTACTCTTTCAGTCTTAAAATGAAGTGGGGCTGTATTTCGCCCGAGAAGCTCAACACCGAGCGTTCGCTCCTTTTGCCTGTGTACATATCACTGAAAACTAAGTTCATCAGGAGTTAACATAGAGTCCTCGGGACTGGAAAATATTCCCCGAATTCCGGCAAATCGAGCCAAAGATGCTCAAAATCACGATACGCCTAAGGCGGTCTCGGCTACTCGTTTACTCCGAAAATGAAGTGGGGCTATATTTCGGTTCTACAAGCTCGACACCGAGCGTGCTCTCCTTTTACCTGTGTCCATTTCACTAAGAACTAAGTCCATCAGGAGATAGTTTAGAATCCTCGAGACTGGAAGCTATCCTCCAAGTTTCGGCAAATTGAACCATACTTTCTTAAAATTAGGATAGGCGTACGGCAGTTTCGTTTACTCTTTCAGTCTTAAAATGAACTGGGGCTACATTTCGGCCTAGAAGCTCGACACCGAGCGTGCGCTCCTGTTACCTGTGACCTTTTTACTTAAAACTAGGGCCATCAAGAGTTAGGGTAGAGTCCCCAGGACTGGAAAATATCCCCCAAGTTTTGGCATATCGAGCCATAGTGGCTAAAAATTTCGATGCGCTTAAGGCGGTTTCGTGTACACTTTCAGTCTTAAAATAAAGTGGGGCTATATTTCGGCCTACAACCTGGAAACCGAGCGTGCGCTCCTTTTACCTAAAAACCAAGGCATTCAGGAGTTAGTTTAGAGCTTCCGGGACTGGAAAATATCCCCCAAGTCCCAGGAAATCAAGCCGAAAGTCGACAAAATTACCATGCGCGTAAGGCGGTGCCGGCTACTCTTTCAGTCTTAAAGTGAAGTGGGGCTATATTTCGGCCCAGAAGCTCGAAAGTGAACGTTCAAAAAGTTTGGCTGTGTCCATTTCACTGAAAACCAAGGCCATCAGGAATTAGTTTAGAGTGCCCGGGACTGGCAATTATCTCCCAAGTTCCGGGAAATCGAGCCCAAGTAGCCCAAAATCACGATGCGCTTAAGGCGGTCTCGGCTAGTCTTTCAGTCTTAAAGTGAAGTGGGGCTATGCTTCGGCCCAGAAGCTCAAAAGTGAGCGTTCAAAAAGTTGTGCTGTGTCCATTTCACTGGAAACCAAGGAAATCAGGAGTTAGTTTAGAGTCCCCGGTACCGGAAAATATGCCCCATTTTCCGGGAAATCGAGCCAAAGTTGGTCAAAATCACGATGCGCGTAAGGCGATCCCGGTTACTCTTTCATTCCTAACGTCAACTGGGGCAATATTTCCCCCCAGAAGCTCGAAAGTGAGCGTTCAAAAAGTTGTGCTGTGTCCATTTCATTCCAGAGCAAGGCCACCAGGGGTTACTCTAGAGTCCGCGGGACTGGAAAATATCCCCCAAGTTCCGGGAAATCGAGCCGAAGTTCGTCAAAATGACGATGGGCGTAAGGCGGTCTCGGCTACTCTTTCACTCTTAAAGTGAAGTGGAGCTATATTTTAGCCCAGAAGCTCAAAAGTGAGCGTTCAAAAAGTTTTGCTGTGTCCATTTTACTGCAGACCAAGGACGTCGGGAGTCAGTTTAGGGTCCACGGGACTGGAAAATATCCCCCAATCTCCGGGAAATTTAACCGAAGTTGGTCAAAATCACGACCACGCGTACGGCGGGCTCGGCTACTCTTTCAGTCTTAAAGTGAATTGGGGCAATATTTCGGCCCAGAAGCTCGAAAGTGAAAGTTCAAAAAGTTTTGCTGTGTCCATTTAACTGCAAACCAAGGCCATCAGGAGTTAGTTTAAAGTCCCCCGGACTGGAAAATATACCCCAAGTTCCGGGAAATCGAGCTGAACTGAGTCAAAATCACGATGCTTGTAAGGAGGTCTCGGCTACTATTTCAGTCTTAAAGTGAAGTACCGTTGTATTTCGGCCCAGGAGCTCGAAACTGAGCGTTCAAAAAGTTTTCCTGCGTCCATTTCACATCAAACCAAGGCCATCAGGAGTTAGTTTAGAGTCCCCGGGACTTGAAAATATCGCCAAAATTCAAGAAAATCGAGCGGAAGTTGCTCAAAATCACGATGCGCGTAAGGCGGTCTCGGCTACTCTTTGATTCTTAAAGTGAACTGGGGCTATATTTCGGCCGAAAAGCTAGAAAGTGAAAGTTCAAAAAGTTTTGCTGTGTTCATTTCACTGCAAACCCAGACAATCAGGAGTTAGTTTAGACTCCTCGGAACTGGAAAATATCGCCCAAGTTCGGGGAAATCGAGCCCAATTTTGTCAAAATCACGATGCGCGTAAGGCGGTCTCGGCTACTCTTTGATTCTTAAAGTGAACTGGGGCTATATTTCGGCCCAGAAGCTCGAAAGTGAAAGTTCAAAAAGTTTTGCTGTGTCCATTTCACCGCAAACCAAGGCCATCATAAGTTAGTTTAGAGTCCCCGGAACTGGAAAATATTCTCCAAGTTCCAGGAAATGGCGCCGAAGTTGATGAAAATTACGATGCGCGTAACGGGCTCTCGGTTATTCTTTCAGTCTTAAATTTAAGTAGGGCTATATTGCGGCAATGAAGCTCGAAGGTGAGCGTTCAGAATGTTTTGCTGTGTTCATTGAACTACAAACGAAGGTCATTGGGAGTTAGTTTAGCGTTCCCGGGACTTTAAATTATTCGCCAACTTGCGGGAAATCGAGCAAAAGTGGCCCAAAATCACGATGCGCGGAAGGCGGTCTCGGCTACTCTTTCAGTCTTAAAATGAATGGGGGCTATATTTCGACCTAGAAGCTCGAGACCGGGCGTGCGCTAATTTTACCTGTGTCCATTTCACTGACATCTTAGGCCATCAGCAGTTAGTTTAGAGTCCTTGGGACTGGAAAATATTTCCCAAATTCTGGCAGATCGAGCCAAAGTTGCTCAAAATCACGATGCGCGTAAGGCGGTCTCGGCTACTCTTTCAGTCTTAAAATAAGGTGGGGCTATATTTCGGCCTACAACCTGGAAACCGAGCGTGCGCTCCTTTTACCTGTGTCCATTTCACTAGAAACCAAGGCATTCAGGAGTTAGTTTAGAGCTTCCGGGACTGGAAAATATCCCTCAAGTCCCAGGAAATCAAGCCGAAGTTCGACAAAATTACCATGCGCGTAAGGCGGTGCCGGCTACTCTTTCAGTCTTAAAGTGAAGTGGGGCTATATTTCAGCCCAGAAGGTCGAAAGTGAACGTTCAAAAAGTTTGGCTGTGTCCATTTCACTGAAAACCAAGGCCATCAGGAATTAGTTTAGAGTGCCCGGGACTGGCAATTATCTCCCAAGTTCCGGGAAATCGAGCCGAAGTAGCCCAAAGTCACGATACGCGCAAGGCGGTCTCGGCTAGTCTTTCAGTCTTAAAGTGAAGTAGGGCTATGCTTCGGCCCAGAAGCTCAAAAGAGAGCGTTCAAAAAGTTGTGGTTTGTCCATTTCACTGCAAACTTAGGAAATCAGGAGTTAGTTTAGAGTCCCCGGTACCGGAAAATATCCCCCATTTCCAGGGAAATCGTGCCAGAGTTGGTCAAAATCACGATGCGCGTAAGGCGGTCCCGGTTACTCTTTCATTCTTAAAGTGAACTGGGGCAATATTTCCCCCCAGAAGCTCGAAAGGGAGCGTTCAAAAAGTTGTGCTCTGTCCATTTGACGCCAGAGCAAGGCCACCAGGAGTTACTTTAGAGTCCGCGGGACTGGAAAATATCCCCCAAGTTCCGGGAAATCGAGGCGAGGTTGGTCAAAATGACGATGGGCGTAAGGCGGTCTCGGCTACTCTTGCACTCTTAAAGTGAAGTGGAGCTATATTTCGGCCCAGAAGCTCAAAAGTGAGCGTTCAAAAAGTTTTGCTGTGTCCATTTTACTGCAGACCAAGGACGTCGGGGGTCGGTTTAGAGTCCCCGGGACTGGAAAATATCCCCCAAGTTGCAGGAAATTTAACCGAAGTTGGTCAAAATCACGACGCGCGTACGGCGCTTTCGGCTACTCTTTCAGTCTTAAAGTGAATTGGGGCAATATTTCGGCCCAGAAGCTCGAAACTGAGTGTTTAAAAAGTTTTGCTGTGTCCATTTCACTGCAAAACAAGGCCATCACGACTTAGTTTAGCGTCAAAGGAACTGGAAATATCACCCAAGTTACGGGAAATCCACCCGAAGTTAGTCAAAATCACCATGCGCTTAAGTGGGTCTCGGCTACTCTTTCAGTCTTAAGGTAAAGTGGGCTTAGATTTAACTCCAGAAGCTCGAAAGTAAGGGTTGAAAAATTTTTGTGTCTATTTCACTCACATCTTAGACAATCAGGAGTGAGTTTAGAGACTTTGGGACTGGAAAATATCTTCCAAGTTTCGCCAGATCGAGCCGAAGATCCTCAAAATCACAATGCGCGTAAGGCGCTCCCGCCTACTCTTTCAGTCTTAAAAAGAAGTAGAGCTATATTTCGGCCAGCAAGCTCGAAAGTGCGCGTTCAAAAAGTGTTCCTGTGTCCATTTCACTAGAAACCAAGGCCATCAGAAGTTAGTTTAGAGTCCCCGGGACTGGAAAATATCCCCCTATTTCCGGGAAATCGAGCCGAAGTATCCCAAAATCACTTTGCGCGTAAGGCGGTCTCGGTTACTCTTTCAGTCTTAAAGTCAAGTGGGGCTATATTTCGAGCCATAAGCTCGAAAGTGAGCGTTCAAAAAGTTTTGCTGTGTCCACTTAACTGCAAACTAAGGCCATTGGAACTTAGCTTAGCTTACCCGGAAAGTGAAAAGAATCGCCAACTTCCGGGAAATCGAGCCGAAGTTGGTCAAAATTACGATGCGCGTAAGGCGGTCTCGGCTACTCTTTCAGTCTTAAAGTGAAGTACGGCGATATTTCGGCCGAGAAGCTCGAAAGTGAGCGTTCAAAAAAATGTGCTGTGTCCATTTCACTGCAAACCAAGGCCATCAGCAGTTAGTTTAGAGTCCCCGGGACTGGAATATATCCCCTAAGTTCCGGGAAATCCAACGGCAGTTGGTCAAAATCACGATGCGCGTAAGACGGTCTCGGCTACTCTTTCAGTCTTAAAGTAAAGTGGGGCTTTATTCCTGGCCAGGAGCTTGAAAGTGAGCGTTCAAAAAGTTTCCCTGTGTTTATTTGACTGCAAACCAAAGCCATCAGGAGCTAGTTTAGAGTCCCCAGTACTGGAAAATATCCCCCAACTTCCGGGAAATCGAGCCGAAGTTGGTCAAAATCACGATTTGCGTAAGGTAGTGTCGGCTACTCTTTCAGTCTTAGAGTGAAGTGGGGCTATATTTCGGGCGAGAAGCCCGAAAGTGAGCGTTCAAAAAGTTTTGCTGTCTTGATCTCACTGCAAACCAAGGCCATCAGGAGTTAGTTTAGCGTCCCCGGGACAAGAAAATATGCCCCAAGGTCCGGGAAATTGAGCCGAGGTTGGTCAAGATCACGATGCCCCTAAAGTGGTCTCGGCTACTCTTTCTGTCTTAAAGTGAAGTGGGGCTATATTTCGGGCCAGAAGCCCGAAAGTGAGCGTTCAAAAAGTTTTGCTGTGTCCATTTCACTGCAAACCAAGGCCATCACGGGTTAGTTTAGAGTCCCCGGGACTGAAAAATATTGCCCAAGTTCCGGGGAATCGAACCGAAGTTGATCAAAATCACGATGCGCGAAATGCGGTATCGGCTACTGTTTCAGTCTTAAAGTGAAGTGGGGCTATATTTCGGCCCAGAAGCCCGAAAGTGAGCCTTCAAAAAGTTTGGTGTGTTCTTTGACTGAAAAACGAGCCCATCACCAGTTAGTTTAGCGTCCAAGAGACTGGAAAATATTCCCCAAGTTCCGGTAAATCGAGCTGAAGTTGGTCAAAATCACGATGCTCCAAAAGCGGTCTCGGCTACCCTTTCAGTCTTAAAGTGAAGTGGGGCTATATTTCTGTCCAGAAGCTCGAAAGCGAGCGTTCAAAAAGTTTTGCTGTGTGCATTTCACTGCAAACCAAAGCTATCAAAAGTTAGTTTAGGGTCCCCAGGACTGGAAAATATTCCCCAAGTTCCGGGAAAGTGAGCCGAAGTTGATCAAAATCACGATGCGTGAAGTGCGGTCTCGGCTACTTTTTCAGTCTTAAAGTAAAGTGTGGCTATATTTCGGCCCACAAGCTCGAAAGTGAGCGTTCAAAAATGTTTTGCTGTGTCCGTTTCACTGCAAAACAAGGCCATCAGGACTTAGTTTAGCGTCCAAAGGACTGGAAAATGTTCCCCAAGTTCCGGGAGATCCACCCGAAATTTGTCAAAATCACAATGCGCGTAAGGTGGTCTCGGTTACTCTTTAGTCTTAAAGTAAAGTGGGGCTTTATTTCGGCCAGGAAGCTCGAAGGTGAGCGTTCAAAAAGTTTTGCTCTGTCCATTTCACTGCAAACCAAGGCCATGAGGCGTTAGTTTAGAGTTCCTGGGACTGGAAAATATCCCCCAAGTTCCGGAATATCGACCGGAAGTTTGTCAAACTCACGATACGAGCAAGGCGGTCTCGGCTACTCTTTCAGTCTTAAGTGAAGTGGGGCTATATTTCGGCCCAGAAGCTCGAAAGTGTGCGTTCAAAAAATTGTGCTGTGTGAATTTCACTGCAAACCATGGCTATCAGGAGTTAGTTTAGAGTCCCCGAGACTGGAAAATATCCCCCAAGTCCCGGGAAATCCAGCCGAAGTTGATCAAATTCATGATGCGCGTAACGTGGTGTCGGCTACTGTGTCATACCTAAAGTCAGGTGTGGCTATATTTCGGCCCACAAGGTAGAAAGTGAGCGTTCAAAAAGTTTTGTTGTGTCCATTTGACTTCAAAACAAGGCCATCAGGACTTAGTTTAGCGTCCAAGGGACTGCAAAATATCCCCCAAGTTCCGGGAAATCCATTCGAAGTTCGTCAAAATTACGATGCGCGTAAGGCGATCTCATCTACTCTTTCAGTCTTAAAGTAAAGTGGGGCTATATTTCTGCCCAGAAGCTCCAAAGTTGTGCTCTGTCCATTTCACTGAAAACCAAGGCCATCAGGAGTTACTGTAGAGTCCCTTTGACTGGAATATATGCCCCAAGTTTCGGGAAATAAAGGCGAAATTGCTTAAAATCACGATTCGCTCAAGACGGTCTCGCCTACTCTTTCAGTCTTAAAGTAAAATGGGGCTCTATTTCGGCCAAGAAGCTCGAGAGTGAGCGTTCAAAAACTTTCGCTGTGTCCATTTCACTGCAAACCAAGACAAGCAGGAGTTAGTTGAGAGTCCGCGGGACTGCAAAATATCCCCCAATTTCCGGGAAATCAACCCGAAGCTTGTCAAAATCACAATGCACGTAAGGCGGTCTCGGCTACTCTTTCAGTGTTAAAGTAATGGGGGGCTATATTTTGGCCCAGAAGCTCGACATTGAGCGTTCAAAAAGTTTTGGTGGGTCCATTTTACTGCAAACCAAGGCCATCAGGAATTAGTTTAGAATCCTCAGAACTGGAATATATCCCCTTAGTTCCGGCAAATCGAGCCGAAGTTGCTCAAAATCACGATGCACGTAAGGCGGTCTCGGCTACTCTTTCAGTCTTCAAGTGAAGTGGGGTTCTATTTCGGGCCAGAAACTCGAAAGTATGCGTTCAAAAACTTTTTCTGTTTCCGTTTCACTGCAAACCAAGACCAGCACGAGTTAGTTTAGAGTCCCCGGGACTGCAAAATATTTCGCAAGTTCCGGGAAAGCGAGCCGAAGTTGATCAAAATCACGATGCGCGAAACGTGGTCTCGGCTACTGTTTGAGTCTTAAAGTGAAGTATGGCTATATTTCGGCCCACAAGGTAGAAAGTGAGCGTTCAAAAAGTTTTGTTGTGTCCATTTGACTTCAAAACAAGGCCATCAGGACTTAGTTTAGCGTCCAAGGGACTGCAAAATATCCCCCAAGTTCCGGGAAATCCATTCGAAGTTCGTCAAAATTACGATGCGCGTAAGGCGATCTCATCTACTCTTTCAGTCTTAAAGTAAAGTGGGGCTATATTTCTGCCCAGAAGCTCCAAAGTTGTGCTCTGTCCATTTCACTGAAAACCAAGGCCATCAGGAGTTACTGTAGAGTCCCTTTGACTGGAATATATGCCCCAAGTTTCGGGAAATAAAGGCGAAATTGCTTAAAATCACGATTCGCTCAAGACGGTCTCGCCTACTCTTTCAGTCTTAAAGTAAAATGGGGCTCTATTTCGGCCAAGAAGCTCGAGAGTGAGCGTTCAAAAACTTTCGCTGTGTCCATTTCACTGCAAACCAAGACAAGCAGGAGTTAGTTGAGAGTCCGCGGGACTGCAAAATATCCCCCAATTTCCGGGAAATCAACCCGAAGCTTGTCAAAATCACAATGCACGTAAGGCGGTCTCGGCTACTCTTTCAGTGTTAAAGTAATGGGGGGCTATATTTTGGCCCAGAAGCTCGACATTGAGCGTTCAAAAAGTTTTGGTGGGTCCATTTTACTGCAAACCAAGGCCATCAGGAATTAGTTTAGAGTCCTCAGAACTGGAATATATCCCCTTAGTTCCGGCAAATCGAGCCGAAGTTGCTCAAAATCACGATGCACGTAAGGCGGTCTCGGCTACTCTTTCAGTCTTCAAGTGAAGTGGGGTTCTATTTCGGGCCAGAAACTCGAAAGTATGCGTTCAAAAACTTTTTCTGTTTCCGTTTCACTGCAAACCAAGACCAGCACGAGTTAGTTTAGAGTCCCCGGGACTGCAAAATATTTCGCAAGTTCCGGGAAAGCGAGCCGAAGTTGATCAAAATCACGATGCGCGAAACGTGGTCTCGGCTACTGTTTGAGTCTTAAAGTGAAGTATGGCTATATTTCGGCCCACAAGCTCGAAAGTGAGCGTTCAAAAAGCTTTGCTGTGTCCATTTCACTGCAAAACAAGGCCATCGGCACCTAGTTTAGAGTCCAAGGGACTGGAAAATATCCTCCAAGTTCCGGGAAATCCATTCGAAGTTCGTCAAAATTATGATGCGCGTAAGGCAGTCTCATCTACTCTTTCAGTGTTAAAGTAAAGTGGGGCTATATTTCTGCGCAGAAGCTCCAAAATTGTGCTCTGTCCATTTCACTGAAAACCAAGGCCATCAGGAGTTACTGTAGAGGCCTTTTGACTGGAATATATCCCCCAAGTTTCGGGAAATAAACGCGAAATTGCTCAAAATCACGATTCGCTCAAGACGGTCTCACCTACTCTTTCAGTCTTAAAGTAAAATGGGGCTCTATTTCGGCCAAGAAGCTCGAGAGTAAGCGTTCAAAAACTTTCGCTGTGTCCATTTCACTGCAAACCAAGATAAGCAGGAGTTAGTTGAGAGTCCGCGGGACTGCAAAATATCCCCCAAGTTCCGGGAAATCAACCCGAAGCTTGTCAAAATCACAATGCACGTAAGGCGGTCTCGGCTACTCTTTCAGTGTTAAAGTAATGGGGGGGCTATATTTTGGCCCAGAAGCTCGACATTGAGCGTTCAAAAAGTTTTGGTGGGTCCATTTTACTGCAAACCAAGGCCATCAGGAATTAGTTTAGAGTCCTCAGAACTGGAATATATCCCCTTAGTTCCGGCAAATCGAGCCGAAGTTGCTCAAAATCACGATGCACGTAAGGCGGTCTCGGCTACTCTTTCAGTCTTCAAGTAAAGTGGGGTTCTATTTCGGTCCAGAAGCTCGAAAGTATGCGTTCAAAATCTTTTTCTGTTTCCGTTTCACTGCAAACCAAGACCAGCACGAGTTAGTTTAGAGTCCAATGGAATTGCAAAATATTTCGCAAGTTCCGGGAAATCGAGCCGAAGTTGATAAAAATCACGATGCGCGAAACGTGGTCTCGGCTACTGTTTGAGTCTCAAAGTAAAGTATGGCCATATTTCGGCCCACAAGCTGCAAAGTGAGGGTTCAAAAAGCTTTGCTGTGTCCATTTCACTGCAAAACAAGGCCATCGGCACCTAGTTTAGCGTCCAAGGGACTGGAAAATATCCCCCAAGTTCCGGGAAATCCACCCGAAGTTTGTCAAAATCACGATGCGCGTAAGGCGGTCTCGGCTACTTTTTCAGTATTAAAGTAAAGTGGGCTATATTTCGGCCCAGAAGCTTGAAGGTGAGCGTTCAAAAAGTTTTGTTGTCTCCATTTCACTGCAAACCAAGGCCATCAAGAGTTAGTTTAGAGTCCCTGGGACTGGAAAATATCCCCCAAGTTCCGGAATATCGACCCGAAGTTGGTCAAAATCACGATGCGCGCACGCCGGTCTCGGCTACTCTTTAAGTCGTAAGTGATGTGGGACTATATTTTGGCCTAAAAGCTCGAAAGTGTTCGTTCAAAAGCTTGTGCTGTGTGAATTTCACTGCAAACCATCGCCATCAGGAGTTAGTTTAGAGTCCCCGGGACTGGAAAATATTCCCCAAGTTCCACGAAAGCGAGCAGAAGTTGCTCAAAATCACGAGGCGCCTAACGCGGTCTTGGCTACTGTTTCAGTGTTAAAGTGAAGTGTGGCTATATTTAGGCCCACAAGCTCGAAAGTGAGCGTTCAAAAAGCTTTGCTGTGTCCATTTGACTGCAAACCAAGGCAATCAGGAGTTAGTTTAGAGTCCCCGGAACTGGAAAATATTCTCCAAGCTCCAGGAAATGGCGCCGAAGTTGATGAAAATTACGATGCGCGTAACGGGCTCTCGGTTATTCTTTCAGTCTTAAATTTAAGTAGGGCTATATTGCGGCACTGAAGCTCGAAGGTGAGCGTCCGGAATGTTTTGCTGTGTTCATTAAACTGCAAACCAAGGTCATCGGAAGTTAGTTTAGCGTCCCCGGGACTTTAAATTATTCGCCAACTTGCGGGAAATCGAGCAAAAGTGGCCCAAAATCACGATGCGCGTAAGGCGGTCTCGGCTACTCTTTCAGTCTTAAAATTAAGGGGGGCTATATTTCGACCTAGAAGCTCGAGACCGGGCGTGCGCTAATTTTACCTGTGTCCATTTCACTGACATCTTCGGCCATCAGGAGTTAGTTTAGAGTCCTTGGGACTGGAAAATATTTCCCAAATTCTGGCAGATCGAGCCAAAGTTGCTCAAAATCACGATGCGCGTAAGGCGGTCTCGGCTACTCTTTCAGTCTTAAAACGAAGGGGGGCTATATTTCGGCCGAGAAGCTCAACACCGAGCGTGCGCTCCTTTTGCCTGTGTATATATCACTGAAAACTAAGTTCATCAGGAGTTAACATAGAGTCCTCGGGACTGGAAAATATTGCCCGAATTCCGGTAATTCGAGCCGAAGATACTCAAAATCACGACACGCGTAAGGCGGTCTCGGCTACTCGTTTACTCCGAAAATGAAGTGGGGCTATATTTCGGTTCTACAAGCTTGACACCGAGCTTGCTCTCCTTTTACCTGTGTCCCTTTCACTAAGAACTAAGTCCATCAGGAGATAGTTTAGAATCCTCGAGACTGGAAGCTATCCTCCAAGTTTCGGCAAATTGAGCCATAATTTCTTAAAATTAGGATAGGCGTACGGCAGTTTCGTTTACTCTTTCAATCTTAAAATTGAACTGGGGCTACATTTCGGCCTAGAAGCTCGACACCGAGCGTGCGCTCCTGTTACCTGTGACCTTTTTACTGAAAACTAAGGCCATCAAGAGTTAGGGTAGAGTCCCCGGGACTGGAAAATATCCCCAAGTTTTGGCATATCGAGCCATAGTGGCTAAAACTTTCGATGCGCTTAAGGCGGTTTCGTGTACACTTTCAGTCTTAAAATAAAGTGGGGCTATATTTCGGCCTACAACCTGGAAACCGAGCGTGCGCTCCTTTTACCTGTGTCCATTTCACTAAAAACCAAGGCATTCAGGAGTTAGTTTAGAGCTTCCGGGACTGGAAAATATCCCCCAAGTCCCAGGAAATCAAGCCGAAGTTCGACAAAATTACCATGCGCGTAAGGCGGGCTCGGCTACTCTTTCAGTCTTAAAGTGAAGTGGGGCTATATTTCGGCCCAGAAGCTCGAAAGTGAACGTTCAAAAAGTTTGGCTGTGTCCATTTCACTGGAAACCAAGGCCATCAGGAGTTAGTTTAGAGTCCCCCGTAGTAGAAAATATCCCCCTATTTCCGGGAAATCGAGCTGAAGTATTGCAAAATCACGATGCGCGTAAGGCGGTCTCGGCTACTCTTTCAGTCTTAAAGTTAAGTGGGGCTATATTTCGAGCAATAAGCTCGAAAGTGAGCGTTCAAAAAATTTTACAGTGTCCATTTAACTGCAAACTAAGGCCATCGGAAGTTAGTTTATCTTCCCCGAGAATTGAAAATATTCGCCAACTTCCGGGAAATCGAGCCGAAGTATCCCAAAATCACGATGCGCGTAAGGCGGTCTCGGCTACTCTTTCAGTCTTAAAGTGAAGTAGGGCTATATTTCGGCCGAGAAGCTCGAAAGTGAGCGTTCAAAAAATGTGCTGTGTCCATTTCACTGCAAACCAAGGCCATCAGCAGTTAGTTTAGAGTCCCCGGGACTGGAATATATCCCCTAAGTTCCGGGAAATCCAACGGAAGTTGGTCAAAATCACGATGCGCGTAAGACGGTCTCGGCTACTCTTTCAGTCTTAAAGTAAAGTGGGGCTATATTTCGGCCCAGAAGCTCGAAAGTGAACCTTTAAAAAGTTACGCTTTGTGCATTTAACTTCAAACCAAGGCCATCAGGAGTTAGTTTAAAGTCCCCCGGACTGGAAAATATCCCCCAAGTTCCCGGAAATCGAGCTGAACTGGGTCAAAATCTCGATGCTCGTAAGGAGGTCTCGGCTTCTATTTCAGTCTTAAAGTGAAGTACGGTTGTATTTCGGTCCAGAAGCTCGAAACTAAGCGTTCAAAAAGTTTTCCTGCGTCCATTTCACATCAAACCAAGGCAATTAGGGGTTAGTTTAGAGTCCCAGGGACTTGAAAATATCGCCAAAATTCTAGAAAATCGAGCGGAAGTTGCTCAAAATCACGATTCGCGTAACGCGGTCTCGCCTACTCTTTTAGTCTTAAAGTGAAGTGGGGCTATATTTCATCCCAGAAGCTCGCAAATAAGCGTTCAAAAAGTGTTACCTTGTTCATTTCACTGCAAACGAAGGCCATCAGGAGTTAGTTTAGACTGCGCGGGACTGTAAAATATCGCCCAAGTTCGGGGAAATCGAGCCGAATTTTGTCAAAATCACGATTCGCGTAAGGCGGTCTCGGTTGCTCTTTTAGTCTTAAAGTGACGTGGCTGTATATTTCGGCCCAGAAGCTCGAAAGTGAGCGTTCAAAAAGTTTCGCTCTCTCAATTGAACTGAAAACCAAGGCCATCATGAGTTAGTTTAGAGGCCGCGGCCCTAAAAAATATCCCTTAAGTTCTGGCAACTCAAGCCGAAGTTGGTCAAAATCACGATGCGTCTAAGGCGGTCTCGGCTACTATTTCAGTCTTAAAGTGAAGTGGGGCTATATTTCGGCCCAGAATTTCGAAAGTAAGCGTTCCAAAAAATTTGCTGTGTCCATTTCACTGCAGACCAAGGCCATCAGGGGTTAGTTTAGAGTCCTTGCAACTTGAATATATCCCCGAAGTTTCGGGAAATCCAGCCGAAGTTGGTCAAAATCACGATGCGCGTAAGACGGTCTCAGCTACTCTTTCAGTCTTAAACTGAAGTGGGGCTATATTTCGGCTCAGAAGCCCGAAGGGGAGCGTTGAAAAAAGTTTTGCTCTCTCCATTTCAATGCAAACCAAGGCGATCAGGAGTTACTTTAGAGTCCCTGGTACCGGAAAATATTCCCCATTTCCTGGGAAATCGAGCCAAAGTTGGTCAAAATCACGATGCGCATAAGGCGGTCTCGGCTATTCTTTCATTCTTAAAGTCAACTCGGGCGATATTTCGGCCCAGAAGCTCGAAAGTGAAAGTTCAAAAAGTTTTGCTGTGTCCATTTCACCGCGAACCAAGCCACATCAGGAGATAGTTTACAGTCTCCGGGACATCAAAATATCCCCCAATTTCCGGGAAATCGAGCCGAAGTTTGTCAAAATCACGATGCGCGTAAAGCAGTCTCGGCTACTCTTTTAGTCTTAAAGTGACGTGGCTGTATATTTTGGCCCAGAAGCTCGAAAGTGAGCGTTCAAAAAGTTATGCTGTGCCCATTTCACTGCAAAGCAAGGCCCTCAGGAAGTAGTTTACAGTCCCCGGAACTGGAAAATATCCTCCAAGTTCCGCGAAATCGAGACGAAGTTGGTCAAAATAACGATTCGCGTAAGGCGGTCTCGGCTACTCTTTCAGTCTGATAGTGAAGTAGGGCTGTATTTCGGTCCAGAAGCTCGAAAGTGAGCGTTCAAAAAGTTTTCCTCTCTCAATTTCACTGAAAACCAAGGCCATCATAAGTTAGTTTAGAGTCCCCGGGAGTGGAAAATATCTTTTAAGTTCTGGCAACTCAAGCCGAAGTTGGTCAAAATCACGATGCGCCTAAGGCGGCCTCGGCTACTCTTTCAGTCTTAAAGTGAAGTGGGGCTCTATTTCGACCCAGAAGTTCCAAAGTGAGCCCTGCGAAAAATTTGCTGTGTCCATTTCACTGCAAACCAAGGCCATCAGGAGTTAGTTTAGAGTCCCCGAGACTGCAATATATTTCCCAAGTTCCGGAAAATGCAGAAGACGTTGGTCAAAATCACGATGCGCGCAAGACGGTCTTGGCTAGTCTTTCAGTCTTAAAGTGAAGTGGGGCTATATTTCGGCCCAGAAGCTCCAAAGTGAGCGCTGCAGAAAATTTGCTGTGTCCATTTCACTGCAAACCAAGGCCATCAGGAGTTAGTTTAGAGTCCCCGGGACTGCAATATATTTCCCAAGTTCCGGAAACTCCAGAAGACGTTGGTCAAAATCACGATGCGCGCAAGACGATCTTGGCTAGTCTTTCAGTCTTAAAGTGAAGTGGGGGTATATTTCGGCCCAGAAGCTCCAAAGTGGGCGTTCAGAAATTTATGCTGTGCGCATTTCAGTGCAAACCAAGGCCATCCGGAGTTAGTTTAGAGTCCGCGGGACTGGAAAATATTCCAAAAGTTGCGTGAAATCGAGCTGAACTTGGTCTAACTCACGATGCGCGTGAGGCGGTCTCGGCTACTATTTCAGTCTGAAAGTGAAGTGGGATTCTATTTCGGCCCAGAAGCTACAAAGCGAGTGCTCAAAAAGTTTTCCTTTTTCCCTTTTCACTGAAAACCAAGGCCATCAGGAGTTAGTTTAGAGCCCGCGGAAATGGAATATATCCCCCAAGCTCCGGGAAACCGATTCGAAGTCGGTCAAAATCACGATTTGCGCAAGACGGTCTCGGCTACTCTTTCAGTCTTAAGGTAAAGTGGGGCGATATTTCGGTCCAGAAGCTCGAGAGTGAGCGTTCAAAAAGTTTCGCTGTGTCCATTTCACTGAAAACCAAGACAATCAGGAGTTAGTTTAGAGTCCCCGAGACTAGAAAATATCCCCCAAGTTCCGGCAAATCGAGCCGAAGTTGTTCAAAATCACGGTGCGCTTAAGGCGGTGTCGGCTACTCCTTCAGTCTTAAAGTGAAGTGGGGCGCTCTTTCGGCCCACAAGCTCAAAGCTCAAAAAAAATTACTGTGTCTATTTCACTGCTAACCAAGGCTATCAGTAGTTAGTTTAGAGTCCCCGGGAGTGGAATGTATTTGCGAAGTTCCGGAAAATAGAGAAGACGTTGGTTAAAATCACCATGCGCGTAAGACGGTCTCGGCTACTCTTTCAGTCTTAAAGTGAAGTGGGGCTATATTTCGGCCCAGAAGCTCAAAAGTGAGCGTTCAAAAAGTTTTGCTGTATCCATTTCAATGCAAACCAAGGCATATCAGGGGTAAGTTAAGAGTCTTCGTTACTGGAAAATATCCCCCAAGTTCCGGTAAATCCACCCGAAGTTGGTGAAAATCACGATGTCCGTAAGGTGGTCCCGGCTACTCGTTCAGTCTTAAAGTGAAGTGGGGCTATATTTCGGCCCAGAAGCTCGAAAGTGAGTGTTTAAAAAGTTTTGCTCTGTCACTTTCAGTGCAAACCAAGGCCATCAGAAGTTAGTTTAGAGTCCCCGGCACTGGAGAATATCTCCCAAGTCCCGGGAAATCCAGCCGAAGTTGATCAAATTCATGATGCGCGTAACGTGGTTTCGACTACTGTGTCAGTCCTAAAGTCAAGTGTGGCTATATTTCGGCCAACAAGCTAGAACGTGAGCGTTCAAAAAGTTTTGTTGTGTCCATTTGACTTCAAAACAAGGCCATCAGGACTTAGTTTAGCGTCCAAGGGACTGCAAAATATCCCCCAAGTTCCGGGAAATCCATTCGAAGTTCGTCAAAATTACGATGCGCGTAAGGCGGTCTCATCTACTCTTTCAGTCTTAAAGTAAAGTGGGGCTATATTTCTGCCCAGAAGCTCCTAAGTTGTGCTCTGTCCATTTCACTGAAAACCAAGGCCAGCAGGAGTTACTGTAGAGTCCCTTTGACTGGAATATATCCCCCAAGTTTCGGGAAATAAACGCGAAATTGCTCAAAATTACGATTCGCTCAAGACGGTCTCGCCTACTCTTTCAGTCTTAAAGTAAAATGGGGCTCTATTTCGGCCAAGAAGCTCGAGAGTGAGCGTTCAAAAACTTTCGCTGTGTCCATTTCACTGCAAACCAAGACAAGCAGGAGTTAGTTGAGAGTCCCCGGGACTGGAACATATCCCCCAAGTTCCGGGAAATCAACCCGAAGTTTGTCAAAATCACGATGCACGTAAGGCGGTCTCGGCTACTCTTTCAGTGTTAAAGTAATGGGGGGCTATATTTTGGCCCAGAAGCTCGACATTGAGCGTTCAAAAAGTTTTGCTGGGTCTATTTTACTGCAAACCAAGGCCATCAGGAATTAGTTTAGAGTCCTCAGAACTGGAATATATCTCCTTAGTTCCGGCAAATGGAGCCGAAGTTGCTCAAAATCACGATGCACGTAAGGCGGTCTCGGCTACTCTTTCAGTCTTCAAGTGAAGTGGGGTTCTATTTCGGTCCAGAAGCTCGAAAGTATGCGTTCAAAATCTTTTTCTGTTTCCGTTTCACTGCAAACCAAGACCAGCACGAGTTAGTTTAGAGTGCCCGGGACTGCAAAATATTTCGCAAGTTCCGGGAAATCGAGCCGAAGTTGATCAAAATCACGATGCGCGAGACGTGGTCTCGGCTACTGTTTGAGTCTTAAAGTGAAGTATGGCTATATTTCGGCCCACAAGCTCGAAAGTGAGCGTTCAAAAAGCTTTGCTGTCTCCATTTCACTGCAAAACAAGGCCATCGGCACCTAGTTTAGCGTCCAAGGGACTGGAAAATATCCCCCAAGTTCCGTGAAATCCACCCGAAGTTTGTCAAAATCACGATGCACGTAAGGCGGTCTCGACTACCTTTTCAGTATTAAAGTACGGTGGGCATATTTCGGCCCAGAACCTTGAAGGTGAGCGTTCAAAAAGTTTTGCTGTCTCCATTTCACTGCAAACCAAGGCCATCAAGAGTTAGTTTAGAGTCCCTGGCACTGGAAAATATCCCCCAAGTTAAGGAATATCGACCCGAAGCTGGTCAAAATCACGATGCGCGCACGCCGGTCTAGGCTACTCTGTGAGTCGTAAGTGATGTGGGACTATATTTCGGCCTAAAAGCTCGAAAGTGTTCGTTCAAAAACTTGTGCTGTGTGAATTTCACTGCAAACCATCGCCATCAGGAGTTAGTTTAGAGTCCCCGGGACTGGAAAATATTCCCCAAGTTCCAGGAAAGCGAGCAGAAGTTGCTCAAAATCACGAAGCGCCTAACGCGGTCTCGGCTACTGTTTCAGTCTTAAAGTGAAGTGTGGCTATATTTAGGCCCACAAGCTCGAAAGTGAGCGTTCAAAAAGCTTTGCTGTGTCCATTTGACTGCAAACCAAGGCAATCAGGAGTTAGTTTAGAGTCCCCGGAACTGGAAAATATTCTCCAAGCTCCAGGAAATGGCGCCGAAGTTGATGAAAGTTACGATGCGCGTAACGGGCTCTCGGTTATTCTTTCAGTCTTAAATTTAAGTAGGGCTATATTGTGGCACTGAAGCTCGAAGGTGAGCGTTCAGAATGTTTTGCTGTGTACATTAAACTGCAAACTAATGTCATCGGGAGTTAGTTTAGCGTCCCCTGGACTTTAAATTATTCGCCAACCTCCACGAAATCGAGAAAAAGTGGCCCAAAATCACGATGCGCGTAAGGCGGTCTCGGCTACTCTTTCAGTCGTAATATTAAGGGGGCCTATATTTCGACCTACAAGCTCGAGACCGGGCGTGCGGTAATTTTACCTGTGTCCATTTCACTAACATCTTAGGCCATCAGGAGTTAGTTTAGAGTCCTTGGGACTGGAAAATATTCCCCGAATTCCGGCAAATCGAGCCAAAGATGCTCAAAATCACGATGCGCCTAAGGCGGTCTCGGCTACTCGTTTACTCCGAAAATGAAGTGGGGCTATATTTCGGTTCTACAAGCTCGACACCGAGCGTGCTCTCCTTTTACCTGTGTCCGTTTCACTAAGAACTAAGTCCATCAGGAGACAGTTTAGAATCCTCGAGACTGGAAGCTATCCTCCAAGTTTCGGCAAATTGAGCCATACTTTCTTAAAATTAGGATAGGCGTACGGCAGTTTCGTTTACTCTTTCAGTCTTAAAATGAACTGGGGCTACATTTCGGCCTAGAAGCTCGACACCGAGCGTGCGCTCCTGTTACCTGTGACCTTTTTACTGAAAACTAAGGCCATCAAGAGTTAGGGTAGAGACCCCGGGACTGGAAAATATCCCCCAAGTTTTGGCATATCGAGCCATAGTGGCTAAAAATTTCGATGCGTTTAAGGCGGTTTCGTGTACACTTTCAGTCTTAAAATAAAGTGGGGCTATATTTCGGCCTACAACCTGGAAACCGAGCGTGCGCTCCTTTTACCTGTGTCCATTTCACTAAAAACCAAGGCATTCAGGAGTTAGTTTAGAGCTTCCGGGACTGGAAAATATCCCCCAAGTCCCAGGAAATCAAGCCGAAGTTCGACAAAATTACCATGCGCGTAAGGCGGGCTCGGCTACTCTTTCAGTCTTAAAGTGAAGTGGGGCTATATTTCGGCCCAGAAGCTCGAAAGTGAACGTTCAAAAAGTTTGGCTGTGTCCATTTCACTGAAAACCAAGGCCATCAGGAATTAGTTTAGAGTGCCCGGGACTGGCAATTATCTCCCAAGTTCCGGGAAATCGAGCCCAAGTAGCCGAAAATCACGATGCGCCTAAGGCGGTCTCGGCTAGTCTTTCAGTCTTAAAGTGAAGTAGGGCTATGCTTCGGCCCAGAAGCTCAAAAGTGAGCGTTCAAAAAGTTGTGCAGCGTCCATTTCACCGGAAACCGAGGAAATCAGGAGTTAGTTTAGAGTCCCCGGTACCGGAAAATATGCCCCATTTTCCGGGAAATCGAGCCAAAGTTGGTCAAAATCACGATGCGCGTAAGGCGGTCCCGGTTACTCTTTCATTCTTAAAGTGAACTGGGGCAATATTTCGCCCCAGAAGCTCGAAAGTGAGCCTTCAAAAAGTTGTCCTGTGTCCATTTCACTCCAGAGCAAGGCCATCAGGAGTTACTTTAGAGTCCGCGGGACTGGAAAATATCCCCCAAGTTCCCGGACATCGAGCCGAAGTTGGTCAAAAATAAGATGGGCGTAAGGCGGTCTCGGCTATTCTTTCACTCTTAAAGTGAAGTGGAGCTATATTTCGGCCCAGAAGCTCAAAAGTGAGCGTTCAAAAAGTTTTGCTGTGTCCATTTTACTGCAGACCAAGGACGTCGGGGCTCAGTTTAGAGTCCCCGGAACTGGAAAATATCCCCCAAGTTCCGGGAAATTTAATCGAAGTTGCTCAAAATCACGATGCGCGTAAGACGGTCTCGGCTACTGTTTCAGTCTTAAAGTAAAGTGGGGCTATATTTCGGCCCAGAAGCTCGAAAGTGAACCTTTAAAAAGTTACGCTTTGTGCATTTAACTACATACCAAGGCCATCAGGAGTTAGTTTAAAGTCCCCCGGACTGGAAAATATACCCCAAGTTCCCGGAAATCGAGCTGAACTGGGTCAAAATCACGATGCTCGTAAGGAGGTCTCGGCTACTATTTCAGTGTTAAAGTGAAGTACGGTTGTATTTCGGCCAAGAAGCTGGAAACTGAGCGTTCAAAAAGTTTTCCTGCGTCCATGTCACATCAAACCAAGGCAATCAGGAGTTACTTTAGAGTCCGCGGGACTTGAAAATATCGCCAAAATTCTAGAAAATCGAGCGGAAGTTGCTCAAAATCACGATTCGCGTAAGGCGGTCTCGCCTACTCTTTCAGTCTTAAAGTGAAGTGGGGCTATATTTCATCCCAGAAGCTCGAAAATAAGCGTTCAAAAACTGTTACCTTCTTCATTTCACTGCAAACCAAGGCCATCAGGAGTTAGTTTAGACTGCTCGGGACTGGAAAATATCGCCCAAGTTCGGGGAAATCTAGCCCAATTTTGTCAAAATCACGATGCGCGTAAGGCGGTCTCGGCTACTCTTTGATTCTTAAAGTGAACTGGGGCTATATTTCCGCCGAGAAGCTAGAAAGTGAAAGTTCAAAAAGTTTTGCTGTGTTCATTTCACTGCAAACCAAGGTCATCAGGAGTTAGTTTAGACTCCTCGGGACTGGAAAATATCGCCCAAGTTCGGGGAAATCGAGCCCAATTTTGTCAAAATCACGATGCGCGTAAGGCGGTCTCGGCTACTCTTTGATTCTTAAAGTGAACTGGGGCTATATTTCGGCCCAGAAGCTCGAAAGTGAAAGTTCAAAAAGTTTTGCTGTGTCCATTTCACTGCAAACCAAGCCACAGCAGCAGATTGTTTACAGTGTCTGGGACATCAAAATATCCCCCAAGTCCCTGGAAATCGAGCCGAAGTTTGTCAAAATCACGATGCGCGTTAAGCAGTCTCGGCTACTCTTTTAGTCTTAAAGTGACGTGGCTGTATATTTCGGCCCAGAAGCTCGAAAGTGAGCGTTCAAAAAGTTATGCTGTGCTTATTTCACTGCAAAGCAAGGCCCTCAGGAAGTAGTTTACAGTCCCCGGAACTGGAAAATATCCTCCAAGTTCCGCGAAATCGAGACGAAGTTGGTCAAAATAACGATTCGCGTAAGGCGGTCTCGGCTACTCTTTGAGTCTGAAAGTGAAGTAGGGCTATATTTCGGTCCAGAAGCTCGAAAGTGAGCGTTCAAAAAGTTTTGCTCTCTCAATTTCACTGAAAACCAAGGCCATCATGAGTTAGTTTAGAGTCCCCGGGAGTGGAAAATATCTTTTAAGTTCTGGCAACTCAAGCCGAAGTTGGTCAAAATCACGATGCGTCTAAGGCGGTCTCGGCTACTATTTCAGTCTTAACGTGAAGTGGGGCTATATTTCGGCCCAGAATTTCGAAAGTAAGCCTTCAAAAAAATTTGCTGTGTCCATTTCACTGCAGACCAAGGCCATTAGGGGTTAGTTTAGGGTCCTTGGAACTTGAATATATATCCGACGTTTCGGGAAATCCAGCCGAAGTTGGTGAAAATCACGATGCGCGTAAGACGGTCTCGGCTACTCTTTCAGTCTTAAACTGAAGTGGGGCTATATTTCGGCTCAGAAGCCCGAAGGGGAGCGTTGAAAAAGTTTTGCTCTCTCCATTTCAACGGAAACCAAGGCAATCAGGAGTTACTTTAGAGTCCCTGGTACCGGAAAATATTCCCCATTTCCTGGGAAATCGAGCCAAAGTTGGTCAAAATCACGATGCGCGTAAGGCGGTCTCGGCTATTCTTTCATTTTTAAAGTGAACTCGGGCTATATTTCGGCCCAGAAGCTCGAAAGTGAAAGTTCAAAAAGTTTTGCTGTGTCCATTTCACCGCGAACCAAGCCACATCAGGAGATAGTTTACAGTCTCCGGGACATCAAAATATCCCCCAATTTCCGGGAAATCGAGCCGAAGTTTGTCAAAACCACGATGCGCGTAAAGCAGTCTCAGCTACTCTTTTAGTCTTAAAGTGACGTGGCTGTATATTTTGGCCCAGAAGCTCGAAAGTGAGCGTTCAAAAAGTTATGCTGTGCCCATTTCACTACAAAGCAAGGCCCTCAGGAAGTAGTTTACAGTCCCCGGAACTGGAAAATATCCTCCAAGTTCCGCGAAATCGAGACGAAGTTGGTCAAAATAACGATTCGCGTAAGGCCGTCTCGGCTACTCTTTGAGTCTGAAAGTGAAGTAGGGTTATATTTCGGTCCAGAAGCTCGAAAGTGAGCGTTCAAAAAGTTTTGCTCTCTCAATTTCACTGAAAACCAAGGCCATCATGAGTTAGTTTAGAGTCCCCGGGAGTGGAAAATATCTTTTAAGTTCTGGCAACTCAAGCCGAAGTTGGTCAAAATCACGATGCGCCTAAGGCGGCCTCGGCTACTCTTTCAGTCTTAAAGTGAAGTGGGGCTCTATTTCGCCCCAGAAGATCCAAAGTGAGGGCTGCAGAAAATTTGCTGTGTCCATTTCACTGCAAACCAAGGCCATCAGGAGTTAGTTTAGAGTCCCCGGGACTGCAATATATTTCCCAAGTTCCGGAAAATCGAGAAGACGTTGCTCAAAATCACGATGCGCGCAAGACGGTCTTGGCTAGTCTTTCAGTCTTCAAGTGAAGTGGGGCTATATTTCGGCCCAGAAGCTCAAAAGTGAGCTTCAAAAAGTTTTCCTGTATCCATTTCAATGCAAACGAAGGCCATCAGAGGTTACTTAAGAGTCTTCGGGACTGGAAAATATCCCCCCAAGTTCAGGGAAATTTAGCCGAAGTTGGTCAAAATCACGGTGCGCGTTAGGCGGTCTCGCTTACTGTTTCAGTCTTAAAGTGAAGTGAGGCTTTATTCCTGCCCAGGAGCTTGAAAGTGAGCGTTCGAAAAGTTTGCCTGTGTTTATTTGACTGCAAACCAAAGCCATCAAGAGCTAGTTTAGAGTCCCCGGGACTGGAAAATATCCCCCAACTTCCGGGAAATGGAGCCGAAGTTGGTCAAAATCACGATTTGCGTAAGGTAGTGTCGGCTACTCTTTCAGTGTTAGAGTGAAGTGCGGCTATATTTCGGCCCAGAAGCCCGAAAGTGAGCCTTCAAAAAGTTTTGCTGTGTTCTTTGACTGAAAAACAAGGCCATCACGAGTTAGTTTAGCGTCCCTGGGACTGGAAAATATTCCCCAAGTTCCGGTAAATCGAGCTGAAGTTGGTCAAAATCACGATGCTCCCAAAGCGGTCTCGGCTACCCTTTCAGTCTTAAAGTGAAGTGGGGCTATATTTCTGTCCAGAAGCTCGAAAGTGAACGTTCACAAAGTTTTGCTGTGTGCATTTCACTGCAAACCAAAGCTATCAAAAGTTAGTTTAGGATCCCCGGGACTGGAAAATATTCCCTAAGTTCCCAGAAAGCGAGCCGAAGTTGATCAAAATCACGATGCGCGAAATGCGGTCTCGTCTACTGTTTCAGTCTTAAAGTAAAGTGTGGCTATATTTCGGCCCACAAGCTCGAAAGTGAGCGTTAAAAAAATTTTGCTGTGTCCATTTCACTGGAAAACAAGGCCATCAGGACTTAGTTTAGCGTCCAAGGGACTGGAAAATGTTCCCCAAGTTCCGGGAGATCCACCCGAAGTTTGTCAAAATCACAATGCGCGTAAGGTGGTCTCGGTTACTCTTTAAGTCTTAAAGTAAAGTGGGGCTTTATTTCGGCCAGGAAGCTCGAAGGTGAGCGTTAAAAAAGTTTTGCTCTGTCCATTTCACTCCAAACCAAGGCCATCAGGAGTTAGTTTAGAGCTCCTGGGACTGGAAAATATCCCCCAAGTTCTGGAATATCGACCGGAAGTTTGTCAAACTCACGATGCGAGCAAGGCGGTCTCGGCTACTCTTTCAGTCTTAAGTGAAGTGGGGCTATATTTCGGCCCAGAATCTCGAAAGTGTGCGTTCAAAAAGTTGTGCTGTGTCCATTTCAATGCAAACCAAGGCCATCAGGAGTTAGTTTAGAGTCCCCGGGACTGGAACATATCCCACAAGTCCCGGGAATTGGAGCCGAAGTTGATCAAATTCATGATGCGCGTAACGTGGTGTCGGCTACTGTTTCAGTCTTAAAGTCAAGTGTGCCTATATTTCGGCCCACAAGCTAGAAAGTGAGCGTTCAAAAACTTTTGCTTTGTCTGTTTCACTTCAAAACAAGGCCATCAGGACTTAGTTTAGGGTCCCCGGGACTGGAAAATATTCCCCAAGTTTTGGGAAAGCGAGCCGAAGTTGATCAAAATCTCGATGCGCGAAATGCGGTCTCGGCTACTGTTTCAGTCTTAAAGTAAAGTGTGGCTATATTTCGGCCCACAAGCTCGAAAGTGAGCGTTCAAAAAGTTTTGCTGTGTCCATTTCAATGCAAAGCAAGGCGATCAGGAGTTAGTTTAGGGTCCGCGGGACTGGAAAATATCCCCAAAGTTCCGAGAAATCGATCCGAAAATGGTCAAAATCACGATGCGCGTAAGGCGATCTCGGCTACTCTTTCAGTCTTAAAGTGAAGTGGGGCTATATTTCGGCCCAGAAGCTCCAAAGTGGGCGTTCAAAAATTTATGCTGTGCGCATTTCAGTGCAAACCAAGGTCATCCGGAGTTAGTTTAGAGTCTCCCGGACTGGAAAATATCCCAAAAGTTGTGTGAAATCGAGCTGAACTTGGGCTAACTCACGATGCGCGTGAGGCGGTCTCGGCTACTATTTCAGTGTGAAAGTGAAGTGGGATTCTTATTTCGGCCCAGAAGCTACAAAGAGAGTGTTCAAAAAGCTTTCCTTTGTCCATTTCACTGAAGACCAAGGCCATCAGGAGTTAGCTTAGAGCCCGCGGAAATGGAATATATCCCCGAAGTTCCGGGAAATCGACCCGAAGTTGGTCAAAATCACGATTTGCGCAAGACGGTCTCGGCTACTCTTTCTGTCATAAAGTAAAGTGGGGCTATATTTCGGTCCAGAAGCTCGAGAGAGAGCGTTCAAAAAGTTTCGCTGTTTCCATTTCACTGAAAACCAAGACAATCAGGAGTTAGTTTAGAGTCCCAGAGACTGGAAAATATCCCCCAACTTCGGGCAAATCGAGCCGAAGTTGCTAAAAATCACGGTGCGCTTAAGGCGGTTTCGGCTACTTCTTCAGTCTTAAAGTGAAGGGGGGCTTTATTTCGGCCCACAAGCTCAAAGCTCAAAAAAAATTACTGTGTCTATTTCACTGCAAACCAAGGCTATCAGTAGTTAGTTTACAGTCCCCGGGAGTGGAATGTATTTCCCAAGTTCCGAAAAATCGAGAAGACGTTGGTCAAAATCACGATGCGCGTAAGACGGTCTCGGCTACTCTTTCAGTCTTAAAGTGAAGTGGGGTTATATTTCGGCCCAGAAGCTCAAAAGTGAGCGTTCAAAAAGTCTTGGTGTATCCATTTCAATGCAAACCAAGGCAATCAGGGGTTACTTAAGAGACCTCGGGACTGGAAAATATCCCCCAAGTTCCGGTAAATCCAGCCGAAGTTGGTCAAAATCACGATGTGCGTAAGGTGGTCTCGGCTACTCTTTCAGTCTTAAAGTGAAGTGGGGCTATATTTCGGCCCAGAAGCTCGAAAGTGAGTGTTTAAAAAGTTTTGCTCTGTCACTTTCAGTGCAAACCAAGGCCATCAGAAGTTAGTTTAGAGTCTCTGGGACTGGAGAATATCCCCCAAGTCCCGGGAAATCCAGCCGAAGTTGATCAAATTCACGATGCGCGTAACATGGTCTCGGCTACTGTGTCAGTCCTAAAGTGTAGTGTGGCTATATTTCGGCCCACAAGCTAGAAAGTGAGCGTTCAAAAAGTTTTGTTGTGTCCATTTGACTTCAAAACAAGGCCATCAGGACTTAGTTTAGCGTCCAAGGGACTGCAAAATATCCCCCAAGTTCCGGGAAATCCATTCGAAGTTCGTCAAAATTACGATGCGCGTAAGGCGGTCTCATCTACTCTTTCAGTGTTAAAGTAAAGTGGGGCTATATTTCTGCCCAGAAGCTCCAAAGTTATGCTCTGTCCATTTCACTGAAAACCAAGGCCATCAGGAGTTTCTGTAGAGTCCCTTTGACTGGAATATTTCCCCCAAGATTCGGGAAATAAACGCGAAATTGCTCAAAATCACGATTCGCTCAAGACGGTCTCGCCTACTCTTTCAGTCTTAAAGTAAAATGGGGCTCTATTTCGGCCCAGAAGCTCGAGAGTGAGCGTTCAAAAACTTTCGCTGTGTCCATTTCACTGCAAACCAAGACAAGCAGGAGTTAGTTGAGAGTCCCCGGGACTGGAAAATATCCCCCAATTTCCTGGAAATCAACCCGAAGTTTGTCAAAATCACGATGCACGTAAGGCGGTCTCGGCTACTCTTTCAGTGTTAAAGTAATGGGGGGCTATATTTTGGCCCAGAAGCTCGAAATTGAGCGTTCAAAGACTTTTCCTGGGTTCATTTTACTGCAAACCAAGGCCATCAGGAATTAGTTTAGAGTCCTCAGAACTGGAATATATCCCCTTAGTCTCGGCAAATCGAGCCGAAGTTGCTCAAAATCACGATGCACGTAAGGCGGTCTCGGCTACTCTTTCAGTGTTAAAGTAATGGGGGGCTATATTTTGGCCCAGAAGCTCGACATTGAGCGTTCAAAACGTTTTGCTGGGTCCATTTTACTGCAAACCAAGGCCATCAGGAATTAGTTTAGAGTCCTCAGAACTGGAATATATCCCCTTAGTTTCGGCAAATCAAGCCGAAGTTGCTCAAAATCACGATGCACGTAAGGCGGTCTCGGCTACTCTTTCAGTCTTCAAGTGAAGTGGGGTTCTATTTCGGTCCAGAAGCTCGAAAGTATGCGTTCAAAATCTTTTTCTGTTTCCGTTTCACTGCAAACCAAGACCAGCACGAGTTAGTTTAGAGTCCCCGGGACTGCAAAATATTTCGCAAGTTCCGGGAAATCGAGCCGAAGTTGATCAAAATCACGATGCGCGAAACGTGGTCTCGGCTACTGTTTCAGTCTTAAAGTAAAGTATGGCTATATTTCGGCCCACAACCTCGAAAGAGAGCGTTCAAAAAGCTTTGCTGTCTCCATTTCACTGCAAAACAAGGCCATCGGCACCTAGTTTAGCGTCCAAGGGACTGGAAAATATCCCCCAAGTTCCGTGAAATCCACCCGAAGTTTGTCAAAATCACGATGCGCGTAAGGTGGTCTCGGCTACTTTTTCAGTATTAAAGTAAAGTGGGCTATATTTCGGCCCAGAAGCTTGAAGGTGAGCGTTCAAAGAGTTTTGCTGTCTCCATTTCACTGCAAACCAAGGCCATCAAGAGTTAGTTTAGAGTCCCTGGGACTGGAAAATATCCCCCAAGTTCCCGAATATCGACCCGAAGTTGGTCAAAATCACGATGCGCGCACGCCGGTCTCGGCTACTCTTTAAGTCGTAAGTGATGTGGGAGAATATTTCGGCCTAAAAGCTCGAAAGGGTCGTTCAAAAACTTGTGCTGTGTCAATTTCACTGCAAACCATGGTCATCAGGAGTTAGTTTAGAGTCCCCGGAATTGGAAAATATTCTCCAAGCTCCAGGAAATGGCGCCGAAGTTGATGAAAATTACGATGCGCGTAACGGGCTCTCGGTTATTCTTTCAGTCTTAAATTTAAGTAGGGCTATATTGCGGCACTGAAGCTCGAAGGTGAGCGTTCAGAATGTTTTGCTGTGTTCATTAAACTGCAAACCAAGGTCATCGGGAATTAGTTTAGCGTCCCCGGGACTTTAAATTATTCGCCAAATTGCGGGAAATCGAGCAAAAGTGGCCCAAAATCACGATGCGCGTAAGGCGGTCTCGGCTACTCTTTCAGTCTTAAAATGAAGTGGGGTTATATTTCGACCTAGAAGCTCGAGACCGGGCGTGCGCTAATTTTACCTGTGTCCATTTCACTGACATCTTAGGCCATCAGCAGTTAGTCTAGAGTCCTTGGGACTGGAAAATATTTCCCAAATTCTGGCAGATCGAGCCAAAGTTGCTCAAAATCACGATGCGCGTAAGGCGGTCTCGGATCCTCTTTCAGTCTTAAAATGAAGTGGGGTTATATTTCGACCTAGAAGCTCGAGACCGGGCGTGCGCTAATTTTACCTGTGTCCATTTCACTGACATCTTAGGCCATCAGAAGTTAGTTTAGAGTCCTTGGGACTGGAAAATATTTCCCAAATTCTGGCAGATCGAGCCAAAGTTGCTCAAAATCACGATGCGCGTAAGGCGGTCTCGGCTACTCTTTCAGTCTTAAAATGAAGTGGGGCTGTATTTCGCCCGAGAAGCTCAACACCGAGCGTTCGCTCCTTTTGCCTGTGTACATATCACTGAAAACTAAGTTCATCAGGAGTTAACATAGAGTCCTCGGGACTGGAAAATATTCCCCGAATTCCGGCAAATCGAGCCAAAGATGCTCAAAATCACGATACGCCTAAGGCGGTCTCGGCTACTCGTTTACTCCGAAAATGAAGTGGGGCTATATTTCGGTTCTACAAGCTCGACACCGAGCGTGCTCTCCTTTTACCTGTGTCCATTTCACTAAGAACTAAGTCCATCAGGAGATAGTTTAGAATCCTCGAGACTGGAAGCTATCCTCCAAGTTTCGGCAAATTGAACCATACTTTCTTAAAATTAGGATAGGCGTACGGCAGTTTCGTTTACTCTTTCAGTCTTAAAATGAACTGGGGCTACATTTCGGCCTAGAAGCTCGACACCGAGCGTGCGCTCCTGTTACCTGTGACCTTTTTACTTAAAACTAGGGCCATCAAGAGTTAGGGTAGAGTCCCCAGGACTGGAAAATATCCCCCAAGTTTTGGCATATCGAGCCATAGTGGCTAAAAATTTCGATGCGCTTAAGGCGGTTTCGTGTACACTTTCAGTCTTAAAATAAAGTGGGGCTATATTTCGGCCTACAACCTGGAAACCGAGCGTGCGCTCCTTTTACCTAAAAACCAAGGCATTCAGGAGTTAGTTTAGAGCTTCCGGGACTGGAAAATATCCCCCAAGTCCCAGGAAATCAAGCCGAAAGTCGACAAAATTACCATGCGCGTAAGGCGGTGCCGGCTACTCTTTCAGTCTTAAAGTGAAGTGGGGCTATATTTCGGCCCAGAAGCTCGAAAGTGAACGTTCAAAAAGTTTGGCTGTGTCCATTTCACTGAAAACCAAGGCCATCAGGAATTAGTTTAGAGTGCCCGGGACTGGCAATTATCTCCCAAGTTCCGGGAAATCGAGCCCAAGTAGCCCAAAATCACGATGCGCTTAAGGCGGTCTCGGCTAGTCTTTCAGTCTTAAAGTGAAGTGGGGCTATGCTTCGGCCCAGAAGCTCAAAAGTGAGCGTTCAAAAAGTTGTGCTGTGTCCATTTCACTGGAAACCAAGGAAATCAGGAGTTAGTTTAGAGTCCCCGGTACCGGAAAATATGCCCCATTTTCCGGGAAATCGAGCCAAAGTTGGTCAAAATCACGATGCGCGTAAGGCGATTCCGGTTACTCTTTCATTCCTAACGTCAACTGGGGCAATATTTCCCCCCAGAAGCTCGAAAGTGAGCGTTCAAAAAGTTGTGCTGTGTCCATTTCATTCCAGAGCAAGGCCACCAGGGGTTACTCTAGAGTCCGCGGGACTGGAAAATATCCCCCAAGTTCCGGGAAATCGAGCCGAAGTTCGTCAAAATGACGATGGGCGTAAGGCGGTCTCGGCTACTCTTTCACTCTTAAAGTGAAGTGGAGCTATATTTTAGCCCAGAAGCTCAAAAGTGAGCGTTCAAAAAGTTTTGCTGTGTCCATTTTACTGCAGACCAAGGACGTCGGGAGTCAGTTTAGGGTCCACGGGACTGGAAAATATCCCCCAAGTTGCAGGAAATTTAACCGAAGTTGGTCAAAATCACGACCACGCGTACGGCGGGCTCGGCTACTCTTTCAGTCTTAAAGTGAATTGGGGCAATATTTCGGCCCAGAAGCTCGAAACTGAGTGTTTAAAAAGTTTTGCTGTGTCCATTTCACTGCAAAACAAGGCCATCACGACTTAGTTTAGCGTCAAAGGAACTGGAAATATCCCCCAAGTTACGGGAAATCCACCCGAAGTTAGTCAAAATCACCATGCGCTTAAGTGGGTCTCGGCTACTCTTTCAGTCTTAAGGTAAAGTGGGCTTAGATTTAACTCCAGAAGCTCGAAAGTAAGGGTTGAAAAATTTTTGTGTCTATTTCACTCACATCTTAGACAATCAGGAGTGAGTTTAGAGACTTTGGGACTGGAAAATATCTTCCAAGTTTCGCCAGATCGAGCCGAAGATCCTCAAAATCACAATGCGCGTAAGGCGCTCCCGCCTACTCTTTCAGTCTTAAAAAGAAGTAGAGCTATATTTCGGCCAGCAAGCTCGAAAGAACGCGTTCAAAAAGTGTTCCTGTGTCCATTTCACTAGAAACCAAGGCCATCAGAAGTTAGTTTAGAGTCCCCGGGACTGGAAAATATCCCCCTATTTCCGGGAAATCGAGCCGAAGTATCCCAAAATCACTTTGCGCGTAAGGCGGTCTCGGCTACTATTTCAGTCTTAAAGTTAAGTGGGACTATATTTCGAGCCATAAGCTCGAAAGTGAGCGTTCAAAAAGTTTTGCTGTGTCCATTTAACTGCAAACTAAGGCCATCGGTAGTTAGTTTATCTTCCCCGGGAATTGAAAATATTCGCCAACTTCCGGCAAATCGAGCCGAAGTTGGTCAAAATTACGATGCGCGTAAGGCGATCTCGGCTACTCTTTCAGTCTTAAAGTGAAGTAGGGCTATATTTCGGCCGAGAAGCTCGAAAGTGAGCGTTCAAAGAAATGTGCTGTGTCTATTTCACTGGAAACCAAGGCCATCAGCAGTTAGTTTAGAGTCCCCGGGACTGGAATATATACGCGAAGTTCCGGGAAATCCAACGGAAGTTGGTCAAAATCACAATGCTGGTAAGACGGTCTCGGCTACTCTTTCAGTCTTAAAGTAAAGTGGGGCTATATTTCGGCCCAGAAGCTCGAAAGTGAACCTTTAAAAAGTTACGCTTTGTGCATTTAACTGCAAACCAAGGCCATCAGGAGTTAGTTTAAAGTCCCCCGGACTGGAAAATATACCCCAAGTTCCGGGAAATCCAGCTGAACTGAGTCAAAATCACGATGCTCGTAAGGAGGTCTCGGCTACTATTTCAGTCTTAAAGTGAAGTACCGTTGTATTTCGGCCCAGAAGCTCGAAACTGAGCGTTCAAAAAGCTTTCCTGCGTCCATTTCACATCAAACCAAGGCCATCAGGAGTTAGTTTAGAGTCCCCGGGACTTGAAAATATCGCCAAAATTCAAGAAAATCGAGCGGAAGTTGCTCAAAATCACGATGCGCGTAAGGCGGTCTCGGCTACTCTTTGATTCTTAAAGTGAACTGGGGCTATATTTCGGCCGAAAAGCTAGAAAGTGAAAGTTCAAAAAGTTTTGCTGTGTTCATTTCACTGCAAACCCAGACAATCAGGAGTTAGTTTAGACTCCTCGGAACTGGAAAATATCGCCCAAGTTCGGGGAAATCGAGCCCAATTTTGTCAAAATCACGATGCGCGTAAGGCGGTCTCGGCTACTCTTTGATTCTTAAAGTGAACTGGGGCTATATTTCGGCCCAGAAGCTCGAAAGTGAAAGTTCAAAAAGTTTTGCTGTGTCCATTTCACCGCAAACCAAGGCCATCATAAGTTAGTTTAGAGTCCCCGGAACTGGAAAATATTCTCCAAGTTCCAGGAAATGGCGCCGAAGTTGATGAAAATTACGATGCGCGTAACGGGCTCTCGGTTATTCTTTCAGTCTTAAATTTAAGTAGGGCTATATTGCGGCAATGAAGCTCGAAGGTGAGCGTTCAGAATGTTTTGCTGTGTTCATTGAACTACAAACGAAGGTCATTGGGAGTTAGTTTAGCGTTCCCGGGACTTTAAATTATTCGCCAACTTGCGGGAAATCGAGCAAAAGTGGCCCAAAATCACGATGCGCGGAAGGCGGTCTCGGCTACTCTTTCAGTCTTAAAATGAATGGGGGCTATATTTCGACCTAGAAGCTCGAGACCGGGCGTGCGCTAATTTTACCTGTGTCCATTTCACTGACATCTTAGGCCATCAGCAGTTAGTTTAGAGTCCTTGGGACTGGAAAATATTTCCCAAATTCTGGCAGATCGAGCCAAAGTTGCTCAAAATCACGATGCGCGTAAGGCGGTCTCGGCTACTCTTTCAGTCTTAAAATAAGGTGGGGCTATATTTCGGCCTACAACCTGGAAACCGAGCGTGCGCTCCTTTTACCTGTGTCCATTTCACTAAAAACCAAGGCATTCAGGAGTTAGTTTAGAGCTTCCGGGACTGGAAAATATCCCTCAAGTCCCAGGAAATCAAGCCGAAGTTCGACAAAATTACCATGCGCGTAAGGCGGTGCCGGCTACTCTTTCAGTCTTAAAGTGAAGTGGGGCTATATTTCATCCCAGAAGGTCGAAAGTGAACGTTCAAAAAGTTTGGCTGTGTCCATTTCACGGAAAACCAAGGCCATCAGGAATTAGTTTAGAGTGCCCGGGACTGGCAATTATCTCCCAAGTTCCGGGAAATCGAGCCGAAGTAGCCCAAAGTCACGATACGCGTAAGGCGGTCTCGGCTAGTCTTTCATTCTTAAAGTGAACTGGGGCAATATTTCCCCCCAGAAGCTCGAAAGGGAGCGTTCAAAAAGTTGTGCTCTGTCCATTTGACGCCAGAGCAAGGCCACCAGGAGTTACTTTAGAGTCCGCGGGACTGGAAAATATCCCCCAAGTTCCGGGAAATCGAGGCGAGGTTGGTCAAAATGACGATGGGCGTAAGGCGGTCTCGGCTACTCTTGCACTCTTAAAGTGAAGTGGAGCTATATTTCGGCCCAGAAGCTCAAAAGTGAGCGTTCAAAAAGTTTTGCTGTGTCCATTTTACTGCAGACCAAGGACGTCGGGAGTCAGTTTAGAGTCCCCGGGACTGGAAAATATCCCCCAAGTTGCAGGAAATTTAACCGAAGTTTGTCAAAATCACGACGCGCGTACGGCGCTTTCGGCTACTCTTTCAGTCTTAAAGTGAATTGGGGCAATATTTCGGCCCAGAAGCTCGAAACTGAGTGTTTAAAAAGTTTTGCTGTGTCCATTTCACTGCAAAACAAGGCCATCACGACTTAGTTTAGCGTCAAAGGAACTGGAAATATCCCCCAAGTTACGGGAAATCCACCCGAAGTTAGTCAAAATCACCATGCGCTTAAGTGGGTCTCGGCTACTCTTTCAGTCTTAAGGTAAAGTGGGCTTAGATTTAACTCCAGAAGCTCGAAAGTAAGGGTTGAAAAATTTTTGTGTCTATTTCACTCACATCTTAGACAATCAGGAGTGAGTTTAGAGACTTTGGGACTGGAAAATATCTCCCAAGTTTCGCCAGATCGAGCCGAAGATCCTCAAAATCACAATGCGCGTAAGGCGCTCCCGCCTACTCTTTCAGTCTTAAAAAGAAGTAGGGCTATATTTCGGCCAGCAAGCTCGAAAGTGCGCGTTCAAAAAGTGTTCCTGTGTCCATTTCACTAGAAACCAAGGCCATCAGCAGTTAGTTTAGAGTCCCCGGGACTGGAAAATATCCCCCTATTTCCGGGAAATCGAGCGGAAGTATCCCAAAATCACTTTGCGCGTAAGGCGGTCTCGGTTACTCTTTCAGTCTTAAAGTCAAGTGGGGCTATATTTCGAGCCATAAGCTCGAAAGTGAGCGTTCAAAAAGTTTTGCTGTGTCCATTTAACTGCAAACTAAGGCCATTGGAAGTTAGCTTAGCTTACCCGGAAAGTGAAAAGAATCGCCAACTTCCGGGAAATCGAGCCGAAGTTGGTCAAAATTACGATGCGCGTAAGGCGGTCTTGGCTACTCTTTCAGTCTTAAAGTGAAGTACGGCGATATTTCGGCCGAGAAGCTCGAAAGTGAGCGTTCAAAAAAATGTGCTGTGTCCATTTCACTGCAAACCAAGGCCATCAGCAGTTAGTTTAGAGTCCCCGGGACTGGAATATATCCCCTAAGTTCCGGGAAATCCAACGGCAGTTGGTCAAAATCACGATGCGCGTAAGACGGTCTCGGCTACTCTTTCAGTCTTAAAGTAAAGTGGGGCTTTATTCCTGCCCAGGAGCTTGAAAGTGAGCGTTCAAAAAGTTTCCCTGTGTTTATTTGACTGCAAACCAAAGCCATCAGGAGCTAGTTTAGAGTCCCCAGTACTGGAAAATATCCCCCAACTTCCGGGAAATCGAGCCGAAGTTGGTCAAAATCACGATTTGCGTAAGGTAGTGTCGGCTACTCTTTCAGTCTTAGAGTGAAGTGGGGCTATATTTCGGGCGAGAAGCCCGAAAGTGAGCGTTCAAAAAGTTTTGCTGTCTTGATCTCACTGCAAACCAAGGCCATCAGGAGTTAGTTTAGCGTCCCCGGGACAAGAAAATATGCCCCAAGGTCCGGGAAATTGAGCCGAGGTTGGTCAAGATCACGATGCCCCTAAAGTGGTCTCGGCTACTCTTTCTGTCTTAAAGTGAAGTGGGGCTATATTTCGGGCCAGAAGCCCGAAAGTGAGCGTTCAAAAAGTTTTGCTGTGTCCATTTCACTGCAAACCAAGGCCATCACGGGTTAGTTTAGAGTCCCCGGGACTGAAAAATATTGCCCAAGTTCCGGGGAATCGAACCGAAGTTGATCAAAATCACGATGCGCGAAATGCGGTATCGGCTACTCTTTCAGTCTTAAAGTGAAGTGGGGCTATATTTCGGCCCAGAAGCCCGAAAGTGAGCCTTCAAAAAGTTTGGTGTGTTCTTTGACTGAAAAACGAGCCCATCACCAGTTAGTTTAGCGTCCAAGAGACTGGAAAATATTCCCCAAGTTCCGGTAAATCGAGCTGAAGTTGGTCAAAATCACGATGCTCCCAAAGCGGTCTCGGCTACCCTTTCAGTCTTAAAGTGAAGTGGGGCTATATTTCTGTCCAGAAGCTCGAAAGCGAGCGTTCAAAAAGTTTTGCTGTGTGCATTTCACTGCAAACCAAAGCTATCAAAAGTTAGTTTAGGGTCCCCAGGACTGGAAAATATTCCCCAAGTTCCGGGAAAGTGAGCCGAAGTTGATCAAAATCACGATGCGTGAAGTGCGGTCTCGGCTACTTTTTCAGTCTTAAAGTAAAGTGTGGCTATATTTCGGCCCACAAGCTCGAAAGTGAGCGTTCAAAAATGTTTTGCTGTGTCCGTTTCACTGCAAAACAAGGCCATCAGGACTTAGTTTAGCGTCCAAAGGACTGGAAAATGTTCCCCAAGTTCCGGGAGATCCACCCGAAATTTGTCAAAATCACAATGCGCGTAAGGTGGTCTCGGTTACTCTTTAAGTCTTAAAGTAAAGTGGGGCTTTATTTCGGCCAGGAAGCTCGAAGGTGAGCGTTCAAAAAGTTTTGCTCTGTCCATTTCACTGCAAACCAAGGCCATGAGGCGTTAGTTTAGAGTTCCTGGGACTGGAAAATATCCCCCAAGTTCCGGAATATCGACCGGAAGTTTGTCAAACTCACGATACGAGCAAGGCGGTCTCGGCTACTCTTTCAGTCTTAAGTGAAGTGGGGCTATATTTCGGCCCAGAAGCTCGAAAGTGTGCGTTCAAAAAATTGTGCTGTGTGAATTTCACTGCAAACCATGGCCATCAGGAGTTAATTTAGAGTCCCCGGGACTGGAAAATATCCCCCAAGTCCCGGGAAATCCAGCCGAAGTTGATCAAATTCATGATGCGCGTAACGTGGTGTCGGCTACTGTGTCAGTCCTAAAGTCAAGTGTGGCTATATTTCGGCCCACAAGGTAGAAAGTGAGCGTTCAAAAAGTTTTGTTGTGTCCATTTGACTTCAAAACAAGGCCATCAGGACTTAGTTTAGCGTCCAAGGGACTGCAAAATATCCCCCAAGTTCCGGGAAATCCATTCGAAGTTCGTCAAAATTACGATGCGCGTAAGGCGATCTCATCTACTCTTTCAGTCTTAAAGTAAAGTGGGGCTATATTTCTGCCCAGAAGCTCCAAAGTTGTGCTCTGTCCATTTCACTGAAAACCAAGGCCATCAGGAGTTACTGTAGAGTCCCTTTGACTGGAATATATGCCCCAAGTTTCGGGAAATAAAGGCGAAATTGCTTAAAATCACGATTCGCTCAAGACGGTCTCGCCTACTCTTTCAGTCTTAAAGTAAAATGGGGCTCTATTTCGGCCAAGAAGCTCGAGAGTGAGCGTTCAAAAACTTTCGCTGTGTCCATTTCACTGCAAACCAAGACAAGCAGGAGTTAGTTGAGAGTCCGCGGGACTGCAAAATATCCCCCAATTTCCGGGAAATCAACCCGAAGCTTGTCAAAATTACAATGCACGTAAGGCGGTCTCGGCTACTCTTTCAGTGTTAAAGTAATGGGGGGCTATATTTTGGCCCAGAAGCTCGACATTGAGCGTTCAAAAAGTTTTGGTGGGTCCATTTTACTGCAAACCAAGGCCATCAGGAATTAGTTTAGAATCCTCAGAACTGGAATATATCTCCTTAGTTCCGGCAAATCGAGCCGAAGTTGCTCAAAATCACGATGCACGTAAGGCGGTCTCGGCTACTCTTTCAGTCTTCAAGTGAAGTGGGGTTCTATTTCGGGCCAGAAACTCGAAAGTATGCGTTCAAAAACTTTTTCTGTTTCCGTTTCACTCCAAACCAAGACCAGCACGAGTTAGTTTAGAGTCCCCGGGACTGCAAAATATTTCGCAAGTTCCGGGAAAGCGAGCCGAAGTTGATCAAAATCACGATGCGCAAAACGTGGTCTCGGCTACTGTTTGAGTCTTAAAGTGAAGTATGGCTATATTTCGGCCCACAAGCTCGAAAGTGAGCGTTCAAAAAGCTTTGCTGTGTCCATTTCACTGCAAAACAAGGCCATCGGCACCTAGTTTAGAGTCCAAGGGACTGGAAAATATCCCCCAAGTTCCGGGAAATCCATTCGAAGTTCGTCAAAATTATGATGCGCGTAAGGCAGTCTCATCTACTCTTTCAGTGTTAAAGTAAAGTGGGGCTATATTTCTGCGCAGAAGCTCCAAAATTGTGCTCTGTCCATTTCACTGAAAACCAAGGCCATCAGGAGTTACTGTAGAGGCCTTTTGACTGGAATATATCCCCCAAGTTTCGGGAAATAAACGCGAAATTGCTCAAAATCACGATTCGCTCAAGACGGTCTCACCTACTCTTTCAGTCTTAAAGTAAAATGGGGCTCTATTTCGGCCAAGAAGCTCGAGAGTGAGCGTTCAAAAACTTTCGCTGTGTCCATTTCACTGCAAACCAAGATAAGCAGGAGTTAGTTGAGAGTCCGCGGGACTGCAAAATATCCCCCAAGTTCCGGGAAATCAACCCGAAGCTTGTCAAAATCACAATGCACGTAAGGCGGTCTCGGCTACTCTTTCAGTGTTAAAGTAATGGGGGGGCTATATTTTGGCCCAGAAGCTCGACATTGAGCGTTCAAAAAGTTTTGGTGGGTCTATTTTACTGCAAACCAAGGCCATCAGGAATTAGTTTAGAGTCCTCAGAACTGGAATATATCCCCTTAGTTCCGGCAAATCGAGCCGAAGTTGCTCAAAATCACGATGCACGTAAGGCGGTCTCGGCTACTCTTTCAGTCTTCAAGTAAAGTGGGGTTCTATTTCGGTCCAGAAGCTCGAAAGTATGCGTTCAAAATCTTTTTCTGTTTCCGTTTCACTGCAAACCAAGACCAGCACGAGTTAGTTTAGAGTCCAATGGAATTGCAAAATATTTCGCAAGTTCCGGGAAAGCGAGCCGAAGTTGATCAAAATCACGATGCGCGAAACGTTGTCTCGGCTACTGTTTGAGTCTCAAAGTGAAGTATGGCCATATTTCGGCCCACAAGCTCCAAAGTGAGGGTTCAAAAAGCTTTGCTGTGTCCATTTCACTGCAAAACAAGGCCATCGGCACCTAGTTTAGCGTCCAAAAGACTGGAAAATATCCCCCAAGTTCCGGGAAATCCACCCGAAGTTTGTCAAAATCACGATGCGCGTAAGGCGGTCTCGGCTACTTTTTCAGTATTAAAGTAAAGTGGGCTATATTTCGGCCCAGAAGCTTGAAGGTGAGCGTTCAAAAAGTTTTGCTGTCTCCATTTCACTGCAAACCAAGGCCATCAAGAGTTAGTTTAGAGTCCCTGGGACTGGAAAATATCCCCCAAGTTCCGGAATATCGACCCGAAGTTGGTCAAAATCACGATGCGCGCACGCCGGTCTCGGCTACTCTTTAAGTCGTAAGTGATGTGGGACTATATTTTGGCCTAAAAGCTCGAAAGTGTTCGTTCAAAAGCTTGTGCTGTGTGAATTTCACTGCAAACCATCGCCATCAGGAGTTAGTTTAGAGTCCCCGGGACTGGAAAATATTCCCCAAGTTCCACGAAAGCGAGCAGAAGTTGCTCAAAATCACGAGGCGCCTAACGCGGTCTTGGCTACTGTTTCAGTGTTAAAGTGAAGTGTGGCTATATTTAGGCCCACAAGCTCGAAAGTGAGCGTTCAAAAAGCTTTGCTGTGTCCATTTGACTGCAAACCAAGGCAATCAGGAGTTAGTTTAGAGTCCCCGGAACTGGAAAATATTCTCCAAGCTCCAGGAAATGGCGCCGAAGTTGATGAAAATTACGATGCGCGTAACGGGCTCTCGGTTATTCTTTCAGTCTTAAATTTAAGTAGGGCTATATTGCGGCACTGAAGCTCGAAGGTGAGCGTCCGGAATGTTTTGCTGTGTTCATTAAACTGCAAACCAAGGTCATCGGAAGTTAGTTTAGCGTCCCCGGGACTTTAAATTATTCGCCAACTTGCGGGAAATCGAGCAAAAGTGGCCCAAAATCACGTTGCGCGTAAGGCGGTCTCGGCTACTCTTTCAGTCTTAAAATGAATGGGGGCTATATTTCGACCTAGAAGCTCGAGACCGGGCGTGCGCTAATTTTACCTGTGTCCATTTCACTGACATCTTCGGCCATCAGGAGTTAGTTTAGAGTCCTTGGGACTGGAAAATATTTCCCAAATTCTGGCAGATCGAGCCAAAGTTGCTCAAAATCACGATGCGCGTAAGGCGGTCTCGGCTACTCTTTCAGTCTTAAAACGAAGGGGGGCTATATTTCGGCCGAGAAGCTCAACACCGAGCGTGCGCTCCTTTTGCCTGTGTATATATCACTGAAAACTAAGTTCATCAGGAGTTAACATAGAGTCGTCGGGACTGGAAAATATTGCCCGAATTCCGGTAATTCGAGCCGAAGATACTCAAAATCACGACACGCGTAAGGCGGTCTCGGCTACTCGTTTACTCCGAAAATGAAGTGGGGCTATATTTCGGTTCTACAAGCTTGACACCGAGCTTGCTCTCCTTTTACCTGTGTCCCTTTCACTAAGAACTAAGTCCATCAGGAGATAGTTTAGAATCCTCGAGACTGGAAGCTATCCTCCAAGTTTCGGCAAATTGAGCCATAATTTCTTAAAATTAGGATAGGCGTACGGCAGTTTCGTTTACTCTTTCAATCTTAAAATTGAACTGGGGCTACATTTCGGCCTAGAAGCTCGACACCGAGCGTGCGCTCCTGTTACCTGTGACCATTTTACTGAAAACTAAGGCCATCAAGAGTTAGGGTAGAGTCCCCGGGACTGGAAAATATCCCCAAGTTTTGGCATATCGAGCCATAGTGGCTAAAACTTTCGATGCGCTTAAGGCGGTTTCGTGTACACTTTCAGTCTTAAAATAAAGTGGGGCTATATTTCGGCCTACAACCTGGAAACCGAGCGTGCGCTCCTTTTACCTGTGTCCATTTCACTAAAAACCAAGGCATTCAGGAGTTAGTTTAGAGCTTCCGGGACTGGAAAATATCCCCCAAGTCCCAGGAAATCAAGCCGAAGTTCGACAAAATTACCATGCGCGTAAGGCGGGCTCGGCTACTCTTTCAGTCTTAAAGTGAAGTGGGGCTATATTTCGGCCCAGAAGCTCGAAAGTGAACGTTCAAAAAGTTTGGCTGTGTCCATTTCACTGGAAACCAAGGCCATCAGGAGTTAGTTTAGAGTCCCCCGTAGTAGAAAATATCCCCCTATTTCCGGGAAATCGAGCTGAAGTATTGCAAAATCACGATGCGCGTAAGGCGGTCTCGGCTACTCTTTCAGTCTTAAAGTTAAGTGGGGCTATATTTCGAGCAATAAGCTCGAAAGTGAGCGTTCAAAAAATTTTACAGTGTCCATTTAACTGCAAACTAAGGCCATCGGAAGTTAGTTTATCTTCCCCGAGAATTGAAAATATTCGCCAACTTCCGGGAAATCGAGCCGAAGTATCCCAAAATCACGATGCGCGTAAGGCGGTCTCGGCTACTCTTTCAGTCTTAAAGTGAAGTAGGGCTATATTTCGGCCGAGAAGCTCGAAAGTGAGCGTTCAAAAAATGTGCTGTGTCCATTTCACTGCAAACCAAGGCCATCAGCAGTTAGTTTAGAGTCCCCGGGACTGGAATATATCCCCTAAGTTCCGGGAAATCCAACGGAAGCTGGTCAAAATCACGATGCGCGTAAGACGGTCTCGGCTACTCTTTCAGTCTTAAAGTAAAGTGGGGCTATATTTCGGCCCAGAAGCTCGAAAGTGAACCTTTAAAAAGTTACGCTTTGTGCATTTAACTTCAAACCAAGGCCATCAGGAGTTAGTTTAAAGTCCCCCGGACTGGAAAATATCCCCCAAGTTCCCGGAAATCGAGCTGAACTGGGTCAAAATCTCGATGCTCGTAAGGAAGTCTCGGCTTCTATTTCAGTCTTAAAGTGGAGTGCGGTTGTATTTCGGTCCAGAAGCTCGAAACTAAGCGTTCAAAAAGTTTTCCTGCGTCCATTTCACATCAAACCAAGGCAATTAGGGGTTAGTTTAGAGTCCCAGGGACTTGAAAATATCGCCAAAATTCTAGAAAATCGAGCGGAAGTTGCTCAAAATCACGATTCGCGTAACGCGGTCTCGCCTACTCTTTTAGTCTTAAAGTGAAGTGGGGCTATATTTCATCCCAGAAGCTCGAAAATAAGCGTTCAAAAAGTGTTACCTTGTTCATTTCACTGCAAACGAAGGCCATCAGGAGTTAGTTTAGACTGCGCGGGACTGTAAAATATCGCCCAAGTTCGGGGAAATCGAGCCGAATTTTGTCAAAATCACGATTCGCGTAAGGCGGTCTCGGTTGCTCTTTTAGTCTTAAAGTGACGTGGCTGTATATTTCGGCCCAGAAGCTCGAAAGTGAGCGTTCAAAAAGTTTCGCTCTCTCAATTGAACTGAAAACCAAGGCCATCATGAGTTAGTTTAGAGGCGGCGGCCCTAAAAAATATCCCTTAAGTTCTGGCAACTCAAGCCGAAGTTGGTCAAAATCACGATGCGTCTAAGGCGGTCTCGGCTACTATTTCAGTCTTAAAGTGAAGTGGGGCTATATTTCGGCCCAGAATTTCGAAAGTAAGCGTTCCAAAAAATTTGCTGTGTCCATTTCACTGCAGACCAAGGCCATCAGGGGTTAGTTTAGAGTCCTTGCAACTTGAATATATCCCCGAAGTTTCGGGAAATCCAGCCGAAGTTGGTCAAAATCACGATGCGCGTAAGACGGTCTCAGCTACTCTTTCAGTCTTAAACTGAAGTGGGGCTATATTTCGGCTCAGAAGCCCGAAGGGGAGCGTTGAAAAAAGTTTTGCTCTCTCCATTTCAATGCAAACCAAGGCGATCAGGAGTTACTTTAGAGTCCCTGGTACCGGAAAATATTCCCCATTTCCTGGGAAATCGAGCCAAAGTTGGTCAAAATCACGATGCGCATAAGGCGGTCTCGGCTATTCTTTCATTCTTAAAGTCAACTCGGGCGATATTTCGGCCCAGAAGCTCGAAAGTGAAAGTTCAAAAAGTTTTGCTGTGTCCATTTCACCGCGAACCAAGCCACATCAGGAGATAGTTTACAGTCTCCGGGACATCAAAATATCCCCCAATTTCCGGGAAATCGAGCCGAAGTTTGTCAAAATCACGATGCGCGTAAAGCAGTCTCGGCTACTCTTTTAGTCTTAAAGTGACGTGGCTGTATATTTTGGCCCAGAAGCTCGAAAGTGAGCGTTCAAAAAGTTATGCTGTGCCCATTTCACTGCAAAGCAAGGCCCTCAGGAAGTAGTTTACAGTCCCCGGAACTGGAAAATATCCTCCAAGTTCCGCGAAATCGAGACGAAGTTGGTCAAAATAACGATTCGCGTAAGGCGGTCTCGGCTACTCTTTCAGTCTGATAGTGAAGTAGGGCTGTATTTCGGTCCAGAAGCTCGAAAGTGAGCGTTAAAAAAGTTTTCCTCTCTCAATTTCACTGAAAACCAAGGCCATCATGAGTTAGTTTAGAGTCCCCGGGAGTGGAAAAAATCTTTTAAGTTTTGGCAACTGAAGCCGAAGTTGGTGAAAATCACGATGCGCCTAAGGCGGCCTCGGCTACTCTTTCAGTCTTAAAGTGAAGTGGGGCTCTATTTCGACCCAGAAGTTCCAAAGTGAGCCCTGCGAAAAATTTGCTGTGTCCATTTCACTGCAAACCAAGGCCATCAGGAGTTAGTTTAGAGTCCCCAAGACTGCAATATATTTCCCAAGTTCCGGAAAATGCAGAAGACGTTGGTCAAAATCACGATGCGCGCAAGACGGTCTTGGCTAGTCTTTCAGTCTTAAAGTGAAGTGGGGCTATATTTCGGCCCAGAAGCTCCAAAGTGAGCGCTGCAGAAAATTTGCTGTGTCCATTTCACTGCAAACCAAGGCCATCAGGAGTTAGTTTAGAGTCCCCGGGACTGCAATATATTTCCCAAGTTCCGGAAACTCCAGAAGACGTTGGTCAAAATCACGATGCGCGCAAGACGATCTTGGCTAGTCTTTCAGTCTTAAAGTGAAGTGGGGGTATATTTCGGCCCAGAAGCTCCAAAGTGGGCGTTCAGAAATTTATGCTGTGCGCATTTCAGTGCAAACCAAGGCCATCCGGAGTTAGTTTAGAGTCCGCGGGACTGGAAAATATTCCAAAAGTTGCGTGAAATCGAGCTGAACTTGGTCTAACTCACGATGCGCGTGAGGCGGTCTCGGCTACTATTTCAGTCTGAAAGTGAAGTGGGATTCTATTTCGGCCCAGAAGCTACAAAGCGAGTGCTCAAAAAGTTTTCCTTTTTCCCTTTTCACTGAAAACCAAGGCCATCAGGAGTTAGTTTAGAGCCCGCGGAAATGGAATATATCCCCCAAGCTCCGGGAAACCGATTCGAAGTCGGTCAAAATCACGATTTGCGCAAGACGGTCTCGGCTACTCTTTCAGTCTTAAGGTAAAGTGGGGCGATATTTCGGTCCAGAAGCTCGAGAGTGAGCGTTCAAAAAGTTTCGCTGTGTCCATTTCACTGAAAACCAAGACAATCAGGAGTTAGTTTAGAGTCCCCGAGACTAGAAAATATCCCCCAAGTTCCGGCAAATCGAGCCGAAGTTGTTCAAAATCACGGTGCGCTTAAGGCGGTGTCGGCTACTCCTTCAGTCTTAAAGTGAAGTGGGGCGCTCTTTCGGCCCACAAGCTCAAAGCTCAAAAAAAATTACTGTGTCTATTTCACTGCTAACCAAGGCTATCAGTAGTTAGTTTAGAGTCCCCGGGAGTGGAATGTATTTGCGAAGTTCCGGAAAATAGAGAAGACGTTGGTTAAAATCACCATGCGCGTAAGACGGTCTCGGCTACTCTTTCAGTCTTAAAGTGAAGTGGGGCTATATTTCGGCCCAGAAGCTCAAAAGTGAGCGTTCAAAAAGTTTTGCTGTATCCATTTCAATGCAAACCAAGGCATATCAGGGGTAAGTTAAGAGTCTTCGTTACTGGAAAATATCCCCCAAGTTCCGGTAAATCCACCCGAAGTTGGTGAAAATCACGATGTCCGTAAGGTGGTCCCGGCTACTCGTTCAGTCTTAAAGTGAAGTGGGGCTATATTTCGGCCCAGAAGCTCGAAAGTGAGTGTTTAAAAAGTTTTGCTCTGTCACTTTCAGTGCAAACCAAGGCCATCAGAAGTTAGTTTAGAGTCCCCGGCACTGGAGAATATCTCCCAAGTCCCGGGAAATCCAGCCGAAGTTGATCAAATTCATGATGCGCGTAACGTGGTTTCGACTACTGTGTCAGTCCTAAAGTCAAGTGTGGCTATATTTCGGCCAACAAGCTAGAACGTGAGCGTTCAAAAAGTTTTGTTGTGTCCATTTGACTTCAAAACAAGGCCATCAGGACTTAGTTTAGCGTCCAAGGGACTGCAAAATATCCCCCAAGTTCCGGGAAATCCATTCGAAGTTCGTCAAAATTACGATGCGCGTAAGGCGGTCTCATCTACTCTTTCAGTCTTAAAGTAAAGTGGGGCTATATTTCTGCCCAGAAGCTCCTAAGTTGTGCTCTGTCCATTTCACTGAAAACCAAGGCCATCAGGAGTTACTGTAGAGTCCCTTTGACTGGAATATATCCCCCAAGTTTCGGGAAATAAACGCGAAATTGCTCAAAATCACGATTCGCTCAAGACGGTCTCGCCTACTCTTTCAGTCTTAAAGTAAAATGGGGCTCTATTTCGGCCCAGAAGCTCGAGAGTGAGCGTTCAAAAACTTTCGCTGTGTCCATTTCACTGCAAACCAAGACAAGCAGGAGTTAGTTGAGAGTCCCCGGGACTGGAAAATATCCCCCAATTTCCGGGAAATCAACCCGAAGTTTGTCAAAATCACGATGCACGTAAGGCGGTCTCGGCTACTCTTTAAGTGTTAAAGTAATGGGGGGCTATATTTTGGCCCAGAAGCTCGACATTGAGCGTTCAAAAAGTTTTGCTGGGTCTATTTTACTGCAAACCAAGGCCATCAGGAATTAGTTTAGAGTCCTCAGAACTGGAATATATCTCCTTAGTTCCGGCAAATGGAGCCGAAGTTGCTCAAAATCACGATGCACGTAAGGCGGTCTCGGCTACTCTTTCAGTCTTCAAGTGAAGTGGGGTTCTATTTCGGTCCAGAAGCTCGAAAGTATGCGTTCAAAATCTTTTTCTGTTTCCGTTTCACTGCAAACCAAGACCAGCACGAGTTAGTTTAGAGTGCCCGGGACTGCAAAATATTTCGCAAGTTCCGGGAAATCGAGCCGAAGTTGATCAAAATCACGATGCGCGAGACGTGGTCTCGGCTACTGTTTGAGTCTTAAAGTGAAGTATGGCTATATTTCGGCCCACAAGCTCGAAAGTGAGCGTTCAAAAAGCTTTGCTGTCTCCATTTCACTGCAAAACAAGGCCATCGGCACCTAGTTTAGCGTCCAAGGGACTGGAAAATATCCCCCAAGCTCCGTGAAATCCACCCGAAGTTTGTCAAAATCACGATGCACGTAAGGCGGTCTCGACTACCTTTTCAGTATTAAAGTACGGTGGGCATATTTCGGCCCAGAACCTTGAAGGTGAGCGTTCAAAAAGTTTTGCTGTCTCCATTTCACTGCAAACCAAGGCCATCAAGAGTTAGTTTAGAGTCCCTGGCACTGGAAAATATCCCCCAAGTTAAGGAATATCGACCCGAAGCTGGTCAAAATCACGATGCGCGCACGCCGGTCTAGGCTACTCTGTGAGTCGTAAGTGATGTGGGACTATATTTCGGCCTAAAAGCTCGAAAGTGTTCGTTCAAAAACTTGTGCTGTGTGAATTTCACTGCAAACCATCGCCATCAGGAGTTAGTTTAGAGTCCCCGGGACTGGAAAATATTCCCCAAGTTCCACGAAAGCGAGCAGAAGTTGCTCAAAATCACGAAGCGCCTAACGCGGTCTCGGCTACTGTTTCAGTCTTAAAGTGAAGTGTGGCTATATTTAGGCCCACAAGCTCGAAAGTGAGCGTTCAAAAAGCTTTGCTGTGTCCATTTGACTGCAAACCAAGGCAATCAGGAGTTAGTTTAGAGTCCCCGGAACTGGAAAATATTCTCCAAGCTCCAGGAAATGGCGCCGAAGTTGATGAAAGTTACGATGCGCGTAACGGGCTCTCGGTTATTCTTTCAGTCTTAAATTTAAGTAGGGCTATATTGTGGCACTGAAGCTCGAAGGTGAGCGTTCAGAATGTTTTGCTGTGTACATTAAACTGCAAACTAATGTCATCGGGAGTTAGTTTAGCGTCCCCGGGACTTTAAATTATTCGCCAACCTCCACGAAATCGAGAAAAAGTGGCCCAAAATCACGATGCGCGTAAGGCGGTCTCGGCTACTCTTTCAGTCGTAATATTAAGGGGGCCTATATTTCGACCTACAAGCTCGAGACCGGGCGTGCGCTAATTTTACCTGTGTCCATTTCACTAACATCTTAGGCCATCAGGAGTTAGTTTAGAGTCCTTGGGACTGGAAAATATTCCCCGAATTCCGGCAAATCGAGCCAAAGATGCTCAAAATCACGATGCGCCTAAGGCGGTCTCGGCTACTCGTTTACTCCGAAAATGAAGTGGGGCTATATTTCGGTTCTACAAGCTCGACACCGAGCGTGCTCTCCTTTTACCTGTGTCCGTTTCACTAAGAACTAAGTCCATCAGGAGACAGTTTAGAATCCTCGAGACTGGAAGCTATCCTCCAAGTTTCGGCAAATTGAGCCATACTTTCTTAAAATTAGGATAGGCGTACGGCAGTTTCGTTTACTCTTTCAGTCTTAAAATGAACTGGGGCTACATTTCGGCCTAGAAGCTCGACACCGAGCGTGCGCTCCTGTTACCTGTGACCTTTTTACTGAAAACTAAGGCCATCAAGAGTTAGGGTAGAGACCCCGGGACTGGAAAATATCCCCCAAGTTTTGGCATATCGAGCCATAGTGGCTAAAAATTTCGATGCGCTTAAGGCGGTTTCGTGTACACTTTCAGTCTTAAAATAAAGTGGGGCTATATTTCGGCCTACAACCTGGAAACCGAGCGTGCGCTCCTTTTACCTGTGTCCATTTCACTAAAAACCAAGGCATTCAGGAGTTAGTTTAGAGCTTCCGGGACTGGAAAATATCCCCCAAGTCCCAGGAAATCAAGCCGAAGTTCGACAAAATTACCATGCGCGTAAGGCGGGCTCGGCTACTCTTTCAGTCTTAAAGTGAAGTGGGGCTATATTTCGGCCCAGAAGCTCGAAAGTGAACGTTCAAAAAGTTTGGCTGTGTCCATTTCACTGAAAACCAAGGCCATCAGGAATTAGTTTAGAGTGCCCGGGACTGGCAATTATCTCCCAAGTTCCGGGAAATCGAGCCCAAGTAGCCGAAAATCACGATGCGCCTAAGGCGGTCTCGGCTAGTCTTTCAGTCTTAAAGTGAAGTAGGGCTATGCTTCGGCCCAGAAGCTCAAAAGTGAGCGTTCAAAAAGTTGTGCAGCGTCCATTTCACCGGAAACCGAGGAAATCAGGAGTTAGTTTAGAGTCCCCGGTACCGGAAAATATTCCCCATTTCTCGGGAAATCGAGCCAAAGTTGGTCAAAATCACGATGCGCGTAAGGCGGTCCCGGTTACTCTTTCATTCTTAAAGTGAACTGGGGCAATATTTCGCCCCAGAAGCTCGAAAGTGAGCCTTCAAAAAGTTGTCCTGTGTCCATTTCACTCCAGAGCAAGGCCATCAGGAGTTACTTTAGAGTCCGCGGGACTGGAAAATATCCCCCAAGTTCCCGAACATCGAGCCGAAGTTGGTCAAAAATAAGATGGGCGTAAGGCGGTCTCGGCTATTCTTTCACTCTTAAAGTGAAGTGGAGCTATATTTCGGCCCAGAAGCTCAAAAGTGAGCGTTCAAAAAGTTTTGCTGTGTCCATTTTACTGCAGACCAAGGACGTCGGGGCTCAGTTTAGAGTCCCCGGAACTGGAAAATATCCCCCAAGTTCCGGGAAATTTAATCGAAGTTGCTCAAAATCACGATGCGCGTAAGACGGTCTCGGCTACTGTTTCAGTCTTAAAGTAAAGTGGGGCTATATTTCGGCCCAGAAGCTCGAAAGTGAACCTTTAAAAAGTTACGCTTTGTGCATTTAACTACATACCGAGGCCATCAGGAGTTAGTTTAAAGTCCCCCGGACTGGAAAATATACCCCAAGTTCCCGGAAATCGAGCTGAACTGGGTCAAAATGACGATGCTCGTAAGGAGGTCTCGGCTACTATTTCAGTGTTAAAGTGAAGTACGGTTGTATTTCGGCCAAGAAGCTGGAAACTGAGCGTTCAAAAAGTTTTCCTGCGTCCATGTCACATCAAACCAAGGCAATCAGGAGTTACTTTAGAGTCCGCGGGACTTGAAAATATCGCCAAAATTCTAGAAAATCGAGCGGAAGTTGCTCAAAATCACGATTCGCGTAAGGCGGTCTCGCCTACTCTTTCAGTCTTAAAGTGAAGTGGGGCTATATTTCATCCCAGAAGCTCGAAAATAAGCGTTCAAAAACTGTTACCTTCTTCATTTCACTGCAAACCAAGGCCATCAGGAGTTAGTTTAGACTGCTCGGGACTGGAAAATATCGCCCAAGTGCGGGGAAATCGAGCCGAATTTTGTCAAAATCACGATGCGCGTAAGGCGGTCTCGGCTACTCTTTGATTCTTAAAGTGAACTGGGGCTATATTTCCGCCGAGAAGCTAGAAAGTGAAAGTTCAAAAAGTTTTGCTGTGTTCATTTCACTGCAAACCAAGGTCAACAGGAGTTAGGTTAGACTCCTCGGGACTGGAAAATATCGCCCAAGTTCGGGGAAATCGAGCCCAATTTTGTCAAAATCACGATGCGCGTAAGGCGGTCTCGGCTACTCTTTGATTCTTAAAGTGAACTGGGGCTATATTTCGGCCCAGAAGCTCGAAAGTGAAAGTTCAAAAAGTTTTGCTGTGTCCATTTCACTGCAAACCAAGCCACAGCAGCAGATTGTTTACAGTGTCTGGGACATCAAAATATCCCCCAAGTCCCTGGAAATCGAGCCGAAGTTTGTCAAAATCACGATGCGCGTTAAGCAGTCTCGGCTACTCTTTTAGTCTTAAAGTGACGTGGCTGTATATTTCGGCCAAGAATCTCGAAAGTAAGCGTTGACAGAGTTTTGCTCTCTCAATTTAACTGAAAACCAAGGCCATCATGAGTTAGTTTAGAGTCCGCGGGACTAAAAAATATCCCTTAAGTTCTGGCAACTCAAGCCGGAGTTGGTCAAAATCACGATGCGTCTAAGGCGGTCTCGGCTACTATTTCAGTCTTAAAGTGAAGTGGGGCTATATTTCGGCCCAGAATTTCGAAAGTAAGCCTTCAAAAAAATTTGCTGTGTCCATTTCACTGCAGACCAAGGCCATTAGGGGTTAGTTTAGCGTCCTTGGAACTTGAATATATCCCCGACGTTTCGGGAAATCCAGCCGAAGTTGGTGAAAATCACGATGCGCGTAAGACGGTCTCGGCTACTCTTTCAGTCTTAAACTGAAGTGGGGCAATATTTCGGCTCAGAAGCCCGAAGGGAAGCGTTGAAAAAGTTTTGCTCTCTCCATTTCAACGCAAACCAAGGCAATCAGGAGTTACTTTAGAGTCCCTGGTACCGGAAAATATTCCCCATTTCCTGGGAAATCGAGCCAAAGTTGGTCAAAATCACGATGCGCGTAAGGCGGTCTCGGCTATTCTTTCATTTTTAAAGTGAACTCGGGCTATATTTCGGCCCAGAAGCTCGAAAGTGAAAGTTCAAAAAGTTTTGCTGTGTCCATTTCACCGCGAACCAAGCCACATCAGGAGATAGTTTACAGTCTCCGGGACATCAAAATATCCCCCAATTTCCGGGAAATCGAGCCGAAGTTTGTCAAAATCACGATGCGCGTAAAGCAGTCTCGGCTACTCTTTTAGTCTTAAAGTGACGTGGCTGTATATTTTGGCCCAGAAGCTCGAAAGTGAGCGTTCAAAAAGTTATGCTGTGCTTATTTCACTGCAAAGCAAGGCCCTCAGGAAGTAGTTTACAGTCCCCGGAACTGGAAAATATCCTCCAAGTTCCGCGAAATCGAGACGAAGTTGGTCAAAATAACGATTCGCGTAAGGCGGTCTCGGCTACTCTTTGAGTCTGAAAGTGAAGTAGGGCTATATTTCGGTCCAGAAGCTCGAAAGTGAGCGTTCAAAAAGTTTTGCTCTCTCAATTTCACTGAAAACCAAGGCCATCATGAGTTAGTTTAGAGTCCCCGGGAGTGGAAAATATCTTTTAAGTTCTGGCAACTCAAGCCGAAGTTGGTCAAAATCACGATGCGTCTAAGGCGGTCTCGGCTACTATTTCAGTCTTAACGTGAAGTGGGGCTATATTTCGGCCCAGAATTTCGAAAGTAAGCCTTCAAAAAAATTTGCTGTGTCCATTTCACTGCAGACCAAGGCCATTAGGGGTTAGTTTAGGGTCCTTGGAACTTGAATATATATCCGACGTTTCGGGAAATCCAGCCGAAGTTGGTGAAAATCACGATGCGCGTAAGACGGTCTCGGCTACTCTTTCAGTCTTAAACTGAAGTGGGGCTATATTTCGGCTCAGAAGCCCGAAGGGGAGCGTTTAAAAGTTTTCCTCTCTCCATTTCAACGGAAACCAAGGCAATCAGGAGTTACTTTAGAGTCCCCGGTACCGGAAAATATTCCCCATTTCCTGGGAAATCGAGCCAAAGTTGGTCAAAATCACGATGCGCGTAAGGCGGTCTCGGCTATTCTTTCATTTTTAAAGTGAACTCGGGCTATATTTCGGCCCAGAAGCTCGAAAGTGAAAGTTCAAAAAGTTTTGCTGTGTCCATTTCACCGCGAACCAAGCCACATCAGGAGATAGTTTACAGTCTCCGGGATATCAAAATATCCCCCAATTTCCGGGAAATCGAGCCGAAGTTTGTCAAAATCACGATGCGCGTAAAGCAGTCTCGGCTACTCTTTTAGTCTTAAAGTGACGTGGCTGTATATTTTGGCCCAGAAGCTCGAAAGTGAGCGTTCAAAAAGTTATGCTGTGCCCATTTCACTACAAAGCAAGGCCCTCAGGAAGTAGTTTACAGTCCCCGGAACTGGAAAATATCCTCCAAGTTCCGCGAAATCGAGACGAAGTTGGTCAAAATAACGATTCGCGTAAGGCCGTCTCGGCTACTCTTTGAGTCTGAAAGTGAAGTAGGGTTATATTTCGGTCCAGAAGCTCGAAAGTGAGCGTTCAAAAAGTTTTGCTCTCTCAATTTCACTGAAAACCAAGGCCATCATGAGTTAGTTTAGAGTCCCCGGGAGTGGAAAATATCTTTTAAGTTCTGGCAACTCAAGCCGAAGTTGGTCAAAATCACGATGCGCCTAAGGCGGCCTCGGCTACTCCTTCAGTCTTAAAGTGAAGTGGGGCTCTATTTCGCCCCAGAAGATCCAAAGTGAGGGCTGCAGAAAATTTGCTGTGTCCATTTCACTGCAAACCAAGGCCATCAGGAGTTAGTTTAGAGTCCCCGGGACTGCAATATATTTCCCAAGTTCCGGAAAATCGAGAAGACGTTGCTCAAAATCACGATGCGCGCAAGACGGTCTTGGCTAGTCTTTCAGTCTTCAAGTGAAGTGGGGCTATATTTCGGCCCAGAAGCTCAAAAGTGAGCTTCAAAAAGTTTTCCTGTATCCATTTCAATGCAAACGAAGGCCATCAGAGGTTACTTAAGAGTCTTCGGGACTGGAAAATATCCCCCCAAGTTCAGGGAAATTTAGCCGAAGTTGGTCAAAATCACGGTGCGCGTTAGGCGGTCTCGCTTACTGTTTCAGTCTTAAAGTGAAGTGAGGCTTTATTCCTGCCCAGGAGCTTGAAAGTGAGCGTTCGAAAAGTTTGCCTGTGTTTATTTGACTGCAAACCAAAGCCATCAAGAGCTAGTTTAGAGTCCCCGGGACTGGAAAATATCCCCCAACTTCCGGGAAATGGAGCCGAAGTTGGTCAAAATCACGATTTGCGTAAGGTAGTGTCGGCTACTCTTTCAGTGTTAGAGTGAAGTGCGGCTATATTTCGGCCCAGAAGCCCGAAAGTGAGCCTTCAAAAAGTTTTGCTGTGTTCTTTGACTGAAAAACAAGGCCATCACGAGTTAGTTTAGCGTCCCTGGGACTGGAAAATATTCCCCAAGTTCCGGTAAATCGAGCTGAAGTTGGTCAAAATCACGATGCTCCCAAAGCGGTCTCGGCTACCCTTTCAGTCTTAAAGTGAAGTGGGGCTATATTTCTGTCCAGAAGCTCGAAAGTGAGCGTTCACAAAGTTTTGCTGTGTGCATTTCACTGCAAACCAAAGCTATCAAAAGTTAGTTTAGGATCCCCGGGACTGGAAAATATTCCCTAAGTTCCCAGAAAGCGAGCCGAAGTTGATCAAAATCACGATGCGCGAAATGCGGTCTCGTCTACTGTTTCAGTCTTAAAGTAAAGTGGGGCTATATTTCGGCCCACAAGCTCGAAAGTGAGCGTTAAAAAAATTTTGCTGTGTCCATTTCACTGGAAAACAAGGCCATCAGGACTTAGTTTAGCGTCCAAGGGACTGGAAAATGTTCCCCAAGTTCCGGGAGATCCACCCGAAGTTTGTCAAAATCACAATGCGCGTAAGGTGGTCTCGGTTACTCTTTAAGTCTTAAAGTAAAGTGGGGCTTTATTTCGGCCAGGAAGCTGGAAGGTGAGCGTTAAAAAAGTTTTGCTCTGTCCATTTCACTGCAAACCAAGGCCATCAGGAGTTAGTTTAGAGCTCCTGGGACTGGAAAATATCCCCCAAGTTCCGGAATATCGACCGGAAGTTTGTCAAACTCACGATGCGAGCAAGGCGGTCTCGGCTACTCTTTCAGTCTTAAGTGAAGTGGGGCTATATTTCGGCCCAGAATCTCGAAAGTGTGCGTTCAAAAAGTTGTGCTGTGTCCATTTCAATGCAAACCAAGGCCATCAGGAGTTAGTTTAGAGTCCCCGGGACTGGAACATATCCCACAAGTCCCGGGAATTGGAGCCGAAGTTGATCAAATTCATGATGCGCGTAACGTGGTGTCGGCTACTGTTTCAGTCTTAAAGTCAAGTGTGCCTATATTTCGGCCCACAAGCTAGAAAGTGAGCGTTCAAAAACTTTTGCTTTGTCTGTTTCACTTCAAAACAAGGCCATCAGGACTTAGTTTAGGGTCCCCGGGACTGGAAAATATTCCCCAAGTTTTGGGAAAGCGAGCCGAAGTTGATCAAAATCTCGATGCGCGAAATGCGGTCTCGGCTACTGTTTCAGTCTTAAAGTAAAGTGTGGCTATATTTCGGCCCACAAGCTCGAAAGTGAGCGTTCAAAAAGTTTTGCTGTGTCCATTTCAATGCAAAGCAAGGCGATCAGGAGTTAGTTTAGGGTCCGCGGGACTGGAAAATATCCCCAAAGTTCCGAGAAATCGATCCGAAAATGGTCAAAATCACGATGCGCGTAAGGCGATCTCGGCTACTTTTTCAGTCTTAAAGTGAAGTGGGGCTATATTTCGGCCCAGAAGCTCCAAAGTGGGCGTTCAAAAATTTATGCTGTGCGCATTTCAGTGCAAACCAAGGTCATCCGGAGTTAGTTTAGAGTCTCCCGGACTGGAAAATATCCCAAAAGTTGTGTGAAATCGAGCTGAACTTGGGCTAACTCACGATGCGCGTGAGGCGGTCTCGGCTACTATTTCAGTGTGAAAGTGAAGTGGGATTCTTATTTCGGCCCAGAAGCTACAAAGAGAGTGTTCAAAAAGCTTTCCTTTGTCCATTTCACTGAAAACCAAGGCCATCAGGAGTTAGCTTAGAGCCCGCGGAAATGGAATATATCCCCGAAGTTCCGGGAAATCGACCCGAAGTTGGTCAAAATCACGATTTGCGCAAGACGGTCTCGGCTACTCTTTCTGTCATAAAGTAAAGTGGGGCTATATTTCGGTCCAGAAGCTCGAGAGAGAGCGTTCAAAAAGTTTCGCTGTTTCCATTTCACTGAAAACCAAGACAATCAGGAGTTAGTTTAGAGTCCCAGAGACTGGAAAATATCCCCCAACATCGGGCAAATCGAGCCGAAGTTGCTAAAAATCACGGTGCGCTTAAGGCGGTGTCGGCTACTCCTTCAGTCTTAAAGTGAAGGGGGGCTTTATTTCGGCCCACAAGCTCAAAGCTCAAAAAAAATTACTGTGTCTATTTCACTGCAAACCAAGGCTATCAGTAGTTAGTTTACAGTCCCCGGGAGTGGAATGTATTTCCCAAGTTCCGAAAAATCGAAAAGACGTTGGTCAAAATCACGATGCGCGTAAGACGGTCTCGGCTACTCTTTCAGTGTTAAAGTGAAGTGGGGCTATATTTCGGCCCAGAAGCTCAAAAGTGAGCGTTCAAAAAGTCTTGCTGTATCCATTTCAATGCAAACCAAGGCAATCAGGGGTTACTTAAGAGTCCTCGGGACTGGAAAATATCCCCCAAGTTCCGGTAAATCCAGCCGAAGTTGGTCAAAATCACGATGTGCGTAAGGTGGTCTCGGCTACTCTTTCAGTCTTAAAGTGAAGTGGGGCTATATTTCGGCCCAGAAGCTCGAAAGTGAGTGTTTAAAAAGTTTTGCTCTGTCACTTTCAGTGCAAACCAAGGCCATCAGAAGTTAGTTTAGAGTCCCTGGGACTGGAAAATATCCCCCAAGTCCCGGGAAATCCAGCCGAAGCTGATCAAATTCACGATGCGCGTAACATGGTCTCGGCTACTGTGTCAGTCCTAAAGTGTAGTGTGGCTATATTTCGGCCCACAAGCTAGAAAGTGAGCGTTCAAAAAGTTTTGTTGTGTCCATTTGACTTCAAAACAAGGCCATCAGGACTTAGTTTAGCGTCCAAGGGACTGCAAAATATCCCCCAAGTTCCGGGAAATCCATTCGAAGTTCGTCAAAATTACGATGCGCGTAAGGCGGTCTCATCTACTCTTTCAGTGTTAAAGTAAAGTGGGGCTATATTTCTGCCCAGAAGCTCCAAAGTTATGCTCTGTCCATTTCACTGAAAACCAAGGCCATCAGGAGTTTCTGTAGAGTCCCTTTGACTGGAATATTTCCCCCAAGTTTCGGGAAATAAACGCGAAATTGCTCAAAATCACGATTCGCTCAAGACGGTCTCGCCTACTCTTTCAGTCTTAAAGTAAAATGGGGCTCTATTTCGGCCCAGAAGCTCGAGAGTGAGCGTTCAAAAACTTTCGCTGTGTCCATTTCACTGCAAACCAAGACAAGCAGGAGTTAGTTGAGAGTCCCCGGGACTGGAAAATATCCCCCAATTTCCGGGAAATCAACCCGAAGTTTGTCAAAATCACGATGCACGTAAGGCGGTCTCGGCTACTCTTTAAGTGTTAAAGTAATGGGGGGCTATATTTTGGCCCAGAAGCTCGACATTGAGCGTTCAAAACGTTTTGCTGGGTCCATTTTACTGCAGACCAAGGCCATCAGGAATTAGTTTAGAGTCCTCAGAACTGGAATATATCCCCTTAGTTTCGGCAAATCAAGCCGAAGTTGCTCAAAATCACGATGCACGTAAGGCGGTCTCGGCTACTCTTTCAGTCTTCAAGTGAAGTGGGGTTCTATTTCGGTCCAGAAGCTCGAAAGTATGCGTTCAAAATCTTTTTCTGTTTCCGTTTCACTGCAAACCAAGACCAGCACGAGTTAGTTTAGAGTCCCCGGGACTGCAAAATATTTCGCAAGTTCCGGGAAATCGAGCCCAAGTTGATCAAAATCACGATGCGCGAAACGTGGTCTCGGCTACTGTTTCAGTCTTAAAGTAAAGTATGGCTATATTTCGGCCCACAACCTCGAAAGAGAGCGTTCAAAAAGCTTTGCTGTCTCCATTTCACTGCAAAACAAGGCCATCGGCACCTAGTTTAGCGTCCAAGGGACTGGAAAATATCCCCCAAGCTCCGTGAAATCCACCCGAAGTTTGTCAAAATCACGATGCGCGTAAGGTTGTCTCGGCTACTTTTTCAGTATTAAAGTAAAGTGGGCTATATTTCGGCCCAGAAGCTTGAAGGTGAGCGTTCAAAGAGTTTTGCTGTCTCCATTTCACTGCAAACCAAGGCCATCAAGAGTTAGTTTAGAGTCCCTGGGACTGGAAAATATCCCCCAAGTTCCCGAATATCGACCCGAAGTTGGTCAAAATCACGATGCGCGCACGCCAGTCTCGGCTACTCTTTAAGTCGTAAGTGATGTGGGACTATATTTCGGCCTAAAAGCTCGAAAGGGTCGTTCAAAAACTTGTGCTGTGTCAATTTCACTGCAAACCATGGTCATCAGGAGTTAGTTTAGAGTCCCCGGAACTGGAAAATATTCTCCAAGCTCCAGGAAATGGCGCCGAAGTTGATGAAAATTACGATGCGCGTAACGGGCTCTCGGTTATTCTTTCAGTCTTAAATTTAAGTAGGGCTATATTGCGGCACTGAAGCTCGAAGGTGAGCGTTCAGAATGTTTTGCTGTGTTCATTAAACTGCAAACCAAGGTCATCGGGAATTAGTTTAGCGTCCCCGGGACTTTAAATTATTCGCCAACTTGCGGGAAATCGAGCAAAAGTGGCCCAAAATCACGTTGCGCGTAAGGCGGTCTCGGCTACTCTTTCAGTCTTAAAATTAAGGGGGGCAATATTTCGACCTAGAAGCTCGAGACCGGGCGTGCGCTAATTTTACCTGTGTCCATTTCACTGACATCTTAGGCCATCAGCAGTTAGTCTAGAGTCCTTGGGACTGGAAAATATTTCCCAAATTCTGGCAGATCGAGCCAAAGTTGCTCACAATCACGATGCGCGTAAGGCGGTCTCGGCTACTCTTTCAGTCTTAAAATGAAGTGGGGTTATATTTCGACCTAGAAGCTCGAGACCGGGCGTGCGCTAATTTTACCTGTGTCCATTTCACTGACATCTTAGGCCATCAGAAGTTAGTTTAGAGTCCTTGGGACTGGAAAATATTTCCCAAATTCTGGCAGATCGAGCCAAAGTTGCTCAAAATCACGATGCGCGTAAGGCGGTCTCGGCTACTCTTTCAGTCTTTAAATGAAGTGGGGCTGTATTTCGCCCGAGAAGCTCAACACCGAGCGTTCGCTCCTTTTGCCTGTGTACATATCACTGAAAACTAAGTTCATCAGGAGTTAACATAGAGTCCTCGGGACTGGAAAATATTCCCCGAATTCCGGCAAATCGAGCCAAAGATGCTCAAAATCACGATACGCCTAAGGCGGTCTCGGCTACTCGTTTACTCCGAAAATGAAGTGGGGCTATATTTCGGTTCTACAAGCTCGACACCGAGCGTGCTCTCCTTTTACCTGTGTCCATTTCACTAAGAACTAAGTCCATCAGGAGATAGTTTAGAATCCTCGAGACTGGAAGCTATCCTCCAAGTTTCGGCAAATTGAACCATACTTTCTTAAAATTAGGATAGGCGTACGGCAGTTTCGTTTACTCTTTCAGTCTTAAAATGAACTGGGGCTACATTTCGGCCTAGAAGCTGGACACCGAGCGTGCGCTCCTGTTACCTGTGACCTTTTTACTGAAAACTAAGGCCATCAAGAGTTAGGGTAGAGACCCCGGGACTGGAAAATATCCCCCAAGTTTTGGCATATCGAGCCATAGTGGCTAAAACTTTCGATGCGCTTAAGGCGGTTTCGTGTACACTTTCAGTCTTAAAATAAAGTGGGGCTATATTTCGGCCTACAACCTGGAAACCGAGCGTGCGCTCCTTTTACCTAAAAACCAAGGCATTCAGGAGTTAGTTTAGAGCTTCCGGGACTGGAAAATATCCCCCAAGTCCCAGGAAATCAAGCCGAAAGTCGACAAAATTACCATGCGCGTAAGGCGGTGCCGGCTACTCTTTCAGTCTTAAAGTGAAGTGGGGCTATATTTCGGCCCAGAAGCTCGAAAGTGAACGTTCAAAAAGTTTGGCTGTGTCCATTTCACTGAAAACCAAGGCCATCAGGAATTAGTTTAGAGTGCCCGGGACTGGCAATTATCTCCCAAGTTCCGGGAAATCGAGCCCAAGTAGCCCAAAATCACGATGCGCTTAAGGCGGTCTCGGCTAGTCTTTCAGTCTTAAAGTGAAGTGGGGCTATGCTTCGGCCCAGAAGCTCAAAAGTGAGCGTTCAAAAAGTTGTGCTGTGTCCATTTCACTGGAAACCAAGGAAATCAGGAGTTAGTTTAGAGTCCCCGGTACCGGAAAATATGCCCCATTTTCCGGGAAATCGAGCCAAAGTTGGTCAAAATCACGATGCGCGTAAGGCGATCCCGGTTACTCTTTCATTCCTAACGTCAACTGGGGCAATATTTCCCCCCAGAAGCTCGAAAGTGAGCGTTCAAAAAGTTGTGCTGTGTCCATTTCATTCCAGAGCAAGGCCACCAGGGGTTACTCTAGAGTCCGCGGGACTGGAAAATATCCCCCAAGTTCCGGGAAATCGAGCCGAAGTTCGTCAAAATGACGATGGGCGTAAGGCGGTCTGGGCTACTCTTTCACTCTTAAAGTGAAGTGGAGCTATATTTTGGCCCAGAAGCTCAAAAGTGAGCGTTCAAAAAGTTTTGCTGTGTCCATTTTACTGCAGACCAAGGACGTCGGGAGTCAGTTTAGGGTCCACGGGACTGGAAAATATCCCCCAAGTTGCAGGAAATTTAACCGAAGTTGGTCAAAATCACGACCACGCGTACGGCGGGCTCGGCTACTCTTTCAGTCTTAAAGTGAATTGGGGCAATATTTCGGCCCAGAAGCTCGAAACTGAGTGTTTAAAAAGTTTTGCTGTGTCCATTTCACTGCAAAACAAGGCCATCACGACTTAGTTTAGCGTCAAAGGAACTGGAAATATCCCCCAAGTTACGGGAAATCCACCCGAAGTTAGTCAAAATCACCATGCGCTTAAGTGGGTCTCGGCTACTCTTTCAGTCTTAAGGTAAAGTGGGCTTAGATTTAACTCCAGAAGCTCGAAAGTAAGGGTTCAAAAATTTTTGTGTCTATTTCACTCACATCTTAGACAATCAGGAGTGAGTTTAGAGACTTTGGGACTGGAAAATATCTTCCAAGTTTCGCCAGATCGAGCCGAATATCCTCAAAATCACAATGCGCGTAAGGCGCTCCCGCCTACTCTTTCAGTCTTAAAAAGAAGTAGAGCTATATTTCGGCCAGCAAGCTCGAAAGTGCGCGTTCAAAAAGTGTTCCTGTGTCCATTTCACTAGAAACCAAGGCCATCAGAAGTTAGTTTAGAGTCCCCGGGACTGGAAAATATCCCCCTATTTCCGGGAAATCGAGCCGAAGTATCCCAAAATCACTTTGCGCGTAAGGCGGTCTCGGCTACTATTTCAGTCTTAAAGTTAAGTGGGACTATATTTCGAGCCATAAGCTCGAAAGTGAGCGTTCAAAAAGTTTTGCTGTGTCCATTTAACTGCAAACTAAGGCCATCGGTAGTTAGTTTATCTTACCCGGGAATTGAAAATATTCGCCAACTTCCGGCAAATCGAGCCGAAGTTGGTCAAAATTACGATGCGCGTAAGGCGATCTCGGCTACTCTTTCAGTCTTAAAGTGAAGTAGGGCTATATTTCGGCCGAGAAGCTCGAAAGTGAGCGTTCAAAGAAATGTGCTGTGTCTATTTCACTGGAAACCAAGGCCATCAGCAGTTAGTTTAGAGTCCCCGGGACTGGAATATATACGCGAAGTTCCGGGAAATCTAACGGAAGTTGGTCAAAATCACGATGCTGGTAAGACGGTCTCGGCTACTCTTTCAGTCTTAAAGTAAAGTGGGGCTATATTTCGGCCCAGAAGCTCGAAAGTGAACCTTTAAAAAGTTACGCTTTGTGCATTTAACTGCAAACCAAGGCCATCAGGAGTTAGTTTAAAGTCCCCCGGACTGGAAAATATACCCCAAGTTCCGGGAAATCGAGCTGAACTGAGTCAAAATCACGATGCTCGTAAGGAGGTCTCGGCTACTCTTTCAGTCTTAAAGTGAAGTACCGTTGTATTTCGGCCCAGAAGCTCGAAACTGAGCGTTCAAAAAGCTTTCCTGCGTCCATTTCACATCAAACCAAGGCCATCAGGAGTTAGTTTAGGGTCCCCGGGACTTGAAAATATCGCCAAAATTCAAGAAAATCGAGCGGAAGTTGCTCAAAATCACGATGCGCGTAAGGCGGTCTCGGCTACTCTTTGATTCTTAAAGTGAACTGGGGCTATATTTCGGCCGAAAAGCTAGAAAGTGAAAGTTCAAAAAGTTTTGCTGTGTTCATTTCACTGCAAACCCAGACCATCAGGAGTTAGTTTAGACTCCTCGGAACTGGAAAATATCGCCCAAGTTCGGGGAAATCGAGCCCAATTTTGTCAAAATCACGATGCGCGTAAGGCGGTCTCGGCTACTCTTTGATTCTTAAAGTGAACTGGGGCTATATTTCGGCCCAGAAGCTCGAAAGTGAAAGTTCAAAAAGTTTTGCTGTGTCCATTTCACCGCAAACCAAGCCACATCAGCAGATTGTTTACAGTGTCCGGGACATCAAAATATCCCCCAAGTCCCGGGAAATCCAGCCGAAGTTTGTCAAAATCACGATGCGCGTAAAGTAGTGTCGGCTACTCTTTTAGTCTTAAAGTAACGTGGCTGTATATTTCGGCCCAGAAGCTCGAAAATGAGCGTTCAAAAAGTTTTCCTCTCTCAATTTAACTCAAAACGAAGGCCATGATGAGTTAGTTTAGAGTCCGTGGGACTAAAAAATATCCCTTAAGTTCTGGCAACTCAAGCCGAAGTTGGTCAAAATCACGATGCGTCTAAGGCGGTCTCGGCTACTATTTCAGTCTTAAAGTGAAGTGGGGCTATATTTCGGCGCAAAATTTCGAAAGTAAGCCTTCAAAAAAATTTGCTGTGTCCATTTCACTGCAGACCAAGGCCATCAGGGGTTAGTTTAGAGTCCTTGCAACTTGAATATATCCCCGAAGTTTCGGGAAATCCACCCAAAGTTGGTCAAAATCACGATGCGCGTAAGACGGTCTCTCCCACTCTTTCAGTCTTAAACTGAAGTGGGGCTATATTTCGGCTCAGAAGCCCGAAGGGGAGCGTTGAAAAAGTTTTGCTCTCTCCATTTCAATGCAAACCAAGGCAATCAGGAGTTACTTTAGAGTCCCCAGTACCGGAAAATATTCCCCATTTCCTGGGAAATCGAGTCAAAGTTGGTCAAAATCACGATGCGCGTAAGGCGGTCTCGGCTATTCTTTCATTCTTAAAGTGAACTCGGGCTATATTTAGGCCGAGAGGCTCGAAAGTGAAAGTTCAAAAAGTTTTGCTGTGGCCATTTCACCGCGAACCAAGCCACATCAGGAGATAGTTTACAGTCTCCGGGACATCAAAATATCCCCCAAGTTCCGGGAAATCGAGCCGAAGTTTGTCAAAATCACGATGCGCGTAAAGCAGTCTCGGCTACTCGTTTAGTCTTAAAGTGACGTGGCTGTATATTTTGGCCCAGAAGCTCGAAAGTGAGCGTTCAAAAAGTTATGCTGTGCCCATTTCACTGCAAAGCAAGGCCCTCAGGAAGTAGTTTACAGTCCCCGGAACTGGAAAATATCCTCCAAGTTCCGCGAAATCGAGACGAAGTTGGTCAAAATAACGATTCGCGTAAGGCCGTCTCGGCTACTCTTTCAGTCTGAAAGTGAAGTAGGGCTATATTTCGGCCCAGAAGCTCCAAAGTGAGCGCTGCAAAAAATTTGCTGTGTCCATTTCACTGCAAACCAAGGCCATCAGGAGTTAGCTCGAAAGTGAGCGTTCAAAAAGTCTTCCTCTCTCAATTTCACTGAAAACCAAGGCCATCATGAGTTAGTTTAGAGTCCCCGGGAGTGGAAAATATCTTTTAAGTTCTGGCAAGTCAAGCCGAAGTTGGTCAAAATCACGATGCGCCTAAGGCGGCCTCGGCTACTCCTTCAGGCTTAAAGTGAAGTGGGGCTATATTTCGGCCCAGAAGCTCCAAAGTGAGCGCTGCAAAAAATTTGCTGTGTCCATTTCACTGCAAACCAAGGCCATCAGGAGTTAGTTTAGAGTCCCCGGGACTGCAATATATTTCCCAAGTTCCGCAAAAATCGAGAAGACGTTGCTCAAAATCACGATGCGCGCAAGACGGTCTTGGCTAGTCTTTCAGTCTTCAAGTGAAGTGGGGCTATATTTCGGCCCAGAAGCTCAAAAGTGAGCTTCAAAAAGTTTTGCTGTATCCATTTCAATGCAAACGAAGGCCATCAGGGGTTACTTAAGAGTCTTCGGGACTGGAAAATATCCCCCCAAGTTCAGGGAAATTTAGCCGAAGTTGGTCAAAATCACGGTGCGCGTTAGGGAGCCTCGCTTGCTGTTTCAGTCTTAAAGTGAAGTGAGGTTTTATTGCTGGCCAGGAGCTTGAAAGTGAGCGTTCAAAAAGTTTGACTGTGTTTATTTGACTGCAAACCAAAGCCATCAGGAGCTAGTTTAGAGTCCCCGGGACTGGAAAATATCCCCCAACTTCCGGGAAATCGAGCCGAAGTTGGTCAAAATCACGATTTGCGTTAGGTAGTGTTGGCTACTCTTTCAGTCTTAGAGTGAAGTGGGGCTATATTTCGGGCGAGAAGCCCGAAAGTGAGCGTTCAAAAAGTTTTGCTGTGTTCATTTCACTGCAAACCAAGGCGATCAGGAGTTAGTTTAGCGTCCCCGGGACAAGAAAATATGCCCCAAGGTTCGGGAAATTGAGCCGAGGTTGGTGAAAATCACGATGCCCCTAAAGTGGTCTCGGCTACTCTTTCTGTCTTAAAGTGAAGTGGGGCTATATTTCTGTCCAGAAGCTCGAAAGTGAGCGTTCACAAAGTTTTGCTGTGTGCATTTCACTGCAAACCAAAGCTATCAAAAGTTAGTTTAGGGTCTGCGGGACTGGAAAATATTCCCCAAGTTCCGGGAAAGCGAGCCGAAGTTGATCAAAATCACGATGCGGGAAATGCGCTCTCGGCTACTTTTTCAGTCTTAAAGTGAAGTGGGGCTATATTTCGGCCCAGAAGCTCCAAAGTGGGCGTTCAAAAATTTATGCTGTGCGCATTTCAGTGCAAATTAAGGCCATCCGGAGTTAGTTTAGAGTCCCGTGGACTGGAAAATATCCCAAAAGTTGCGTGAAATCGAGCTGAACTTGGTCTAACTCACGATGCGCGTGAGGCGGTCTCGGCTACTATTTCAGTCTGAAAGTGAAGTGGGATTCTATTTCGGCCCAGAAGCTAAAAAGAGAGTGTTCAAAAAGCTTTCCTTTGTCCATTTCACTGAAAACCAACGCCATCAGGAGTTAGTTTAGAGCCCGCGGAAATGGAATATATCCCACAAGTACCGGGAAATCGACCCGAAGTTGGTCAAAATCACGATTTGCGCAAGACGGTCTCGGCTACTCTTTCAGTCTTAAAGTAAAGTGGGGCTATATTTCGGTCCAGAAGCTCGAGAGTGAGCGTTCAAAAAGTCTCGCTGTGTCTATTTGACTAAAAACCAAGACAATCAGGAGTTAGTTTAGAGTCTCCGGGACTGGAAAATATCCCCCAAGTTCCGGCAAATCGAGCCGAAGTTGGTCAAAATCACGGTGCGCTTAAGGTGGTGTCGCCTACTCCTTCAGTCTTAAAGTGAAGTGGGGCGCTATTTCGGCCCACAAGCTCAAAGCTCAAAACAATTACTGTGTCTATTTCACTGCAAACCAAGGCTATCAGTATTTAGTTTAGAGTCCCCGGGAGTGGAATGTATTTCCGAAGTTCCGGAAAATCGAGAAGACGTTGGTCAAAATCACGATTCGCGTAAGATGGTCTCGGCTACTCTTTCAGTCTTAAAGCGAAGTGGGGCTATATTTCGGCCCAGAAGCTCAAAAGTGAGCGTTCAAAAAGTTTTGCTGTATCCATTTCAATGCAAACGAAGGCCATCAGGGGTTACTTAAGAGTCCTTGGGACTGGAAAATATCCCCCAAGTTCCGGTAGATCCAGCCGAAGTTGGTCAAAATCACGATGTGCGTAAGGTGGTCTCGGCTACTCTTTCAGTCTTAAAGTGAAGTGGGGCTATATTTCGGCCCAGAAGCTCGAAAGTGAGTGTTTAAAAAGTTTTGCTCTGTCACTTTCAGTGCAAACCAAGGCCATCAGAAGTTAGTTTAGAGTCCCCGTGACTGGAGAATATCCCCCAAGTCCCGGGAAATCGAGCCGAAGCTGATCAAATTCATGATGCGCGTAACGTGTTCTCGGCTATTTTGTCAGTCCTAAAGTGAAGTGTGGCTATATTTCGGCCCAAAACTAGAAAGTGAGCGTTCAAAAAGTTTTGTTGTGTCCATTTGACTTCAAAACAAGGCCATCAGGACTTAGTTTAGCGTCCAAGGGACTGCAAAATATCCGCCAAGTTCCGGGAAATCCATTGGAAGTTCGTCAAAATTACGATGCGCGTAAGGCGGTCTCATCTACTCTTTCAGTCTTAAAGTAAAGTGGGGCTATATTTCTGCCCAGAAGCTCCAAAGTTGTGCTCTGTCCATTTCACTGAAAACCAAGGCCATCAGGAGTTACTGTAGAGTCCCTTTGACTGGAATATATCCCCCAAGTTTCGGGAAATAAACGCGAAATTGCTCAAAATCACGATTCGCTCAAGACGGTCTCGCCTACTCTTTCAGTCTTAAAGTAAAATGGGGCTCTATTTCGGCCCAGAAGCTCGAGAGTGAGGGTTCAAAAACTTTCACTGTGTCCATTTCACTGCAAACCAAGACAAGCAGGAGTTAGTTGAGAGTCCCCGGGACTGGAAAATATCCCCCAATTTCCGGGAAATCAACCCGAAGTTTGTCAAAATCACGATGCACGTAAGGCGGTCTCGGCTACTCTTTCAGTGTTAAAGTAATGGGGGGCTATATTTTGGCCCAGAAGCTCGAAATTGAGCCTTCGAAAAGTTTTGCTGGCTCCATTTTACTGCAAACCAAGGCCATCAGGAATTAGTTTAGAGTCCTCAGAACTGGAATATATCCCCTTAGTTCCGGCAAATCGCGCCGAAGTTGCTCAAAATCAATATGCACGTAAGGCGGTCTCGACTACTCTTTCAGTCTTCAAGTGAAGTGGGGTTCTATTTCGGTCCAGAAGCTCGAAAGTATGCGTTCAAAAACTTTTTCTGTTTCCGTTTCACTGCAAACCAAGACCAGCACGAGTTAGTTTAGAGTCACCAGGACTGCAAAATATTTCGCAAGTTCCGGGAAATATAGCCGAAGTTGATCAAAATCACGATGCGCGAAACGTGGTCTCGGCTACTGTTGCAGTCTTAAAGTGAAGGATGGCTATATTTTGGCCCAAAAGCTCGAAAGTGAGCGTTCAAAAAGCTTTGCTGTGTCCATTTCACTGCAAAACAAGGCCATCGGCATCTAGTTTAGCGTCCAAGGGACTGGAAAATATCCCCGAAGTTCTGGCAAGTCCACCCGAAGTTTGTCAAAATCACTATGCGCGTAAGGCGGTCTCGGCTACTTTTTCAGTATTAAAGTAAAGTGGGCTATATTTCGGCCCAGAAGCTTGAAGGTGAGCGTTCAAAAAGTTTTGCTGTCTCCATTTCACTGCAAACCAAGGCCATCAAGAGTTAGTTTAGAGTCCCTGGGACTGGAAAATATCCCCCAAATTCCGGAATATCGACCCGAAGTTGGTCAAAATAACGATGCGCGCACGCCGGTCTCGGCTACTCTTTAAGTCGTAAGTGATGTGGGACAATATTTCGGCCTAAAAGCTCGAAAGTGTTCATTCAAAAACTTGTCCTGTATGAATTTCACTGCAAACCATGGGCATCAGGAGTTAGTTTAGAGTCCCCGGGACTGGAAAATATTCCCCAAGTTCCAGGAAAGTAAGCAGAAGTTCCTCAAAATCACGATGTGTGTAACGCGGTCTCGACTACTGTTTCAGTCTTAAAGTGAAGTGCCGCTATATTTAGGCCCACAAGCTCGAAAGTGAGCGTTCAAAAAGTTTTGCTGTGTCCATTTCACTGCAAACGAAGGCAATCAGGAGTTAGTTTAGAGTCCCCGGAACTGGAAAATATTCTCCAAGCTCCAGGAAATGGCGCCGAAGTTGATGAAAATTACGATGCGCGTAACGGGCTCTCGGTTATTCTTTCAGTCTTAAATTTAAGTAGGGCTATATTGCGGCACTGAAGCTCGAAGGTGAGCCTTCAGAATGTTTTGCTGTGTTCATTAAACTGCAAACCAAGGTCGTCGGGAGTTAGTTTAGCGTCCCCGGGACTTTAAGTTATTCGCCAACTTGCGGGAAATCGAGCAAAAGTGGCCAAAATCACGATGGGCGTAAGGCGGTCTCGGCTACTATTGCAGTCTTAAAATTAAGGGGGGCTATATTTCGACCTAGAAGCTCGAGGCCGGGCGTGCGCTAATTTTACCTGTGTCCATTTCACTGACATCTTAGGCCATCAGGAGTTAGTTTAGAGTCCTTGAGACTGGAAAATATTTCCCAAATTCTGGCAGATCGAGCCAAAGTTGCTCAAAATCACGATGCGCGTAAGGTGGTCTCGGTTACTCTTTCAGTCTTAAAATGAAGTGGGGCTATATTTCGGCCGAGAAGCTCAACACGGAGCGTGCGCTCCTTTTGCCTGTGTACATATCACTGAAAACTAAGTTCATCAGGAGTTAACATAGAGTCCTCGGGACTGGAAAATATTCCCCGAATTCTGGCAAATCGAACCAAAGATGCTCAAAATCACGATGCGCCTAAGGCGGTCTCGGCTACTCGTTTACTCCGAAAATGAAGTGGGGCTATATTTCGGTTCTACAAGCTCGACACCGAGCGTGCTCTCCTTTTACCTGTGTCCATTTCACTAAGAACTAACTCCATCAGGAGATAGTTTAGAATCCTCGAGACTGGAAGCTATCCTCCAAGTTTCGGCAAATTGAGCCATACTTTCTTAAAATAAGGATAGGCGTGCGGCAGTTTCGTTTACTCTTTCAGTCTTAAAATGAACTGGGGCTACATTTCGGCCTAGAAGCTCGACACCGAGCGTGTGCTCCTGTTACCTGTGCCCATTTTACTGAAAACTAAGGCCATCAAGAGTTAGGGTAGAGTCCCCGGGACTGGAAAATATCCCCCAAGTTTTGGCATATCGAGCCATAGTGGCTAAAAATTTCGATGCGCTTAAGGCGGTTTCGTGTACACTTTCAGTCTTAAAATAAAGTGGGGCTATATTTCGGCCTACAACCTGGAAACCGAGCGTGCGCTCCTTTTACCTGTGTCAATTTCACTAAAAACCAAGGCATTAAGGAGCTAGTTTAGAGCTTCCGGGACTGGAAAATATCCCCCAAGTCCCAGGAAACCAAGCCGAAGTTCGACAAAATTACCATGCGCGTAAGGCAGTGCCGGCTACTCTTTCAGTCTTAAAGTGAAGTGGGGCTATATTTCGGCCCAGAAGCTGGAGAGTGAACGTTCAAAAAGTTTGGCTGTGTCCATTTCACTGAAAACCAAGGCCATCAGGAATTAGTTTAGAGTGCCCGGGACTGAGAATTATCTCCCAAGTTCCGGGAAATCGAGCCGAAGTTGGTCAAAATCACAATGCGCGTAAAGCGGTCCCGGTTACTCTTTCATTCTTAAAGTGAACTGGGGCAATATTTCCCCCCAGAAGCTCGAAAGTGAGCGTTCAAAAAGTTGTGGTGTGTCCATTTGACTCCAGAGGAAGGGCACCAGGAGTTACTTTAGAGTCCGCGGGACTGGAAAATATCCCCCAAGCTCCGGGAAATCGAGCCGAAGTTGGTCAAAATTACGATGGGCGTAAGGCGGTCTCGGCTACTCTTTCACTCTTAAAGTGAAGTGGAACTCTATTTCGGCCCAGAAGCTCAAAAGTGAGCCTTCAAAAAGTTTTGCTGTGTCCATTTTACTGCAGACCAAGGACGTCGGGGGTCAGTTTAGTGTCCCCGGGACTGGAAAATATCCCCCAAGTTGCGGGAAATTTAACCGAAGTTGGTCAAAATCACGACGCGCGTACGGCACTCTCGGCTACTCTTTCAGTCTTAAAGTGAATTGGGAAAAAAATATTTCGCCCCAGAAGCTCGAAACTGAGTGTTTAAAAAGTTTTGCTGTGTCCATTTCACTGCAAAACAAGGCCATCACGACTTAGTTTTGCGTCAAAGGAACTGGAAATATCCCTCAAGTTACGGGAAATCCACCCGAAGTTAGTCAAAATCACGATGCGCTTAAGGGGGTCTCGGCTACTCTTTCAGTCTTAAGGTAAAGTGCGCTTAGATTTAACTCCAGAAGCTCGAAAGTAAGGGTTGAAAAATTTTTGTGTCTATTTCACTCACATCTTAGACAATCAGGAGTGAGTTTAGAGACTTTGGGACTGGAAGATATCTCCCAAGTTTCGCCAGATCGAGCCGAAGATCCTCAAAATCACAATGCGCGTAAGGCGCTCCCGCCTACTCTTTCACTCTTAAAAAGAACTAGGGCTATATTTCGGCCAGCAAGCTCGAAAGTGCGCGTTCAAAAAGTGTTCCTGTGTCCATTTCACTGGAAACCAAGGCCATCAGCAGTTAGTTTAGAGTCCCCGGGACTGGAAAATATCCCCCTATTTCCGGGAAATCGAGCCGAAGTATTCCAACATCACGATGCGCGTAAGGCGGTCTCGGCTACTCTTTCAGTCTTAAAGTTAAGTGGGGCTATATTTCGAGCCATAAGCTCGAAAGTCAGCGCTCAAAAGGTTTTGCTGTGTCCATTTAACTGCAAACTAAGGCCATCGGAAGTTAGTTTAGCTTTCCCGGGAATTGAAAATATTCGCCAACTTCCGGGAAATCGAGCCGAAGTTGGTCAAAATTACGATGCGAGTAAGACGGTCTCGGCTACTCTTTCAGTCTTAAAGTGAAGTAGGGCTATATTTCGGCCGAGAAGCTCGAAAGTGAGCGTTCACAAAAATGTGCTGTGTCCATTTCACTGCAAACCAAGGCCATCAGCAGTTAGTTTAGAGTCCCCAAGACTGGAATATATCCCCGAAGTTCCGGGAAATCCAACGGAATTTGGTCAAAATCACGATGCGCGTAAGACGGTCTCGGCTACTCTTTCAGTCTTAAAGTAAAGTGGGGCTATATTCCGGCCCAGAAGCTCGAAAGTGAACCTTTAAAAAGTTACGCTTTGTGCATTTAACTGCAAATCAAGGCCATCAGGACTTAGTTTAAAGTCCCCCGGACTGGAAAATATCCCCCAAGTTCCGGGAAATCGAGCTGAACTGGGTCAAAATCACGATGCTCGTAAGGAGGTCTTGGCTACTATTTCAATCTTAAAGTGAAGTACGGTTGTATTTCGGCCCAGAAGCTCGAAACTGAGCGTTCAAAACGTGCTACCTTGTTCATTTCACTGCAAACCAAGGCCATCAGGAGTTAGTTTAGACTGCTCGGGACTTGAAGATATCGCCCAAGTTCGGGGAAATCGAGCCGAATTTTGTCAAAATCACGATGCACGTAAGGCGGTCTCGGCTACTCTTTGAGTCTTAAAGTGAACTGGGGCTATATTTCGACCGAGAAGCTAGAAAGCGAAAGTTCAAAAAGTTTTGCTGTGTTCATTTCACTGGAAACCAAGGCCATCAGGAGTTAGTTTAGAGTCCTTGGGACTGGAAAATATTTCCCAAATTCTGGCAGATCGAGCCAAAGTTGCTCAAAATCACGATGCACGTAAGGCGGTCTCGGCTACTCTTTCAGTCTTAAAATGAAGTGCGGCTATATTTCGGCCGAGAAGCTCAACACCGAGCGTGCGCTCCTTTTGCCTGTGTACATATCACTGAAAACTAAGTTCATCAGGAGTTAACATAGAGAATGAAGTGGGGCTATATTTCGGTTCTACAAGCTCGACACCGAGCGTGCTCTCCTTTTACCTGTGTCCATTTCACTAAGAACTAAGTCCATCAGGAGATAGTTTAGAATCCTCGAGACTGGAAGCTATCCTCCAAGTTTCGGCAAATTGAGCAATACTTTCTTAAAATTAGGATAGGCGTACGGCAGTTTCGTTTACTCTTTCAGTCTTAAAATGAACTGGGGCTACATTTCGGCCTAGAAGCTCGACACCGAGCGTGCGCTTCTGTTACCTGTCACCATTTTACTGGAAACTAAGGCCATCGAGAGTTAGGGTAGAGTCCCCGGGACTGGAAAATATCCCCCAAGTTTTGGCATATCGAGCCATAGTGGCTAAAAATTTCGATGCGCTTAAGGCGGTTTCGTGTACACTTTCAGTCTTAAAATAAAGTGGGGCTATATTTCGGCCTACAACCTGGAAACCGAGCGTGCGCTCCTTTTACCTGTGTCAATTTCACTAAAAACCAAGGCATTCAGGAGTTAGTTTAGAGCTTCCGGGACTGGAAAATGTCCTCCAAGTCCCAGGAAATCAAGCCGAAGTTCGACAAAATTACCATGCGCGTAAGGCGGTGCCGGTTACTCTTTCAGTCTTAAAGTGAAGTGGGGCTATAATTCGGCCCAGAAGCTCGAAAGTGAACGTTCAAAAAGTTTGGCTGTGTCCATTTCACTGAAAACCAAGGCCATCAGGAATTAGTTTATAGTGCTCGGGACTTGGTATTATCTGCCAACTTCCGGGAAATCGAGCCGAAGTAGCCCAAAATCACGATGCGCGTAAGGCGGTCTCGGCTAGTCTTTCAGTCTTAAAGTGAAGTAGGGCTATGCTTCGGCCCAGAAGCTCAAAAGTGAGCGTTCAAAAAGTTGTGCTTTGTCCATGTCACTGCAAACCGAGGAAGTCAGGAGTTAGTTTAGAGTCCCCGGTACCCGAGAATATCGCCCATTTCCCGGGAAATCGAGCCAAAGTTGGTCAAAATCACAATGCGCGTAAGGCGGCCCCGGTTACTCTTTCATTCTTAAAGTGAACTGGGGCAATATTTCCCCCCAGAAGCTCGAAAGTGAGCGTTCAAAAAGTTGTGCTGTGTCCATTTCACCCCAGAGCAAGGCCACCAGGAGTTACTTTAGAGTCCGCGGGACTGGAAAATATCCCCCATGTTCCGGGAAATCGAGCCGAAGTTGGTCAAAATTACGATGGGCGTAAGGCGGTCTCGGCTACTCTTGCACTCTTAAAGTGAAGTGGAGCTATATTTCGGCCCAGAAGTTCAAAAGTGAGCGTTCAAAAAGTTTTGCTGTGTCCATTTTACTGCAGACAAAGGACGTCGGGGGTCAGTTTAGAGTCCCCGGGACTGGAAAATATCCCCCAAGTTCCGGTAAATTTAACCGAAGTTGGTCAAAATCAGGACGCGCGTACGGCGGTCTCGGCTAGTCTTTCAGTCTTAAAGTGAATTGGAAAAAAAATATTTCGCCCCAGAAGCTCGAAACTGAGTGTTTAAAAAGTTTTCCTGTCTCCATTTCACTGCAAAACAAGGCCATCACGACTTAGTTTTGCGTCAAAGGAACTGGAAATATCCCCCAAGTTACGGGAAATCCACCCGAAGTTAGTCAAAATCACCATGCGCTTAAGGGGGTCTCGGCTACTCTTTCAGTCTTAAGGTAAAGTGCGCTTAGATTTAACTCCAGAAGTTCGAAAGTAAGGGTTCAAAAATTTTTGTGTCTATTTCAATCACATCTTACACAATCAGGAGTGAGTTTAGAGACTTTGGGACTGGAAAATATCTCCCACGTTTCGCCAGATCGAGCCGAGGATCCTCAAAATTACAATGCGCGTAAGGCGCTCCCGCGTACTCTTTCAGTCTTAAAAAGAAGTAGGGCTATATTTCGGCCAGCAAGCTCGAAAGTGCGCGTTCAAAAAGTGTTCCTGTGTCCATTTCACTGGAAACCAAGGCCATCAGGAGTTAGTTTAGAGTCCCCAGGACTGGAAAATATCCCCCTATTTCCGCGAAATCGAGCCGAAGTATCCCAAAATCACGATGCGCGTAAGGCGGTCTCGGCTACTCTTTCAGTCTTAAAGTTAAGTGGGGGTATATTTCGTCCGAGAAGCTCGAAAGTGAGCGTTCAAAGAAATGTGCTGTGTCCATTTCACTGCAAACCAAGGCCATCAGCAGTTAGTTTATAGTCCCCGGGACTGGAATATATCCTCGAAGCTCCGGGAAATCCAACGGAAGTTTGTCAAAATCACGATGCGCGTAAGACGGTCTCGGCTACTCTTTCAGTCTTAAAGTAAAGTGGGGCTATATTTCGGCCCAGAAGCTCGAAAATGAACCTTTAAAAAGTTACGCTTTGTGCATTTAACTGGAAACCAAGGCCATCAGGAGTTAGTTTAAAGTCCCCCGGACTGGAAAATATCCCCCAAGTTCCGGGAAATCGAGCTGAACTGGGTCAAAATCACGATGCTCGTAAGGAGGTCTCGGCTACTATTTCAGTCTTAAAGTGAAGTATGGTTGTATTTCGGCCCAGAAGCTCGAAACTGAGCGTTCAAAAAGTTTGCCTGTGTTTATTTGACTGCAGAGGAAAGCCATCAGGAGCTAGTTTAGAGTCCCCAGGACTGGAAAATATCCCCCAACTTCCGGGAAATCGAGCCGAAGTTGGTCAAAATCACGATTTGCGTAAGGTAGTGTCGGCTACTCTTTCAGTCTTAGAGTGAAGTGCGGCTATATTTCGGGCGAGAAGCCCGAAAGTGAGCGTTCAAAAAGTTTTCCTGTGTTGATTTCACTGCAGACCAAAGCCATCAGGAGTTAGTTTAGCGTCCCCGGGACAAGAAAATATGCCCCAACGTCCAAGAAATTGAGCCGAGGTTGGTCAAAATCACGATGCCCCTAAAGTGGTCTCGGCTACTCTTTCTGTCTTGAAGTGAAGTGGGGCGATATTTCGGGCCAGAAGCTAGAAAGTGAGCGTTCAAAAAGTTTTGCTGTGTCCATTTCACTGCAAACCAAGGCCATCAGGGGTTAGTTTAGAGTCCCCGGGACTGAAAAATATTGCCCAAGTTCCGGGGAATCGAACCGAAGTTGATCAAAATCACGATGCGCGAAATGCGGTATCGGCTACTCTTTCAGTCTTAAAGTGCAGTGGGGCTATATTTTGGCCCACAAGCCCGAAAGTAAGCCTACAAAAAGTTTTGCTGTGTTCTTTGACTGAAAAACAAGGCCATCACGAGTTAGTTTAGCGTCCCTGGGACTGGAAAATATTCCCCAAGTTCCGGTAAATCGAGCTGAAGTTGGTCAAAATCACGATGCTCCCAAAGCGGTCTCGGCTACCCTTTCAGTCTTAAAGTCAAGTGGGGCTATATTTCTGTCCAGAAGCTCGAAAGTGAGCGTTCAAAAATTTTTGCTGTGTCCATTTCACTGCAAACCAAAGCTATCAAAAGTTAGTTTAGGGTCCCCGGGACTGGAAAATATTGCCCAAGTTCCGGGAAAGCGAGCCGAGGTTGATCAAAATCACGATGCGCGAAATGCGGTCTCGGCTACTGTTTCAGTCTAAAAGTAAAGTGTGGCTATATTTCGGCCCACAAGCTCGAAAGTGAGCGTTCAAAAAGTTTTGCTGTGTCCATTTCACTGCAAAACAAGGCCATCAGGACTTAGTTTAGCGTCCAAGGGACAGGAAAATGTTCCCCAAGTTCCGGGAGATCCACCCGAAGTTTGTCAAAATCACAATGCGCGTAAGGTGGTCTCGGTTACTCTTTAAGTCTTAAAGTAAAGTGGGGCTTTACTTCGGCCAGGAAGCTCGAAGGTGAGCGTTCAAAAAGGTTTGCTGTGTCCATTTCACTTCAAAACAAAGCCATCAGGACTTAGTTTCGGGTCCCCGGGACTGGAAAATATTCCCCAAGTTCCGGGAAAGCGAGCTGAAGTTGATCAAAATCACGATGCGCGTAACGCGGTCTCGGCTACTGTTTCAGTCTTAAAGTAAAGTATGGCTATATTTCGGCCCACAAGCTCGAAAGTGAGCGTTCAAAAAGTTTTGCTCTGTCCATTTCAATGGAAAGCAAGGCGATCAAGAGTTAGTTTAGAGTACGCGGGACTGGAAAATATGCCCCAAGTTCAGAGAAATCGATCCGAAAATGGTGAAAATCACGATGCGCGTAAGGCGATCTCGGCTACTCTTTCAGTCTTGAAGTGAAGTGTGGCTATATTTCGGTCCAGAAGCTCCAAAGTGGGCGTTCAAAAATTTATGCTGTGCGCATTTCAGTGAAAACCATGGCCATCCGGAGTTAGTTTAGAGTCCCGCGGACTGGAAAATATCCCCCAAGTTCCGGCAAATCGAGCCGAAGGTTGTCAAAATCACGGTGCGCTTAAGGCGGTGTCGGGTACTCCTTCAGTCTTAAAGTAAAGTGGGGCTCTATTTCGGCCCACAAGCTCAAAGCTCAAAAAAAATAACTGTGTCTATTTCACTGCAAACCAAGGCTATCAGTAGTTAGTTCAGAGTCCCCGGGAGTGGAATGTATTTCCCAAGTTCCGGAAAATCGAGAAGACGTTGGTCAAAATCACGATGCGCGTAAGACGGTCTCGGCTACTCTTTCAGTGTTAAAGTGAAGTGGGGCTATATTTCGGCCCAGAAGCTCAAAAGTGAGCGTTCAAAAAGTTTTGTGGTATCCATTTCAATGCAAACCGAGGCCATCAGGGGTTACTTAGGAGTCCTCGGAACTGGAAAATATCCCCCAAGTTCCGGTAGATCCAGCCGAAGCTGGTCAAAATCACGATGTGCGTAAGGTGGTCTCGGCTACTCTTTCAGCCTTAAGGTGAAGTGGGGCTATATTTCGGCCCAGAAGCTCGAAAGTGAGTGTTTAAAAAGTTTTGCTCTGTCACTTTCAGTGCAAACCAAGGCCATCAGAAGTTAGTTTAGAGTCCCCGGGACTGGAGAATATCCCCCAAGTCCCGGGAAATCGAGCCGAAGTTGATCAAATTCATGATGCGCGTAACGTGGTCTCGGCTACTCTTTTAGTCTTAAAGTGACGTGGCTGTATATTTCGGCCTAGAAGCTCGAAAGTGAGCGTTCAAAAAGTTTTGCTTTCTCAATTTAACTGAAAACCAAGGCCATCGTGAGTTAGTTTAGAGTCAGTCCTAAAGTGAAGTGTGGCTATATTTCGGCCCACAAGCTAGAAAGTGAGCGTTCATAAAGTTTTGTTGTGTCCATTTGACTTCAAAACAAGGCCATCAGGACATAGTTTAGCGTTCAAGGGACTGCAAAATATCCCCCAAGTTCCGGGAAATCCATTCGAACTTCGTCAAAATTACGATGGGCGTAAGGCGGTCTCATCTACTCTTTCAGTCTTAAAGTAAAGTGGGGCTATATTTCTGCCCAGAAGCTCCAAAGTTGTGCTCTGTCCATTTCACTGAAAACCAAGGCTATCAGGAGTTACTGTAGAGTCCCTTTGACTGGAATATATCCCCCAAGTTTCGGGAAATAAACGCGAAATTGCTCAAAATCACGATTCGCTCAAGACGGTCTCGCCTACTCTTTCAGTCTTAAAGTAAAATGGGGCTCTATTTCGGCCCAGAAGCTCGAGAGTGAGGGTTCAAAAACTTTCGCTGTGTCCATTTCACTGCAAACCAAGACAAGCAGCAGTTAGTTGAGAGACCCCGGGACTGCAAAATATCCCCCAAGTTCCGGGAAATCAACCCGAAGTTTGTCAAAATCACCATACACGTAGGGCGGTCTCGGCTACTCTTTCAGTGTTAAAGTAATGGGGGGCTATATTTTGGCCCAGAAGCTCGAAATTGAGCGTTCAAAAAGTTTTGCTGGGTCCATTTTACTGCAAACCAAGGCCATCAGGAATTAGTTTAGAGTCCTCAGAACTGGAATATATCCCCTTAGTTCCGGCAAATCGAGCGGAAGTTGCTCAAAATCACGATGCACGTAAGGCGGTCTCGGCTACTCTTTCAGTCTTCAAGTGAAGTGGGGTTCTATTTCGGTCCAGAAGCTCGAAAGTACTGCAAAACAAGGCCATTGGCACCTAGTTTAGCATCCAAGGGACTGGAAAATATCCCCCAAGTTTCGGAATATCGACCCGAAGTTGGTCAAAATCACGATGCGCGCACGCCGGTCTCGGCTACTCTTTAAGTCGTAAGTGATGTGGGACTATATTTCGGCCTAAAAGCTCGAAAGTGTTCGTTCAAAAACTTGTGCTGTGTGAATTTCACTGCAAACCATGGCCATCAGGAGTTAGTTTAGAGTCCCCGGCACTGGAAAATATTCCCCAAGTTGCAGGAAAGCGAGCAGAAGTTGCTCAAAATCACGATGCGCGTAACGCGGTCTCGGCTACTGTTTCAGTCTTAAAGTGAAGTGTGGCTATATTTAGGCCCACAAGCTCGAAAGTGAGCGTTCAAAAAGTTTTGCTCTGTCCATTTCACTGCATACCAAGACAATCGGGAGTTAGTTTAGAGTCCCCGGAACTGGAAAATATTCTCCAAGTTCCAGGAAATGGCGCCGAAGTTGATGAAAATTACGATGCGCGTAACGGGCTCTCGGTTATTCTTTCAGTCTTAAATTTAAGTAGGGCTATATTGCGGCACTGAAGCTCGAAGGTGAGCGTTCAGAATGTTTTGCTGTGTTTATTAAACTGCAAACCAAGGTCATCGGGAGTTAGTTTAGCGTCCCCGGGACTTTAAATTATTCGCCAACTTCCGGGAAATCGAGCAAAAGTGGCCCAAAATCACGATGCGCGTAAGGCGGTCTCGGCTACTCTTTCAGTCTTAAAATGAAGTGGGGCTATATTTCGGCCGAGAAGCTCAACACCGAGCGTGCTCTCCTTTTACCTGTGTCCATTTCACTAAGAACTAACTCCATCAGGAGATAGTTTAGAATCCTCGAGACTGGAAGCTATCCTCCAAGTTTCGGCAAATTGAGCCATACTTTCTTAAAATTACGATAGGCGTACGGGAGGTTCGTTTACCCTTTCAGTCTTAAAATGAACTGGGGCTACATTTCGGCCTAGAAGCTCGACACCGAGCGTGCGCTCCTGTTACCTGTCACCATTTTACTGAAAACTAAGGCCATCAAGAGTTAGGGTAGAGTCCCCGGGACTGGAAAATATCCCCCAAGTTTTGGCATATCGAGCCATAGTGGCTAAAAATTTCGATGCGCTTAAGGCGGTTTCGTGTACACTTTCAGTCTTAAAATAAAGTGGGGTTATATTTCGGCCTACAACCTGGAAACCGAGCGTGCGCTCCTTTTACCTGTGTCAATTTCACTAAAAACCAAGGCATTCAGGAGTTAGTTTAGAGCTTTCGGGACTGGAAAATATCCCCCAAGTCCCAGGAAATCAAGCCGAAGTTCGACAAAATTACCATGCGCGTAAGGCGGTGCTGGCTACTCTTTCAGTCTTAAAGTGAAGTGGGGCTATATTTCGGCCCAGAAGCTCGAAAGTGAACGTTCAAAAAGTTTGGCCGTGTCCATTTCACTGAAAACCAAGGCCATCAGGAATTAGTTTAGAGTGCCCGGGACTGGCAATTATCTGCCAACTTCCGGGAAATCGAGCCAAAGTAGCCCAAAATCACGATGCGCGTAAGGCGGTCTCGGCTAGTCTTTCAGTCTTAAAGTGAAGTAGGGCTATGCTTCGGCCCAGAAGCTCAAAAGTGAGCGTTCAAAAAGTTGTGCTGTGTCCATTTCACTGCAAACCGAGTAAATCAGGAGTTAGTTTAGACTCCCCGGTACCAGAAAATATCCCCCTTTTCCCGGGAAATCGAGCCAAAGTTGGTCAAAATCACGATGTGCGTAAGGCGGTCCTGGTTACTCTTTCATTCCTAAAGTGAACTGGGGCAATATTTCCCCCCAGAAGCTCGAAAGTGAGCGTTCAAAAAGTTGTGCTGTGTCCATTTCATTCCAGAGGAAGGCCATCAGGAGTTACTTTAGAGTCCGCGGGACTGGAAAATATCCGCTAAGTTCCGGGAAATCGAGCCAAAGTTGGTCAAAATTACGATGGGCGTAAGGCGGTCTCGGCTACTCTTTCACTCTTAAAGTGAAGTGGAGCTGTATTTCGGCCCAGAAGCTCAAAAGTGAGCGTTCAAAAAGTTTTGCTGTGTCCATTTTACTGCAGACCAAGGACGTTGGGGGTCAGTTTAGAGTCCGCGGGACTGGAAAATATCCCCCAAGTTCCGGGAAATTTAACCGAAGTTGGTCAAAATCACGACGCGCGTACGGCTGTCTCGGCTACTCTTTCAGTCTTAAAGTGAATTGGGGCAATATTTCGGTCCAGAAGCTCGAAACTGAGTGTTTAAAAAGTTTTCCTGTCTCCATTTCACTGCAAAAGAAGGCCATGGCGACTTAGTTTAGCGTCAAAGGAACTGGAAATATCCCCCAAGTTACGGGAAATCCACCCGAAGTTAGTCAAAATCGCGATGGGCTTAATGGGGTCTCGGCTACTCTTTCAGTCTTAAGGTAAAGTGGGCTTAGATTTAACTCCAGAAGCTCGAAAGTAAGGGTTCAAAAATTTTTGTGTCTATTTCACTCACATCTTAGACAATCAGGAGTGTGTTTAGAGACTTTGGGACTGGAAAATATCTCCCAAGTTTCGCCAGATCGAGCCGAAGATCCTCAATATCACAATGCGCGTAAGGCGCTCCCGCCTACTCTTTCAGTCTTAAAAAGAAGTAGAGCTATATTTCGGCCAGCAAGCTCGAAAGTGCGCGTTCAAAAAGTGTTCCTGTGTCCATTTCACTGGAAACCAAGCCCATCAGCAGTTAGTTTAGAGTCCCCGGGACTGAAAAATATCCCCCTATTTCCGGGAAATCGAGCCGAAGTATCCCAACATCACGATGCGCGTAAGGCGGTCTCGGCTACTCTTTCAGTCTTAAAGTTAAGTGGGGCTATTTTTCGAGCAATAAGCTCGAAAGTGAGCGTTCAAAAAGTTTTGCTGTGTCCATTTAACTACAAAGTAAGGCCATCGGAAGTTAGTTTAGCTTCCCTGGGAATTGAAAATATTCGCCAACTTCCGGGAAATCGAGCCGAAGTTGGTCAAAATTACGATGCACGTAAGGCGGTCGCGGCTACTCTTTCAGTCTTAAAGTGAAGTAGGGCTATATTTAGGCCCACAAGCTCGAAAGTGAGCGTTCAAAAAATGTGCTGTGTCCATTTCACTGCAAACGAAGGCCATCAGCAGTTAGTTTAGAGTCTCCGGGACTGGAATATATCCCCGAAGTTCCGGGAAATCCAACGGAAGTTGGTCAAAATCACGATGCGCGTAAGACGGTCTCGGCTACTCTTTCAGTCTTAAAGTAAAGTGGGGCTATATTTCGGCCCAGAAGCTCGAAAGTGAACCTTTAAAAAGTTACGCTTTGTGCATTTAACTGCAAACCAAGGCCATCAGGAGTTAGTTTAAAGTCCCCCGGACTGAAAAATATCCCCCAAGTTCCGGGAAATCGAGCTGAACTGGGTCAAAATCACGATGCTCGTAAGGCGGTCTCGGCTACTATTTCAGTCTTAAAGTGAAGTACGGTTGTATTTCGGCCCAGAAGCTCGAAACTGAGCGTTCAAAAGGTTTTCCTGCGTCCATTTCACATCAAACCAAGGCCATCAGGAGTTAGTTTAGAGTCCCCGGGACTTGAAAATATCGCCAAAATGCTAGAAAATCGAGCGGAAGTTGCTCAAAATCACGATGCGCGTAAGGCGGTCTCGCCTACTCTTTCAGTCTTAAGGTATCAGTATAACCCATTTGACCATCCGCGCGCGGTCCCCTCTAGCGTTCATGGCTTTAACAAAAACCCATATAAGCCGTATATTTACTGGAAGCTTAGTAACTACAGATTATGACCTGACCTGTTTAAAACGGTAAAAATTTACCGTGTTTCGAAAATGTGAATATATTTACAAAGCTTCACGAACCCATAAATCAAGGTATACTCCCACTAAATTTAGGTCGGAGAAAACGATTAACATGGCATCCGTTTCTTCACACATTGACCTCAAAAACCGTGTCTCAGATTTTTGGCACATGCGTTTGTTATTATTTTACAAGAGGATGAAGTTAGAGAAGGGAAAAAAATAGGACTGCCCGCGAAAAAAAGGCATAACTTTTTAATGAAAAGCGTAATCAGAATTCGCAGACACGGTTTTGTCGGCGATCGTTCTGACAACATTCTCTCCGAATTTCAGCCAATTTGGTCCAGGGGCTGCCGACCTGGAACTCGAAATGCACGTACAACTCGCCTATTTTTTATTTTCGAGAAACAGAGAAAAAATAAAATTCGGCGGCATCCAAGTGTTATGAGATTATCACACCCAGGGAGACACCGCAGGGGAATCAACTTTCTGTACAACAATAGGACTGTGACAGTTAACATGGAACAGGTACAAATTTCCGCGACGGCGCGCGGTAAATTATTCACCAGTGAATAAACCGCTTTTTCATGTGTGAAGTCAGAATACCAAAGTTAGTAAGCATGAAATTATCTTTTGGTTTACTATATTAGCATTCAAAATTTTACGTATCGGTTGTTAACATGCCAAAGGCCCGTAGAAGGTTCCCGAGAAAATGCAAGCGCACAAAGGGAAACGCTGGAGAGGACGTCGTAAACGGGATTACATCGACTGATGTTCATGCAAAGGCAAAGATACTGGAAGAAATGACAATAGCTGGGTAAGAAAAAAGAAATGTTGCACTGCTGATTCTAATTTTGTACAATCGATCTGCCTTTCAATTTCGTCTACTTCTCTTCGTCAATCTCCTCTGCTTGGACAGTTTCTTGCAACAGTATTTTAGCGCGGCTTGCGCTCATTTCGGCTTGCTCGCTGGCTTCGTGATCGCGATCGTTGTCGCGTTCATCCAGCAATTTTTCTTGATTGTAAAACGAACCCTTTGCCGCTTTCCGCTAATTTAGCGGCCCACTCTTTGTTGAAAGTGTTTTTCGCCTTCTTTCGCCTTCCAATAGCCGATGAAAACGGGCAAGATCGCTCTGTTTTCTTCAAAGACATCCGGCACTGATTATGGCGCGCGAATCGCGTTTCAACTCAGCCTGATCTTGATCTCATGTGACTTCTTGCCTCGACAATTAATTCATTTGACAGAAGTTGTCAACTCTCAATTAAGTAATTAATATCCAAAACAATCTTTCTCGCGCAATAACTAGCGGCAGATATAAGATTTTTTCGTGGAGTTTTTTTTTATCTTAAAGATTCCTCTAAGATTTATCCAACCGCTTATAAAAGTAAAATTATGCAAAATTGCAAATTTTCCCCTTACTGATACCTTAAAGTGAAGTGGGGCTATATTTCATCCCAGAAGCTCGAAAATAAGCGTTCAAAAACTGTTACCTTCTTCATTTCACTGCAAACCAAGGCCATCAGGAGTTAGTTTAGCGTCCCCGGGACAAGAAAATATGCCCCAAGGTCCGGGAAATTGAGCCGAGGTTGGTCAAAATCACGATGCCCCTAAAGTGGTCTCGGCTACTCTTTCTGTCTTAAAGTGAAGTGGGGCTATATTTCGGGCCAGAAGCCCGAAAGTGAGCGTTCAAAAAGTTTTGCTGTGTCCATTTCACTGCAAACCAAGGCCATCAGGGGTTAGTTTAGAGTCCTCGCGACTGAAAAATATTGCCCAAGTTCCGGGGAATCGAACCGAAGTTGATCAAAATCACGATGCGCGAAATGCGGTATCGGCTACTGTTTCAGTCTTAAAGTGAACTGGGGCTATATTTCGGCCCAGAAGCCCGAAAGTGAGCCTTCAAAAAGTTTTGCTGTGTTCTTTGACTGAAAAACAAGGCCATCACGAGTTAGTTTAGCGTCCCTGGGACTGGAAAATATTCCCCAAGTTCCGGTAAATCGAGCTGAAGTTGGTCAAAATCACGATGCTCCCAAAGCGGTCTCGGCTACCCTTTCAGTCTTAAAGTGAAGTGGGGCTATATTTCTGTCCAGAAGCTCGAAAGTGAGCGTTCAAAAAGTTTTGCTGTGTCCATTTCACTGCAAACCAAAGCTATCAAAAGTTAGTTTAGGGTCCCCGGGACTGGAAAATATTCCCCAAGTTCCGGGAAAGCGAGCCGAAGTTGATCAAAATCAGGATGCACGAAATGCGGTCTCGGCTACTGTTTCAGTCTTAAAGTAAAGTGTGCCTATATTTCGGCCCACAAGCTCGAAAGTGAGCGTTCAAAAAGTTTTACTGTGTCTATTTCACTGCAAAACAAGGCCATCAGGACTTAGTTTAGCGTCCAACGGACTGGAAAATATTCCCCAAGTTCCGGGAGATCCACCCGAAGTTTGTCAAAATCACAATGCGCGTAAGGTGGTCTCGGTTACTCTTTAAGTCTTAAAGTAAAGTCGGGCTTTATTTCGGGCAGGAAGCTCGAAGGTGAGCGTTCAAAAAGTTTTGCTCTGTCTATTTCACTGCAAACCAAGGCCATGAGGAGTTAGTTTAGAGTTGCTGGGACTGGAAAATATCCCCCAAGTTCCGGAATATCGACCGGAAGTTTGTCAAACTCACGATGCGAGCAAGGCGGTCTCGGCTACTCTTTCAGTCTTAAGTGAAGTGGGGCTATACCTCGGCCCAGAATCTCGAAAGTGTGCGTTCAAAAAATTGTGCTGTGTCCATTTCAATGCAAACCAAGGCCATCAGGAAATAGTTTAGAGTCCCCGGGACTGGAACATATCCCCCAAGTCGCGGGAATCGGAGCCGAAGGTGATCAAATTCATGATGCGCGTAACGTGGTGTCGGCTACTGTTTTAGTCTTAAAGTCAAGTGTGCCTATATTTCGGCCCACAAGCTAGAAAGTGAGCGTTCAAAAAGTTTTGCTGTGTCCATTTCACTTCAAAACAAGGCTATCAGGACTTAGTTTTGGGTCCCCGGGACTGGAAAATATTCCCCAAGTTCCGGGAAAGCGAGCCGAAGTTGATCAAAATCAGGATGCACGAAATGCGGTCTCGGCTACTGTTTCAGTCTTAAAGTAAAGTGTGGCTATATTTCGGCCCACAAGCTCGAAAGTGAGCGTTCAAAAAGTTTTGCTGTGTCCATTTCAATGCAAAGCAAGGCGATCAGGAGTTAGTTTAGAGTCCCCGGGACTGGAAAATCTCCCCCAAGTTCCGAGAAATCGATCCGAAAATGGTCAAAATCACGATGCGTGTAAGGCGATCTCGGCTACTCTTTCAGTCTTAAAGTGAAGTGGGGCTATATTTCGGCCCAGAAGCTCCAAAGTGGGCGTTCAAAAATTTATGCTCTGCGCATTTCAGTGCAAATTAGGGCCATCCGGAGTTAGTTTAGAGTCCCCCGGACTGGAAAATAACCCAAAAGTTCCGTGATATCGAGCTGAACTTGGTCTAACTCACGATGCGCGTGAGGCGGTCTCGGCTACTATTTCAGTCTGAAAGTGAAGTGGGATTCTATTTCGGCCCAGAAGCTACAAAGAGAGTGTTCAAAAAGCTTTCCTTTGTCCACTTCACTGAAAACCAAGGCCATCAGGAGGTAGTTTAGAGCCCGCGGAAATGGAATATATCCCACAAGTTCCGGGAACCCGACCTGAAGTTGGTCAAAATCACGATTTGCGCAAGGCGGTCTCGGCTACTCTTTCAGTCTTAAAGTAAAGTTGGGCTATATTTCGGTCCAGAAGCTCGAGAGTGAGCGTTTAAAAAGTTTCGCTGTGTCCATTTCACTGAAAACCAAGACAATCAGGAGTTAGTTTAGAGTCCCCGGGACTGGAAAATATCCCCCAAGTTCCGGCAAATCGAGCCCAAGTTGGTCAAAATCACGGTGCGCTTAAGGCGGTGTCGGCTACTCCTTCAGTCTTAAAGTGAAGTGGGGCTCTATTTCGGCCCACAAGCTCAAAGCTCAAAAAAAATTAGTGTCTATTTCACTGCAAACCAAGGCTATCAGTAGTTAGTTTAGAGTCCCCGGGAGTGGAATGTATTTCCCAAGTTCCGGAAAATCGAGAACACGTTGGTCAAAATCACGATGCGCGTAAGACGGTCTCGGCTACTCTTTCAGTCTTAAAGTGAAGTGGGACTATATTTCGGCCCAGAAGCTCAAAAGTGAGCGTTCAAAAAGTTTTGCTGTATCCATTTCAATGCAAACCAAGGCCATCAGGGGTTACTTAAGGGTCCTCGAGACTGGAAAATATCCCCCAAGTTCCGGTAAATCCAGCCGAAGTTGGTCAAAATCACGATGTGCGTAAGGTGGTCTCGGCTACTCTTTCAGTCTTAAAGTGAAGTGGGGCTATATTTCGGCCCAGAAGCTCGAAAGTGAGTGTTTAAAAAGTTTTGCTCTGTCACTTTCAGTGTAAACCAAGGCCATCAGAAGTTAGTTTAGAGTCCCTGGGACTGGAGAATATCCCCGAAGTCCCGGGAAATCGAGCCGAAGTTGATCAAATTCATGATGCGCGTAACGTGGTCTCGGCTGCTGTGTCAGTCCTAAAGTGAAGTGTGGCTATATTTCGGCCCACAAGCTAAAAAGTGAGCGTTCAAAAAGTTTTGTTGTGTCCATTTTACTTCAAAACAAGGCCATCAGCACTTAGTTTAGCGTCCAAGGGACTGGAAAATATCCCCCAAGTTCCGGGAAATCGACCCAAAGTTGGTCAAAATTACGATGGGCGTAAGGCGGTCTCGGCTACTCTTTCACTCTTAAAGTGAAGTGGAGCTATATTTCGGCCCAGAAGCTCAAAAGTGAGCGTTCAAAAAGTTTTGCTGTGTCCATTTTACTGCAGTCCAAGGACGTCGCGGGTCAGTTTAGAGTCCGCGGGACTGGAAAATATATCCCAAGTTCCGGGAAATTTAACCGAAGTTGGTCAAAATCAGGACGCGCGTACGGCGGTCTCGGCTACTCTTTCAGTCTTAAAGTGAATTGGGGCAATATTTCGCCCCAGAAGCTCGAAACTGAGTGTTTAAAAAGTTTTGCTGTGTCCATTTCACTGCAAAAAAAGGCCATCACGACTTAGTTTAGCGTCAAAGGAACTGGAAATATCCCCCAAGTTACGGGAAATCCACCCGAAGTTAGTCAAAATCACCATGCGCTTAAGGGGGTCTCGGCTACTCTTTCAGTCTTAAGGTAAAGTGCGCTTGGATTTAACTCCAGAAGCTCGAAAGTAAGGGTTCAAAAATTTTTGTGTCTATTTCACTCACATCTAAGACAATCAGGAGTGAGTTTAGAGACTTTGGGACTGGAAAATATCTCCCAAGTTTCGCCAGATCGAGCCGAAGATCCTCAAAATCACAATGCGCGTAAGGCGCTCCCACGTACTCTTTCAGTCTTAAAAAGAAGTAGGGCTATATTTCGGCCAGCAAGCTCGAAAGTGCGCGTTCAAAAAGTGTTCCTGTGTCCATTTCACTAGAAACCAAGCCCATCAGCAGTTAGTTTAGAGTCCCCGGGACTGAAAAATATCCCCCTATTTCCGGGAAATCGAGCCGAAGTATCCCAACATCACGATGCGCGTAAGGCGGTCTCGGCTACTCTTTCAGTCTTAAAGTTAAGTGGGGCTATATTTCGAGCCATAAGCTCGAAAGTGAGCGTTCAAAAAGTTTTGCTGTGTCCCTTTAACTGCAAACTAAGGCCATCGGAAGTTAGTTTAGCTTCCCCGGGAATTGAAAATATTCGCCAACTTCCGGGAAATCGAGCCGAACTTGGTCAAAATTACGATGCGCGTAAGGCGGTCTCGGCTACTCTTTCAGTCTTAAAGTGAAGTAGGGCTATATTTCATCCCAGAAGCTCGAAAATAAGCGTTAAAAAACTGTTACCTTCTTCATTTCACTGCAAACCAAGGCCATCAGGAGTTAGTTTAGACTGCTTGGGACTGGAAAATATCGCCCAAGTTCGGGGAAATCGAGCCGAAGTTTGTCAAAATCACGATGCGCGTAAGGCGGTCTCGGCTACTCTTTGATTCTTAAAGTGAACTAGGGCTATATTTCGGCCGAGAAGCTTGAAAGTGAAAGTTCAAAAAGTTTTGCTGTGTTCATTTCACTGCAAACCAAGGCCATCACGAGTTAGTTTAGACTGCTCGGGACTGGAAAATATCGCCCAAGTTCGGGGAAATCGAGCCGAATTTTGTTAAAATCACGATGCGCGTAAGGCGGTCTCGGCTGTTCTTTCATTCTTAAAGTGAACTCGGGCTATATTTCAGCCCAGAAGCTCGAAAGTGAAAGTTCAAAAAGTTTTGCTGTGTCCATTTCACCGGAAACCGAGTCACATCAGCAGATTGTTTACAGTGTCCGGGATATCAAAATATCCCCAAAGTCCCGGGAAATCCAGCCGAAGTTTGTCAAAATCACGATGCGCGTAAAGCAGTCTCGGCTACTCTTTTAGTCTTAAAGTGACGTGGCTGTATATTTCGGCCCAGAAGCTCGAAAGTGAGCGTTCAAAAAGTTTTCCTCTCTGAATTTAACTGAAAACCAAGGCCATCCTGAGTTAGTTTAGAGTCCGCGGGACTAAAAAATATCCCTTAACCTCTGGCAACTCATGCCGAAGTTGGTCAAAATCACGATGCGTCTAAGGCGGTCTCGGCTACTATTTCAGTCTTAAAGTGAAGTGGGGCTATATTTCGGCCCAGAATTTCGAAAGTAAGCGTTCAAAAAAATTTGCTGTGTCCATTTCACTGCAGACCAAGGCCATCAGGGGTTAGTTTAGAGTCCTTGGAACTTGAATATATCCCCGAAGTTTCCGGAAATCCAGCCGAAGTTGGTCAAAATCGCGATGCGCGTAAGACGGTCTCGGCTACTCTTTCCGTCTTAAACGAAAGTGGGGCTATATTTCGGCTCAGAAGCCCGAAGGGGAGCGTTGAAAAAGTTTTGCTCTCTCCATTTCAATGCAAACCAAGGCAATCAGGAGTTACTTTAGAGTCCCCGGTACCGGAAAATATTCCCCATTTCTTGGGAAATCGAGCCAAAGTTGGTCAAAATCACGATGCGCTTAAGGCGGTCTCGGCTATTCTCGGGCTATATTTCGGCCCAGAAGCTCGAAAGTGAAAGTTCAAAAAGTTTTGCTGTGTCCATTTCACCGCGAACCAAGCTACATGAGGAGATAGTTTACAGTCTCCGGGACATCAAAATATCCCCCAATTTCCGGGAAATCGAGCCGAAGTTTGTGAAAATCACGATGCGCGTAAGGCGGTCTCGGCTACTCTTTTAGTCTGAAAGTGAAGTAGAGCTATATTTCGGTCCAGAAGCTCGAAAGTGAGCGTTCAAAAAGTTTTCCTCTCTCAATTTCACTGAAAACCAAGGCTATCAGTAGTTAGTTTAGAGTCCCCGGGAGTGGAATGTATTTCCCAAGTTCCGGAAAATCGAGAACGCGTTGGTCAAAATCACGATGCGCGTAAGACGGTCTCGGCTACTCTTTCAGTCTTAAAGTGAAGTGGGGCTATATTTCGGCCCAGAAGCTCAAAAGTGAGCGTTCAAAAAGTTTTGCTGTGTCCATTTCAATGCAAACCACGGCCATCAGCGGTTACTTCAGAGTCCTAGGGACTGGAAAATATCCCCCAAGTTCCGGTAAATCCAGCCGAAGTTGGTCAAAATCACGATGTGCGTAAGGTGGTCTCGGCTACTCTTTCAGTCTTAAAGTGAAGTGGGGCTATATTTCGGCCAGAAGCTCGATAGTGAGTGTTTAAAAAGTTTTGCTCTGTCACTTTCAGTGCAAAGCAAGGCCATCAGAAGTTAGTTTAGAGTCCCCGGGACTGAAGAATATCCCCCAAGTCCCGGGAAATCGAGCCGAAGTTGATCAAATTCATGATGCGCGTAACGTGGTCTCGGCTACTGTGTCAGTCCTAAAGTGAAGTGTGGCTATATTTCGGCCCACAAGCTAGAAAGTGAGCGTTCAAAAAGTTTTGTTGTGTCCAGTTTACTTCAAAACAAGGCCATCAGGACATAGTTTAGCGTCCAAGGGACTGGAAAATATCCCCCAAGTTCCGGGAAATCCATTCGAAGTTCGTCAAAATTACGATGCGCGTAAGGCGGTCTCATCTACTCTTTCAGTCTTAAAGTAAAGGGGGGCTATATTTCTGCCCAGAAGTTCCAAAGTTGTGCTCTGTCCATTTCACTGAAAACCAAGGCCATCAGGAGTGACTGTAGAGTCCCTTTGACTGGAATATATCCCCCAAGTTTCGGGAAATGAACGCGAAATTGGTCAAAATCACGATTCGCTCAAGACGGTCTCGCCTACTCTTTCAGTCTTAAAGTAAAATGGGGCTCTATTTCGGCCCAGAAGCTCGAGAGTGAGCGTTCAAAAACTTTCGCTGTGTCCATTTCACTGCAAACCAAGACAAGCAGGAGTTAGTTGAGAGTCCCCGGGACTGGAAAATATCCCCCAATTTCCGGGAAATCAACCCGAAGTTTGTCAAAATCACGATGCACGTAAGGCGGTCTCGGCTACTCTTTCAGTGTTAAAGTAATGGGGGCCAATATTTTGGCCCAGAAGCTCGAAATTGAGTGTTCAAAAAGTTTTGCTGGGTCCATTTTACTGCAAACCAAGGCCATCGGGAATTCGTTTAGAGTCCTCCGAACTGGAATATATCCCCTTAGTTCCGGTAAATCGAGCCGAAGTTGCTGAAAGTCACGATGCACGTAAGGCGGTCTCGGCTACTCTTTCAGTCTTAAAGTGAAGTGGGGTTCTATTTCGGTCCAGAAGCTCGAAAGTATGCGTTCAAAAAGCTTTGCTGTGTCCATTTGACTGCAAACCAAGGCAATCAGGAGTTAGTTTAGAGTCCCCGGAACTGGAAAATATTCTCCAAGTTCCAGGAAATGGCGCCGAAGTTGATGAAAATTACGATGCGCGTAACGGGCTCTCGGTTATTCTTTCAGTTTTAAATTTAAGTAGGGCTATATTGCGGCACTGAAGCTCGAAGGTGAGCGTTCAGAATGTTTTGCTGTGTTCATTAAACTGCAAACCAAGGTCATCGGGAGTTAGTTTAGCGTCCCCGGGACTTTAAATTATTCGCCAACTTCCAGGAAATCGAGCAGAAGTGGCCCAAAATCACGATGCGCGTAAGGCGGTCTCGGCTACTCTTTCAGTCTTAAAATTAAGGGGGGCTATATTTCGACCTAGAAGCTCGAGACCGGGCGTGCGCTAATTTTACCTGTGTCCATTTCACTGACATCTTAGGCCATCAGGAGTTAGTTTAGAGTCCTTGGGACTGGAAAATATTGCCCAAATTCTACCAGATCGAGCCAAAGTTGCTCAAAATGACGATGCGCGTAAGGCGGTCTCGGCTACTCTTTCAGTCTTAAAATGAAGTGGGGCTATATTTCGGCCGAGAAGCTCAACACCGAGCGTGCGCTCCTTTTGCCTGTGTACATATCACTGAAAACTAAGTTCATTAGGAGTTAACATAGAGTCCTCGGGACTGGAAAATATTGCCCGAATTCCGGCAAATCGAGCCAAAGATGCTCAAAATCACGATGCGCCTAAGGCGGTCTCGGCTACTCGTTAACTCCGAAAAATGGGGCTATATTTCGGTTCTACAAGCTCGACACCGAGCTTGCTCTCCTTTTACCTGTGTCCATTTCACTAAGAACTAAGTCCATCAGGAGATAGTTTAGAATCCTCGAGACTGGAAGCTATCCTCCAAGTTTCGGCAAATTGAGCCATACTTTCTTAAAATTAGGATAGGCGTGCGGCAGTTTCGTTTACTCTTTCAGTCTTAAAATGAACTGGGGCTACATTTCGGCCTAGAAGCTCGACACCGAGCGTGCGCTCCTGTTACCTGTCACCATTTTACTGAAAACTAAGGCCATCAAGAGTTAGGGTAGAGTCCCCGGGACTGGAAAATATCCCCCAAGTTTTGGCATATCGAGCCATAGTGGCTAAAAATTTCGATGCGCTTAAGGCGGTTTCGTGTACACTTTCAGTCTTAAAATAAAGTGGGGCTATATTTCGGCCTACAACCTGGAAACCGAGCGTGCGCTCCTTTTACCTGTGTAAATTTCACTAAAATCCAAGGCATTCAGGAGTTAGTTTAGAGCTTCCGGGACTGGAAAATATCCCCCAAGTCCCAGGAAATAGGGCCGAAGTTCGACAAAATTGCCATGCGCGTAAAGGCGGTCCCGGCTACTCTTTCAGTCTTAAAGTGAAGTGGGGCTATATTTCGGCCCAGAAGCTCGAAAGCGAACGTTCAAAAAGTTTGGCTGTGTCCATTTCACTGAAAACCAAGGCCATCAGGAATTAGTTTGGACTGCCCGGGACTGGCAATTATCTCCCAAGGTCCGGGAAATCGAGCCGAAGTAGCCCAAAATCACGATGCGCGTAAGGCGGTCTCGGCTAGTCTTTCAGTCTTAAGGTGAAGAAGGGCTATGCTTCGGCCCAGAAGCTCAAAAGTGAGCGTTCAAAAAGTTGTGCTGTGTCCATTTCACTGCAAACCGAGCAAATCAGGAGTTAGTTTAGAGTCCCCGGTACCGGAAAATATCCCCCATTTCCCGGGAAATCGAGCCAAAGTTGGTCAAAATCACGATGCGCGTAAGGCGGTCCCGGTTACTCTTTCATTCTTAAAGTGAACTGGGGCAATATTTCCCCCCAGAAGCTCGAAAGTGAGCGTTCAAAAAGTTGTGCTGTGTCCATTTCATTCCAGAGCAAGGCCATCAGGAGTTATTTTAGAGTCCGCGTGACTGGAAATATCCCCCAAGTTCCGGGAAATCGAGCCGAAGTTGGTCAAAATTACGATGGGAGTAAGGCGGTCTCGGCTACTCTTTCACTCTTAAAGTGAAGTGGAGCTATATTTCGGCCCAGAAGCTCAAAAGTGAGCGCTCAAAAAGTTTGCTGTGTCCATTTTACTGCAGACCAAGGACCTCGGGGGTCAGTTTAGAGTCCCCGGGACTGGAAAATATTCCCCTATTTCCGGGAAATCGAGCCGAAGTATCTCAAAATCACGATGCGCGTAAGGCGGTCTCGGCTACTCTTTCAGTCTTAAAGTTAAGTGGGGATATATTTCGAGCCATAAGCTCGAAAGTGAGCGTTCAAAAAGTTTTGCTGTGTCCACTTAACTGCAAACTAAGGCCATCGAAAGTTAGTTTAGCTTCCCTGGGAATTGAAAATATTCGCCAACTTCCGGCAAATCGAGCCGAAGTTGGTCAAAATAACGATGCGCGTAAGGCGGTCTCGGCTACACTTTCAGTCTTAAAGTGAAGTAGGGCTATATTTCGGCCGGGAAGCAGAAAGTGAGCGTTCAAAAAAGATGCGCTGTGTCCATTTCACTGCAAACCAAGGCCATCAGCAGTTAGTTTAGAGTCCCCGGGACTGGAATATATCCCCGAAGTTCCGGGAAATCCAACGGAAGTTTGTCAAAATCACGATGCGCGTAAGACGGTCTCGGCTACTCTTTCAGTCTTAAAGTAAAGTGGGGCTATATTTCGGCCCAGAAGCTCGAAAGTGAACCTTTAAAAAGTTACGCTTTGTGCATTTAACTGCAAACGAAGGCCATTAGGAGTTAGTTGAAAGTCCCCCGGACTGGAAAATATCCCCCAAGTTCCGGGAAATCGAGCTGAACTGGGTCAAAATCACGATCCTCGTAAGGAGGTCTCGGCTACTATTTCAGTCTTAAAGTGAAGTACGGTTGTATTTCGGCCCAGTAGCTCGAAGCTGAGCGTTCAAAGAGTTTTCCTGCGTGAATTGCACGTCAAACCAAGGCCATCAGGAGTTAGTTTAGAGTCTCCGGGACTTGAAAATATCGCCAAAATGCTGGAAAATCGAGCGGAAGTTGCTTAAAATCACGATAAGCGTAAGGCGGTCTCGCCTACTCTTTCAGTCTTAAAGTGAAGTGGGGCTATATTTCATCCCAGAAGCTCGAAAATAAGCGTTCAAAGAGTGTTACCTTGTTCATTTCACTGCAAACCAAGGCCATCAGGAGTTAGTTTAGACTGCTCGGGACTGGAAAATATCGCCCAAGTTCGGGGAAATCGAGCCGAATTTTGTCAAAATCACGATGCGCGTAAGGCGGTCTCGGCTGTTCTTTCATTCTTAAAGTGAGCTCGGGCTATATTTTGGCCCAGAAGCTCGAAAGTGAAAGTTCAAAAAGTTTTGCTGTGTCCATTTCAGCGCAAACCAAGCCACATCAGGAGATAGTTTACAGTCTCCGCGACATCAAAATATCCCCCAAGTTCCGGGAAATCGAGCCGAATTTTGTGAAAATCACGATGCGCGTAAAGCAGTCTCGGCTACTCTTTTAGTCTTAAAGTGACGTGGCTGTATATTTTGGCCCAGAAGCTCGAAAGTGAGCGTTAAAAAAGTTATGCTGTGCCCAGTTCACTGTAAAGCAAGGCCCTCAAGAAGTAGTTTACAGTCCCCGTAACTGGAAAATATCCTCCAAGTTCCGCCAAATCGAGATGAAGTTGGGCAAAACAACGATTCGCGTAAGGCGGTCTCGGCTAGTCTTTGAGTCTGAAAGTGAAGTAGGGCTATATTTCGGTCCAGAAGCTCGAAAGTGAGCGTTCAAAAAGTTTTCCTCTCTCAATTTCACTGAAAACCAAGGCCATCATGAGTTAGTTTAGAGTCCCCGGGAGTGGAAAAAATCTTTTAAGTTTTGGCAACTCAAGCCGAAGTTGGTCAAAATCACGATGCGCCTAAGGCGGCCTCGGCTACTCTTTCAGTCTTAAAGTGAAGTGGGGCTCTATTTCGGCCCAGAAGCTCCAAAGTGAGGGCTGCAAAAAATTTGCTGTGTCCATTTCACTGCAAACCAAGGCCATCAGGAGTTAGTTTAGAGTCCCCGGGACTGCAATATATTTCCAAGTTCCGGAAAATCGAGAAGACGTTGCTCAAAATCACGATGCGCGCAAGACGGTCTTGGCTAGTGTTTCAGTCTTAAAGTGAAGTGGGGCTATATTTCGGCCCAGAAGCTCAAAAGTGAGCTTCAAAAAGTTTTGCTGTATCCATTTCAATGCAAACGAAGTCCATCAGGGGTTACTTAAGAGTCTTCGGGACTGGAAAATATCCCCCCAAGTTCAGGGAAATTTAGCCGAAGTTGGTCAAAATCACGGTGCGCGGTAGGCGGTCTCGCTTACTGTTTCAGTCTTAAAGTGAAGTGAGGCTTTATTCCTGCCCAGGAGCTTGAAAGTGAGCGTTCAAAAAATTTCCCTGTGTTTATTTTACTGGAAACCAAAGCCATCAGGAGCTAGTTTAGAGTCCCCGGGACTGGAAAATATCACCCAACTTCTGGGAAATCGAGCCGAAGTTGGTCAAAATCACGATTTGCGTAAGGTAGTGTCGGCTACTCTTTCAGTCTTAGAGTGAGGTGGAGCTATATTTCGGGCGAGAAGCCCGAAAGTGAGCGTTCAAAAAGTTTCGCTGTGTCCATTTCGCTGCAAACAAAAGCTATCAAAAGTTAGTTTCGGGTCCCCGGGACTGGAACATATCCCCCAAGTCCCGGGAATTGGAGCAGAAGTTGATCAAATTCATGATGCGCGGAACGTGGTCTCGACTACTGTTTCAGTCTTAAGGTCAAATGTGCTTATATTTCGGCCCACAAGCTCGAAAGTGAACGTTCAAAAAGTTTTGCTGTGTCCATTTCACTTCAAAACAAGGCCATCAGGGGTTAGTTTAGGGTCCCCGGGACTGGAAAATATTCCCCAACTTCCGGGAAAGCGAGCCGAAGTTGATCAAAATCACGATGCGCGAAATGCGGTCTCGGCTACTGTTTCAGTCTTAAAGTAAAGTGTGGCTATATTTCGGCCCATTAGCTCGAAAGTGAGCGTTCAAAAAGTTTTGCTCTGTCCATTTCAATGCAAAGCAAGGCGATCAGGAGTTAGTTTACAGTCCCCGGGACTGGAAAATATCCCCCAAGTTCCGAGAAATCGATCCGAAAATGGTCAAAATAACGATGCGCGTAAGGCGATCTCGGTTACTCTTTCAGTCTTAAACTGAAGTGGGGCTATATTTCGGCCCAGAAGCTCCAAAGTGGGCGTTCAAAAATTTATACTGTGCGCATTTCAGTGCAAACCAAGGCAATCCGGAGTTAGTTTAGAGTCCCCCGGACTGGAAAATATCCCAAAAGTTGCGTGAAATAGAGCTGAATTTGGTCTAACTCACGATGCGCGTGAGGCGGTCTCGGCTACTGTTTCAGTCTGAAAGTGAAGTGGGATTCTATTTCGGCCCAGAAGCTACAAAGAGAGTGTTCAAAAAGCTTTGCTTTGTCCATTTCACTGAAAACCAAGGCCATCAGGAGTTAGTTTAGAGCCCGTGGAAATGGAATATATCCCCTAAGTTCCGGGAAACCCACCCGAAGTTGGTCAAAATCACGATTTGCGCAAGATGGTCTCGGCTATTCTTTCAGTCTTAAAGTAAAGTGGGGCTATATTTCGGTCCAGAAGCTCGAGAGTGAGCGTTCAAAAAGTTTCGCTGTGTCCATTTCACTGAAAAGCAAGACAATCAGGAGTTAGTTGAGAGTCCCCGGGACTGGAAAATATCCCCCAAGTTCCGGCAAATCGAGCCGAAGTTTGTCAAAATCACGATGCACGTATGGCGGTCTCGGCTACTCTTTCAGTGTTAAAGTAATGGGGGGCTATATTTTGGCCCAGAAGCTCGAAATTGAGCGTTCAAAAAGTTTTCCTCTCTGAATTTAACTGAAAACCAAGGCCATCCTGAGTTAGTTTAGAGTCCGCGGGACTAAAAAATATCCCTTAACCTCTGGCAACTCATGCCGAAGTTGGTCAAAATCACGATGCGTCTAAGGCGGTCTCGGCTACTATTTCAGTCTTAAAGTGAAGTGGGGCTATATTTCGGCCCAGAATTTCGAAAGTAAGCGTTCAAAAAAATTTGCTGTGTCCATTTCACTGCAGACCAAGGCCATCAGGGGTTAGTTTAGAGTCCTTGGAACTTGAATATATCCCCGAAGTTTCCGGAAATCCAGCCGAAGTTGGTCAAAATCGCGATGCGCGTAAGACGGTCTCGGCTACTCTTTCCGTCTTAAACGAAAGTGGGGCTATATTTCGGCTCAGAAGCCCGAAGGGGAGCGTTGAAAAAGTTTTGCTCTCTCCATTTCAATGCAAACCAAGGCAATCAGGAGTTACTTTAGAGTCCCCGGTACCGGAAAATATTCCCCATTTCTTGGGAAATCGAGCCAAAGTTGGTCAAAATCACGATGCGCTTAAGGCGGTCTCGGCTATTCTCGGGCTATATTTCGGCCCAGAAGCTCGAAAGTGAAAGTTCAAAAAGTTTTGCTGTGTCCATTTCACCGCGAACCAAGCTACATGAGGAGATAGTTTACAGTCTCCGGGACATCAAAATATCCCCCAATTTCCGGGAAATCGAGCCGAAGTTTGTGAAAATCACGATGCGCGTAAGGCGGTCTCGGCTACTCTTTTAGTCTGAAAGTGAAGTAGAGCTATATTTCGGTCCAGAAGCTCGAAAGTGAGCGTTCAAAAAGTTTTCCTCTCTCAATTTCACTGAAAACCAAGGCTATCAGTAGTTAGTTTAGAGTCCCCGGGAGTGGAATGTATTTCCCAAGTTCCGGAAAATCGAGAACGCGTTGGTCAAAATCACGATGCGCGTAAGACGGTCTCGGCTACTCTTTCAGTCTTAAAGTGAAGTGGGGCTATATTTCGGCCCAGAAGCTCAAAAGTGAGCGTTCAAAAAGTTTTGCTGTGTCCATTTCAATGCAAACCACGGCCATCAGCGGTTACTTCAGAGTCCTAGGGACTGGAAAATATCCCCCAAGTTCCGGTAAATCCAGCCGAAGTTGGTCAAAATCACGATGTGCGTAAGGTGGTCTCGGCTACTCTTTCAGTCTTAAAGTGAAGTGGGGCTATATTTCGGCCAGAAGCTCGATAGTGAGTGTTTAAAAAGTTTTGCTCTGTCACTTTCAGTGCAAAGCAAGGCCATCAGAAGTTAGTTTAGAGTCCCCGGGACTGAAGAATATCCCCCAAGTCCCGGGAAATCGAGCCGAAGTTGATCAAATTCATGATGCGCGTAACGTGGTCTCGGCTACTGTGTCAGTCCTAAAGTGAAGTGTGGCTATATTTCGGCCCACAAGCTAGAAAGTGAGCGTTCAAAAAGTTTTGTTGTGTCCAGTTTACTTCAAAACAAGGCCATCAGGATATAGTTTAGCGTCCAAGGGACTGGAAAATATCCCCCAAGTTCCGGGAAATCCATTCGAAGTTCGTCAAAATTACGATGCGCGTAAGGCGGTCTCATCTACTCTTTCAGTCTTAAAGTAAAGGGGGGCTATATTTCTGCCCAGAAGTTCCAAAGTTGTGCTCTGTCCATTTCACTGAAAACCAAGGCCATCAGGAGTGACTGTAGAGTCCCTTTGACTGGAATATATCCCCCAAGGTTCGGGAAATGAACGCGAAATTGGTCAAAATCACGATTCGCTCAAGACGGTCTCGCCTACTCTTTCAGTCTTAAAGTAAAATGGGGCTCTATTTCGGCCCAGAAGCTCGAGAGTGAGCGTTCAAAAACTTTCGCTGTGTCCATTTCACTGCAAACCAAGACAAGCAGGAGTTAGTTGAGAGTCCCCGGGACTGGAAAATATCCCCCAATTTCCGGGAAATCAACCCGAAGTTTGTCAAAATCACGATGCACGTAAGGCGGTCTCGGCTACTCTTTCAGTGTTAAAGTAATGGGGGCCAATATTTTGGCCCAGAAGCTCGAAATTGAGTGTTCAAAAAGTTTTGCTGGGTCCATTTTACTGCAAACCAAGGCCATCGGGAATTCGTTTAGAGTCCTCCGAACTGGAATATATCCCCTTAGTTCCGGTAAATCGAGCCGAAGTTGCTGAAAGTCACGATGCACGTAAGGCGGTCTCGGCTACTCTTTCAGTCTTAAAGTGAAGTGGGGTTCTATTTCGGTCCAGAAGCTCGAAAGTATGCGTTCAAAAAGCTTTGCTGTGTCCATTTGACTGCAAACCAAGGCAATCAGGAGTTAGTTTAGAGTCCCCGGAACTGGAAAATATTCTCCAAGTTCCAGGAAATGGCGCCGAAGTTGATGAAAATTACGATGCGCGTAACGGGCTCTCGGTTATTCTTTCAGTTTTAAATTTAAGTAGGGCTATATTGCGGCACTGAAGCTCGAAGGTGAGCGTTCAGAATGTTTTGCTGTGTTCATTAAACTGCAAACCAAGGTCATCGGGAGTTAGTTTAGAGTCCCCGGGACTTTAAATTATTCGCCAACTTCCAGGAAATCGAGCAGAAGTGGCCCAAAATCACGATGCGCGTAAGGCGGTCTCGGCTACTCTTTCAGTCTTAAAATTAAGGGGGGCTATATTTCGACCTAGAAGCTCGAGACCGGGCGTGCGCTAATTTTACCTGTGTCCATTTCACTGACATCTTAGGCCATCAGGAGTTAGTTTAGAGTCCTTGGGACTGGAAAATATTGCCCAAATTCTACCAGATCGAGCCAAAGTTGCTCAAAATGACGATGCGCGTAAGGCGGTCTCGGCTACTCTTTCAGTCTTAAAATGAAGTGGGGCTATATTTCGGCCGAGAAGCTCAACACCGAGCGTGCGCTCCTTTTGCCTGTGTACATATCACTGAAAACTAAGTTCATTAGGAGTTAACATAGAGTCCTCGGGACTGGAAAATATTGCCCGAATTCCGGCAAATCGAGCCAAAGATGCTCAAAATCACGATGCGCCTAAGGCGGTCTCGGCTACTCGTTAACTCCGAAAAATGGGGCTATATTTCGGTTCTACAAGCTCGACACCGAGCTTGCTCTCCTTTTACCTGTGTCCATTTCACTAAGAACTAAGTCCATCAGGAGATAGTTTAGAATCCTCGAGACTGGAAGCTATCCTCCAAGTTTCGGCAAATTGAGCCATACTTTCTTAAAATTAGGATAGGCGTGCGGCAGTTTCGTTTACTCTTTCAGTCTTAAAATGAACTGGGGCTACATTTCGGCCTAGAAGCTCGACACCGAGCGTGCGCTCCTGTTACCTGTCACCATTTTACTGAAAACTAAGGCCATCAAGAGTTAGGGTAGAGTCCCCGGGACTGGAAAATATCCCCCAAGTTTTGGCATATCGAGCCATAGTGGCTAAAAATTTCGATGCGCTTAAGGCGGTTTCGTGTACACTTTCAGTCTTAAAATAAAGTGGGGCTATATTTCGGCCTACAACCTGGAAACCGAGCGTGCGCTCCTTTTACCTGTGTAAATTTCACTAAAATCCAAGGCATTCAGGAGTTAGTTTAGAGCTTCCGGGACTGGAAAATATCCCCCAAGTCCCAGGAAATAGGGCCGAAGTTCGACAAAATTGCCATGCGCGTAAAGGCGGTCCCGGCTACTCTTTCAGTCTTAAAGTGAAGTGGGGCTATATTTCGGCCCAGAAGCTCGAAAGCAAACGTTCAAAAAGTTTGGCTGTGTCCATTTCACTGAAAACCAAGGCCATCAGGAATTAGTTTGGACTGCCCGGGACTGGCAATTATCTCCCAAGGTCCGGGAAATCGAGCCGAAGTAGCCCAAAATCACGATGCGCGTAAGGCGGTCTCGGCTAGTCTTTCAGTCTTAAGGTGAAGAAGGGCTATGCTTCGGCCCAGAAGCTCAAAAGTGAGCGTTCAAAAAGTTGTGCTGTGTCCATTTCACTGCAAACCGAGCAAATCAGGAGTTAGTTTAGAGTCCCCGGTACCGGAAAATATCCCCCATTTCCCGGGAAATCGAGCCAAAGTTGGTCAAAATCACGATGCGCGTAAGGCGGTCCCGGTTACTCTTTCATTCTTAAAGTGAACTGGGGCAATATTTCCCCCCAGAAGCTCGAAAGTGAGCGTTCAAAAAGTTGTGCTGTGTCCATTTCATTCCAGAGCAAGGCCATCAGGAGTTATTTTAGAGTCCGCGTGACTGGAAATATCCCCCAAGTTCCGGGAAATCGAGCCGAAGTTTGTCAAAATTACGATGGGAGTAAGGCGGTCTCGGCTACTCTTTCACTCTTAAAGTGAAGTGGAGCTATATTTCGGCCCAGAAGCTCAAAAGTGAGCGCTCAAAAAGTTTTGCTGTGTCCATTTTACTGCAGACCAAGGACCTCGGGGGTCAGTTTAGAGTCCCCGGGACTGGAAAATATTCCCCTATTTTCGGGAAATCGAGCCGAAGTATCTCAAAATCACGATGCGCGTAAGGCGGTCTCGGCTACTCTTTCAGTCTTAAAGTTAAGTGGGGATATATTTCGAGCCATAAGCTCGAAAGTGAGCGTTCAAAAAGTTTTGCTGTGTCCATTTAACTGCAAACTAAGGCCATCGAAAGTTAGTTTAGCTTCCCTGGGAATTGAAAATATTCGCCAACTTCCGGCAAATCGAGCCGAAGTTGGTCAAAATAACGATGCGCGTAAGGCGGTCTCGGCTACACTTTCAGTCTTAAAGTGAAGTAGGGCTATATTTCGGCCGGGAAGCAGAAAGTGAGCGTTCAAAAAAATTGCGCTGTGTCCATTTCACTGCAAACCAAGGCCATCAGCAGTTAGTTTAGAGTCCCCGGGACTGGAATATATCCCCGAAGTTCCGGGAAATCCAACGGAAGTTTGTCAAAATCACGATGCGCGTAAGACGGTCTCGGCTACTCTTTCAGTCTTAAAGTAAAGTGGGGCTATATTTCGGCCCAGAAGCTCGAAAGTGAACCTTTAAAAAGTTACGCTTTGTGCATTTAACTGCAAACGAAGGCCATTAGGAGTTAGTTGAAAGTCCCCCGGACTGGAAAATATCCCCCAAGTTCCGGGAAATCGAGCTGAACTGGGTCAAAATCACGATCCTCGTAAGGAGGTCTCGGCTACTATTTCAGTCTTAAAGTGAAGTACGGTTGTATTTCGGCCCAGTAGCTCGAAGCTGAGCGTTCAAAGAGTTTTCCTGCGTGAATTGCACGTCAAACCAAGGCCATCAGGAGTTAGTTTAGAGTCTCCGGGACTTGAAAATATCGCCAAAATGCTGGAAAATCGAGCGGAAGTTGCTTAAAATCACGATAAGCGTAAGGCGGTCTCGCCTACTCTTTCAGTCTTAAAGTGAAGTGGGGCTATATTTCATCCCAGAAGCTCGAAAATAAGCGTTCAAAGAGTGTTACCTTGTTCATTTCACTGCAAACCAAGGCCATCAGGAGTTAGTTTAGACTGCTCGGGACTGGAAAATATCGCCCAAGTTCGGGGAAATCGAGCCGAATTTTGTCAAAATCACGATGCGCGTAAGGCGGTCTCGGCTGTTCTTTCATTCTTAAAGTGAGCTCGGGCTATATTTTGGCCCAGAAGCTCGAAAGTGAAAGTTCAAAAAGTTTTGCTGTGTCCATTTCAGCGCAAACCAAGCCACATCAGGAGATAGTTTACAGTCTCCGCGACATCAAAATATCCCCCAAGTTCCGGGAAATCGAGCCGAATTTTGTGAAAATCACGATGCGCGTAAAGCAGTCTCGGCTACTCTTTTAGTCTTAAAGTGACGTGGCTGTATATTTTGGCCCAGAAGCTCGAAAGTGAGCGTTAAAAAAGTTATGCTGTGCCCAGTTCACTGTAAAGCAAGGCCCTCAAGAAGTAGTTTACAGTCCCCGTAACTGGAAAATATCCTCCAAGTTCCGCCAAATCGAGATGAAGTTGGGCAAAACAACGATTCGCGTAAGGCGGTCTCGGCTAGTCTTTGAGTCTGAAAGTGAAGTAGGGCTATATTTCGGTCCAGAAGCTCGAAAGTGAGCGTTCAAAAAGTTTTCCTCTCTCAATTTCACTGAAAACCAAGGTCATCATGAGTTAGTTTAGAGTCCCCGGGAGTGGAAAAAATCTTTTAAGTTTTGGCAACTCAAGCCGAAGTTGGTCAAAATCACGATGCGCCTAAGGCGGCCTCGGCTACTCTTTCAGTCTTAAAGTGAAGTGGGGCTCTATTTCGGCCCAGAAGCTCCAAAGTGAGGGCTGCAAAAAATTTGCTGTGTCCATTTCACTGCAAACCAAGGCCATCAGGAGTTAGTTTAGAGTCCCCGGGACTGCAATATATTTCCAAGTTCCGGAAAATCGAGAAGACGTTGCTCAAAATCACGATGCGCGCAAGACGGTCTTGGCTAGTGTTTCAGTCTTAAAGTGAAGTGGGGCTATATTTCGGCCCAGAAGCTCAAAAGTGAGCTTCAAAAAGTTTTGCTGTATCCATTTCAATGCAAACGAAGTCCATCAGGGGTTACTTAAGAGTCTTCGGGACTGGAAAATATCCCCCCAAGTTCAGGGAAATTTAGCCGAAGTTGGTCAAAATCACGGTGCGCGGTAGGCGGTCTCGCTTACTGTTTCAGTCTTAAAGTGAAGTGAGGCTTTATTCCTGCCCAGGAGCTTGAAAGTGAGCGTTCAAAAAATTTCCCTGTGTTTATTTTACTGGAAACCAAAGCCATCAGGAGCTAGTTTAGAGTCCCCGGGACTGGAAAATATCACCCAACTTCTGGGAAATCGAGCCGAAGTTGGTCAAAATCACGATTTGCGTAAGGTAGTGTCGGCTACTCTTTCAGTCTTAGAGTGAGGTGGAGCTATATTTCGGGCGAGAAGCCCGAAAGTGAGCGTTCAAAAAGTTTCGCTGTGTCCATTTCGCTGCAAACAAAAGCTATCAAAAGTTAGTTTCGGGTCCCCGGGACTGGAACATATCCCCCAAGTCCCGGGAATTGGAGCAGAAGTTGATCAAATTCATGATGCGCGGAACGTGGTCTCGACTACTGTTTCAGTCTTAAGGTCAAATGTGCTTATATTTCGGCCCACAAGCTCGAAAGTGAACGTTCAAAAAGTTTTGCTGTGTCCATTTCACTTCAAAACAAGGCCATCAGGGGTTAGTTTAGGGTCCCCGGGACTGGAAAATATTCCCCAACTTCCGGGAAAGCGAGCCGAAGTTGATCAAAATCACGATGCGCGAAATGCGGTCTCGGCTACTGTTTCAGTCTTAAAGTAAAGTGTGGCTATATTTCGGCCCATTAGCTCGAAAGTGAGCGTTCAAAAAGTTTTGCTCTGTCCATTTCAATGCAAAGCAAGGCGATCAGGAGTTAGTTTACAGTCCCCGGGACTGGAAAATATCCCCCAAGTTCCGAGAAATCGATCCGAAAATGGTCAAAATAACGATGCGCGTAAGGCGATCTCGGTTACTCTTTCAGTCTTAAACTGAAGTGGGGCTATATTTCGGCCCAGAAGCTCCAAAGTGGGCGTTCAAAAATTTATACTGTGCGCATTTCAGTGCAAACCAAGGCAATCCGGAGTTAGTTTAGAGTCCCCCGGACTGGAAAATATCCCAAAAGTTGCGTGAAATAGAGCTGAATTTGGTCTAACTCACGATGCGCGTGAGGCGGTCTCGGCTACTGTTTCAGTCTGAAAGTGAAGTGGGATTCTATTTCGGCCCAGAAGCTACAAAGAGAGTGTTCAAAAAGCTTTGCTTTGTCCATTTCACTGAAAACCAAGGCCATCAGGAGTTAGTTTAGAGCCCGTGGAAATGGAATATATCCCCTAAGTTCCGGGAAACCCACCCGAAGTTGGTCAAAATCACGATTTGCGCAAGATGGTCTCGGCTATTCTTTCAGTCTTAAAGTAAAGTGGGGCTATATTTCGGTCCAGAAGCTCGAGAGTGAGCGTTCAAAAAGTTTCGCTGTGTCCATTTCACTGAAAAGCAAGACAATCAGGAGTTAGTTGAGAGTCCCCGGGACTGGAAAATATCCCCCAAGTTCCGGCAAATCGAGCCGAAGTTTGTCAAAATCACGATGCACGTATGGCGGTCTCGGCTACTCTTTCAGTGTTAAAGTAATGGGGGGCTATATTTTGGCCCAGAAGCTCGAAATTGAGCGTTCAAAAAGTTTTGCTGGGTACAGTTCACTGCAAACCAAGGCAATCAGGAGTTAGTTTAGAGGCCTCAGAACTGGAATATATCCCCTTAGTTCCGGCAAATCGAGCCGAAGTTGCTCAAAATCGCGATGCACGTAAGGCGGTCTCGGCTACTCTTTCAGTGTTAAAGTAATGGGGGGCTATATTTTGGCCCAGAAGCTCGAAATTCAGCATTCAAAAACTTTTGCTGGCTCCATTTTACTGCAAACCAAGGCCATCAGGAATTAGTTTAGAGTCCTCAGAACTGGAATATATCCCCTTAGTTCCGGCAAATCGAGCCGAAGTTGCTCAAAATCACGATGCACGTAAGGCGGTCTCGGCTACTCTTTCAGTCTTCAAGTGAAGTCGGGTTCTATTTCGGTCCAGAAGCTCGAAAGTATGCGTTCAAAATCTTTTTCTGTTTCCGTTTCACTGCAAACCAAGACCAGCACGAGTTAGTTTAGAGTCCCCGGGACTGCAAAATATTTCGCAAGTTCCGGGAAATCGAGCCCAAGTTGATCAAAATCACGATGCGCGAAACGTGGTCTCGGCTACTGTTTCAGTCTTAAAGTGAAGTATGGCTATATTTTGGCCCACAACCTCGAAAGTGAGCCTTCAAAAAGCTTTGCTGTGTCCATTTCACTGCAAAACAAGGCCATCGGCACCTAGTTTAGCGTCCAAGGGACTGGAAAATATCCCCCAAGCTCCGGGAAATCCACCCGAAGTTTGTCAAAATCACAATGCGCGTAAGGCGGTCTCGGCTACTTTTTCAGTATTAAAGTAAAGTGGGCTATATTTCGGCGCAGAAGCTTGAAGGTGAGCGTTCAAAAAGTTTTGCTGTCTCCATTTCACTGGAAACCAAGGCCATCAAGAGTTAGTTTAGAGTCCTTGGGACTGGAAAATATCCCCCAAGTTCCGGAATATCGACCCGAAGTTGGTCAAAATCACGATGCGCGCACGCCGGTCTCGGCTACTCTTTAAGTCGTAAGTGATGTGGGACTATATTTCGGCCTAAAAGCTCGAAAGTGTTCGTTCAAAAACTTGTGCTGTGTGAATTTCACTGCAAACCATGGCCATCAGGAGTTAGTTTAGAGTCCCCGGGACTGGAAAATATCCCCCAAGTTCCGGGAAATCAACCCGAATTTTCTCAAAATCACAATGCACGTAAGGCGGTCTCGGCTACTCTTTATGTGTTAAAGTAATGGGGGGCTATATTTAGGCCCACAAGCTCGAAAGTGAGCGTTCAAAAAGCTTTGCTGTGTCCATTTGACTGCAAACCAAGGCAATCAGGAGTTAGTTTAGAGTCCCCGGAACTGGAAAATATTCTCCAAGTTCCAGGAAATGGCGCCGAAGTTGATGAAAATGCGTAAAGGGCTCTCGGTTATTCTTTCAGTCTTAAATTTAAGTAGGGCTATATTGCGGCACTGAAGCTCGAAGGTGAGCGTTCAGAATGTCTTGCCGTGTTCATTAAACTGCAAACCAAGGTCATCGGGAGTTAGTTTAGCGTCCCCGGGACTTTAAGTTATTCGCCAACTTCCGGGAAATCGAGTAAAAGTGGCCCAAAATGACGATGCGCGTAAGGCGGTCTCGGCTACTCTTTCAGTCTTAAAATTAAGGGAGCTATATTTCGACCTAGAAGCTCGAGACCGGGCGTGCGCTAATTTTACCTGTGTCCATTTCACTGACATCTTAGGCCATCAGGAGTTAGTTTAGAGTCCTTGGGACTGGAAAATATTTCCCAAATTCTGGCAGATCGAGCCAAAGTTGCTCAAAATCACGATGCGCGTAAGGCGGTCTCGGCTACTCTTTCAGTCTTAAAATGAAGTTGGGCTATATTTCGGCCGAGAAGCTCAACACCGAGCGTGCGCTCCTTTTGCCTGTGTACATATCACTGAAAACTAAGTTCATCAGGAGTTAATATAGAGTCCTCGGGACTGGAAAATATTGCCCGAATTCCGGCAAATCGAGCCAAAGATGCTCAAAATCACGATGCGCGTAAGGCGGTCTCGGCTACTCGTTTACTCCGAAAATGAAGTGGGGCTATATATCGGTTCTACAAGCTCGACACCGAGCGTGCTCTCCTTTTACCTGTGTCCATTTCACTAAGAACTAAGTCCATCAGGAGATAGTTTAGAATCCTCGAGACTGGAAGCTATCCTCCAAGTTTCGGCAAATTGAGCCATACTTTCTTAAAATTAGGATAGGCGTACGGCAGTTTCGTTTACTCTTTCAGTCTTAAAATGAACTGGGGCTACATTTCGGCCTAGAAGCTCGACACCGAGCGTGCGCTCCTGTTACCTGTGACCTTTTTACTAAAAACTAAGGCCATAAAGAGTTAGGGTAGAGTCCCCGGGACTGGAAAATATCCCCCAAGTTTTGGCATATCGAGCCATAGTGGCTAAAAATTTCGATGCGCTTAAGGCGGTTTCGTGTACACTTTCAGTCTTAAAATAAAGTGGGGCTATATTTCGGCCTACAACCTGGAAACCGAGCGTGCGCTCCTTTTACCTGTGTAAATTTCACTAAAAACCAAGGCATTCAGGAGTTAGTTTAGAGCTTCCGGGACTGAAAAATATCCCCCAAGTCGCAGGAAATAGGGCCGAAGTTCGACAAAATTACCATGCGCATAAAGGCGGTCCCGGCTACTCTTTCAGTCTTAAAGTGAAGTGGGGCTATATTTCGGCCCAGAAGCTCGAAAGTGAACGTTCAAAAAGTTTGGCTGTGTCCATTTCACTGAAAACCAAGGCCATCAGGAATTAACTTAGAGTGCCCGGGACTGGCAATTATCTCCCAAGGTCCGGGAAATCGAGCTGAAGTAGCCCAAAATCACGATGCGCGTAAGGCGGTCTCGGCTAGTCTTTCAGTCTTAAAGTGTAGTAGGGCTATGCTTCGGCCCAGAAGCTCAAAAGTGAGCGTTCAAAAAGTTGTGCTGTGTCCATTTCACTGCAAACCGAGGAAGTCAGGAGTTAGTTTAGAGTCCCCGGTACCGGAAAATATCCCCCATTTCCCGGGAAATCGAGCCAAAGTTGGTCAAAATCACGATGCGCGTAAGGCGGTCCCGGTTACTCTTTCATTCCTAAAGTGAACTGGGGCAATATTTCCCTCCAGAAGCTCGAAAGTGTGCGTTCAAAAAGTTGTGCTGTGTCCATTTCACTCCAGAGCAAGGCCATCAGGAGTTACTTTAGAGTCCGCGTGACTGGAAAATATCCCCCAAGTTCCGGGAAATCGAGCCGAAGTTCGTCAAAATGACGATGGGCGTAAGGCGGTCTCGGCTACTCTTTCACTCTTAAAGTGAAGTGGAGCTATATTTTTTGCCAGAAGCTTAAAAGTGACCGTTCAAAAAGTTTTGCTCTGTCAATTTTACTGCAGACCAAGGACGTCGGGGGTCAGTTTAGAGTCCCCGGGACTGGAAAATATCCCCCAAGTTCCGGGAAATTTAACCGAAGTTGATCAAAATCACGACGCGCGTACGACGGTCTCGGCTACTCTTTCAGTCTTAAATTGAATTGGGGCAATATTTCGGCGCAGAAGCTCGAAACTGAGTGTTTGAAAAGTTTTGCTGTGTCCATTTCACTGCAAAACAAGGCCATTACGACTTAATTTAGCGTCAAAGGAACTGGAAATATCCCTCAAGTTACGGGAAATCCACCCGAAGTTAATCAAAATCCCGATGCGCTTAAGGGGGTCTCGGCTACTCTTTCAGTCTTAAGGTAAAGTGGGCTTAGATTTAACTCCAGAAGTTCGAAAGTAAGGGTTCAAAAATTTTTGTGTCTATTTCACTCACATCTTAGACAATCAGGAGTGAGTTTAGCGAATTTGGGACTGGAAAATATCTCCCAAGTTTCGCCAGATCGAGCCGAAGATCCTCCAAATCACAATGCGCGTAAGGCGCTCCCGCTTACTCTTTCAGTCTTAAAAAGAAGTAGGGCTATATTTCGGCCAGCAAGCTCGAAAGTGCGCGTTCAAAAAGTGTTCCTGTGTCCATTTCACTGGAAACCAAGCCCATCAGCAGTTAGTTTAGAGTCCCCGGGACTTGAAAATATCCCCCTATTTCCGGGAAATCGAGCCGAAGTATCCCAAAATCACGATGCGCGTAAGGCGGTCTCGGCTACTCTTTCAGTCTTAAAGTTAAGTGGGGCTATATTTCGAGCCATAAGCTCGAAAGTGAGCGTTCAAAAAGTTTTGCTGTGTCCATTTAACTGCAAACTAAGGCCATCGGAAGTTAGTTTAGCTTCCCCGGGACTTGAAAATATCGCCAAAATTCTAGAAAATCGAGCGGAAGTTGCTGAAAATCACGCCGCGTAAGGCGGTCTCGCCTACTCTTTCAGTCTTAAAGTGAAGTGGGGCTATATTTCAGCCGAGAAGCTAGAAAGTGACAGTTCAAAAAGTTTTGCTCTGTTCATTTCACTGCAAACCAAGGCCATCACGAGTTAGTCTAGACTCCTCGGGACTGGAAAATATCGCCCAAGTTCGGGGAAATCGAGCCGAACTTTGTCAAAATCACGATGCGCGTAAGGCGGTCTCGGCTACTCTTTCATTCTTAAAGTGAACTGGGGCTATATTTCGGCCCAGAAGCTCGAAAGTGAAAGTTCAAAAAGTTTTGCTGTGTCCATTTCACCGCAAACGAAGCCACATCAGCAGATTGTTTACAGTGTCCGGGACATCAAAATATCCCCCAAGTCCCGGGAAATCCAGCCGAAGTTTGTCAAAATCACGATGCGCGTAAAGCAGTCTCGGCTACTCTTTTAGTCTTAAAGTGACGTGGCTGCATATTTCGGCCCAGAAGCTCGAAAGTGAGCGTTCAAAAAGTTTTCCTCTCTCAATTTAACTGAAAACCAAGGCCATCGTGAGTTAGTTTAGAGTTCGCGGGACTAAAAAATATCCCTTAAGTTCTGGCAACTCAAGCCGAAGTTGGTCAAAATCACGATGCGTCTAAGGCGGTCTCGGCTACTATTTCAGTCTTAAAGTGAAGTGGGGCTATATTTCGGCCCAGAATTTCGAAAGTAAGCGTTCAAAAAAAAAATTGCTGTGTCCATTTCACTGCAGACCAAGGCCATCAGGGGTTAGTTTAGAGTCCTTGGAACTTGAATATATCCCCGAAGTTTCGGGAAATCCAGCCGAAGTTGGTCAAAATCACGATGCGCGTAAGACGGTCTCGGCTACTGTTTCAGTCTTAAACTGAAGTGGGGCTATATTTCGGCTCAGAAGCCCGAAGGGAAGCGTTGAAAAAGGTTTGTTCTCTCCATTTCAATGCAAACCAAGGTAATCAGGAGTTACTTTAGAGTCCCCAGTACCGGAAAACATTCCGCATTTCCTGGGAAATCGAGCCAAAGTTGGTCAAAATCACGATGCGCGAAAGACGGTCTCGGCTACTCTTTCAGTCTTAAACTGAAGTGGGGCTATATTTCGGCTCAGAAGCCCGAAGGGGAGCGTTGAAAAAGTTTTGTTCTCTCCATTTCAATGCAAACCAAGGCAATCAGGAGTTACTTTAGAGTCCCCGGTACCGCAAAATATTCCCCGTTTCCTGGGAAATCGAGCCAAAGTTGGTCAAAATCACGATGCGCGTAAGGCGGTCCCGGTTACTCTTTCATTCCTAAAGTGAACTGGGGCAATATTTCCCCCCAGAAGCTCGAAAGTGAGCTTCAAAAAGTTGTGCTGTATCCATTTCACTCCAGAGCAAGGCCATCAGGAGTTACTTTAGAGTCCCCAGTACCGGAAAACATTCCGCATTTCCTGGGAAATCGAGCCAAAGTTGGTCAAAATCACGATGCGCGTAAGACGGTCTCGGCTATTCTTTCATTCTTAAAGTCAGCTCGGGCTATATTTTGGCCCAGAAGCTCGAAAGTGAAAGTTCAAAAAGTTTTGCTTGTCCATTTCACCGCGAACCAAGCCACATCAGGAGATAGTTTACAGTCTCGGGGACATCAAAATATACCCCAAGTTCCGGGAAATCGAGCCGAAGTTTGTGAAAATCACGATGCGTGTAAAGCAGACTCGGCTACTCTTTTAGTCTTAAAGTGACGTGGCTGTATATTTTGGCCCAGAAGCTCGAAAGTGAGCGTTCAAAAAGTTATGCTGTGCCCATTTCACTGCAAAGCAAGGCCCTCAGGAAGTAGTTTACAGTCCCCGGAACTGGAAAATATCCTCCAAGTTCCGCGAAATCGAGACGAAGTTGGTCAAAATAACGATTCGCGTAAGGCCGTCTCGGCTAGTCTTTGAGTCTGAAAGTGAAGTAGGGCTATATTTCGGTCCAGAAGCTCGAAAGTGAGCGTTCAAAAAGTTTTCCTCTCTCAATTCCACTGAAAACCAAGGCCATCATGAGTTAGTTTAGAGTCCCCTGGAGTGGAAAATATCTTTTAAGTTCTGGCAACTCAGGCCGAAGTTGGTCAAAATCACGATGCGCCTAAGGCGGCCTCGGCTACTCTTTCAGTCTTAAAGTGAAGTGGGGCCCTATTTCGGCCCAGAAGCTCCAAAGTGAACGCTGCAAAAAATTTGCTGTGTTTATTTCACTGCAAACTAAGGCCATCAGGAGTTAGTTTAGAGTCCCCGGGACTGCAATATATTTCCCAAGTTCCGGAAAATTGAGAAGACGTTGGTCAAAATCACGATGCGCGCAAGACGGTCTTGGCTAGTCTTTCAGTCTTAAAGAGAAGTGGGGCTATATTTCGGCCCAGAAGCTCAAAAGTGAGCTTCAAAAAGTTTTGCTGTATCCATTTCAATGCAAACGAAGGCCATCAGGGGTTACTTAAGAATCTTCGGGACTGGAAAATATCCCCCCACGTTCAGGGAAATTTAGCCGAAGTTGGTCAAAATCACGGTGCGCGGTAGGCGGTCTCGCTTACTGTTTCAGTCTTAAAGTGAAGTGAGGCTTTATTCCTGCCCAGGAGCTTGAAAGTGAGCGTTCAAAAAGTTTCCCTGTGTTTATTTTACTGGAAACCAAAGCCATAGGGAGCTAGTTTAGAGTCCCCGGGACTGGAAAATATCACCCAACTTCTGGGAAATCGAGCCGAAGTTGGTCAAAATCACGATTTGCGTAAGGTAGTGTCGGCTACTCTTTCAGTCTTAGAGTGAAGTGGGGCTATATTTCGGGCCAGAAGCCCGAAAGTGAGCGTTCAAAAAGTTTTGCTGTGTCCATTTCACTGGAAACCACGGCCATCAGGGGTTAGTTTAGAGTCCCCAGGACTGAAAAATATGGCCCAAGTTCCGCGGAATCGATCCGAATTTGATCAAAATCACGATGTGCGAAATGCGGTATCGGCTACTGTTTCAGTCTTAAAGTGAAGTTGGGCTATATTTCGGGCGAGAAGCCCGAAAGTGAGCGTTCAAAAAGTTTTGCTGTGTTCATTTCACTGCAAACCAAGGCCATCAGGAGTTAGTTTAGCGTCCCCGGGACAAGAAAATATGCCCCAAGGTCCGGGAAATATAGCCGAGGTTGGTCAAAATCACGATGCCCCTAAAGTGGTCTCGGCTACTCTTTCTGTCTTAAAGTGAAGTAGAGCTGTATTTCGGGCAAGAAGGCCGAAAGTGACCGTTCAAAAAGTTTTGCTGTGTCCATTTCACTGCAAACCAGGGCCATCAGGGGTTAGTTAAGAGTCCCCGGGACTGAAAAATATTGCCCAAGTTCCGGGGAATCGAGCCGAAGTTGATCAAAATCACGATGCGCGAAATGCGATCTTGACTACTGTTTCAGTCTTAAAGTGAAGTGGGGCTATATTTCGGCCCAGAAGCCCGAAAGTGAGCGTTCAAAAAGTTTTGCTGTGTTCTTTGACTGAAAAACAAGGCCATCACGAGTTAGTTTAGCGTCCCTGGCACTGGAAAATATTCCCCAAGTTCCGGTAAATCGAGCTGAAGTTGGTCAAAATCACGGTGCTCCCAAAGCGGTCTCGGCTACCCTTTCAGTCTTAAAGTGAAGTGGGGCTATATTTCTGTCCAGAAGCTCGAAAGTGAGCGTTCAAAAAGTTTTGCTGTGTGCATTTCACTGCAAACCAAAGCTATCAGAAGTTAGTTTAGGGTCCCCAGGACTGGAAAATATTCCCCACGTTCCGGGAAACCCAGCCGAAGTTTGTCAAAATCACAAGGCGCGTAAGGTGGTCTCGGTTACTCTTTAAGTCTTAAAGTAAAGTGGGGCTTTATTTCGGCTACGAAGCTCGAAGATGAACGTTCAAAAAGTTTCGCTGCGTCCATATCACTGGAAACCCAGTTAATCAGGAGTTAGTTTAGAGTCCCCGGGACTGGAAAATATCCCCCAAGTTCCGGCAAATCGAGCCAAAGTTGGTAAAAATCACGGTGCGCTTAAGGCGGTGTCGGCTACTCCTTCAGTCTTAAAGTGAAGTGGGGCTATATTTCGGCCCAGAAGCTCAAAAGCGAGCGTTCAAAAAGTTTTGCTGTATCCATTTCAATGCAAACCAGGGCCATCAGGGGTTACTTAAGAGTCCTCGGGACTGGAAAATATCCCCCAAGTTCCGGTAAATCCAGCCGAAGTTGGTCAAAATCACGATGTGCGTAAGGTGGTCTCGGCTACTCTTTCAGTCTTAAAGTGAAGTGGGGCGATATTTCGGCCTAGAAGCTCGAAAGTGAGTGTTTAAAAAGTTATGCTCTGTCACTTTCAGTGCAAACCAAGGCCATCAGAAGTTAGTTTAGAATCCCCGGGACTGGAAAATATCGCCCAAGTCCCGAGAAATCCAGCCGAAGTTGATCAAATTCATGATGCGCGTAACGTGGTCTCGGCTACTGTGTCAGTCCTAAAGTGAAGTGTGGCTCTATTTCGGCCCACAAGCTAGAAAGTGAGCGTTCAAAAGTTTTGTTGTGTCCATTTGACTTCAAAACAAGGCCATCAGGATTTAGTTTAGCGTCCAAGGGTCTGCAAAATATTTCCCAAGTTCCGGGAAATCCATTGGAAGTTCGTCAAAATTACGATGCGCGTAAGGCGCTCTCGGCTACTTTTTCAGTATTAAAGTAAAGTGGGCTATATTTCGGCCCAGAAGCTTGAAGGTGAGCGTTGAAAAAGTTTTGCTGTCTCCATTTCACTGCAAACCAAGGCCATCAAGAGTTATTTTAGAGTCCTTGGGACTGGAAAATATCCCCCAAGTTCCGGAATATCGACCCGAAGTTGGTCAAAATCACGATGCGTGCACGACGGTCTCGGCTACTCTTTAAGTCGTAAGTGATGTGGGACTATATTTCGGCCTAAAAGCTCGAAAGTGTTCGTTCAAAAACTTGTGCTGTGTGAATTTCACTGCAAACCATGGCCATCAGGAGTTAGTTTAGAGTCCCCGGCACTGGAAAATATTCCCCAAGTTCCAGGAAAGGGAGCAGAAGTTGCTCAAAATCACGATGCGCGTAACCCGGTCTCGGCTACTGTTTCAGTCTTAAAGTGAAGTGTGGCTATATTTAGGCCCACAAGCTCGAAAGTGAGCGTTCAAAAAGTTTTGCTGTGTCCATTTGACTATAAACCAAGGCAATCAGGAGTTAGTTTAGAGTCCCCGGAACTGGAACATATTCTCCAAGCTCCAGGAAATGGCGCCGAAGTTGATGAAAATTACGATGTGCGTAACGAGCTCTCGGTTATTCTTTCAGTCTTAAATTTAAGTAGGGCTATATTGCGGCACTGAAGCTCGAAGGTGAGCGTTCAGAATGTTTTGCTGTGTTCATTAAACTGCAAACCAAGGTCATCGGGAGTTAGTTTAGCGTCCCTGGGACTTTAAATTATTCGCCAACTTCCGGGAAATCGAGCCGAAGTAGCCCAAAATCACGATGCGCGTAAGGCGGTCTCGGCTAGTCTTTCAGTCTTTTGCTGTGTCCATTTTACTGCAGACCAAGGATGTCGGGGTCAGTTTAGAGTCCCCGCGACTGGAAAATATCCCCGAAGTTCCGGGAAATTTAACCGAAGTTTTTCAAAATCAGGACGCGCGTACCGTGGTCTCGGCTACTCTTCAGTCTTAAAGTGAATTGGGGCGATATTTCGGCCCAGAAGCTCGAAACTGAGTGTTTAAAAAGTTTTGCTGTCTCCATTTCACTGCAAAACAAGGCCATCACGACTTAGTTTAGCGTCAAAGGAACTGGAAATATCCCCCAAGTTATGGGAAATCCACCCGAAGTTAGTCAAAATCACGATGCGCTTAAGGGGGTCACGGCTACTTTTTTAGTCTTAAGGTAAAGTGGGCTTAGATTTAACTCCAGAAGCTCGAAAGTAAGGGTTGAAAAATTTTTGTGTCTATTTCACTCACATCTTAGACAATCAGGAGTGAGTTTAGAGACTTTGGGTCTGGAAAATATCTCCCAAGTTTCGCCAGATCGAGCCGAAGATCCTCAAATTCACAATGCGCGGAAGGCGCTCCCGCCTACTCTTTCAGTCTTAAAAAGAAGTAGGGCTATATTTCGGCCAGCAACCTCGAAAGTGCGCGTTCAACAAGTGTTCCTGTGTCCATTTCACTGCAAACCAAGGCCATCAGGAGTTAGCTTAGAGTCTCCGGGACTGGAAAATATCCCCCTTTTTCCGGGAAATCGAGCCGAAGTATCCCAAAATCACGATGCGCGTAAGGCGGTCTCGGCTACTCTTTCAGTCTTAAAGTTAAGTCGAGCTATATTTCGGCCGAGAAGCTCGAAAGTTAGCGTTTAAAAAATGTGCTGTGTCCATTTCACTGCAAACCAAGGCCATCAGCAGTTAGTTTAGAGTCCCCGGGACTGGAATATATCCCCGAAGTTCCGGGAAATCCAACGGAAGTTGGTCAAAATCACCTTGCGCGTAAGACGGTCTCGGCTACTTTTTCAGTCTTAAAGTAAAGTGGGGCTATATTTCGGCCCAGAAGCTCAAAAGTGAACCTTTAAAAAGTTACGCTTTGTGCATTTAACTGCAAACCAAGGCCATCAGGAGTTAGTTGAAAGTCCCCCGGACTGGAATATATCCCCCAAGTTCCGGGAAATCGAGCTGAACTGGGTCAAAATCACGATGCTCCTAAGGAGGTATCGGCTACTATTTCAGTCTTAAAATGAAGTACGGTTGTATTTCGGCCCAGAAGCTCGAAACTGAGCGTTTAAAAAGTTTTCCTGCGTCCATTTCAAATCAAACCAAGGCCATCAGGAGTTACTTTAGAGTCCCCGGGACTTGAAAATATCGCCAAAATTCTAGAAAATCGAGCGGAAGTTGCTCAAAATCACGATGCGCGTAAGGCGGTCTCGCCTACTCTTTCAGTCTTAAAGTGAAGTGGGACTATATTTCATCCCAAAAGCTCGAAAATAAGCGTTCAAAAAGTGTTACCTTGTTCATTTCACCGCAAACGACGCCACATCAGCAGATTGTTTACAGTGTCCGGGACATCAAAATATCCCCCAAGTCCCGGGAAATCGAGCCGAAGTTTGTCAAAATCACGATGCGTCTAAGGCGGTCTCGGCTACTATTTCAGTCTTAAAGTGAAGTGGGGCCATATTTCGGCCCAGAATTTCCAAAGTAAGCGTTCAAGAAAATTTCCTGTGGCCATTTCACTGCAGACCAAGGCCATCTGGGGTCAGTTTAGAGTCCTTGGAACTTGAATATATCCCCGAAGTTTCGGGAAATCCAGCCGAAGTTGGTCAAAATCACGATGCGCCTAAGACGGTCTGGAATACTCTTTCAGTCTTAAACTGAAGTGGGGCTATATTTCGGCTCAGAAGCCCGAAGGGGAGCGTTGAAAAAGTTTTGCTCTCTCCGTTTCAATGCAAACCAAGGCAATCACGAGTTACTTTAGAGTCCCCGGTACCGGAAAATATTCCCCATTTCCTGGGAAATCGAGCCAAAGTTGGTCAAAATCACGATGCGCGTAAGGCGGTCTCGGCTATTCTTTCATTCTTAAAGTGAACTCGGGCTATATTTCGGCCCAGAAGCTCGAAAGTGAAAGTTCAAAAAGTTTTGCTGTGTCCGTTTCACCGCGAACCAAGCCACATCAGGAGATAGTTTACAGTCTCCGGGATATCAAAATATCCCCCAAGTTCCGGGAAATCAAGCCGAAGTTTGTGAAAATCACGATGCGCGTAAAGCAGTCTCGGCTACTCTTTTAGTCTTAAAGTGACGTGGCTGTATATTTTGGCCCAGAAGCTCGAAAGTGAGCGTTCAAAAAGTTATGCTGTGCCCATTTCACTGCAAAGCAAGGCCCTCAGGAAGTAGTTTACAGTCCCCGGAACTGGAATATATCCTCCAAGTTCCGCCAAATCGAGACGAAGTTGGTCAAAATAACGATTCGCGTAAGGCGGTCTCGGCTACTCATTCAGTCTGAAGTGAAGTAAGGCTATATTTCGGTCCCGAAGCTCGAAAGTGAGCGTTCAAAAAGTTTTCCTCTCAATTTCACTGAAAACCAAGGCCATCATGAGTTAGTTTAGGGTCCCCGGGACTGGAAAATATTCCCCAAGCTCCGGGAAAGCGAGCCGAGGTTGATCAAAATCACGATGCGCGAAATGCGGTCTCCGCTACTGGTTCAGTCTTAAAGTAAAGTGTGGCTATATTTCGGCCCACAAGCTCGAAAGTGAGCGTTCAAAAAGTTTTGCTGTGTCCATTTCACTGCAAAACAAGGCCATCAGGACTTACTTTAGCGTCCAAGGGGCTGGAAAATGTTCCCCAAGTTCCCGGAGATCCACCCGAAGTTTGTCAAAATCACAATGCGCGTAAGGCGGTCTCGGTTACTCTTTAAGTCTTAAAGTAAAGTGGGGCTTTATTTCGGCCAGGAAGCTCGAAGGTGAGCGTTCAAAAAGTTTTGCTCTGTCCATTTCACTGCAAACCAAGGCCATGAGGAGTTAGTTTAGAGCTCCTGGGACTGGAAAATATCCCCGCAGTTCCGGAATATCGACCGGAAGTTTGTCAAACTCACGATGCGAGCAAGGCGGTCTCGGCTACTCTTTCAGTCTTAAGTGAAGTGGGGCTATATTTCGGCCCAGAATCTCGAAAGTGTGCGTTCAAAAAATTGTGCTGTGTCCATTTCAATTTAAACCAAGGCCATCAGGAGTTAGTTTAGAGTCCCCGGGACTGGAACATATCCCCCAAGTCCCGGTAATTAGAGCCGAAGTTGATCAAATTCATGATGCGCGTAACGTGGTGTCGGCTATTGTTTCAGTCTTAAAGTCAAGTGTGCCTATATTTCGGCCCGCAAGCTAGAAAGTGAGCGTTCAAAAAGTTTTGCTGTGTCCATTTCACTTCAAAACAAGGCCATCAGGACTTAGTTTAGGGTCCCCGGGACTGGAAAATATTCCCCAAGTTCTGGGAAAGCGAGCCGAAGTTGATCAAAATCACGATGCGCGAAATGCGGTCTCGGCTACTGTTTCAGTCTTAAAGTAAAGTGTGGCTGTATTTCGGCCCGCAAGCTCGAAAGTGAGGGTTCAAAAAGTTTTGCTCTGTCCATTTCAATGCAAAGCAAGGCGATCAGGAGTTAGTTTAGAGTCCACGGGACTGGAAAATATCGCCCAAGTTCCGAGAAATCGATCCGAAAATGGTCAAAATCACGATGCGCGTAAGGCGATCTTGGCTACTCTTTCAGTCTTAAAGTGAAGTGGGGCTATATTTCTGCCAAGAAGCTCCAAAGTGGGCGTTCAAAAATTTATGCTGTGCGCATTTCAGTGCAAACCAAGGATATCCGGAGTTAGTTTAGAGTCCCCCGGACTGGAAAATATCCCAAAAGTTGCGTGAAATCGAGCTGAACTTGGTCTAACTCACGATGCGCGTGAGGCGGTCTCGGCTACTATTTCAGTCTGAAAGTGAAGTGGGATTCTATTTCGGCCCAGAAGCTACAAAGAGAGTGTTCAAAAAGCTTTCCGTTGTCCATTTCACTGAAAACCAAGGCCATCAGGAGGTAGTTTAGAGCCCGCGGAAATGGAATATATCCCCCAAGTTCCGGGAACCCGACCCGAAGTTGGTCAAAATCACGATTTGCGCAAGGCGGTCTCGGCTACTCTTTCAGTCTTAAAGTAAAGAGGGGTTATATTTCGGTCCAGAAGCTCGAGAGTGAGCGTTTAAAAAGTTTCGCTGTGTCCATTTCACTGAAAACCAAGACAATCAGGAGTTAGTTTAGAGTCCCCGGGACTGGAAAATATCCCCCAAGTTCCGGCAAATCGAGCCGAAGTATTTCAAAATCACGGTGCGCTAAAGGCGGTGTCGCCTACTCCTTCAGTCTTAAAGTGAAGTGGCGTTCTATTTCGGCCCACAAGCTCAAAGCTCAAAATAAATTACTGTGTCTATTTCACTGCAAACCATGTGCGTAAGGTGGTCTCGGCTACTCTCTCAGTCTTAAAGTGAAATGGGGCTATATTTCGGCCCAGAATCTCGAAAGTGGGTGTTTAGAAAGTTTTGGTCTGTCACTTTCAGTGCGAACCAAGGCCATCAGAAGTTAGTTTAGAGTACCCGGGACTGGACAATATCCCCCAAGTCCCGGAAAATCGAGCCGAAGTTGATCAAATTCATGATGCGCGTAACGTGGTCTCGGGTACTGTGTCAGTCCTAAAGTGAAGTGTGGCTATATTTCGGCCCACACGCTCGAAAGTGAGCGTTCAAAAAGTTTTGTTGTGTCCATTTGACTTCAAAACAAGGCCATCAGGACTTAGTTTAGCGTCCAAGGGACTGCAAAATATCCCCCAAGTTCCGGGAAATCCATTCGAAGTTCGTCAAAATTAAGATGCGCGTAAGGCGGTCTCATCTACTCTTTCAGTCTTAAAGTAAAGGGGGGCTATATTTCTGCCCAGAAGCTCCAAAGTTGTGCTCTGTCCATTTCACTGAAAACCAAGGCCATCAGGAGTTACTGTAGAGTCCCTTTGACTGGAATATATCCCCCAAGTTTCGGGAAATAAACGCGAAATTGCTCAAAATCACGATTCGCTCAAGACGGTGTCGCCTACTCTTTCAGTCTTAAAGTAAAATGGGGCTCTATTTCGGCCCAGAAGCTCGAGAGTGAGCGTTCAAAAACTTTCGCTGTGTCCATTTCACTGCAAACCAAGACAAGCAGGAGTAAGTTGAGAGTCCCCGGGACTGGAAAATATCCCCCAAGTTCCGGGAAATCAACCCGAAGTTTGTCAAAATCACGATGCACGTAAGGCGGTCTCGGCGACTCTTTCTATGTTAAAGTAATGGGGTGCTATATTTTGGCCCAGAAGCTGGAAATTGAGCGTTCAAAAAGTTTTGCTGGCTCCATTTTACTGCAAACCAAGGCCATCAGGAAGTAGTTTAGAGTCCTCAGAACTGGAATATATGCCCTTAGTTCCGGCAAATCGAGCCGAAGTTGCTCAAAATCACGATGCACGTAGAGCGGTCTCGGCTACTCTTTTAGTCTTCAAGTGAAGTGGGGTTCTATTTCGGTCCATAAGCTCGAAAGTATGCGTTCAAAAACTTTTTCTGTTTCCGTTTCACTGCAAACCAAGACCAGCACGAGTTAGTTTAGAGTCCCCGGCACTGGAAAATATTTCGCAAGTTCCGGGAAATCGAGCCGAAGTTGATCAAAATCACGATGCGCGAAACATGGTCTCGGCTACTGTTTCAGTCTTAAAGTGAAGTATGGCTATATTTCAGCCCACAACCTCGAAAGTGAGCCTTCAAAAAGCTTTGCTGTGTCCATTTCACTGCAAAACAAGGCCATCGGCACCTAGTTTAGCGTCCAAAGGACTGGAAAATATCCCCCAAGCTCCGCGAAATCCACCCGAAGTTCGTCAAAATCACGATGCGCGTAAGGCGGTCTCGGCTACTTTTTCAGTATTAAAGTAAAGTGGGCTATATTTCGGCCCAGAAGCTTGAAGGTGAGCGTTGAAAAAGTTTTGCTGTCTCCATTTCACTGCAAACCAAGGCCATCAAGAGTTAGTTTAGAGTCCCTGGGACTGGAAAATATCCCCCAAGTTCCGGAATATCGATCCGAAGTTGGTCAAAATGACGATGCGCGCGCGGCGGTCTCGGCTACTCTTTAAGTCGTAAGTGATGTGGGACTATATTTCGGCCTAAAAGCTCGAAAATGTTCGTTCAAAAACTTGTGCTGTGTGAATTTCACTGCAAGCCATGGCCATCAGGAGTTAGTTTAGAGTCCCCGGCACTGGAAAATATTCCCCAAGTTCCAGGAAAGCGAGCAGAAGTTGCTCAAAGTCACGATGCGCGTAACGCGGTCTCGGCTACTGTTTCAGTCTTAAAGTGAAGTGTGGCTATATTTAGGCCGACAAGCTTGAAAGTGAGGGTTCAAAAAGTATTGCTGTGTCCATTTGACGGCAAACCAAGGCAATCAGGAGTTAGTTTAGAGTTCCCGGAACTGGAAAATATTCTCCAAGTTCCAGGAAATGGCGCCGAAGTTGATGAAAATTACGATGCGCGTAACGGGCTCTCTGTTATTCTTTCAGTCTTGAATTTAAGTACGGCTATATTGCGGCACTGAAGCTCGAAGGTAAGCGTTCAGAATGTTTTGCTGTGTTCATTAAACTGCAAACCAAGGTCATCGGGAGTTAGTTTAGCGTCCCCGGGACTTTAAATTATTCGCCAACTTCCGGGAAATCGAGAAAAAGTGGCCCAAAATCACGATGCGCGTAAGGCGGTCTCGGCTACTCTTTATATCTTAAAATTAAGGGGGGCTATATTTCGACCTCGAAGCTCGAGACCGGGCGTGCGCTTATTTTACCACTGTCCATTTCACTGACATCTTAGGCCATCAGGAGTTAGTTTAGAGTCCTTGGGACTGGAAAATATTTCCCAAATTCTGGCAGATCGAGCCAAAGTTGCTCAAAATCACGCTGCGTGTAAGGCGGTCTCGGCTACTCTTTCAGTCTTAAAATGAAGTGGGGCTATATTTCGGCCGAGAAGCTCAACACCGAGCGTGCGCTCCTTTTGCCTGTGTACATATCACTGAAAACTAAGTTCATCAGGAGTTAACATAGAGTCCTCGGGACTGGAAAATATTGCCCGAATCCGGTAAATCGAGCCAAGATTCCCAAAATCACGATGCGCGTAAGGCGGTCTCGGCTACTCGTTTACTCCGAAAATGAAGTGGGTCTATATTTCGGTTCTACAAGCTCGACACCGAGCGTGCTCTCCTTTTACCTGTGTCCATTTCACTAAGAACTAAGTCCATCAGGAGATAGTTTAGAATCCTCGAGACTGGAAGCTATCCTCCAAGTTTCGGCAAATTGAGCCATACTTTCTTAAAATTAGGATAGGCGTACGGCAGTTTCGTTTACTCTTTCAGTCTTAAAATGAACTGGGGTTACATTTCGGCCTAGAAGCTCGACACCGAGCGTGCGCTCCTGTTACCTGTGACCATTTTACTGAAAACTAAGGCCATCAAGAGTTAGGGTAGAGTCCCCGGGACTGGAAAATATCCCCCAAGTTTTGGCATATCGAGCCATAGTGGCTAAAACTTTCGATGCGCTTAAGGCGGTTTCGTGTACACTTTCAGTCTTAAAATAAAGTGGGGCTATATTTCGGCCTACAACCTGGAAACCGAGCGTGCGCTCCTTTTACCTGTGTCCATTTCACTAAAAACGAAGGCATTCAGGAGTTAGTTTAGAGCTTCCTGGACTGGAAAATATTTCCCAAATCCAAGGAAATCAAGCGGAACTTCGACAAAATTACCATGCGCGTAAGGCGGTCTCGGCTACTCTTTCAGTCTTAAAGTTAAGTGGGCCTATGCTTCGGCTCAGAAGCTCGAAAGTGAACGTTCAAAAAGTTTGGCTGAGTCCATTTCACTGCAAACCGAGGAAATCATGAGTTAGTTTAGAGTCCCCGGTACCGGAAAATATCCCCCATTTCCCGGGAAATCGAGCCAAAGTTGGTCAAAATCACGATGCGCGTAAGGCGGTCCCGGTTACTCTTTCATTCTTAAAGTGAACTGGGGTAATATTTCCCCCCAGAAGCTCGAAAGTGAGCCTTCAAAAAGTTGTGCTGTGTCCATTTCACTCCAGAGCAAGACCATCAGGAGTTACTTTAGAGTCCGCGGGACTGGAAAATATCCCCCAAGTTCCGGGAAATCGAGCCGAAGTTGGTCAAAATTACGATGGGCGTAAGGCGGTCTCGGCTACTCTTTCCCTCTTAAAGTGAAGTGGAGCTATATTTCGGCCCAGAAGCTCAAAAGTGAGCGTTCAAAAAGTTTTGCTGTGTCCATTTTACTGCAGACGAAGGACGTTGGGGGTCAGTTTAGGGAAGCCGGGACTGGAAAATATCCCCCAAGTTCCAAGAAATTTAACAGAAGTTGGTCAAAATCAGGACGCGCGTACGGCGGTCTCGGCTACTCTTTCAGCCTTAAAGTGAATTAGGGCAATATTTCGGCCCAGAAGCTCGAAACTGAGTGTTTAAAAAGTTTTGCTGTGTCCATTTCACTGCAAAAAAAGGCCATCACGACTTAGTTTAGCGTCAAAGGAACTGGAAATATCCCCCAAGTTACGGGAAATCCACCTGAAGTTAGTCAAAATCGCGATGCGCTTAAGGGGGTCTCGGCTACTCTTTCAGTCTTAAGGTAAAGTGGGCTTAGATTTAACTCCAGAAGCTCGACAGTAAGGGTTCAAAAATTTTTGTGTCTATTTCACTCACATCTTAGACAATCAGGAGTGAGTTTAGAGACTTTGGGACTGGAAAATATCTCCCAAGTTTCGCCAGATCGAGCCGAAGATCCTCAAAATCACAATGCGCGTAAGGCGCTCCCGCCTACTCTTTCAGTCTTAAAAAGAAGTAGGGCTATATTTCGGCCAGCAAGCTCGAAACTGCGCGTTCAAAAAGTGTTCCTGTGTCCATTTCACTGGAAACCAAGGCCATCAGCAGTTAGTTTAGAGTCCCCGGGACTGGAAAATATCCCCCTATTTCTGGGAAATCGAGCCGAAGTATCACAAAATCACGATGCGCGTAAGGCGGTCTCGGCTACTCTTTCAGTCTTAAAGCTAAGTGGGGCTATATTTCGAGCCATAAGCTCGAAAGTGAGCGTTCAAAAAGTTTTGCTGTGTCCACTTAACTGCAAACTAAGGCCATCGGAAGTTAGTTTAGCTTCCCCGGGAATCGAAAATATTCGCCAACTTCCGTCAAATCGAGCCGAAGTTGGTCAAAATTACGATGCGCGTAAGGCGGTCTCGCCTACTCTTTCAGTCTTAAAGTAAAGTAGGGCTATATTTCGGCCGAGAAGCTCGAAAGTGAGCGTTCCAAAAAATGTGCTGTGTCCATTTCACTGCAAACCAAGGCCATCAGCAGTTAGTTTAGAGTACCCGGGACTGGAATATATCCCCGAAGTTCTGGGAAATCCAACGGAATTTGGTCAAAATCACGATGCGCGTAAGACGGTCTCGGCTACTCTTTCAGTCTTAAAGTAAAGTGGGGCTATATTCCGGCCCAGAAGCTCGAAAGTGAACCTTTGAAAAGTTACGCTTTGTGCATTTAACTGCAAACCAAGGCCATCAGGAGTTAGTTTAGAGTCCCCCGGACTGGAAAATATCCCCCAAGATCCGGGAAATCGAGCTGAACCGGGTCAAAATCACGATTCTCGTAAGGAGGTCGCGGCTACTTACTATTTCAGTCTTAAAGTGAAGTACGGTTGTATTTTGGCCCAGAAGCTCGAAACTGAGCGTTCAAAAAGTTTTCCGGCGTCCATTTCAAATGAAACCAATGCCATCAGGAGTTACTTTAGAGTCCCCGGGACTTGAAAATATCGCCAAAATTCTAGAAAATCGAGCGGAAGTTGCTCAAAATCACGATGCGCGTAAGGCGGTCTCGCCTACTCTTTCAGTCTTAAAGTGAAGTGGGGCTATATTTCATCCCAGAAGCTCGAAAATAAGCGTTCAAAAAGTGTTACCTTCTTCATTTCACTGCAAACCAAGGCCATGAGGAGTTAGTTTAGACTGCTCGGGACTGGAAAATATCGCCCAAGTTCGGGGAAATCGAGCCGAATTTTGTCAAAATCACGATGCGCGTAAGGCGGTCTCGGCTACTCTTTGATTCTTAAAGTGAACTGGGGCTATATTTCGGCCGAGAAGCTCGAAAGTGAAAGTCCAAAAAGTTTTACTGTGTCAATTTAACTGAAAACCAAGGCCATCATGAGTTAGTTTAGAGTCCGTGGGACTAAAAAATATCCCTTAAGTTCTGGCAACTCAAGCCGAAGTTTGTCAAAATCACGATGCGTCTAAGGCGGTCTCGGCTACTATTTCAGTCTTAAAGTGAAGTGGGGCTATATTTCGGCCCAGAATTTCGAAAGTAAGCGTTCAAAAAAATTTGCTGTGTCCATTTCACTGCAGACCAAGGCCATCAGGAGTTAGTTTAGAGTCCTTGGAACTTGAATATATCCCCGAAGTTTCGGGAAATCCAGCCGAAGTTGGTCAAAATCACGATGCGCGTAAGACGGTCTCGGCTACTCTTTCAGTCTTAAACTGAAGTGGGGCTATATTTCGGCTCAGAAGCCCGAAGGGGAGCGTTGAAAAAGTTTTGCTGTCTCCGTTTCAATGCAAACCAAGGGAATCACGAGTTACTTTAGAGTCCCCGGTACCGGAAAATATTCCCCATTTCTTGGGAAATCGAGCCAAAGTTGGTCAAAATCACGATGCGCGTAAGGCGGTCTCGGCTATTCTTTCATTCTTAAAGTGAACTCGGGCTATATTTTGGCCCAGAAGCTCGAAAGTGAAAGTTCAAAAAGTTTTGCTGTGTCCATTTCACCGCGAACCAAGCCACATCAGGAGATAGTTAACAATCTCCGGGACATCAAAATAGCCCCCAAGTTCGGGGAAATCGAGCCGAAGTTTTTGAAAATCACGATGCGCGTAAAGCAGTCTCGGCTACTCTTTTAGTCTTAAAGTGACGTGGCTGTATATTTTGGCCCAGAAGCTCGAAAGTGAGCCTTCAAAAAGTTATGCTGTACCCATTTCACTGCAAAGCAAGGTCCTCAGGAAGTAGTTTACAGTCCCCGGAACTGGAAAATATCCTCCAAGTTCCGCCAAATCGAGACGAAGTTGGTCAAAATAACGATTCGCGTAAGGCGGTCTCGGCTACTCTTTGAGTCTGAAAGTGAAGTCGGGCTATATTTCGGTCCAGAAGCTCGAAAGTGAGCGTTCAAAAAGTTTTCCTCTCTCAATTTCACTGAAAACCAAGGCCATCATGAGTTAGTTTAGAGTCCCCGGGAGTGGAAAATATCTTTTAAGTTCTGGCAACTCAAGCCGAAGTTGGTCAAAATCACGATGCGCCTAAGGCGGCCTCGGCTACTCTTTCAGTCTTAAAGTGAAGTGGGGCCCTATTTCGGCCCAGAAGCTCAAAAGTGAGCGCTGCAAAAAGTTTGCTGTGTCCATTTCACTGCAAACCAAGGCCATCAGGAGTTAGTTTAGAGTCCCCGGGACTGCAATATATTTCCCAAGTTCCGGAAAATCGAGAAGACCTTGCTCAACATCACGATGCGCGCAAGACGGTCTTGGCTAGTCTTTCAGTCTTAAAGTGAAGTGGGGCTATATTTGGGCCCAGAAGCTCAAAAGTGAGCTTCAAAAAGTTTTGCTGTATCCATTTCAATGCAAACGAAGGCCATCAGGGGTTACTTAAGAGTCTTCGGGACTGGAAAATATCCCCCCCCAGTTATGGGAAATTTAGCCGAAGTTGGTCAAAATTACGGTGCGCGTTAGGCGGTCTTGCTTACTGTTTCAGTCTTAAAGTGAAGTGAGGCTTTATTCCTGCCCAGGAGTTTGAAAGCGAGCGTTCAAAAAGTTTCTCTGTGTTTATTTGACTACAAACCAAAGCCATCAGGGGCTAGTTTAGAGTCCCCAGGACTGGAAAATATCCCCCAACTTCCGGGAAATCGAGCCGAAGTTGGTCAAAATCACGATTTGCGTAAGGTAGTGTCGGCTACTCTTTCAGTCTTAGAGTGAAGTGGGGCTATCTTTCGGGCGAGAAGCCCGAAAGTGAGCGTTCAAAAAGTTTTGCTGTCTTCATTTCACTGCAAACCAAGGCCATCAAGAGGTAGTTTAGTGTCCCCGGGACAAGAAAATATGCCCCAAGGTCCGGGAAATTGAGCCGAGGTTTGTCAAAATCATGATGCCCCTAAAGTGGTCTCGGCTACTCTTTCTGTCTTATAGTGAAGTGGGGCTATATTTCGGGCCAGAAGCCCGAAAGTGAGCGTTCAAAAAGTTTTGCTGTGTCCATTTCACTGTAAACCAAGGCCATCAGGGGTTAGTTTAGAGTCCCCAGGACTGAAAAAGATTGCCCAAGTTCCGGGGAATCGAGCCGAAGTTGATCAAAATCACGATGCGCGAAATGCGGTATCGGCGACCGTTTCAGTCTTAAAGTGAAGTGGGGCTATATTTCGGCCCAGAAGCCCGAAAGTAAGTGTTCAAAAAGTTTTGCTGTGTTCTTTGACTGAAAAACAAGGCCATCACGAGTTAGTTTAGTGTCCCTGGGACTGGAAAATATTCCCCAAGTTCCGGTAAATCGAGCTGAAGTTGGTCAAAATCACGATGCTCCCAAAGCGGTCTCGGCTACCCTTTCAGTCTTAAAGTCAAGTGGGGCTATATTTCTGTCCAGAAACTCGAAAGTGAGCGTTCAAAAACTTTTGCTGTGTGCATTTCACTGGAAACCAAAGCTATCAAAAGTTAGTTTAGGGTCCCCGGGACTGGAAAATATTCCCCAAGTTCCGGGAAAGCGAGCCCAAGTTGATCAAAATCACGATGCGCGAAATGCGGTCTCCGCCACTGTTTGAGACTTAAAGTAAAGTGTGGCTATATTTCGGCCCACGAGCTCGAAAGTGAGCGTTCAAACAGTTTTGCTGTGTCCATTTCACTGCAAAAAAGGCCATCAGGATTTAGTTTAGCGTCCAAGGGACTGGAAAATGTTCCCCAAGTTCCGGGAGATCCACCCGAAGTTTGTCAAAATCACAATGCGCGTAAGGTGGTCTCGGTTACTCTTTATGTCTTAAAGTAAAGTCGGGCTTTATTTCGGCCAGGAAGCTCGAAGGTGAGCGTTCAAAAAGTTTTGCTCTGTCCATTTCACTGCAAACCAAGGCCATCAGCAATTAGTTTGGAGTCCTCAGAACTGGAATATATCCCCTTAGTTCCGGAATATCGAGCCGAAGTTGCTCAAAATCACGATGCGCAAAACGTGGTGTCGGCTACTGTTTCAGTTTTAAAGTGAAGTATGGCTATATTTCGGCCCACAACCTCGAAAGTGAGGGGTCAACAAGCTTTGCTGTGTCTATTTCAATGCAAACCAAGGCCATCAGCAGTTAGTTTAGAGCTCCCGGGACTGGAATATATCCCCGAAGTTCCGGGAAATCCAACGGAAGTTGGTCAAAATCACGATGCGCGTAAGACGGTCTCGGCTACTCTTTCAGTCTTAAAGTAAAGTGGGGCTATATTTCGGCCCAGAAGCTCGAAAGTGAACCTTAAAAAGTTACGCTTTGTGCATTTAACTGCAAACCAAGGCTATCAGGAGTTAGTTTAAAGTCCCCCGGACTGGAAAATATCCCCCAAGTTCCGGGAGATCGAGCTAAACTGGGTCAAAATCACGCTGCTCGTAAGGAGGTCTCGGCTACTATTTCAGTCTTAAAGTGAAGTACGGTTGTATTTCGGCCCAGAAGCTCGAAACTGAGCGTTCAAAAAGTTTTCCTGCGTCCATTTCACATCAAAGCAACGCCATCAGGAGTTAGTTTAGAGTCCCCGGGACTTGAAAATATCGCCAAAATTCTAGAAAATCGAGCGGAAGTTGCTCAAAATCACGATGCGCGTAAGGCGGTCTCGCCTACTCTTTTAGTCTTAAAGTGAAGTGGGGCTATATTTCATCCCAGAAGTTCGAAAATAAGCGTGCAAAAAGTATTACCTTGTTCATTTCACTGCAAACCAAGGCCATCAGGAGTTAGTTTAGACTGCTCGGGACTGGAAAATATCGCCCAAGTTCCGGGAAATCGAGCCGAATTTTGTCAAAATCACGATGCGCGTAAGGCGGTCTCGGCTACTCTTTCATTCTTAAAGTGAACTGGGGCGATATTTCGCCCGAGAAGCTAGAACGTGAAAGTTCAAAAAGTTTTGCTGTGTTCATTTCACATCAAACCAAGGCCATCATGAGTTAGTTTAGACTCCTCGGGACTGGAAAATATGGCCCAAGTTCGGGGAAATCGAGCCGAATTTTGTCAAAATCACGATGCGCGTAAGGCGGTCTCGGCTACTCTTTCATTCTTAAAGTGAACTGGGGCGATATTTCGCCCGAGAAGCTAGAACGTGAAAGTTCAAAAAGTTTTGCTGTGTTCATTTCACATCAAACCAAGGCCATCAGGAGTTAGTTTAGACTCCTCGGGACTGGAAAATATGGCCCAAGTTCGGGGAAATCGAGCCGAATTTTGTCAAAATCACGATGCGCGTAACGCGGTTTCGGCTACTCTTTGATTCTTAAAGTGAATTGGGCTATATTTCGGCCCAGAAGCTCGAAAGTGAAAGTTCAAAAAGTTTTGCTGTGTCCATTTCACCGCGAACCAAGCCACATCAGCAGATTGTTAACAGTCTCCGGGACATCAAAATATCCCCCCAATTCCCCGGAAATCGAGCCGAAGTTTGTCAAAATCACGATGCGCGTAAAGCAGTCTCGGCTACTCTTTTAGTCTTAAAGTGACGTGGCTGTATATTTCGGTCCAGAAGCTCGAAAGTGAGCGTTCAAAAAGTTTTCCTCTCTCAATTTCACTGAAAACCAAGGCCATCATGAGTTAGTTTAGAGTCCCCGGGAGTGGAAAATATCTTTTAAGTTCTGGCAACTCAAGCCGAAGTTGGTCAAAATCACGATGCGCCTAAGGCGGCCTCGGCTACTCTTTCAGTCTTAAAGTGAAGTGGGGCCCTATTTCGGCCCAGAAGCTCCAAAGTGAGCGCTGCAAAAAAATTTGCTGTGTCCATTTCACTGCAAACCAAGGCCATCATGAGTTAGTTTAGAGTCCCCGGCACTGCAATATATTTCCCAAGTTCCGGAAAATCTAGAAGACGTTGCTCAAAATCACGATGCGCGCAAGACGGTCTTGGCTAGTCTTTCAGTCTTAAAGTGAAGTGGGGCTATATTTTGGCCCAGAAGCTCAAAAGTGAGCTTCAAAAAGTTTTGCTGTATCCATTTCAATGCAAACGAAGGCCATCAGGGGTTACTTAAGAGTCTTCGGGACTGGAAAATATCCCCCCAAGTTCAGGGAAATTTAGCCGAAGTTGGTCAAAATCACGGTGCGCGTTAGGGGGTCTCGCTTACTGTTTCAGTCTTAAAGTGAAGTGAGGCTTTATTCCTGGCCAGGAGCTTGAAAGTGAGCGTTCAAAAAGTTTCCCTTTATTTATTTGACTGCAAACCAAAGCCATCAGGAGCAAGTTTAGAGTCCCCAGGACTGGAAAATATCCCCCAACTTCCGGGAAATCGAGCCGAAGTTGGTCAAAATCACGATTTGCGTAAGGTAGTGTCGGCTACTCTTTCAGTCTTAGAGTGAAGTGGGGCTATATTTCGGGCGAGAAGCCCGAAAGTGAGCGTTCAAAAAGTTTTGCTGTCTTCATTTTACTGCAACCAAGGCCATCAGGAGTTAGTTTAGCGTCCCCGGTACAAGAAAATATGCCCCAAGGTCCGGGAAATTGAGCCGAGGTTGGTCAAAACCACGATGCCCCTAAAGTGGTGTCGGCTACTCTTTCTGTCTTAAAGTGAAGTGGGGCTATATTTCGGGCCAGAATCCCGAAAGTGAGCGTTCAAAAAGTTTTGCTGTGTGCATTTCACTGCAAACCAAGGCCATCAGGGGTTAGTTTAGAGTCGCCGGGACTGAAAAAGATTCCCCAAGTTCCGGGGAATCGAGCCGAAGTTGATCAAAATCACGATGCGCGAAATGCGGTATCGGCTACTCTTTCAGTCTTAAAGTGAAGTGGGGCTATATTTCGGCCCAGAAGCCCGAAAGGGAGCGTTCAAAAAGTTTTGCTGTGTTCTTTGATTTAAAAACAAGGCCATCACGAGTTAGTTTAGCGTCCCTGGGACTGGAAAATATTCCCCAAGTTCCGGTAAATCAAGCTGAAGTTGGTCAAAATCACGATGCTCCCAAAGCGGTCTCGGCTATCCTTTCAGCGTTAAAGTGAAGTGGGGCTATATTTCTGTCCAGAAGCTCGAAAGTGAGCGTTCAAAAAGTTTTGCTGTGTGCATTTCACTGCAAACCAAAGCTATAAAAATTTAAGTTAGGGTAACGTGGTCTCGGTTACTCTTTAAGTCTTAAAGTAAAGTGGGGCTTTATTTCGGCTACGAAGCTCGAGGGTGAGCGTTCAAAAAGTTTTCCTCTGTCCATTTCACTGCAAACCAAGGCCACGAGGAGTTAGTTTAGAGCTCCTGGGACTAGAAAATATCCCCCAAGTTCTGGAATATCGACCGGAAGTTTTTCAAACTCACGATGCGAGCAAGGCGGTCTCGCTTACTCTTTCAGTCTTAAGTGAAGTGGGGCTATATTTCGGCCCAGAATCTCAAAAGTGTGCGTTCAAAAAATTGTGCTGTGTCCATTTCAATTTAAACCAAGGCCTTCAGGACTTAGTTTAGAGTCCCCGGGACTGGAACATATCCCCCAAGTCCCGGGAATTGGAGCCAAAGTTAATCAAATTCATGATGCGCGTAACGTGGTGTCGGCTACTGTTTCAGTCTTAAAGTCAAGTGTGCCTATATTTCGGCCCACAAGCTAGAAAGTGAGCGTTCAAAAAGTTTTGCTGTGTCCATTTCACTTCAAAACAAGGACATCAGGACTTAGTTTAGGGTCCCCGGGACTGGAAAATATTCCCCAAGTTCCGGGAAAGCGAGCCGAAGTTGATCAAAATCAGGATGCACGAAATGCGGTCTCGGCTACTGTTTCAGTCTTAAAGTAAAGTATGGCTATATTTCGGCCCACAAGCTCGAAAGTGAGCGTTCAAAAAGTTTTGCTCTGTCCATTTCAATGCAAAGCAAGGCGATCAGGAGTTAGTTTAGAGTCCCCGGGACTGGAAAATATGCCCCAATTTCCGAGAAATCGATCCGAAAATGGTCAAAATCACGATGCGCGTAAGGCGATCTTGGCTACTCTTTCAGTCTTAAAGTGGAGTGGGGCTATATTTCGGCCCAGAAGCTCCAAAGTGGGCGTTCAAAAATTTATGCTGTGCGCATTTCAGTGCAAACCAAGGATATCCGGAGTTAGTTTAGAGTCCCCCGGACTGGAAAATATCCCAAAAGTTGCGTGAAATCGAGCTGAACTTGGTCTAACTCACGATGCGCGTGAGGCGGTCTCGGCTACTATTTCAGTCTGAAAGTGAAGTGGGATTCTATTTCGGCCCAGAAGCTACAAAGAGAGTGTTCAAAAAGCTTCCCTTTGTCCATTTCACTGAAAACCAAGGCCATCAGGAGTTAGTTTAGAGCCCGCGGAAATGGAATATATCCCGAAGTTGGTCAAAATCACGATTTGCGCAAGACGGTCTCGGCTACACTTTCAGTCTTAAAGTGAAGTGGGGCTATATTTCGGCCCAGAAGCTTAAAAGTGAGCGTTCAAAAAGGTTTCCTGTATCCATTTCAATGCAAACCAAGGCCATCAGGGGTTACTTAAGAGTCCTCGGGACTGGAAAATATCCCCCAAGTTCCGGTAAATCGAGCCGAAGTTGGTCAAAATCACGATGTGCGTAAGGCGGTGTCGGCTACTCCTTCAGTCTTAAAGTGAAGTGGGGCTATATTTCGGCCTAGAAGCTCGAAAGTGAGTGTTTAAAAAGTTTTGCTCTGTGACTTTCAGTGCAAACCAAGGCCATCAGAAGTTAGTTTAGAGTCCCCGGGACTGGACAATATCCCCCAAGTCCCGGGAAATCGAGCCGAAGTTGATCAAATTCATGATGCGCGTAACGTGGTCTCGGCTACTGTGTCAGTCCTAAAGTGAAGTGTGGCTATATTTCGGCCCACAAGCTCGAAAGTGAGCTTCATAAAGTTTTGTTGTGTCCATTTTACTTCAAAACAAAGCCATCAGGACTTAGTTTAGCGTCCAAGGGACTGCAAAATATCCCCCAAGTTCCGGGAAATCCATTCCAAGTTCGTCAAAATTATGATGCGCGTAAGGCGGTCTCATCTACTCTTTCAGTCTTAAAGTAAAGTGGGGCTATATTTCTGCCTAGAAGCTCCAAAGTTGTGCTGTGTCCATTTCACTCAAAAACCAAGGCCATCAGGAGTTACTGTAGAGTCCCTTTGACTGGAGTATATCCCCCAAGTCTCGGGAAATAAACGCAAAATATGTCTAATCACGATTCGCTCAAGACGGTCTCGCCTACTCTTTCAGTCTTAAAGTAAAATGGGGCTCTATTTCGGCGCAGAAGCTCGAGAGTGAGCGTTCAAAAACTTTCGCTGTGTCCATTTCACTGCAAACCAAGACAAGGAGGAGTTAGTTGAGAGTCCCCGAGACTGCAAAATATCCCCCAAGTTCCGGGAAATCAACCCGAAGTTTGTCAAAATCACGATGCACGTAAGGCGGTCTCGGCTACTCTTTCAGTGTTAAAGTAATGGGGGACTATATTTTGGCCCAGAAGCTCGAAATTGAGTGTTCAAAAAGTTTTGCTGGGTCCATTTTACTGCAAACCAAGGCCATCAGGAATTAGTTTAGAGTCCTCAGAACTGGAATATATCCCCTTAGTTCCGGCAAATCGAGCGGAAGTTGCTCAAAATCACGATGCACGTAAGGCGGTCTCGGCTACTCTTTCAGTCTTCAAGTGAAGTGGGGTTCTATTTCGGTCCAGAAGCTCGAAAGTATGCGTTCAAAAACTTTTTCTGTTTCCGTTTCACTGCAAACCAAGACCAGCACGAGTTAGTTTAGAGTCCCCAGGACTGGAAAATATTTCGCAAGTTCCGGGAAATCGAGCCGAAGTTGATCAAAATCACGATGCGCGAAACGTGGTCTCGGCTACTGTTTCATACTTAAAGTGAAGTATGGCTATATTTCTTTCCACAACCTCGAAAGTGAGCCTTCAAAAAGCTTTGCTGTGTCCATTTCACTGCAAAACAAGGCCATCGGCACCTAGTTTAGCGTCCAAAAGACTGGAAAATATCCCCTAAGCTCCGGGAAATCCACCCGAAGTTTGTCAAAATCACGATGCGCGTAAGGCCGTCTCGGCTACTTTTTCAGTATTAAAGTAAAGTGGGCTATATTTCGGCCCAGAAGCTTGAAGGTGAGCGTTCAAAAAATTTTGCTGTCTCCATTTCACTACAAACCAAGGCCATCAAGAGTTAGTTTAGAGTCCCTGGGACCGGAAAATATCCCCCAAGTTCCGGAATATCGACCCGAAGTCGGTAAAAATCACGATGCGCGCACGCCGGTCTCGGCTACTCTTTAAGTCGTAAGTGATGTGGAACTATATTTCGGCCTAAAAGCTCGAAAGTGTTCGTTCAAAAACTTGTGCTGTGTGAATTTCACTGCAAACCATGGCCATCAGGAGTTAGTTTAGAGTCCCCGGGACTGGAAAATATTCCCCAAGTTGCAGGAAAGCGAGCAGAAGTTGCTCAAAATCATGATGCGCGTATCGCGGTCTCGGCTACTGTTTCAGTCTTAAAGTGAAGTGTGGCTATATTTAGGCCCACAAGCTCGAAAGTGAGCGTTCATAAAGTTTTGCTGTGTCCATTTCACTGCAAACGAAGGCAATCAGGAGTTAGTTTGGAGTCCCCGGAACTGGAAAATATTCTCCAAGTTCCAGGAAATGGCGCCGAAGTTGATGAAAATTACGATGCGCGTAACGGGCTCTCGGTTATTCTTTGAGTCTTAAATTTAAGTAGGGCTATATTGCGGCACTGAAGCTCGAAGGTGAGCGTTCAGAATGTTTTTCTGTGTTCATTAAACTGTAAAGCAAGGTCATCGGGAGTTAGTTTAGCGTCCCCGGGACTTTAAATTATTCGCCAACTTCCGGGAAATCGAGCAAAAGCGGCCCAAAATCACGATGCGCGTAAGGCGGTCTCGGCTACTCTTTCCGTCTTAAAATTAAGGGGGCTATATTTCGACCTAGAAGCTCGAGACCGGGCGTGCGCTAATTTTACCTGTGTCCATTTCACTGACATCTTAGGCCAGCAGGAAAGAGTTTATAGTCCTTGGGACTGGAAAATATTTCCCAAATTCTGGCAGATCGAGCCAAAGTGTGTCAAAATCACGATGCGCGTAAGGCGGTCTCGGCTACTCTTTCAGTCTTAAAATGAAGTAGGGCTATATTTCGGCCGAGAAGCTCAACACCGAGCGTGCGCTCCTTTTGCCTGTGTACATATCACTGAAAACTAAGTTCATCAAGAGTTAACATAGAGTCCTCGAGACTGGAAAATATTGCCCGAATTCCGGCAAATCGAGCCAAAGATGCTCAAAATCACGATGCGCCTAAGGCGGTCTCGGCTACTCGTTTACTCCGAAAATGAAGTGGGGCTATATTTCGGTTCTACAAGCTCGACACCGAGCGTGCTCTCCTTTTACCTGTGTCCATTTCACTAGGAACTAAGTCCATCAGGAGATAGTTTAGAATCCTCGAGACTGGAAGCTATCCTCCAAGTTTCGGCAAATTGAGCCATACTTTCTTAAAATTAGGATAGGCGTACGGCAGTTTCGTTTACTCTTTCAGTCTTAAAATGAACTGGGGCTACATTTCGGCCTAGAAGCTCGACACCGAGCGTGCGCTCCTGTTACCTGTGACCATTTTACTGAAAACTAAGGCCATCAAGAGTTAGGGTAGAGTCCCCGGGACTGGAAAATATCCCCCAAGTTTTGGCATATCGAGCCATAGTGGCTAAAAATTTCGATGCGCTTAAGGCGGTTTCGTGTACACTTTCAGTCTTAAAATAAAGTGGGGCTATATTTCGCCTACAACCTGGAAACCGAGCGTGCGCTCATTTTACTTGTGTCTATTTCACTAAAAACCAAGGCATTCAGGAGTTAGTTTAGAGCTTCCGGGACTGGAAAATATCCCCCAAGTCCCAGGAAATCAAGCCGAAGTTCGACAAAATTACCATGCGCGTAAGGCGGTCCCGGCTACTCTTTCAGTCTTAAAGTGAAGTGGGGCTATATTTTGGCCCGGAAGCTCGAAACTGAACGTTCAAAAAGTTTGGCTGTGTCCATTTCACTCAAAACCAAGGCCATCAGGAGTTAGTTTAGAGTGCCCGGGACTGGGATATATCTGCCAAGTTCTGGGAAATCGAACCGAAGTAGCCCAAATTCACGATGCCCGTAAGGCGGTCTCGGCTAGTCTTTCAGTCTTAAAGTGACGTAGGGCTATGCTTCGGCCCAGAAGCTCAAACGTGAGCGTTCAAAAAGTTGTGCTGTGTCCATTTCACTGGAAACCGAGGCAATCAGGAGTTAGTTTAGAGTCCCCGGTACCGGAAAATATCTCCCATTTCCCGGGAAATCGAGCCAAAGTTGGTCAAAATCACGATGCGCGTAAGGCGGTCCCGGTTACTCTTTCATTCTTAAAGTGAACTGGGGCAATATTTTCCCCCAGAAGCTCGAAAGTGAGCGTTCAAAACGTTGTGCTGTGTCCATTTCACTCCAGAGCAAGGCCATCAGGAGTTACTTTAGAGTTCGCGGGACTGGAAAATATCCTCCAAGTTTCGGGAAATCGAGCCGAAGTTGGTCAAAATTACGATGGGCGTAAGGCGGTCTCGGCTACTCTTTCACTCTTAAAGTGAAGTGGAGCTATATTTCGGCCCAGAAGCTCAAAAGTGAGCATTCAAAAAGTTTTGCTGTATCTATTTGACTGCACACCAAGGACGTCGGGGGTCAGTTTAGAGTCCCCGGGACTGGAAAATATCCCCCAAGTTCCGGGAAATTTAACCGAAGTTGGTCAAAATCACGACGCGCGTACTGCAGTCACGGCTACTCGTTCAGTCTTAAAGTGAATTGAGGCAATATTTCGGCCCAGAAGCTCGAAACTGAGTGTTTAAAAAGTTTTGCTGTGTCCATTTCACTGCAAAACAAGGCCATCACGACTTAATTTAGCGTCAAAGGAACTGGAAATATCCCTCAAGTTACGGGAAATCCACCCGAAGTTAGTCAAAATCACCATGCGCTTAAGGGGGTCTCGGCTACTCTTTCAGTCTTAAGGTAAAGTGCGCTTAGATTTAACTTCAGAAGCTCGAAAGTAAGGGTTCAAAAATTTTTGTGTCTATTTCACTCACATCTTAGACAATCAGGAGTGAGATTAGAGACTTTGGGACTGGAAAATATCTCCCAAGTTTCGCCAGATCGAGCCGAAGATCCTCAATATCACAATGCGCGTAAGGCGCTCCCGCCTACTCTTTCAGTCTTAAAAAGAGGTAGGGCTATATTTCGGCCAGCAAGCTCGAAACTGCGCGTTCAAAAAGTGTTCCTGTGTCCATTTCACTGGAAACCAAGGCCATCAGGAGTTAGTTTAGAGTCCCCGGGACTGGAAAATATCCCCCTATTTCTGGGAAGTCCAGCCGAAGTATCCCAAAATCACGATGCGCGTATGGCGGTCTCGGCTACTCTTTCAGTCTTAAAGTTAAGTGGGGCTATGTTTCGAGCCATAAGCTCGAAAGTGAGCGTTCAAAAAGTTTTGCTGTGTCCACTTAACTGCAAACTAAGGCCATCGGAAGTTAGTTTAGCTTCCCCGGGAATTGAAAATATTCGCCAACTTCCGGCAAATCGAGCCGAAGTTGGTCAAAATTACGATGCGCGTAAGCCGGTCTCGGCTACTCTTTCAGTCTTAAAGTGAAGTAGGGCTATATTTCGGCCGAGAAGCTCGAAAGTGAGCGTTCAAAAAAATGTGCTGTGTCCATTTCACTGCAAACCAAGGCCATCAGCAGTTAGTTTAGAGTCCCCGGGACTGGAATATATCCCCGAAGTTCCGGGAAATCCAACGGAATTTGGTCAAAATCACGATGCTCGTAAGACGGTCTAGGCTACTCTTTCAGTCTTAAAGCTAAGTGGGGCTATATTTCGAGCCATAAGCTCGAAAGCGAACGTTCAAAAAGTTTTGCTGTGTCCACTTAAGTGCAAACTAAGGCCATCGGAAGTTACTTTAGCTTCCCCGGGAATTGAAAATATTCACCAACTTCCGGCAAATCGAGCCGAAGTTGGTCAAAATTACGATGCGCGTAAGGCGGTCTCGGCTACTCTTTCAGTCTTAAAGTGAAGTAGGGCTATATTTCGGCCGAGAAGCTCGAAAGTGAGCGTTCCAAAAAATGTGCTGTGTCCATTTCACTGCAAACCAAGGCCATCAGCAGTTAGTTTAGAGTCCCCAGGACTGGGATATGTCCCCGAAGTTGCGGGAAATCGAACGGAAGTTGGTCAAAATCACGATGCCCGTAAGACGGTCTCGGCTACTCTTTCAGGCTTAAAGTAAAGAAGGGTATATTTCGGCCCAGAAGCTCGAAAGTGAACCTTTAAAAAGTTACGCTTTGTGCATTTAACTGCAAACCAAGGCCATCAGGAGTTAGTTTAAAGTCCCCCGGACTGGAAAATATCCCCCAAGTTCCGGGAAATCGAGCTGAACTGGGTCAAAATCACGATGCTCGTAAGGAGGTCTCGGCTACTATTTCAGTCTTAAACTGAAGTACGGTTGTATTTCGGCCCACAAGCTCGAAACTGAGCGTTTAAAAAGTTTTCTTGCTTCCATTTCACATCAAACCAAGGCCATCAGGAGTTAGTTTAGAGTCCCCGAGACTTGAAAACATCGCCAAAATTCTAGAACATCGAGCGCAAGTTGCTCAAAATCACGATGCGCGTAAGGCGGTCTCGCCTACTCTTTTAGTCTTAAAGTGAAGTGGGGCTATATTTCATCCCAGAAGGTCGAAAATAAGCGTTCAAAAAGTATTACCTTGTTCATTTCATTGCAAACCAAGGCCATCAGGAGTTAGTTTAGACTGCTCGGGACTGGAAAATATCGCCCAAATTCGGGGAAATCGAGCCGAATTTCGTCAAAATCACGATGCGCGTAAGGCGGTCTCGGCTACCCTTTGATTCTTAAAGTGAACTGGGGCTATATTTCGGCCGAGAAGCTCGAAAGTGAAACTTCAGAAAGTTATGCTGTGTCCATTTCACCGCAAACCAAGCCACATCAGCAGATTGTTTACAGTGTCCGGGACATCAAAATATCCCCCAAGTCCCGGGAAATCGAGCGGAAGTTTGTCAAAATCACCATGCGCGTAAAGCAGTCTCGGCTACTCTTTTAGTCTTAAAGTGACGTGGCTGTATATTTCGGCCCAGAAGCTCGAAAGTGAGCGTTCAAAAAGTTATGCTGTGCCCATTTCACTGCAAAGCAAGGCTCTCAGGAAGTAGTTTACAGTCATCAGAACTGGAAAATATCCTCCAAGTTCCGCCAAATCGAGACGAAGTTGGTCAAAATAACGATTCGCGTAAGGCGGTCTCGGCTACTCTTTGAGTCTGAAAGTGAAGTCGGGCTATATTTCGGTCCAGAAGCTCGAAAGTGAGCGTTCAAAAAGTTTTGCTCTCTCAATTTCACTGAAAACCAAGGCCATCATGAGTTAGTTTAGAGTCCCCGGGAGTGGAAAATATCTTTTAAGTTCTGGCAACTCAAGCCGAAGTTGGTCAAAATCACAATGCGCCTAAGGCGGCCTCGGCTACTCTTTCAGTCTTAAAGTGAAGTGGGGCTCTATTTCGGCCCAGAAGCTCCAAAGTGAGCGCTGCAAAAAATTTGCTGTGTCCATTTCACTGCAAACCAAGGCCATCAGGAGTTAGTTTGGAGTCCCCGGGACTGCAATATATTTCCCAAGTTCCGGAAAATCGAGAAGACGTTGCTCAAAATCACGATTCGCCTAAGGCGGCCTCGGCTACTCTTTCAGTCTTAAAGTGAAGTGAGGCTATATTTCGGCCCAGAAGCTCAAAAGTGAGCTTCAAAGAGTTTTGCTGTAGCCATTTCAATGGAAACGAAGGCCATCAGGGGTTACTTAAGAGTCTTCGGGACTGGAAAATATTCCCCCAAGTTCAGGGAAATTTAGCCGAAGTTGGTCAAAATCACGGTGCTCGTTAGGCGGTCTCGCTTACTGTTTCAGTTTTAAAGTGAAGTGAGGCTTTATTCCTGGCCAGGAGCTTGAAAGTGAGCGTTCAAAAAGTTTCCCTGTGTTTATTTGACTGCAAAGCAAAGCCATCAGGAGCTAGTTTAGAGTCCCCGGGACTGTAAAAATATCCCCCAACTTCCGGGAAATCGAGCCGAAGTTGGTCAAAATCACGACTTGCGTAAGGTATTGTCGGCTACTCTTTCAGTCTTAGAGTGAAGTGGGGCTATATTTCGGGCGAGAAGCCCGAAAGTGAGCGTTCGAAAAGTCTTGCTGTTTTCATTTCACTGCAAACCAAGGCCATCAGGAATTAGTTTAGCGTCCCCGGTACAAGAAAATATGCCCCAAGGTCCGGGAAATTGAGCCGAGGTTGGTCAAATCACGATGCCCCTAATTTGGTCTCGGCTACTCTTTCTGTCTTAAAGTGAAGTGGGGCTATATTTCGGGCGAGAAGCCCGAAAGTGAGCGTTCAAAAAGTTTTGCTGTGTCCATTTCACTGCAAACCAAGCCCATCAGGGCTTAGTTTAGAGTCCCCGGGACTGAAAAAGATTGCCCAAGTTCCGGGGAATCGAGCCGAAGTTGATTAAAATCACGATGCGCGAAATGCGGTATCGGCTACTGTTTCAGTCTTAAAGTGAAGTGGGGCTATATTTCGGCTTAGAAGCCCGAAAGTGAGCGTTCAAAAAGGTTTTGCTGTGTTCTTTGACTGAAAAACAAGGCCATCACGAGTTAGTTTAGCGTCCCTGGCACTGGAAAATATTCCCCAAGTTCCGGTAAATCGAGCTGAAGTTGGTCAAAATCACGATGCTCCCAAAGCGGCCTCGGCTACCCTTTCAGTCTTAAAGTCAAGTGGGGCTATATTTCTGTCCAGAAGCTCGAAAGTGAGCGTTCAAAAAGTTTTGCTGTGTGCATTTCATTGCAAACCAAAGATGTCAAAAGTTAGTTTAGGGTCCCCGGGACTGGAAAATATTCCCCAAGTTCCGGGAAAGCGAGCCCAAGTTGATCAAATTCACGATGCGCGAAATGCGCTCTCCGCTACTGTTTCAGTCTTAAAGTAAAGTGTGGCTATTTTTCGGCCCACAAGCTCGAAACTGAGCGTTCAAAAAGTTTTGCTGTGTCCATTTCACTGCAAAACAAGGCCATCAGGACTTAGTTTAGCGTCCAAGGGACTGGAAAATGTTCCCCAAGTTCCGGGAGATCCCCCCGAAGTTTGTCAAAATCACAATGCGCGTAAGGCGATCTCGGTTACTCTTTAAGTCTTAAAGTAAAGTGGGGCTTTATTTCGGCCAGGAAGCTCGAAGGTGAGCGTTCAAAAAGTTTTGCTCTGTCCATTTCACTGCAAACCAAGGCCATGAGGAGTTAGTTTAGAGCTCCTGGGACTGGAAAATATCCCCCAAGTTCCGGGAAATTTAACCGAAGTTGGTCAAAATCACGACGCGCGTACGGCGGTCTCGGCTACTCTTTCAGTCTTAAAGTGAATTGGGGCAATATTTCGGCCCAGAAGCTCGAATCTGAGTGTCTAAAAAGTTTTGCTGTGTCCATTTCACTGCAAAACAAGGCCATCACGACTTAATTTAGCGTCAAAGGAACTGGAAATATCCCCCAAGTTACGGGAAATCCACCCGAAGTTAGTCAAAATCACCATGCGCTTAAGGGGGTCTCGGCTACTCTTTCAGTCTTAAGGTAAAGTGGGCTTAGATTTAACTTCAGAAGCTCGAAAGTAAGGGTTCAAAAATTTTTGTGTCTATTTCACTCACATCTTAGACAATCAGGAGTGAGATTAGAGAATTTTGGGACTGGAAAATATCTCCCAAGTTTCGCCAGATCGAGCCGAAGATCCTCAATATCACAATGCGCGTAAGGCGCTCCCGCCTACTCTTTGAGTCTTAAAAAGAAGTAGGGCTATATTTCGGCCAGCAAGCTCGAAAGTGCGCGTTCAAAAAGTGTTCCTGTGTCCATTTCACTGGAAACCAAGGCCATCAGGAGTTAGTTTAGAGTCCCCGGGACTGGAAAATATCCCCCTATTTCTGGGAAGTCCAGCCGAAGTATCCCAAAATCACGATGCGCGTATGGCGGTCTCGGCTACTCTTTCAGTCTTAAAGTTAAGTGGGGCTATGTTTCGAGCCATAAGCTCGAAAGTGAGCGTTCAAAAAGTTTTGCTGTGTCCACTTAACTGCAAACTAAGGCCATCGGAAGTTAGTTTAGCTTCCCCGGGAATTGAAAATATTCGCCAACTTCCGGCAAATCGAGCCGAAGTTGGTCAAAATTACGATGCGCGTAAGCCGGTCTCGGCTACTCTTTCAGTCTTAAAGTGAAGTAGGGCTATATTTCGGCCGAGAAGCTCGAAAGTGAGCGTTCAAAAAAATGTGCTGTGTCCATTTCACTGCAAACCAAGGCCATCAGCAGTTAGTTTAGAGTCCCCGGGACTGGAATATATCCCCGAAGTTCCGGGAAATCCAACGGAATTTGGTCAAAATCACGATGCTCGTAAGACGGTCTAGGCTACTCTTTCAGTCTTAAAGCTAAGTGGGGCTATATTTCGAGCCATAAGCTCGAAAGCGAACGTTCAAAAAGTTTTGCTGTGTCCACTTAAGTGCAAACTAAGGCCATCGGAAGTTACTTTAGCTTCCCCGGGAATTGAAAATATTCACCAACTTCCGGCAAATCGAGCCGAAGTTGGTCAAAATTACGATGCGCGTAAGGCGGTCTCGGCTACTCTTTCAGTCTTAAAGTGAAGTAGGGCTATATTTCGGCCGAGAAGCTCGAAAGTGAGCGTTCAAAAAAATGTGCTGTGTCCATTTCACTGCAAACCAAGGCCATCAGCAGTTAGTTTAGAGTCCCCAGGACTGGAATATGTCCCCGAAGTTGCGGGAAATCGAACGGAAGTTGGTCAAAATCACGATGCCCGTAAGACGGTCTCGGCTACTCTTTCAGGCTTAAAGTAAAGAAGGGTATATTTCGGCCCAGAAGCTCGAAAGTGAACCTTTAAAAAGTTACGCTTTGTGCATTTAACTGCAAACCAAGGCCATCAGGAGTTAGTTTAAAGTCCCCCGGACTGGAAAATATCCCCCAAGTTCCGGGAAATCGAGCTGAACTGGGTCAAAATCACGATGCTCGTAAGGAGGTCTCGGCTACTATTTCAGTCTTAAACTGAAGTACGGTTGTATTTCGGCCCACAAGCTCGAAACTGAGCGTTCAAAAAGTTTTCCTGCTTCCATTTCACATCAAACCAAGGCCATCAGGAGTTAGTTTAGAGTCCCCGAGACTTGAAAACATCGCCAAAATTCTAGAACATCGAGCGCAAGTTGCTCAAAATCACGATGCGCGTAAGGCGGTCTCGCCTACTCTTTTAGTCTTAAAGTGAAGTGGGGCTATATTTCATCCCAGAAGCTCGAAAATAAGCGTTCAAAAAGTATTACCTTGTTCATTTCATTGCAAACCAAGGCCATCAGGAGTTAGTTTAGAGTCCCCGAGACTTGAAAATATCGCCAAAATTCTAGAACATCGAGCGCAAGTTGCTCAAAATCACGATGCGCGTAAGGCGGTCTCGCCTACTCTTTTAGTCTTAAAGTGAAGTGGGGCTATATTTCATCCCAGAAGGTCGAAAATAAGCGTTCAAAAAGTATTACCTTGTTCATTTCATTGCAAACCAAGGCCATCAGGAGTTAGTTTAGACTGCTCGGGACTGGAAAATATCGCCCAAATTCGGGGAAATCGAGCCGAATTTCGTCAAAATCACGATGCGCGTAAGGCGGTCTCGGCTACCCTTTGATTCTTAAAGTGAACTGGGGCTATATTTCGGCCGAGAAGCTCGAAAGTGAAACTTCAGAAAGTTATGCTGTGTCCATTTCACCGCAAACCAAGCCACATCAGCAGATTGTTTACAGTGTCCGGGACATCAAAATATCCCCCAAGTCCCGGGAAATCGAGCGGAAGTTTGTCAAAATCACCATGCGCGTAAAGCAGTCTCGGCTACTCTTTTAGTCTTAAAGTGACGTGGCTGTATATTTTGGCCCAGAAGCTCGAAAGTGAGCGTTCAAAAAGTTATGCTGTGCCCATTTCACTGCAAAGCAAGGCTCTCAGGAAGTAGTTTACAGTCATCAGAACTGGAAAATATCCTCCAAGTTCCGCCAAATCGAGACGAAGTTGGTCAAAATAACGATTCGCGTAAGGCGGTCTCGGCTACTCTTTGAGTCTGAAAGTGAAGTCGGGCTATATTTCCCTCCAGAAGCTCGAAAGTGAGCGTTCAAAAAGTTTTGCTCTCTCAATTTCACTGAAAACCAAGGCCATCATGAGTTAGTTTAGAGTCCCCGGGAGTGGAAAATATCTTTTAAGTTCTGGCAACTCAAGCCGAAGTTGGTCAAAATCACGATGCGCCTAAGGCGGCCTCGGCTACTCTTTCAGTCTTAAAGTGAAGTGGGGCTCTATTTCGGCCCAGAAGCTCCAAAGTGAGCGCTGCAAAAAATTTGCTGTGTCCATTTCACTGCAAACCAAGGCCATCAGGAGTTAGTTTGGAGTCCCCGGGACTGCAATATATTTCCCAAGTTCCGGAAAATCGAGAAGACGTTGCTCAAAATCACGATGCGCCTAAGGCGGCCTCGGCTACTCTTTCAGTCTTAAAGTGAAGTGAGGCTATATTTCGGCCCAGAAGCTCAAAAGTGAGCTTCAAAGAGTTTTGCTGTAGCCATTTCAATGGAAACGAAGGCCATCAGGGGTTACTTAAGAGTCTTCGGGACTGGAAAATATTCCCCCAAGTTCAGGGAAATTTAGCCGAAGTTGGTCAAAATCACGGTGCTCGTTAGGCGGTCTCGCTTACTGTTTCAGTTTTAAAGTGAAGTGAGGCTTTATTCCTGGCCAGGAGCTTGAAAGTGAGCGTTCAAAAAGTTTCCCTGTGTTTATTTGACTGCAAAGCAAAGCCATCAGGAGCTAGTTTAGAGTCCCCGGGACTGTAAAAATATCCCCCAACTTCCGGGAAATCGAGCCGAAGTTGGTCAAAATCACGACTTGCGTAAGGTAGTGTCGGCTACTCTTTCAGTCTTAGAGTGAAGTGGGGCTATATTTCGGGCGAGAAGCCCGAAAGTGAGCGTTCGAAAAGTCTTGCTGTTTTCATTTCACTGCAAACCAAGGCCATCAGGAATTAGTTTAGCGTCCCCGGTACAAGAAAATATGCCCCAAGGTCCGGGAAATTGAGCCGAGGTTGGTCAAATCACGATGCCCCTAAAGTGGTCTCGGCTACTCTTTCTGTCTTAAAGTGAAGTGGGGCTATATTTCGGGCGAGAAGCCCGAAAGTGAGCGTTCAAAAAGTTTTGCTGTGTCCATTTCACTGCAAACCAAGCCCATCAGGGCTTAGTTTAGAGTCCCCGGGACTGAAAAAGATTGCCCAAGTTCCGGGGAATCGAGCCGAAGTTGATTAAAATCACGATGCGCGAAATGCGGTATCGGCTACTGTTTCAGTCTTAAAGTGAAGTGGGGCTATATTTCGGCTTAGAAGCCCGAAAGTGAGCGTTCAAAAAGGTTTTGCTGTGTTCTTTGACTGAAAAACAAGGCCATCACGAGTTAGTTTAGCGTCCCTGGCACTGGAAAATATTCCCCAAGTTCCGGTAAATCGAGCTGAAGTTGGTCAAAATCACGATGCTCCCAAAGCGGCCTCGGCTACCCTTTCAGTCTTAAAGTCAAGTGGGGCTATATTTCTGTCCAGAAGCTCGAAAGTGAGCGTTCAAAAAGTTTTGCTGTGTGCATTTCATTGCAAACCAAAGATGTCAAAAGTTAGTTTAGGGTCCCCGGGACTGGAAAATATTCCCCAAGTTCCGGGAAAGCGAGCCCAAGTTGATCAAATTCACGATGCGCGAAATGCGCTCTCCGCTACTGTTTCAGTCTTAAAGTAAAGTGTGGCTATTTTTCGGCCCACAAGCTCGAAACTGAGCGTTCAAAAAGTTTTGCTGTGTCCATTTCACTGCAAAACAAGGCCATCAAAACTTAGTTTAGCGTCCAAGGGACTGGAAAATGTTCCCCAAGTTCCGGGAGATCCCCCCGAAGTTTGTCAAAATCACAATGCGCGTAAGGCGATCTCGGTTACTCTTTAAGTCTTAAAGTAAAGTGGGGCTTTATTTCGGCCAGGAAGCTCGAAGGTGAGCGTTCAAAAAGTTTTGCTCTGTCCATTTCACTGCAAACCAAGGCCATGAGGAGTTAGTTTAGAGTTCCTGGGACTGGAAAATATCCCCCAAGTTCCGGAATATCGACCGGAAGTTTGTCAAACTCACGATGCGAGCAAGGCGGTCTCGGCTACTCTTTCAGTCTTAAGTGAAGTGGGGCTATATTTCGGCCCAGAATCTCGAAAGTGTGCGTTCAAAAAATTGTGCTGTGTCCATTTCAATGCAAACCAGGCCCATCAGGAGTTAGTTTAGAGTCCCCGGGACTGGAACATATCCCCCAAGTCCCGGGAATTTGAGCCGAAGTTGATCAAATTCATGATGCGCGTAACGTGGTGTCGGCTACTGTTTCAGTCTTAAAGTCAAGTGTGCCTATATTTCGGCCCACAAGCTAGAAAGTGAGCGTTCAAAAACTTCTGCTGTGTCCATTTCACTTCAAAACAAGGCCATCAGGACTTAGTTTAGGGTCCCCGGAACTGGAAAATATTCCCTAAGTTCTGGGAAAGCAAGCGGAAGTTGATCAAAATCACGATGCGCGAAATGCGGTCTCGGCGACTGTTTCAGTCTTAAAGTAAAGTGTGGCTATATTTCGGCCCACAAGCTCGAAAGTGAGCGTTCAAAAAGTTTTGCTGTGTCCATTTCAATGCAAAGCAAGGCGATCAGGAGTTAGTTTAGAGTCCCCGGGACTGGGAAATATCCCCCAAGTTCCGAGAAATCGATCCGAAAATGGTCAAAATCACGATGCGCGTAAGGCGATCTCGGCTACTCTTTCAGTCTTAAAGTGAAGTGGGGCTATATTTCGGCCCAGAAGCTCCAAAGTGGGCGTTCAAACATTTATGCTGTGCGCATTTCAGTGCAAACGAAGGCAATCCGGAGTTAGTTTAGAGTCCCCCGGACTGGAAAATATCCCAAAAGTTGCGTAAAATCGAGCTGAACTTGGTCTAACTCACGATGCGCGTGAGGCGGTCTCGGCTACTATTTCAGTCTGAAAGTGAAGTGGGATTCTATTTCGGCCCAGAAGCTACAAAGAGAGTGTTCAAAAAGCTTTCCTTTGTCCATTTCACTGAAAACTAAGGCCATCAGGAGTTAGTTTACAGCCCGCGGAAATGGAATATATCCACCAAGTTCCGGGAAACGGAACCGAAGTTGGTGAAAATCACGATTTGCGCAAGACGGTCTCGGCTACTCTTTCAGTCTGAAAGTAAAGTGGGGCTATATTTCGGTCCAGAAGCTCGAGAGTGAGCGTTCAAAAAGTTTCGCTGTGTGCATTTCACTGAAAACCAAGACAATCAGGAGTTAGTTTAGAGTCCCCGGGACTGGAAAATATCCCCCAAGTGCCGGCAAATCGAGCCGAAGTTGGTCAAAATCACGGTGCGCTTAAGGCGGTGTCGGCTACTCCTTCAGTCTTAAAGTGAAGTGGCGTTCTATTTCGGCCCACAAGCTCACAGCTCAAAAAAAAATTACTGTGTCTATTTCACTCCAAACCATGTGCGTAAGGTGGTCTCGGCTACTCTTTCAGTCTTAAAGTGAAATGGGGCTATATTTCGGCCCAGAAGCTCGAAAGTGAGTGTTTAGAAAGTTTTGCTCTGTCACTTTCAGTGCAAACCAAGGCCATCAGAAGTTAGTTTAGAGTCCCCGGGACTGGACAATATCCCCCAAGTCCCGGGAAATCGAGCCGAAGTTGATCAAATTCATGATGCGCGTAATGTGGTCTCGGCTACTGTGTCAGTCCTAAAGTGAAGTGTGGTTATATTTCGGCCCACAAGCTCGAACGTGAGCGTTCAAAAAGTTTTGTTGTGTCCATTTTACTTCAAAAGAAGGCCATCAGGACTTAGTTTAGCGTCCAAGGGACTGCAAAATATCCCCCAAGTTCCGGGAAATCCATTCGAAGTTCATCAAAATTACGATGCGCGTAAGGCGGTCTCATCTACTCTTTCAGTCTTAAAGTAAAGTGGGGCTATATTTCTGCCCAGAAGCTCCAAAGTTGTGCTCTGTCCATTTCGCTGAAAACCAAGGCCATCAGGAGTTACTGTAGGGTCCCTTTGACTGGAATATATCCCCCAAGTTTCGGGAAATAAAGGCGAAATTGGTCAAAATGACGATTCGCTCAAGACGGTCTCGCCTACTCTTTCAGTCTTAAAGTAAAATGAGTCTCTATTTCGGCCCAGAAGCTCGAGAGTGAGCGTTCAAAAACTTTCGCTGTGTCCATTTCACTGCAAACCAAGACAAGCAGGAGTTAGTTGAGAGTCCCCGGGACTGGAAAATATCCCCCAAGTTCCGGGAAATCAACCCGAAGTTTGTCAAAATCACGATGCACGTAAGGCGGTCTCGGCTACTCTTTCAGTGTTCAAGTAATGGGGGGCTATATTTTGGCCCAGAAGCTCGAAATTGAGCGTTCAAAAAGTTTTGCTGGCTCCATTTTACTGCAAACCAAGGCCATCAGGAATTAGTTTAGAGTCCTCAGAACTGGAATATATCCCCTTAGTTGCGGCAAATCGAGCCGAAGTTGCTCAAAATCACGATGCACGTAAAGCGGCCTCGTCTACTCTTTTAGTCTTCAAGTGAAGTGGGGTTCTATTTCGGTCCAGAAGCTCGAAAGTATGCGTTCAAAAACTTTTTCTGTTTCCGTTTCACTGCAAACCAAGACCAGCACGAGTTACTTTAGAGTCCCCAGGACTGGAAAATATTTCGCAAGTTCCGGGAAATCGAGCCGAAGTTGATCAAAATCACGATGCGCGAAACGTGGTCTCGCCTACTGTTTCAGTCTTAAAGTGAAGTATGGCTATATTTCGGCCCACAACCTCGAAAGTGAGCCTTCAAAAAGCTTTGCTGTGTCCATTTCACGGCACAACAAGGCCATCGGCACCTAGTTTAGCGTCCAAGGGACTGGAAAATATCCCTCAAGCTCCGCAAAATCCACCCGAAGTTTGTCAAAATCACGATGCGCGTAAGGCGGTCTCGGCTACTTTTTCAGTATTAAAGTAAAGTGGGCTATATTTCGGCGCAGAAGCTTGAAGGTGAGCGTTGAAAAAGTTTTGCTGTCTCCATTTCACTGCAAACCAAGGCCATCAAGAGATAGTTTAGAGTCCCTGGGACTGGAAAATATCCCCCAAGTTCCGGAATATCGACCCGAAGTTGGTCAAAATCACGATGCGCGCACGCCGGTCTCGGCTACTCTTTAAGTCGTAAGTGATGTGGGACTATATTTCGGCCTAAAAGCTCGAAAGTGTTCGTTCAAAAACTTGTGCTGTGTGAATTTCACTGCAAACCATGGCCATCAGGAGTTAGTTTAGAGTCCCCGGCACTGGAAAATATTCCCCAAGTTCCAGGAAGGCGAGCAGAAGTTGCTCAAAGTCACGATGCGCCTAAGCGGTCTCGGCTACTGTTTCAGTCTTAAAGTGAAGTGTGGCTATATTTAGGCCCACAAGCTCGAAAGTGAGCGTTCAAAAAGTTTTGCTGTGTCTATTCGACTGCAAACCAAGGCAATCAGGAGTTAGTTTAGAGTCCCCGGAACTGGAAAATATTCTCCAAGTTCCAGGAAATGGTGCCGAAGTTGATGAAAATTACGATGCGCGTAACGGGCTCTCGGTTATTCTTTCAGTCTTAAATTTAAGTAGGGCTATATTGCGGCACTGAAGCTCGTAGGTGAGCGTTCAGAATGTTTTGCTGTGTTCATTAAACTGCAAACCAAGGTCATCGGGAGTTAGTTTAGCGTCCCCGGGACTTTAAATTATTCGCCAACTTCCGGGAAATCGAGCAAAAGTGGCCCAAAATCACGATGCGCGTAAGGCGGTCTCGGCTACTCTTTATATCTTAAAATTAAGGGGGGCTATATTTCGACCTAGAAGCTCGATACCGGGCGTGCGCTAATTTTACCTGTGTCCATTTCACTGACATCTTAGGCCATCAGGAGTTAGTTTAGAGTCCTTGGGACTGGAAAATATTTCCCAAATTCTGGCAGATCGAGCCAAAGTTGCTCAAAATCACGATGCGCGTTAGGCGGTCTCGGCTACTCTTTCAGTCTTAAAATGAAGTAGGGCTATATTTCGGCCGAGAACCTCAACACCGAGCGTGCGCTCCTTTTGCCTGTGTACATATCACTGAAAACTAAGTTCATCAGGAGTTAACATAGAGTCCTCGGGACTGGAAAATATTGCCCGAATTGCGGCAAATCGAGCCAAAGATGCTCAAAATCACGATGCGCGTAAGGCGGTCTCGGCTACTCGTTTACTCCGAAAATGAAGTGGGGCTATATTTCGGTTCTACAAGCTCGACACCGAGCGTGCTCTCCTTTTACCTGTGTCCATTTCAATAAGAACTAAGTCCATCAGGAGATAGTTTAGAATCCTCGAGACTGGAAGCTATCCTCCAAGTTTCGGCAAATTGAGCCATACTTTCTTAAAATTAGGATAGGCGTACGGCAGTTTCGTTTACTCTTTCAGTCTTAAAATGAACTGGGGTTACATTTCGGCCTAGAAGCTCGACACCGAGCGTGCGCTCCTGTTACCTGTGACCATTTTACTGAAAACTAAGGCCATCAAGAGTTAGGGTAGAGTCCCCGGGACTGGAAAATATCCCCCCAAGTTCAGGGAAATTTAGCCGAAGTTGGTCAAAATCACGGTGCGCGTTAGGCGGTCTCGCTTACTGTTTCAGTCTTAAAGTGAAGTGAGGCTTTATTCCTGGCCAGGAGCTTGAAAGTGAGCATTCACAAAGTTTCCCTGTGTTTATTTGACTGCAAACCAAAGCCATCAGGAGCTAGTTTAGAGTCCCCGGGACTTGAAAATATCCCCCAACTTCCGGGAAATCGAGTCGAAGTTGGTGAAAATCACGATTTGCGTAAGGTAGTGTCGGCTACTCTTTCAGTGTTAGAGTGAAGTGGGGGTATATTTCGGGCGAGAAGCCCGAAAGTGAGCGTTCAAAAAGTTTTGCTGTGTTCTTTGACTGAAAAACAAGGCCATCACGAGTTAGTTTAGCGTCCCTGGGACTGGAAAATATTCCCCAAGTTACGATAAATCGAGCTGAAGTTGGTCAAAATCACGATGCTCCCAAAGCGGTCTCGCCTACCATTTCAGTCTTAAAGTCAAGTGGGGCTATATTTCTGTCCCGAAGCTCCAAAGTGAGCGTTCAAAAAGTTTTGCTGTGTGCATTTCACTGCAAACCAAAGCTATCAAAAGTTAGTTTAGGGTCCCCGGGACTGGAAAATATTGCCCAAATTCCGAGAAAGCGAGCCGAAGTTGATCAAAATCACGATGCGCGAAATGCGGTCTCGGCTACTGTTTCAGACTTAAAGTAAAGGGTGGCTATATTTTAGCCCACAAGCTCGAAAGTGAGCGTTCAAAAAGTTTTACTGTGTCCATTGCAATGCAAAACAAGGCCACCAGGACTTAGTTTAGCGTCCAAGGGACTGGAAATTGTTCCCCAAGTTCCGGGAGATCCACCCGAAGTTTGTCAAAAGCACAATGCGCGTAAGGCGATCTCGGTTACTCTTTAAGTCTTAAAGTAAAGTCGGGCTTTATTTCGGCCAAGAAGCTCGAAGGTGAGCGTTCAAAAAGTTTTGCTCTGTCCATTTCATTACAAACCAAGGCCATCAGGAGTTAGTTTAGAGCTCCTGGGACTGGAAAATATCCCCCAAGTTCCGGAATATCGAACTGAAGTTTGTCAAACTCACGATGCGAGCAAGGCGGTCTCGGCTACTCTTTCAGTCTTAAGTGAAGTGGGGCTATATTTCGGCCCAGAATCTCGAAAGTGTGCGTTCAAAAGATTGTGCTGTGTCCATTTCAATTCAAAGCAAGGCAATCAGGAGTTAGTTTAGAGTCCCCTGGACTGGAAAATATCCCCCAAGTTCCGCTAAATCGAGCCGAAGTTGGTCAAAATCACGATGTGGGTAAGGTGGTCTCGGCTAGTCTTTCAGTCTTAAAGTAAAGTGGGGCTATATTTCGGCCCAGAAGCTCGAAAGTGAGTGTTGAAAATGTTTTGCTCTGTCACTTTCAGTGCAAACCATGGTCATCAGAAGTCAGTTTAGAGACCCCAGGACTGGAGAATATCCCCAAGTCCCGGGAAATCGAGCCGAAGTTGATCAAAATCACGATGCGCTAAAGGTGGTCTCGCCCACTTTTTCAGTCTTAAAGTGAAGTATGGCTATATTTCAGCCCACAACCTCGAAAGTGAGCGTTCAAAAAGCTTTCCTGTGTCCATTTCACTGCAAAAAAAGGCCATCGGCACCTAGTTTAGCGTCCAAGGGACTGCAAAATATCCCGCAAGTTCCGGGAAATCCATTCGAAGGTCGTCAAAATTACGATGCGCGTAAGGCGGTCTCATCTACTCTTTCAGTCTTAAAGTAAAGTGGGGCTATATTTCTGCCCAGAAGCTCCAAAGTTGTGCTCTGTCCATTTTACTGAAAACCAAGGCCATCAGGAGTTACTGTAGAGTCCCTTTGACTGGAATATATCCGCCAAGTTTCGGGAAATAAAGGCGAAATTGGTCAAAATGACGATTCGCTCAAGACGGTCTCGCCTACTCTTTCAGTCTTAAAGTAAAATGGGGCTCTATTTCGGCCCAGAAGCTCGAGAGTGAGCGTTCAAAAACTTTCGCTGTGTCCATTTCACTGCAAACCAAGACAAGCAGGAGTTAGTTGAGAGTCCCCGGGACTAGAAAATATCTCCCAAGTTCCGGGAAATCAACCCCCAGTTTCACAAAATCACGATGCACGTAAGGCGGTCTCGGCTACTCTTTCAGTGTTAAAGTAATGGGGGACTATATTTTGGCCCAGAAGCTCGAAATTGAGCGTTCGAAAAGTTTTCCTGGGTCCATTTTACTGCAAACCAAGGCCATCAGGATTTAGTTTAGAGTCCTCAGAACTGGAATATATCCCCTTAGTTCCGGCAAATCGAGCCGAAGTTGCTCAAAATCACGATGCGCGAAACGTGGTCTCGGCTACTGTTTATGTCTTAAGTTGAAGTATGGCTATGTTTCGGCCCACAACCTCGAAAGTGAGGGTTCAACAAGCTTTGCTGTGTCCATTTCACTGCAAACCAAGGCCATCAGCAGTTAGTTTAGAGCTCCCGGGACTGGAATATATCCCCGAAGTTCCGGGAAATCCAACGAAAGTTTGTCAAAATCACGATGCGCGTAAGACGGTCTCATCTACTCTTTCAGTCTTAAAGTAAAGTGGGGCTATATTTCGGCCCAGAAGCTCGAAAGTGAACCTTTAAAAAGTTACGCTTTGTGCATTTAACTGCAAACCAAGCCTATCAGGAGTTAGTTTAAAGTCCCCCGGACTGCAAAATATCCCCCAAGTTCCGGGAGATCGAGCTGAACTGGGTCAAAATCACGATGCTCGTAAGGAGGTCTCGGCTCCTATTTCAGTCTTAAAGTGAAGTACGGTTGTATTTCGGCCCAGAAGCTCGAAACTGAGCGTTCAAAAAGTTTTCCTGCGTCCATTTCACATCAAACCAAGGCCATCAGGAGTTAGTTTAGAGGCCCCGGGACTTGAAAATATCGCCAAAATTCTAGAAAATCGAGCGCAAGTTGCTCAAAATCACGATGCGCGTAAGGCGGTCTCGCCTACTCTTTTAGTCTGAAAGTGAAGTGGGGCTATATTTCATCCGAGAGGCTCGAAAATAAGCGTGCAAAAAGTATTACCTTGTTCATTTCACTGCAAACCAAGGCCATCAGGAGTTAGCTTACACTGCTCGGGACTGGAAAATATCGCCTAAGTTCGGGGAAATCGAGCCGAATTTCGTCAAAATCACGATGCGCGTAAGGCGGTCTCGGCTACTCTTTGATTCTTAAAGTGAACTGGGGCTATATTTCGCCCGAGAAGCTAGAAAGTGAAAGTTCAAAAAGTTTTGCTGTGTTCATTTCACTGCAAACCAAGGCCATCAGGAGTTAGCTTACACTGGTCGGGACTGGAAAATATCGGCTAAGTTCGGGAAAATCGAGCCGAATTTTGTCAAAATCACGATGCGCGTAAGGCGGTCTCGGCTACTCTTTGATTCTTAAAGTGAACTGGGGCTATATTTCGGCCGAGAAGCTAGAAAGTGAAAGTTCAAAAAGTTTTGCTGTGTTCATTTCACTGCAAACCAAGGCCATCAGGAGTTAGTTTAGACTGCTCGGGACTGGAAAATATCGCCCAAGTTCGGGGAAATCGAGCCGAATTTTGTCAAAATCACGATTCGCGTAAGGCGGTCTCGGCTACTCTTTGATTCTTAAAGTGAACTGGGGCTATATTTCGGCCCAGAAGCTCGAAAGTGAAAGTCCAAAAAGTTTTGCTGTGTCCATTTCACCGCAAACCAAGCCAATTCAGCAGATTGTTTACAGTGTCCAGGACATCAAAATATCCCCCAAGTCCCGGGAAATCGAGCCGAAGTTTGTCAAAATCACGATGCGCGTAAGACGGTCTCGGCTACTCGTTTAGTCTTAAAGTGACGTGGCTGTATATTTCGGCCAAGAAGCTCGAAAGTGAGCGTTCAAAAAGTTTTGCTCTCTCAATTTAACTGAAAACCAAGGCCATCATGAGTTAGTTTAGAGTTCGCGGGACTAAAAAATATCCCTTAAGTGCTGGCAACTCAAGCCGAAGTTGGTCAAAATCACGATGCGCGTAAGACGGTCTCGGCTACTCTTTCAGTCTTAGAGTGACGTGGCTGTATATTTCGGTCCAGAAGTGGGGCTATATTTTGGCTCAGAAGCCCGAAGGGGAGCGTTGAAATAGTTTTGCTCTCTCCATTTCAATGCAAACTAAGGCAATCACGAGTTACTTTAGAGTCCCCGGTACCGGAAAATATTCCCCATTTCCTGGGAAATCGAGCAAAAGTTGGTCAAAATCACGATGCGCGTAAGGCGGTGAACTCGGGCTATATTTCGGCCCAGAAGCTCGAAAGTTAAAGTTCAAAAAGTTTTGCCGTGTCCATTTCACCGCGAACGTAGCCACATCAGGAGATAGTTTACGTCTCCGGGATATCAAAATATCCCCCAAGTTCCGGGAAATCGAGCCGAAGTTTGTGAAAATCACGATGCGCGTAAAGCAGTGTCGGCTACTCTTTTAGTCTTAAAGTGACGTGGCTGTATATTTCGGTCCAGAAGGTCGAAAGTGAGGGTTCAAGAAGTTTTCCTCTCTCAATTTCACTGAAAACCAAGGCCATCATGAGTTAGTTTAGAGTCCCCAGGAGTGGAAAATATCTTTTAAGTTCTGGCAACTCAAGCCGAAGTTGGTCAAAATCACGATGCGCCTAAGGCGGCCTCGGCTACTCTTTCAGTCTTAAAGTGAAGTGGGGCTTTATTTCGGCCCAGAAGCTCCAAAGTGAGCGCTGCGAAAAATTTGCTGTGTCCATTTAACTGCAAACCAAGGCCATCAGGAGTTAGTTTAGAGTCCTCGGGACTGCAATATATTTCCCAAGTTCCGGAAAATCGAGAAGACGTTGCTCAAAATCACGATGCGCGCAAGACGGTCTTGGCTAGTCTTTCAGTCTTAAAGTGAAGTGGGGCTATGTTTTGGCCCAGAAGCTCAAAAGTGAGCTTCAAAAAGTTTTGCTGTATCCATTTCAATGCAAACGAAGGCCATCAGGGGTTACTTAAGAGTCTTCGGGACTGGAAAATATCCCCCCAAGTTCAGGGAAATTTAGCCGAAGTTGGTCAAAATCACGGTGCGCGTTAGGCGGTCTCGCTTACTGTTTCAGTCTTAAAGTGAAGTGAGGCTTTATTCCTGGGCAGGAGCTTGAAAGTGAGCGTTCAAAAAGTTTCCCTGTGTTTATTTGACTGCAAACCAAAGCCATCAGGAGCTAGTTTAGAGTCCCCGGGACTGGAAAATATCCCCCAACTTCCGTGAAATCGAGTCGAAGTTGGTGAAAATCACGATTTGCGTAAGGTAGTGTCGGCTACTCTTTCAGTTTTAGAGTGAAGTGGGGGTATATTTCGGGCGAGAAGCCCGAAAGTGAGCGTTCAAAAAGTTTTGCTGTGTTCATTTCACTGCAAACCAAGGCCATCAGGAATTAGTTTAGCGTCCCCGGGACAAGAAAATATGCCCCAATGTCCGGGAAATTGAGCCGAGGTTGGTCAAAATCACGATGCCCCTAAAGTGGTCTCGGCTACTCTTTCTGTCTTAAAGTGAAGTTGGGCTATATCTCGGGCTAGAAGCCCGAAAGTGAGCGTTCAAAAAGTTTTCCTGTGTGCATTTCACTGCAAACCAAAGCTATGAAAAGTTGGTTTAGGGTCCCCGGGGCTGGAAAATATTCCCCAAGTTCCGGGGAATCGAACCGAAGTTGATCAAAATCACGATGCGCGAAATGCGGTATCGGTTACTGTTTCAGTCTTATAGTGAAGTGGTGCTATATTTCGGCCCAGAAGCCCGAAAGTGAGGGTTCAAAAAGTTTTGCTGTGTTCTTTGACTTAAAAACAAGGCCATCACGAGTTAGTTTAGCGTCCCTGGCACTGGAAAATATTCCCCAAAATCCGGTAAATCGAGCTTAAGTTGGTCAAAATCACGATGCTCCCAAAGCGGTCTCGGCTACCCTTTCAGTCTTAAAGTCAAGTGGGGCTATATTTCTGTCCAGAAGCTCGAAAGTGAGCGTTCAAAAAGTTTTGCTGTGTGCATTTCACTGCAAATTAAAGCTATCAAAAGTTAGTTTAGGGTCCCCGGGACTGGAAAATATTCCCCAAGTTCCGGGAAAGCGAACCGAAGTTGATCAAAATCACGATGCGCGAAATGCGGTTACGGCTACTGTTTCAGTCTTAAAGTAAAGTGTGGCTATATTTCGGCCCACAAGCTCGAAAGTGAACGTTCAAAAAGTTTTGCTGTGTCCATTTCACTGCAAAACAAGGCCATCAGGACTTAGTTTAGCGTCCAAGGGACTGGAAAGTGTTCCCCAAGTTCCGGGAGATCCACCCGAAAATTGTCAAAATCACAATGCGCGTAAGGTGGTCTCGGTTACTCTTTAAGTCTTAAAGTAAAGTCGGGCTTTATTTCGGCCAGGAACCTCGAAGGTAAGCGTTCAAAAAATTTTGCTCTGTCCATTTCACTGCAAACCAAGGCCATGAGGAGTTAGTTTAGAGCTCGTGGGACTGGACAATATCCCCCAAGTTCCGGAATATCGACCGGAAGTTTGTCAAACTCACGATGCGAGCAAGGCGGTCTCGGCTACTCTTTCAGTCTTAAGTGAAGTGGGGCTATATTTCGGCGCAGAATCTCGAAAGTGTCCATTAAAAAAATTGTGCTGTGTCCATGTCAATGCAAACCAAGGCCATCAGGAGTTAGTTTAGAGTCCCCGGGACTGGAACATATCCCCCAAGTCCCCGGAATTGGAGCCGAAGTTGATCAAATTCATGATGCGCGTAACGTGGTCTCAAATACTGTTTCAGTCTTAAAGTCAAGTGTGCCTATATTTCGGCCCACAAGCTAGAAAGTGAGCTTTCAAAAACTTCTGCTGTGTCCATTTCACTTCAAAACAAGGCTATCAGGACTTAGTTTAGGGTCCCCGGGACTGGGAAATATTCCCCAAGTTCCGGGAAAGCGAGCCGAAGTTGATCAAAATCACGATGCGCGAAATGCGGTCTCGGCGACTGTTTCAGTCTTAAAGTAAAGTGTGGCTATATTTCGGCCCACAAGCTCGAAAGTGAGCGTTCAAAAAGTTTTGCTGTGTCCATTTCAATGCAAAGCAAGGCGATCAGGAGTTAGTTTAGAGTCCACGGGACTGGAAAATATCCCCCAAGTTCCGAGAAATCGATCCGAAAATGGTCAAAATCACGATGCGCGTAAGGCGATCTCGGCTACTCTTTCAGTCTTAAAGTGAAGTGGGGCTATATTTCGATCCAGAAGCTCCAAAGTGGGCGTTCAAAAATTTATGCTGTGCGCATTTCAGTGCAAACCAAGGCCATCCGGAGTTAGTTTAGAGTCCCTCGGACTGGAAAATATCGGAAAAGTTGCGTGAAATCGAGGTGAACTTGGTGTAACTCACGATGCGCATGAGGCGGTCTCGGCTACTATTTCAGTCTGAAAGTGAAGTGGGATTCTATTTCGGCCCAGAAGCTACAAAGAGAGTGTTCAAAAAGCTTTCCTTTGTCCATTTCACTGAAAACCAAGGCCATCAGTAGTTAGTTTAGACTCCACGGAAATGGAATATATCCCCCAAGTTCCGACCCGAAGTTGGTCAAAATTACGATTTGCGTAAGACCGTCTCGGCTACTCTTTGAGTCTTAAAGTAAAGTGGGGCTATATTTCAGTCCAGAAGCTCGAGAGTGAGCGTTTAAAAAGTTTCGCTGTGTCCATTTCACTAAAAACCAAGACAATCAGGCGTTATTTTAGAGTCCCCGGGACTGGAAAGTATTCCCCAAGTTCCGGCAAATCGAGCCGAAGTTGGTCAAAATCACGGTGCGCTTAAGGCGGTGTCGGCTACTCCTTCAGTCTTAAAGTGAAGTGGGGCTCTATTTCGGCTCACAAGCTCAAAGCTCAAAAAAAATTACTGTGTCTATTTGACTGCAAACCAAGGCTATCAGTAGTTAGTTTAGAGTCCCCGGGAGTGGAATGTTTTTCCCAAGTTCCGGAAAATCGAGAAGACGTTGGTCAAAATCACGATGCGCGTAACACGGTCTCGGCTACTCTTTCAGTCTTAAAGTGAAGTGGGGCTATATTTCGGCCCAGAAGCTCAAAAGTGAGCGTTCAAAAAGTTTTGCTGTATCCATTTCAATGCAAACCAAGGCCATCAGGGGTTACTTAAGAGTCCTCAGGTGGGAAAATCTCCCCCAAGTTCCGGTAAATCGAGCCGAAGTTGGTCAAAATCACGATGTACATAAGGTGGTCTCGGCTACTCTTTCAGTCTTAAAGTGAAGTGGCGCAATATTTCGGCCTAGAAGCTCGAAAGTGAGTGTTTACAAAGTTTTGCTCTGTCACTTTCAGTGCAAACCAAGGCCATCAGAAATTAGTTTAGAGTCCCCGGGACTGGAGAATATCCCCCAAGTCCCGGGAAATCGAGCCGAAGTTGATCAAATTCATGATGCGCGTAACGTGGTCTCGGCTGCTGTGTCAGTCCTAAAGTGAAGTGTGGCTATATTTCGGCCCACAAGCTCGAAAGTGAGCGTTCAAAAAGTTTTGCTGTGTCCATTTTACTTCAAAACAAGGTCATCAGGACTTAGTTTACCGTCCAAGGGACTGCAAAATATCCCCCAAGTTCCGGGAAATCCATTGGAAGTTCGTCAAAATTAGGATGCGCGTTAAGCAGTCTCATCTACTCTTTCAGTCTTAAAGTAAAGTCGGGCTATATTTCTGCCCAGAAGCTCCAAAGTTGTGCTCTGTCTATTTCTTTGAGAACCAAGGCCGTCAGGAGTTACTGTAGAGTCCCTTTGACTGGAATATATCCCCCAAGTTTCGGGAAATAAAGGCGAAATTGGTCAAAATGACGATTCGCTCAAGACGGTCTCACCTACTCTTTCATTCTTAAAGTGAAATGGGGCTCTATTTCGGCCCAGAAGCTCGAGAGTGAGCGTTCAAAAACTTTCGCTGTGTCCATTTCACTGCAAACCAAGACAAGTAGGAGTTAGTTGAGAGTCCCCGGGACTGGAAAATATCCCCCAAGTTCCAGGAAATCAACCCGAAGTTTGTCAAAATCACGATGCACGTAAGGCGGTCTCGGCTACTCTTTCAATGTTAAAGTAATGGGGGGCTATATTTTGGCCCAGAAGCTCGAAATTGAGCGTTTAAAAAGTTTTGATGGGTCCATTTTACTGGAAACCAAGGCCATCGGGAATTAGTTTAGAGTCCTCAGAACTGGAATATATCCCCTTAGTTGCGGCAAATCGAGCCGAAGTTGCTCAAAATCACGATGCACGTAAGGCGGTCTCGGCTACTCTTTCAGTCTTCAAGTGAAGTGGGGTTCTATTTCGGTCCAGAAGCTTGAAAGTATGCGTTCAAAAACTTTTTCTGTTTCCGTTTCACTGCAAACCAAGACCAGCACGAGTTACTTTAGAGTCCCCGGGACTGCAAAATATTTCGCAAGTTCCGGGAAATCGAGCCGAAGTTGATCAAAATCACGATGCGCGAAACGTGGTCTCGGATACTGTTTCAGTCTTAAAGTGAAGTATGGCTATATTTCGGCCCACAACCTCGAAAGTGAGCCTTCAAAAAGCTTTGCTGTGTCCATTTCACTGCAAAACAAGGCCATCGGCACCTAGTTTAGCGTCCAAGGGACTGGAAAATATTCCTCAAGCTCCGGGAAATCCACCCGAAGTTTGTCAAAATCACGATGCGCGTAAGGCGGTCTCGGCTACTTTTTCAGTATTAAAGTAAAGTAAGCTATATTTCGGCCTAGAAGCTTGCAGGTGAGCGTTCAAAAAGTTTTGCTGTCTCCATTTCACTGCAAACCAAGGCCATCAAGAGATAGTTTAGAGTCCCTGGGACTGGAAAATATCCCCCAAGTTCCGGAATATCGACCCGAAGTTGGTCAAGATCACGATGCGCGCACGCCGGTCTCGGCTACTCTTTAAGTCGTAAGTGATGTGGGACTATATTTCGGCCTAAAAGCTCGAAAGTGTTCGTCCAAAAACTTGTGCTGTGTGAATTTCACTGCAAACCATGGCCATCAGGAGTTAGTTTAGAGTCCCCGGGACTCGAAAATATTCCCCAAGTTGCAGGAAAGCGAGCAGAAGTTGCTCAAAATCACGATGCGCGTAACGCGGTCTCGGCTACTGTTTCAGTCTTAAAGTGAAGTGTGGCTCTATTTAGGCCCACAATCTCGAAAGTGAGCGTTCATAAAGTTTTGCTGTGTCCATTTCACTGCAAACCAAGGCAATCAGGATTTAGTTTAGAGTCCCCCGGACTGGAGAATATCCCCCAACTCCCGGGAAATCGAGCCGAAGTTGATCAAATTCATGATGCGCGTAACGTGGTCTCGGCTACTGTTTCAGTCTTAAAGTGAAGTGTGGCTCTATTTAGGCCCACAATCTCGAAAGTGAGCGTTCATAAAGTTTTGCTGTGTCCATTTCACTGCAAACCAAGGCAATCAGGAGTTAGTTTAGAGTTCCCGGAACTGGAAAATATTCTCCAAGTTCCAGTAAATGGCGCCGAAGTTGATGAAAATTACGATGCGCGTAACGGGCTCTCGTTTATTCTTTCAGTCTTAAATTTAAGTAGGGCTATATTGCGGCACTGAAGGTCGAAGGTGAGCGTTCAGAATGTTTTGCTGTGTTCATTAAACTGCAAACCAAGGTCATCGGGAGTTAGTTTAGCGTCCCCGAGACTTTAAATTATTCGCCAACTTGCGGGAAATCGAGCAAAAGTGGCCCAAAATCACGATGCGCGTAAGGCGGTCTCGGCTACTCTTTCAGTCTTAAAATTAAGGGGGGCAATATTTCAACCTAAAAGCTCGAGACCGGGCGTGCGCTAATTTTACCTGTGTCCATTTCACTGACATCTTAGGCCATCAGGAGTTAGTTTAGAGTCCTTGGGACTGGAAAATATTTCCCAAATTCTGGCAGATCGAGCCAAAGTGTCTCAAAATCACGATGCGCGTTTTGCGGTCTCGGCTACTCTTTCAGTCTTAAAATGAAGTGGGGCTATATTTCGGCCGAGAAGCTCAACACCGAGCGTGCGCTCCTTTTGCCTGTGTACATATCACTGAAAACTAAGTTCATCAGGAGTTAACATAGAGTCCTCGGGACTGGAAAATATTGCCCGAATTCCGCCAAATCGAGCCAAAGATGCTCAAAATCACGATGCGCCTAAGGCGGTCTCGGCTACTCGTTTACTCCGAAAATGAAGTGGGGCTATATTTCGGTTCTACAAGCTCGACACCGAGCGTGCTCTCCTTTTACCTGTGTCCATTTCACTAAGAACTAAGTCCATCAGGAGATAGTTTAGAATCCTCGAGACTGGAAGCTATCCTCCAAGTTTCGGCAAATTGAGCCATACTTTCTTAAAATTACGATAGGCGTACGGCAGTTTCGTTTACTCTTTCAGTCTTAAAATGAACTGGGGTTACATTTCGGCCTAGAAGCTCGACACCGAGCGTGCGCTCCTGTTACCTGTGACCATTTTACTGAAAAGTAAGGCCATCAAGAGTTAGGGTAGAGTCCGCGGGACTGGAAAATATCCCCCAAGTTTTGGCATATCGAGCCATAGTGGCTAAAACTTTCGATGCGCTTAAGGCGGTTTCGTGTACACTTTCAGTCTTAAAATAAAGTGGGGCTATATTTCGATTACAACCTGGAAACCGAGCGTGCGCTCCTTTTACGTGTGTCAATTTCACTAAAAACGAAGGCATTCAGGAGTTAGTTTAGAGCTTCCGGGACTGGAAAACATCCCGCAAGTCCCAGGAAGTCAAGCCGAAGTTCGACAAAATTACCATGCGCGTAAGGCGGTCCTGGCTACTCTTTCAGTCTTAAAGTGAAGTGGGGCTATATTTCGGCCCAGAAGCTCGAAAGTGAACGTTCAAAAAGTTTGGCTGTGTCCATTTCACTGAAAACCAAGGCCATCAGGAGTTAGTTTAGAGTGCCCGGGACTGGGAAATATCTCCCAAGTTCTGGGAAATCGAGCCGAAGTAGCTCAAAATCACGATGCGCGTAAGGCGGTCTCGGCTAGTCTTTCAGTCTTAAAGTGAAGTAGGGCTATGCTTCGGCCCAGAAGCTCAAAAGTGAGCGTTCAAAAAGTTGTGCTGTGTCCATTTCACTGCAAACCGAGGCAATCAGGAGTTAGTTTAGAGTCCCCGGTACCGAAAAATATCCCCCAGTTCCCGGGAAATCGAGCCAAAGTTGGTCAAAATCACGATGCGCGTAAGGCGGTCCCGGTTACTCTTTCATTCTTAAAGTGAACTGGGGCAATATTTCCCCCCAGAAGCTCGAAAGTGAGCGTTCAAAAAGTTGTGCTGTGTCCATTTCACTCCAGAGCAAGGCCATCAGGAGTTACTTTAGAGTTCGCGGGACTGGAAAATATCCCCCAAGTTCCGGGAAATCGAGCCGAAGTTGGTCAAAATTAGGATGGGCGTGAGGCGGTCTCGGCTACTCTTTCACTCTTAAAGTGAAGTGGAGCTATATTTCAGCCCAGAAGCTCAAAAGTGAGCGTTCAAAAAGTTTTGCTGTATCCATTTGACTGCAGACCAAGGACGTCGGGGGTCAGTTTAGAGTCCCCGGGGCTGGAAAATATCCCCCAAGTTCCGGGAAATTTAACCGAAGTTGGTCAAAATCAGGACGCGCGTACGGCGGTCTCGGCTACTCTTTCAGTCTTAAAGTGAATTGGGGCAATATTTCGGCCCAGAAGCTCGAAACTGAGTGTTTAAAAAGTTTTGCTGTGTCCATTTCACTGCAAAACGAGGCCATCACGACTTAGTTTAGCGTCAAAGGAACTGGAAATATGCCCCAAGTTACGGGAAATCTACCCGAAGTTAGTCAAAATCACCATGCGCTTAAGGGGGTCTCGGCTACTCTTTCAGTCTTAAGGTAAAGTGGGCTTAGATTTAACTCCAGATCTCGAAAGTAAGGGTTCAAAAATTTTTGTGTCTATTTCACTCACATCTTAGACAATCAGGAGTGAGACTGGAGACTTTGGGACTGGAAAATATCTCCCAAGTTTCGCCAGATCGAGCCGAAGATCCTCAAAATCACAATGCGCGTAAGGCGCTCCCGCCTACTCTTTGAGTCTTAAAAAGAAGTAGGGCTATATTTCGGCCAGCAAGCTCGAAAGTGCGCGTTCAAAAAGTGTTCCTGTGTCCATTTCACTGGAAACCAAGGCCATTAGGAGTTAGTTTAGAGTCTCCGGGACTGGAAAAAATCCCCCTATTTCCGGGGAATCGAGCCGAAGTATCCCAAAATCACGATGCGCGTATAGCGGTCTGGGTTACTCTTTCAGTCTTAAAGTTAAGTGGGGCTATATTTCGAGCCATAAGCTCGAAAGCGAGCGTTCAAAAAGTTTTGCTGTGTCCACTTAACTGCAAACTAAGGCCATCGGAAGTTAGTTTAACTTCCCCGGGAATTGAAAATATTCGCCAACTTCCGTCAAATCGAGCCGAAGTTGGTCAAAATTACGATGCGCGTAAGGCGGTCTCGGCTACTCTTTCAGTCTTAAAGTGAAGTAGGACTATATTTCGGCCGAGAAGCTCGAAAGTGAGCGTTCAAAAAAATGTGCTGTGTCCATTTCACTGCAAACCAAGGCCATCAGCAGTTAGTTTAGAGTCCCCGGGACTGGAATATATCCCCGAAGTTCCGGGAAATCCAACGGAAGTTTGTGAAAATCACGATGCGCGTAAGACGGTCTCGGCTACTCTTTCAGTCTTAAAGTAAAGTGGGGCTATATTTCGGCCCAGAAGCTCGAAAGTGAACCTTTAAAAAGTTACGCTTTGTGCATTTCACTTCTAACCAAGGCCATCAGGAGTTAGTTTAAAGTCCCCCGGACTGGAAAATATCCCCCAAGTTCCGGGAAATCGAGCTGAACTGGGTCAAAATCACGATGCCCGTAAGGAGGTCTCGGCTACTATTTCAGTCTTAAAGTGAAGTACGGTTGTATTTCGGCCCAGAAGCTCGAAACTGAGCGTTCAAAAACTTTTCCTGTGTCCATCTCACATGAAACCAAGGCCATCAGGAGTTAGTTTAGAGTCCCCGGGACTTGAAAATATCGCCAAAATTCTAGAAAATCGACCGGAGGTTGCTGAAAATCACGATGCGCGTAAGGTGGTCTCGCCTACTCTTTCAGTCTTAAAGTGAAGTGGGGCTATATTTCATCCCAGAAGCTCGAAAATAAGCGTTCAAAAAGTGTTACCTTGTTCATTTCACTGCAAACCAAGGCCATCAGGAGTTAGTTTAGACTGCTCGAGACTGGAATATATCGCCCAAGTTCGGGGAAATCCAGCCGAATTTTGTCAAAATCACGATGCGCGTAAGGCGGTCTCGCTACTCTTTGATTCTTAAAGTGAACTGGGGCTATATTTCGGCCGAGAAGCTAGAAAGTGAAAGTTCAAAACGTTTTGCTGTGTTCATTTGACTGCAAACCAAGGCCATCAGGAGTTAGTTTAGACTGCTCGGGACTGGAAAATATCGCCCAAGTTCGGGGAAATTCAGCCGAATTTTGTCAAAATCACGATGCGCGTAAGGCGGTCTCGGCTACTCTTTGATTCTTAAAGCGAACTGGGGCTATATTTCGGCCCAGAAGCTCGAAAGTGAAAGTTCAAAAAGTTTTGCTGTGTCCATTTCACCGGAAACCAAGCCACATCAGCAGATTGTTTACAGTGTCCGGAAAATCAAAATATCCCCCAAGTCGCTGGAAATCGAGCCGAAGTTTGTCAACATCACGATGCGCGTAAAGCAGTCTCGGCTACTCTTTTAGTCTTAAAGTGACGTGGCTGTATATTTCGGCCCAGAAGCTCGAAAGTGAGCGTTCAAAAAGTTTTCCTCTCTCAATTTAACTGAAAACCAAGGCCATCATGAGTTAGTTTAGAGTCCGCGGGACTAAAAAGTATCCCTTAAGTGCTGGCAACTCAAGCCGAAGTTGGTCAAAATCACGATGCGTCTAAGACGGTCTCGGCTACTATTTCAGTCTTAAAGTGAAGTGGGGCTATATTTCGGCCCAGAATTTCGAAAGCAAGCGTTTAAAAAAATTTGCTGTGTCCATTTCACTGCAGACCAAGGCCATCAGGGGTTAGTTTCGAGTCCATGGAACTTGAATATATCCCCGAAGTTTCGGGAAATCGAGCCGAAGTTGGTCAAAGTCACGATGCGCGTAAGACGGTCTCGGCTACTCTTTCAGTCTTAAACTGAAGTGGGGCTATATTTCGGCTCAGAAACCCGAAGGGGAGCGTTGAAAAAGTTTTGCTCTCTCCATTTCAATGCAAACCAAGGCAATCAGGAGTTACTTTAGAGTCCCTGGTACCGGAAAATATTCCCCATTTCCTGGGAAATCGAGCCAAAGTTGGTCAAAATCACGATGCGCGTAAGGCGGTCTCGGCTATTCTTTCATTCTTAAAGAGAACTCGGGCTATATTTCGGCCCAGAAGCTCGAAAGTAAAAGTTCAAAAAGTTTTGCTGTGTCCATTTCACCGCAAACCAAGCCACATCAGGAGATAGTTTACAGTCTCCGGGACATCAAAATATCCCCCAAGTTCCGGGAAATCGAGCCGAAGTTTGTGAAAATCACGATGCGCGTAAACCAGACTCGGCTACTCTTTTAGTCTTAAAGTGACGTGGCTGTATATTTTGGCCCAGAAGCTCGAAAGTGAGCGTTCAAAAAGTTATGCTGTGCCCATTTCACTGCAAAGCAAGGCCCTCAGGAAGTAGTTTACAGTCCCCGGAACTGGAAAATATCCTCCAAGTTCCGCCAAATCGAGACGATCTTGGTGAAAATAACGATTCGCGTAGGGCGGTCTCGGCTACTCTTTGAGTCTGAAAGTGAAGTAGGGTTATATTTCGGTCCAGAAGTTCGAAAGTGAGCGTTCAAGAAGTTTTCCTCTCTCAATTTCACTGAAAACCAAGGCCATCATGAGTTAGTTTAGAGTCCCCGGGAGTGGAAAATATCTTTTAAGTTCTGGCAACTCAAGCCGAAGTTGGTCAAAATCACGATGCGCCTAAGCCGGCCTCGGCTACTCTTTCAGTCTTAAAGTGAAGTGGGGCTCTATTTCGGCCCAGAAGCTCCAAAGTGAGCGCTGCAAAAAATTTGCTGTGTCCATTTCACTGCAAACCAAGGCTATCAGGAGTTAGTTTAGAGTCCCCGCGACTGCAATATGTTTTCCAAGTTCCGGAAAATCGAGAAGACGTTGCTCAAAATCACGATGCGCGCAAGACGGTCTTGGCTAGTCTTTCAGTCTTAAAGTGAAGTGGGGCTATATTTCGCCCCAGAAGCTCAAAAGTGAGCTTCAAAAAGTTTTGCTGTATCCATTTCAATGCAAACGAAGGCCATCAGGGGTTACTTAAGAGTCTTCGGGACTGGAAAATATCCCCCCAAGTTCAGGGAAATTTAGCCGAAGTTGGTCAAAATCACGGTGCGCGTTAGGCGGTCTCGCTTACTGTTTCAGTCTTAAAGTGAAGTGAGGCTTTATTCCTGGGCAGGAGCTTGAAAGTGAGCGTTCAAAAAGTTTCCCTGTGTTTATTTGACTGCAAACCAAAGCCATGAGGAGCTAGTTTAGAGTCCCCGGGACTGGAAAATATCCCCCAACTTCCGGGAAATCGAGCCGAAGCTGGTCAAAATCACGATTTGCGTAAGGTTGTGTGGGCTACTCTTTCAGTTTTAGAGTGAAGTGGGGCTATATTTCGGGCAAGAAGCCCGAAAGTGAGCGTTCAAAAAGTTTTGCTGTGTTCATTTCACTGCAAACCAAGGCCATCAGGAGTTAGTTTAGCGTCCCCGGGACAAGAAAATATGCCCCAAGTTCCGGAATATCGAGCTGAAGTTGGTCAAAATCAGGATGCTCCCAAAGCGGTTTCGGCTACCCTTTCAGTCTTAAAGTGAAGTGGGGCTATATTTCTGTCGAGAAGCTCGAAAGTGAGCGTTCAAAAAGCTTTGCTGTGTGCATTTCACTGCAAGCCAAAGCTATAAAAAGTTAGTTTAGGGTTCCTGGGACGGGAAAATATTCCCCAAGTTCCGGGAAAGCGAGCCGAAGTTGATCAAAATCACGATGCGCGAAATGCGGTCTCGGCTACTGTTTCAGTCTTAAAGTAAAGTGTGGCTTTATTTCGGCCCACAAGCTCGAAAGTGAGCGTTCAAAAAGTTTTCCTCTGTCCATTGTAATTGAAAGCAAGGCCATCAGGAGCTAGTTTAGAGTCCTCGGGACTGGAAAATATCCCCCAAGTTCCGAGAAATTGATCCGAAAATGGTCAAAATCACGATGCGCGTAAGGCGATCTCGGCTACTCTTTCAGTCTTAAAGTGAAGTGGGGCTATATTTCGGCCCAGAAGCTCCAAAGTGGGCGTTCAAAAATTTATGCTGTGCGCATTTCAGTGCAAACCAAGGCCATCCGGAGTTAGTTTAGAGTCCCCCGGAGTGGAAAATATCCCAAAAGTTGCGTGAAATCGAGCTGAACTTGGTTTAACTCACGATTCGCGTGAGGCGGTCTCGGCTACTATATCAGTCTGAAAATGAAGTGGGATTCTATTTCGGCCCAGAAGCTACAAAGAGAGTGTTCAAAAAGCTTTCCTTTGTCCATTTCACTGAAAACTAAGGCCATTAGGAGTTAGTTTAGAGTCCCCGGAAATGGAATATATCCCCCAAGTTCCGGGAAACCGACCCGAAGTTGGTCAAAATGACGATTTGCACAAGACGGTCTCGGCTACTCTTTTAGTCTTAAAGTGAAGTGGGGCTATATTTCGGCCCAGAAGCTCGAAAGTGAGTGTTTAAAAAGTTTTGCTCTGTCACTTTCAGGGCAAACCAAGGCCATCAGAAGTTAGTTCAGAGTCCCCGGGACTGGACAATATCCCCCAAGTCCCGGGAAATCGAGCCGAAGTTGATCAAATTCATGATGCGCGTAACGTGGTCTCGGCTACTGTGTCAGTCCTAAAGTGAAGTGTGGCTATATTTCGGCCCACAAGCTCGAAAGTGAGCGTTCAAAAAGTTTTGTTGTGTCCTTTTCACTTCAAAACAAGGCCATCAGGACTTAGTTTAGCGTCCAATGGACTGCAAAATATCCCCCAAGTTCCGGGAAATTCATTCGAAGTTCGTCAAAATTAAGATCCTCGTAAGGCGGTCTCATCTACTCTTTCAGTCTTAAAGTAAAGTGGGGCTATATTTCTGCCCAGAAGCTGCAAAGTTGTGCTCTGTCCATTTCACTGAAAACCAAGGCCATCAGGAGTTACTGTAGAGTCCCTTTGACTGGAATATATCCCCCAAGTTTCGGGAAATAAGGGCGAAATTGGTCAAAATCACGATTCGCTCAAGACGGTGTCGCCTACTCTTTCAGTCTTAAAGTGAAATGGGGCTCTATTTCGGCCCAGAAGCTCGAGAGTGAGCGTTCAAAAACTTTCGCTGTGTCCATTTCACTGCAAACCAAGACAAGCAGAAGTTAGTTGAGAGTCCCTGGGACTGGAAAATATCCCCCAAGCTCCGGGAAATCAACCCGAAGTTTGTCAAAATCACGTTGCAAGTAAGGCGGTCTCGGCTACTTTTTCAGTATTAAAGTAAAGTGGACTATATTTCGGCCCAGAAGCTTGAAGGTGAGCGTTGAAAAAGTTTTGCTGTCTCCATTTCACTGCAAACCAAGGCCATCAAGAGATAGTTTAGAGTCCCTGGGACTGGAAAATATCCCCCAAGTTCCGGAATATCGACTCGAAGTTCGTGAAAATCACGATACGCGCACGCCGCTCTCGGCTACTCTTTAAGTCGTAAGTGATGTGGGACTAAATTTCGGCCTAAGTTTCGGCCTAAGTTTTGGGACTAAATTTCCGCCCCAAGTTCCAGGAAAGCGAGCAGAAGTTGCTCAAAGTCACGATGCGCGTAACGTGGTCTCGGCTACTGTTTCAGTCTTAAAGTGAAGTGTGGCTATATTTAGGCCCACAAGCTCGAAAGTGAGCGTTCAAAAAGTTTTGCTGTGTCCATTTGACTGCAAACCAAGGCAATCAGGAGTTAGTTTAGAGTCCCCGGAACTGGAAAATATTCTCCAAGTTCCAGGAAATGGCGCCGAAGTTGATGAAAATTACGATGCGCGTAACGGGCTCTCGGTTATTCTTTCAGTCTTAAATTTAAGTAGGGCTATATTGCGGCACTGAAGCTCGAAGGTCAGCGTTCAGAATGCTTTGCTGTGTTCATTAAACTGCAAAACAAGGTCATCGGGAGTTAGTTTAGCGTCCCCGAGACTTTAAATTATTCGCCAACTTGCGGGAAATCGAGCAAAAGTGGCCCAAAATCACCATGCGCGTAAGGCGGTCTCGGCTACTCTTTCAGTCTTAAAATTAAGGGGGGCTATATTTCGACCTAGAAGCTCGAGACCGGGCGTGCGCTAATTTTACCTGTGTCCATTTCACTGACATCTTAGGCCATCAGGAGTTAGTTTAGAGTCCTTGGGACTGGAAAATATTTCCCAAATTCTGGCAGATCGAGCCAAAGTTGCTCAAAATCACGATGCGGGTAAGGCGGTCTCCGCTACTCTTTCAGTCTTAAAATGAAGTGGGGCTATATTTCGGCCGACAAGCTCAACACCGAGCGTGCGCTCCTTTTGCCGGTGTACATATCACTGAAAACTAAGTTCATCAGGAGTTAACATAGAGTCCTCGGGACTGGAAAATATTGCCCAAATTCCGGCAAATCGAGCCAAAGATGCTCAAAATCACGACGCGGGTAAGGCGGTCTCGGCTACTCGTTTACTCCGAAAATGAAGTGGGGCTATATTTCGGTTCTACAATCTCGACACCGAGCGTGCTCTCCTTCTACCTGTGTCCATTTCACTAAGAACTAAGTCCATCAGGAGATACTTTAGAATCCTCGAGACTGGAAGCTATCCTCCAAGTTTCGGCAAATTGAGCCATACTTTCTTAAAATTACGATAGGCGTACGGCAGTTTCGTTTACTCTTTCAGTCTTAAAATGAACTGGGGCTACATTTCGGCCTAGAAGCTCGACACCGAGCGTCCCCTCCATTTACCTGTGACCATTTTACTGAAAAGTAAGGCCATCAAGAGTTAGGGTAGAGTCCCCGGGACTGGAAAATATCCCCCAAGTTTTGGCATATCGAGCCGTAGTGGCTAAAAATTTCGATGCGCTTAAGGCGGTTTCGTGTACACTTTCAGTCTTAAAATAAAGTGGGGCTATATTTCGGCCTACAACCTGGAAACTGAGCGTGCGCTCCTTTTACCTGTGTCCATTTCACTAAAAAGCAAGGCATTCAGGAGTTAGTTTAGAGCTTCCGGGACTGGAACATATCCCCCAAGTCCCAGGAAATCAAGCCGAAGTTCGACAAAATTACCATGCGCGTAAGGCGGTCCCGGCTACTCTTTCAATCTTAAAGTGAAGTGGGGCTATATTTCGGCCCAGAAGCTCGAAAGTGAACGTTCAAAAAGTTTGGCTGTGTCCATTTCACTGAAAACCAAGGCCATCAGGAATTAGTTCGAGTGCCCGGGACTGGGAATTATCTCCCAAGTTCCGGGAAATCGAGCCGAAGTAGCCCAAAATCACTATGCGCGTAAAGCGGTTTCGGCTAGTCTTTCAGTTTTAAACTGAAGTAGGGCTATGCTTCGGCCCAGAAGCTCAAAAGTGAGCGTTCAAAAAGTTGTGCTGTGTCCATTTCACTGCAAACCGAGGAAATCAGGAGTTAGTTTAGAGTCCCTGGTACCGGAAAATATAACCCATTTCCCGGGAAATCGAGCCAAAGTTGGTCAAAATCACGATGCGCGTAAGGCGGTCCCGGTTACTCTTTCATTCTTAAAGTGAACTGGGGCAATATTTCCCCCCAGAAGCTCGAAAGTGAGCGTTCAAAAAGTTGTGCTGTGTCCATTTCACTCCAGAGCAAGGCCATCAGGAGTTACTCTAGAGTCCGCGGGACTGGAAAATATCCCCCAAGTTCAAAGAAATCGAGCCGAAGTTGGTCAAACTTACGATGGGCGTAAGGCGGTGTCGGCTACTCTTTCACTCTTAAAGTGAAGTGGAGCTATATTTCGGCCCAGAAGCTCAAAAGTGAGCGTTCAAAAAGTTTTGCTGTGTCCATTTTACTGCAGACCAAGGACGTCGGGGGTCAGTTTAGAGTCCCCGGGACTGGAAAATATTCCCCAAGTTGCGGGAAATTTAACCGAAGTTGGTCAAAATCACGACGCGCGTACGGCGGTCTCAGCTACTCTTTCAGTCTGAAAGTGAATTGGGGCAATATTTCGGCCCAGAAGCTCGAAACTGAGTGTTTAAAAAGTTTCGCTGTGTCCATTTCACTGTAAAACAAGGCCATCACGACTTAATTTAGCGTCAAAGGAACTGGAAATATCCCCCAAGTTACGGGAAATCCACCCGAAGTTAGTCAAAATCACCATGCGCTTAAGGGGGTCTCGGCTACTCTTTCAGTCTTAAGGTAAAGTGGGCTTAGATTTAACTCCAGAAGCTCGAAAGTAAGGGTTCAAAAATTTTTGTGTCTATTTCACTCACATCTTAGCCAATCAGGAGTGAGTTTAGAGACTTTGGGACTGGAAAATATCTCCCAAGTTTCGCCAGATCGAGCCGAAGATCCTCAAAATCACAATGCGCGTAAGGCGATCCCGCCTACTCTTTCAGTCTTAAAAAGAAGTAGGGCTATATTTCGGCCAGCAAGCTCGAAAGTGCGCGTTCAAAAAGTGTTCCTGTGTCCATTTCACCGCAAACCAAGCCACATCAGCAGATTGTTTGCAGAGTCCGGGACATCAAAATATCCCCCAAGGCCCGGGAAATCGAGCTGAAGTTTGTGAAAATCACGATGCGCGTAAAGCAGTCTCGGCTACTCTTTTAGTCTTAAAGGGACGTGGCTGTATATTTCGGCCCAGAAGCTCGAAAGTGAGCGTTCAAAAAGTTTTGCTCTCTCAATTTAACTGTAAAACAAGGCCATCATGAGTTAGTTTAGAGTGCGCGGGACTAAAAAATATCCCTTAAGTTCTGGCAACTCAAGCCGAAGTTGGTCAAAATCACGATGCGTCTAAGACGGTCTCGGCTACTATTTCAGTCTTAAAGTGAAGTGGGGCTATATTTCAGCCCAGAATTTCGAAAGTAAGCATTCAAAAAAATTTGCTGTGTCCATTTCACTGTAGACCAAGGCCATCAGGGGTTAGTTTCGAGTCCTTGGAACATGAATATATCCTCGAAGTTTCGGGAAATCGAGCCAAAGTTGATCAAAATCACGATGCGCGTAAGACGGTCTCGGCTACTCTTTCAGTCTTAAAGTAAAGTGGGGAGCGTTGAAAAAGTTTTGCTCTCTCCATTTCAATGCAAACCAAGGCAATCACGAGTTACTTTAGAGTCCCTGGTACCGGAAAATATTCCCCATTTCCTGGGAAATCGAGCCAAAGTTGGTCAAAATCACGATGCGCGTAAGGTGGTCTCGGCTATTCTTTCATTCCTAAAGTGAATTCCGGCTATATTTCGGCCCAGAAGCTCGAAAGTGAAAGTTCAAAAAGTTTTGCTGTGTCCATTTCACCGCGAACAAAGCCACATCAGGAGATAGTTTACAGTCTCCGGGACATCAAAATATCCCCCTAGTTCCGGAAAATCGAGCCGAAGTTTGTGAAAATCACGATGCGCGTAAAGCAGACTCGGCTACTCTTTTAGTCTTAAAGTGACGTGACGTGTATATTTTGGCCCAGAAGCTCGAAAGTGAGCGTTCAAAAAGTTATGCTGTGCCCATTTCACTGCAAAGCAAGGCCCTCAGGAAGTAGTTTACAGTCCCCGGAACTGGAAAATATCCTGCAAGTTCCGCCAAATCGAGACGAAGTTGGTCAAAATAACGATTCGCGTCAGGCGGTCTCGGCTACTCTTTGAGTCTGAAGGTGAAGTAGGGTTATATTTCGGTCCAGAAGCTCGAAAGTGAGCGTTCAAAAAGTTTGCCTGTCTCAATTTCACTAAAAACCAAGGCCATCATGAGTTAGTTTAGAGTCCCCGGGAGTGGAAAATATCTTTTAAGTTCTGGCAACTCAAGCCGAAGTTGGTCAAAATCACGATGCGCCTAAGGCGGCCTCGGCTACTCTTTCAGTCTTAAAGTGAAGTGGGGCTCTAATTCGGCCCAGAAGCTCCAAAGTGAGCGCTGCAAAAAATTTGCTGTGTCCATTTTACTGCAAACCAAGGCTATCAGGAGTTAGTTTAGAGTCCCCGGGACTTCAATATATTTCCCAAGTTCCGGAAAATCGAGAAGACGTTGCTCAAAATCACGATGCGCGCAAGACGGTCTTGGCTAGTCTTTCAGTCTTAAGTGAAGTGGGGCTATATTTCGGCCCAGAAGCTCAAAAAGTGAGCTTCAAAAAGTTTTGCTGTATCCATTTCAATGCAAACCAAGGCCATCAGGGGTTACTTAAGAGTCTTCGGGACTGGAAAATATCCCCCCAAGTTCAGGGAAACTTAGCCGAAGTTGGTCAAAATCACGGTGCGCGTTAGGCGGTCTCGCTTACTGTTTCAGTCTTAAAGTGAAGTGAGGCTTTATTCCTGGGCAGGAGCTTGAAAGTGAGCGTTCAAAAAGTTTCCCTGTGTTTATTTGACTGCAAACCAAAGCCATGAGGAGCTAGTTTAGAGTCCCCGGGACTGGAAAATATCCCCCAACTTCCGGGAAATCGAGCCGAAGCTGGTCAAAATCACGATTTGCGTAAGGTATTGTCAGCTACTCTTTCAGTCTTAGAGTAAAGTGGAGCTATATTTCGGGCAAGAAGCCCGAAAGTGAACGTTCAAAAAGTTTTGCTGTGTTCATTTCACTGCAAACCAAGGCCATCAGGAATTAGTTTAGCGTCCCCGGGACAAGAAAATATGCCCCAAGGTCTGGGAAATTGAGCCGAGGTTGGTCAAAATCACGATGCCCCTGAAGTGGTCTCGGCTACTCTTTCTGTCTTAAAGTGAAGTGGGGCTATATTTCGGGCCAGAAGCCCGAGAGTGAGCGTTCAAAAAGTTTTCCTGTGTCCATTTCAGTGCAAACCAAGGCCATCAGGGGTTAGTTTAGAGTCCCCGGGACTGAAAAATATTGCCCAAGTTCCGGGGAATCGAACCGAAGTTGATCAAAAGCACGATGCGCGAAATCCTGTTTCGGCTACTGTTTCAGTCTTAAAGTGATGTGGTGTTATATTTCGGCCCAGAAGCCTGAAAGTGAGCGTTCAAAAAGTTTTGCTGTGTTCTTTGACTGAAAAACAAGGCCATCACGAGTTAGTTTAGCGTCCCTGGGACTGGAAAATATTCCCCACGTTCTGGTAAATCGAGCTGAAGTTGGTCAAAATCACGATGCTTCCAAAGCGGTCTCGGCTACCCTTTCACTCTTAAAGTCAAGTGGAGCTATATTTCTGTCCAGAAGCTCGAAAGTGAGCGTTCAAAAAGTTTTGCTGTGTACATTTCACTGCAAACTAAAGCTATCAAAAGTTAGTTTAGGGTCCCCGGGACTGGAAAATATTCCCCAAGTTCCGGGAAAGCGAGCCGAAGTTGATCAAAATCACGATGCGCGAAATGCGGTCCCGGCTACTGTTTCAGTCTGAAAGTAAAGTGTGGCTATATTTCGGCCCACAAGCTCGAAACTGAGCGTTCAAAAAGTTTTACTGTGTCCATTTCACTGCAAAACAAGGCCATCAGGACTTAGTTTAGCGTCCATGGGACTGGAAAATGTTCCCCAAGTTCCGGGAGATCCACCCGAAGTTTGTCAAAATCACAATGCGCGTAAGGTGGGCTCGGTTACTCTTTAAGTCTTAAAGTAGAGTGGGGCTTTATCTCGGCCAGGAAGCTCGAAGGTGAGCGTTCAAAAAGTTTTGCTCTGTCCATTTCACTGCAAACCAAGGCCATGAGGAGTTAGTTTAGAGCTCGTGGGACTGGAAAATATCCCCCAAGTTCCGGAATATCGACCGGAAGTTTGTCAAACTCACGATGCGAGCAAGGCGGTCTCGGCTACTCTTTCAGTCTTAAGTGAAGTGGGGCTCTATTTCGGCCCACAAGCTCAAAGCTCAAAAAAAATTACTGTGTCTATTTCACTGCAAACCAAGGCTATCAGTAGTTAGTTTAGAGTCCCCGGGAGTGGAATGTGTTTCCCAAGTTTCGGAAAATCGAGAAGACGTTGGTCAAAATCACGATGCGCGTAAGACGGTCTCGGCTACTCTTTCAGTCTTAAAGTGAAGTGGGGTTATATTTCGGCCCAGAAGCTCAAAAGTGAGCGTTCAAAAAGTTTTGCTGTATCCATTTCAATGCAAACCAAGGCCATCAGGGGTTACTTAAGAGTCCTCGGGACTGGAAAATATCCCCCAAGTTCCGGTAAATCGAGCCGAAGTTGGTCAAAATCCCGATGTGCGTAAGGTGGTCTCGGCTACTCTTTCAGTCTTAAAGTGAAGTGGGGCTATATTTTGGCCCAGAAGCTCGAAAGTGAGTGTTTAAAAAGTTTTGCTCTGTCACTTTCAGTGCAAACCAAGGCCATCAGAAGTTAGTTTAGAGTCCCCGGGACTGGACAATATCCCCCAAGTCCCGGGAAATCGAGCCGAAGTTGATCAAAATCATGATGCGCGTAACGTGGTCTCGGCTACTGTGTCAGTCCTAAAGTGAAGTGTGGCTATATTTCGGCCAACAAGCTCGAAAGTGAGCGTTCAAAAAGTTTTGTTGTGTCCATTTCACTTCAAAACAAGGCAATCAGGACTAAGTTTAGCGTCCAAGGGACTGCAAAATATCCCCCAAGTTCCGGCAAATTCATTCGAAGTTCGTCAAAATTACGATGCGCGTAAGGCGGTGTCATCTACTCTTTTAGTCTTAAAGTAAAGTGGGGCTATATTTCTGCCCAGAAGCTGCAAAGTTGTGCTCTGTCCATTTCACTGAAAACCAAGGCCATCAGGAGTTACTGTAGAGTCCCTTTGACTGGAATATATCCCCCAAGTCTCGGGAAACAAACGCGAAATTGGTCAAAATCACGATTCGCTCAAGACGGTCTCGCCTACTCTTTCAGTTTTAAAGTAAAAAGGGGCTCTATTTCGGCCCAGAAGCTCGAGAGTGAGCGTTCAAAAACTTTCGCTGTGTCCATTTCACTGCAAACCAAGACAAGCAGGAGTTAGTTGAGAGTCCCCGGGACTGGAAAATATCCCCCAAGTTCCGGGAAATCAACCAGATGTTTGTCAAAATCACGATGGACGTAAGGCGGTCTCGGCTACTCTTTCAGTGTTAAAGTAATGGGGGGCTATATTTTGGCCCAGAAGCTCGAAATTGAGCGTTCAAAAAGTTTTGCTGGCTCCATTTTACTGCAAACCAAGGCCATCAGGAGTTAGTTTAGAGTCCTCAGAACTGGAATATATCCCCTTAGTTCCGGCAAATCGAGCCGAAGTTGCTCAAAATCACGATGCACGTAAAGCGGTCTCGGCTACTCTTTCAGTCTTCAAGTGAAGTGGGGTTCTATTTCGGTCCAGAAGCTCGAAAATATGCGTTCGAAAACTTTTTCTGTTTCCGTTTCACTGCAAACCAAGACCAGCACGAGTTAGTTTAGAGTCCCCGGGACTGCAAAATATTTCGCAAGTTCCGGGAAATCGAGCCGAAGTTGATCAAAATCACGATGCGCGAAACGTGGTCTCGGCTACTGTTTCAGTCTTAAAGTGAAGTATGGCTATATTTCGGCCCACAACCTCGAAAGTGAGCCTTCAAAAAGCTTTGCTGTGTCCATTTCACTGCAAAACAAGGCCACCGGAACCTAGTTTAGCGTCCAACGGACTGGAAAATATTCCCCAAGCTCCGGGAAATCCACCCGAAGTTTGTCAAAATCACGATGCGCGTAAGGCGGTCTCGGCTACTTTTTCAGTATTAAAGTAAAGTGGGCTATATTTCGGCCCAGAAGCTTGAAGGTGAGCGTTCAAAAAGTTTTGCTGTCTCCATTTCACTGCAAACCAAGGCCATCAAGAGTTAGTTTAGAGTCCCTGGGACTGGAAAATATCCCCCAAGTTCCGGAATATCGACCCGAACTTGGTCAAGATCACGTTGCGCGCACGCTGGTCTCGGCTACTCTTTAAGTCGTAAGTGATGTGGGACTATATTTCGGCCTAAAAGCTCGAAAGTGTTCGTTCAAAAACTTGTGCTGTGTGAATTTCACTGCAAACCATGGCCATCAGGAGTTAGTTTAGAGTCCCCGGGATTGGAAAAGATTCCCCAACTTCCAGGAAAGCGAGCAGAAGTTGCTCAAAATCACGATGCGTGTAACGCGGTCTCGGCTACTGTTTCACTCTTAAAGTGAAGTGGAACTATATTTCGGCCCAGAAGCTAAAAAGTGAGCGTTCAAAAAGTTTTCCTGTGTCCATTTTTCTGCAGACCAAGGACGTCGGGGGTCAGTTTAGAGTCCCCGGGACTGGAAAATATCCCCCAAGTTCCAGGAAAGCCAGCAGACGTTGCTCAAAATCACGATGCGCGTAACGCGGTCTCGGCTACTGTTTCAGTCTTAAAGTGAAATGTTGCTATATTTAGGCCCACAAGCTCGAAAGTGAGGGTTCAAAAAGTTTTGCTGTGTCCATTTGACTGCAAACCAAGGCAATCAGGAGTTAGTTTAGAGTGCCCGGAACTGGAAAATATTCTCTAAGTTCCAGGAAATGGCGCCGAAGTTGATGAAAATTACGATGCGCGTAACGGGCTCTCGGTTAGTCGTTCAGTCTTAAATTTAAGTAGGGCTATATTGCGGCACTGAAGCTCGAAGGTCACCGTTCAGAATGCTTTGCTGTGTTCATTAAACTGCAAACCAAGGTCATCGGGAGTTAGTTTAGCGTCCCCGGGACTTTAAATTATTCGCCAACTTGCGGGAAATCGAGCAAAAGTGGCCCAAAATCACGATGTGCGTAAGGCGGTCTCGGCTACTCTTTCAGTCTTAAAATGAAGTGGGGCTATATTTCGGCCGACAAGCTCAACACCGAGCGTGCGCTCCTTTTGCCTGTGTACATATCACTGAAAACTAAGTTCATCAGGAGTTAACATAGAGTCCTCGGGACTGGAAAATATTGCCCGAATTCCGCCAAATCGAGCCAAAGATGCTCAAAATCACGATGCGCGTAAGGCGGTCTCGGCTACTCGTTTACTCCGAAAATGAAGTGGGGCTATATTTCGGTTCTACAAGCTCGACACTGAGCGTGCTCTCCTTTTACCTGTGTCCATTTCACTAAGAACTAAGTCCATCAGGAGATACTTTAGAATCCTCGAGACTGGAAGCTATCCTCCAAGTTTCGGCAAAATGAGCCATACTTTCTTAAAATTACTATAGGCGTACGGCAGTTTCGTTTACTCTTTCAGTCTTAAAATGAACTGGGGCTACATTTCGGCCTAGAAGCTCGACACCGAGCGTGCGCTCCTGTTACCTGTGACCATTTTACTGAAAAGTAAGGCCATCAAGAGTTAGGGTAGAGTCCCCGGGACTGGAAAATATCCCCCAAGTTTTGGCATATCGAGCCATTGTGGCTAAAAATTTCGATGCGCTTAAGGCGGTTTTGTGTACACTTTCAGTCTTAAAATAAAGTGGGGCTATATTTCGGCCTACAACTTGGAAACCGAGCGTGCGCTCCTTTTAGCCGTGTCCATTTCACTAAAAACCAAGGCATTCAGGAGTTAGTTTAAAGCTTAGGGGACTGGAAAATATCCCCCAAGTCCCAGGAAATCAAGCCGAAGTTCGACAAAATTACCATTCGCGTAGGGCGGGTCGGCTACTCTTTCAGTCTTAAAGTGAAGTGGGGCTATATTTCGGCCCAGAAGCTCGAAAGTGAACGTTCAAAAAGTTTGGCTGTGTCCATTTCACTGAAAACCAAGGCCATCAGGAATTAGTTTAGAGTGCCCGGGACTGGGAATTATCTCCCAAGTTCCGGGAAATTTAACCGAAGTTGGTCAAAATCACGATGCGCGTACGGCGATCTCGGCTACTCTTTCAGTCTTAAAGTGAATTGGGGCAATATTTCGGCCCAGAAGCTCGAAACTGAGTGTTTAAAACGTTTTGCTGTCTCCATTTCACAGCAAAACAAGGCCATCACGACTTAGTTTAGCATCAAAGGAACTGGAAATATCCCCCAAGTTCCGGGAAATCCACCCGAAGTTAGTCAAAATCACCATGCGCTTAAGGGGGTCTCGGCTACTCTTTCAGTGTTAAGGTAAAGTGGGCTTAGATTTAACTCCAGAAGCTCGAAAGTAAGGGTTCAAAAATTTTTGTGTCTATTTCACTCACATCTTAGACAATCAGGAGTGAGTTTAGAGACTTTGGGACTGGAAAAGATCTCACAAGTTTCGCCAGACCGAGCCGAAGATCCTCAAAATCACAATGCGCGTAAGGCGGTCTCGGCTACTCTTTCAGTCTTAAAGTTAAGTGGGGCTATATTTCGAGCCATAAGCTCGAAAGTGAGCGTTCAAAAAGTGTTCCTGTGTCCACTTAACTGCAAACTAAGGCCATCGGAAGTTAGTTTAGCTCCCCCGGGAATTGAAAATATTCGCCAACTTCCGCCAAATCGAGCCGAAGTTGGTCAAAATTACGATGCGCGTAAGGCGGTCTCGGCTACTCTTTCAGTCTTAAAGTGCAGTAGGGCTATATTTCGGCCGAGAAGCTCGAAAGTGAGCGTTCAAAAAATGTGCTGTGTCCATTTCACTGCAAACCAAGGCCATCAGCAGTTAGTTTAGAGTCCCCGGGACTGGAATATATCCCCGAAGTTCCAGGAAATCTAACGGAAGTTGGTCAAAATCACGATGCGCGTAAGACGGTCTCGGCTACTCTTTCAGTCTTAAAGTAAAGTGGGGCTATATTTCGGCCCAGAAGCTCGAAAGTGAACCTTTAAAAAGGTACGCTTTGTGCATTTCACTGCAAACCAAGGCCATCAGGAGTTAGTTTAAAGTCCCCCGGACTGGAAAATATCCCCCAAGTTCCGGGAAATCGAGCTGAACTGGGTCAAAATCACGATGCTCGTAAGGAGGTCTCGGCTACTATTTCAGTCTTAAAGTGAAGTACGGTTGTATTTCGGCCCAGAAGCTCGAAACATTCAAAAAGTTTTCCTGCGTCCATTTCACATCAAACCAAGTCCATCAGGAGTTAGTTTAGAGTCCCCAGGACTTGAAAATATCGCCAAAATTCTAGAAAATCGAGCGGAAGTTGCTCAAAATCACGATGCTCGTAAGGCGGTGTTGCCTACTCTTTCAGTCTTAAAGTGAAGTGGGGCTATATTTCATCCCAGAAGCTCGAAAATAAGCGTTCAAAAAGTGTTACCTTCTTCATTTGACTGCAAACCAAGGCCATCAGGAGTTAGTTTAGACTGCTCGGGACTGGAAAATATCGCCCAAGTTCGGGGAAATCCAGCCGAATTTTGTCAAAATCACGATGCGCGTAAGGCGGTCTCGGCTACTCTTTGATTCTCAAAGTGAACTGGGGCTATATTTCGGCCCAGAAGCTCGAAAGTGAAAGTTCAAAAAGTTTTGCTGTGTCCATTTCACCGCGAACCAAGCCACATCAGCAGATTGTTTACAGTGTCCGGGACATCAAAATATCCCCCAAGTCCCGGGAAATCGAGCCGAAGTTTGTCAACATCACGATGCGCGTAAAGCAGTCTCGGCTACTCTTTTAGTCTTAAAGTGACGTGACGTGTATATTTTGGCCCAGAAGCTCAAAAGTGAGCGTTCAAAAAGTTATGCTGTGCCCATTTCACTGCAAAGCAAGGCCCTCAGGAAGTAGTTTACAGTCCCCGGAACTGGAAAATATCCTGCAAGTTCCGCCAAATCGAGACGAAGTTGGTCAAAATAACGATTCGCGTCAGGGGGTCTCGGCTACTCTTTGAGTCTGAAGGTGAAGTAGGGTTATATTTCGGTCCAGAAGCTCGAAAGTGAGCGTTCAAAAAGTTTGCCTGTCTCAATTTCACTAAAAACCAAGGCCATCATGAGTTAGTTTAGAGTCCCCGGGAGTGGAAAATATCTTTTAAGTTCTGGCAACTCAAGCCGAAGTTGGTCAAAATCACGATGCGCCTAAGGCGGCCTCGGCTACTCTTTCAGTCTTAAAGTGAAGTGGGGCTCTAATTTGGCCCAGAAGCTCCAAAGTGAGTGCTGCAAAAAATTTGCTGTGTCCATTTCACTGCAAACCAAGGCCATCAGGAGTTAGTTTAGAGTCCCCGGGACTACAATATATTTCCCAAGTTCCGGAAAATCGAGAAGACGTTGCTCAAAATCACGATGCGCGCAAGACGGTCTTGGCTAGTCTTTCAGTCTTAAAGTGAAGTGGGGCTATATTTCGCCCCAGAAGCTCAAAAGTGAGCTTCAAAAAGTTTTGCTGTATCCATTTCAATGCAAACCAAGGCCATCAGGGGTTACTTAAGAGTCTTCGGGACTGGAAAATATCCCCCCAAGTTCAGGGAAATTTAGCCGAAGTTGGTCAAAATCACGGTGCGCGTTAGGTGGTTTCGCTTACTGTTTCAGTCTTAAAGTGAAGTGAGGCCTTATTGCTGGCCAGGAGCTTGAAAGTGAGCGTTCAAAAAGTTTCCCTGTGATTATTTGACTGCAAACCAAGGGCATCAAGAGGTAGTTTAGAGTCCCCGGGACTGGAAAATATCCCCCAACTTCCGGAAAATCGAGCCTAAGTTGGTCAAAATCACGATTTGCGGAAGGTAATGTCGGCTACTCTTTCAGCGTTAGAGTGAAGTGGGGCTATATTTCGGGCGAGAAGCCCGAAAGTGAGCGTTCAAAAAGTTTTGCTGTGTTCATTTCACTGCAAACCAAGGCCATCAGGAGTTAGTTTAGCGTGCCCGGGACAAGAAAATATGCCCCAAGGTCCGGGAAATTGAGCCGAGGTTGGTCAAAATCACGATGCCCCTAAAGTGGTCTCGGCTACTCTTTCTGTCTTAAAGTGAAGTGGGGCTATATTTCGGCCAGAAGCCCGAAACTGAGCGTTCAAAAAGTTTTGCTCTGTGCATTTCACTGCAAACCGAGGCCATCAGGGATTAGTTTAGAGTCCGCGGGACTTAAAAAGATTGCCCAAGTTCCGGGCAATCGAACCGAAGTTGATCAAAATCACGATGCGCGAAATGCGGTATCGGCTACTGTTTCAGTCTTAAAGTGAAGTGGGGCTATATTTCGGCCCAGAAGCCCGAAAGTGAGCCTTCAAAAAGTTTTGCTGTGTTCTTTGACTGAAAAACAAGGCCATCAGGAGTTAGTTTAACGTCTCTGGCACTGGAAAATATTTCCCAAGTTCCGGTAAATCGAGCTGAAGTTGGTCAAAAGTACGATTTTCCCAAAGCGGTCTCGGCTACCCTTTCAGTCTTAAAGTGAAGTGGGGCTATATTTCTGTCCAGAAGCTCGAAAGTGAGCGTTCAAAAAGTTTTGCTGTGTGCATTTCACTGCAAACCAAAGCTAGCAAAAGTTAGTTTAGGGTCCCCGGGACTGGAAAATATTCCCCAAGTTCCGGGAAAGCGAGCCCAAGTTGTTCAAAATCACGATGCGCGAAGTGCGGTCTCGGCTACTGTTTTAGTCTTAAAGTAAAGTGTGGCTATATTTCGGCCCACAAGCTCGAAACTGAGCGTTCAAAAAGGTTTTGCTGTGTGCGTTTCACTGCAAAACAAGGCCATCAGGACTTAGTTTAGCGTCCGAGGGACTGGAAAATGTTCCCCAAGTTCCGGGAGATCCACCCGAAGTTTGTCAAAATCACAATGCGCGTAAGGTGGTCTCGGTTACTCTTTAAGTCTTAAAGTAAAGTGGGGCTTTATTTCGGCCAGGAAGCTCGAAGGTGAGCGTTCAAAAAGTTTTGCTGTGTTATTTGACTGAAAAACAAGGGCATCACGAGTTAGTTTAGCGTCCCTGCGACTGGAAAATATTCCCCAAGTTCCGGTAAATCTAGCTGAAGTTGGTCAAAATTACGATGCTCCCAAAGCGGTCTCGGCTACTCTTTCAGTCTTAAAGTGAAGTGGGGCTTTATTTCGGCTAGGAGGCTCGAAGGTGAGCGTTCAAAAAGTTTTGCTGTGTTCATTTCACTGCAAACCAAGGCCATCAGGAGTTAGTTTAGCGTGCCCGGGACAAGAAAATATGCCCCAAGGTCCGGGAAATTGAGCCGAGGTTGGTCAAAATCACGATGCCCCTAAAGTGGTCTCGGCTACTCTTTCTGTCTTAAAGTGAAGTGGGGCTATATTTCGGCCAGAAGCCCGAAACTGAGCGTTCAAAAAGTTTTGCTCTGTGCATTTCACTGCAAACCGAGGCCATCAGGGATTAGTTTAGAGTCCGCGGGACTTAAAAAGATTGCCCAAGTTCCGGGCAATCGAACCGAAGTTGATCAAAATCACGATGCGCGAAATGCGGTATCGGCTACTGTTTCAGTCTTAAAGTGAAGTGGGGCTATATTTCGGCCCAGAAGCCCGAAAGTGAGCCTTCAAAAAGTTTTGCTGTGTTCTTTGACTGAAAAACAAGGCCATCAGGAGTTAGTTTAGCGTCTCTGGCACTGGAAAATATTTCCCAAGTTCCGGTAAATCGAGCTGAAGTTGGTCAAAAGTACGATTTTCCCAAAGCGGTCTCGGCTACCCTTTCAGTCTTAAAGTGAAGTGGGGCTATATTTCTGTCCAGAAGCTCGAAAGTGAGCGTTCAAAAAGTTTTGCTGTGTGCATTTCACTGCAAACCAAAGCTAGCAAAAGTTAGTTTAGGGTCCCCGGGACTGGAAAATATTCCCCAAGTTCCGGGAAAGCGAGCCCAAGTTGTTCAAAATCACGATGCGCGAAGTGCGGTCTCGGCTACTGTTTTAGTCTTAAAGTAAAGTGTGGCTATATTTCGGCCCACAAGCTCGAAACTGAGCGTTCAAAAAGGTTTTGCTGTGTGCGTTTCACTGCAAAACAAGGCCATCAGGACTTAGTTTAGCGTCCGAGGGACTGGAAAATGTTCCCCAAGTTCCGGGAGATCCACCCGAAGTTTGTCAAAATCACAATGCGCGTAAGGTGGTCTCGGTTACTCTTTAAGTCTTAAAGTAAAGTGGGGCTTTATTTCGGCCAGGAAGCTCGAAGGTGAGCGTTCAAAAAGTTTTGCTGTGTTATTTGACTGAAAAACAAGGGCATCACGAGTTAGTTTAGCGTCCCTGCGACTGGAAAATATTCCCCAAGTTCCGGTAAATCTAGCTGAAGTTGGTCAAAATTACGATGCTCCCAAAGCGGTCTCGGCTACTCTTTCAGTCTTAAAGTGAAGTGGGGCTTTATTTCGGCTAGGAGGCTCGAAGGTGAGCGTTCAAAAAGTTTTGCTCTGTCCATTTCACTGCAAACCAAGGCCATGAGGAGTTAGTTTAGAGTTCCTGGGACTGGAAAATATCCCCCAAGTTCCGGAATATCGACCGGAAGTTTGTCAAACTCACGATGCGAGCAAGGCGGTCTCGGCTACTCTTTCAGTCTTAAGTGAAGTGGGGCTATATTTCGGCCCAGAATCTCGAAAGTGTGCGTGCAAAAAATTGTGCTGTGTCAGTTTCAATGCAAACCAAGGCCATCACGAGTTAGTTTAGAGTCCCCGGGACTGGAACATATCCCCCAAGTCCCGGGAATCGGAGACGAAGTTGATCAAATTCATGATACGCGTAACGTGGTGTCGGCTACTGTTTCAGTCCTAAAGTCACGTGTGCCTATATTTCGGCCCACAAGCTAGAAAGTGAGCGTTCAAAAAGTTTTCCTGTGTCCATTTCACTTCAAAACAAGGGCATCAGGACTTAGTTTAGGGTCCCCGGGACTGGAAAATATTCCCCAAGTTCCGGGAAAGCGAGCCGAAGTAGATCAAAATCACGATGCGCGAAATGCGGTCTCGGCTACTGTTTCAGTCTTAAAGTAAAGTGGGGCTATATTTCGGCCCAGAAGCTCCAAAGTGGGCGTTCAAAAATTTATGCAGTGCGCATTTCAGTGCAAACCAAGGCCATCCGGAGTTAGTTTAGAGTCCCCTGGACTGGAAAATATCTCAAAAGTTGCGTGAAATCGAGCTGAACTTGGTCTGACTCACGATGCGCGTGAGGCGGTCTCGGCTACTATTTCAGTGTGAGAGTGAAGTGGGGCTATATTTCTGCCCAGAAGCTCCAAAGTTGTGCTCTGTCCATTTCACTGAAAACCAAGGCCATCAGGAGTTACTGTAGAGTCCCTTTGACTGGAATATATCCCCCAAGTTTCGGGAAATAAACGCGAAATTAGTCAAAATTACGATTCGCTCAAGACGGTCTCGCCTACTCTTTCAGTCTTAAAGTAAAATGGGGCTCTATTTCGGCCCAGAAGCTCGAGAGTGAGCGTTCAAAAACTTTCGCTGTGTCCATTTCACTGCAAACCAAGACAAGCCGCAGTTAGTTGAGAGTCCCCGGGACTGAAAAATATCCCCCAAGTTCCGGGAAATCAACCCGAAGTTTGTCAAAATCACCATACACGTAAGGCGGTCTCGGCTACTCTTTCAGTGTTAAAGTAATGGGGGGCTATATTTTGGCCCAGAAGCTCGAAATTGAGCGTTCAAAACGTTTTGCTGGGTCCATTTTACTGCAAACCAAGGCCATCAGGAATTAGTTTAGAGTCCTCAGAACTGGAATATATCCCCTTAGTTCCGGCAAATCGAGCGGAAGTTGCTCAAAATCACGATGCACGTAAGGCGGTCTCGGCTACTCTTTCAGTCTTCAAGTGAAGTGGGGTTCTATTTCGGTCCAGAAGCTCGAAAGTATGCGTTCAAAAACTTTTTCTGTTTCCGTTTCACTGCAAACCAAGACCAGCACGAGTTAGTTTAGAGTCACCAGGACTGGAAAATATGTCCCAAGTTCCGGGAAATCGAGCCGAAGTTGATCAAAATCACGATGCGCGAAACGTGGTCTCGGCTACTGTTGCAGTCTTAAAGTGAAGTATGGCTATATTTTGGCCCAAAAGCTCGAAAGTGAGCGTTCAAAAAGCTTTGCTGTGTCCATTTCACTGCAAAACAAGGCCATCGGCATCTAGTTTAGCGTCCAAGGGACTGGAAAATATCCCCGAAGTTCTGGCAAGTCCACCCGAAGTTTGTCAAAATCACTATGCGCGTAAGGCGGTCTCGGCTACTTTTTCAGTATTAAAGTAAAGTGGGCTATATTTCGGCCCAGAAGCTTGAAGGTGAGCGTTCAAAAAGTTTTGCTGTCTCCATTTCACTGGAAACCAAGGCCATCAAGAGTTAGTTTAGAGTCCCTGGGACTGGAAAATATCCCCCAAATTCCGGAATATCGACCCGAAGTTGGTCAAAATAACGATGCGCGCACGCCGGTCTCGGCTACTCTTTAAGTCGTAAGTGATGTGGGACTATATTTCGGCCTAAAAGCTCGAAAGTGTTCATTCAAAAACTTGTCCTGTATGAATTTCACTGCAAACCATGGGCATCAGGAGTTAGTTTAGAGTCCCCGGGACTGGAAAATATTCCCCAAGTTTCAGGAAAGTAACCAGAAGTTCCTCAAAATCACGATGCGTGTAACGTTGTCTCGACTACTGTTTCAGTCTTAAAGTGAAGTGCCGCTATATTTAGGCCCACAAGCTCGAAAGTGAGCGTTCAAAAAGTTTTGCTGTGTCCATTTCACTGCAAACGAAGGCAATCAGGAGTTAGTTTAGAGTCCCCGGAACTGGAAAATATTCTCCAAGCTCCAGGAAATGGCGCCGAAGTTGATGAAAATTAAGATGCGCGTAACGGGCTCTCGGTTATTCTTTCAGTCTTAAATTTAAGTAGGGCTATATTGCGGCACTGAAGCTCGAAGGTGAGCCTTCAGAATGTTTTGCTGTGTTCATTAAACTGCAAACCAAGGTCGTCGGGAGTTAGTTTAGCGTCCCCGGGACTTTAAGTTATTCGCCAACTTCCGGGAAATCGAGCAAAAGTGGCCAAAATCACGATGGGCGTAAGGCGGTCTCGGCTACTATTGCAGTCTTAAAATTAAGGGGGGCAATATTTCGACCTAGAAGCTCGAGACTGGGCGTGCGCTAATTTTACCTGTGTCCATTTCACTGACATCTTAGGCCATCAGGAGTTAGTTTAGAGTCCTTGGGACTGGAAAATATTTCCCAAATTCTGGCAGATCGAGCCAAAGTTGCTCAAAATCACGATGCGCGTAAGGTGGTCTCGGTTAGTCTTTCAGTCTTAAAATGAAGTGGGGCTATATTTCGGCCGAGAAGCTCAACACGGAGCGTGCGCTCCTTTTGCCTGTGTACATATCACTGAAAACTAAGTTCATCAGGAGTTAACATAGAGTCCTCGGGACTGGAAAATATTCCCCGAATTCTGGCAAATCGAACCAAAGATGCTCAAAATCACGATGCGCCTAAGGCGGTCTCGGCTACTCGTTTACTCCGAAAATGAAGTGGGGCTATATTTCGGTTCTACAAGCTCGACACCGAGCGTGCTCTCCTTTTACCTGTGTCCATTTCACTAAGAACTAACTCCATCAGGAGATAGTTTAGAATCCTCGAGACTGGAAGCTATCCTCCAAGTTTCGGCAAATTGAGCCATACTTTCTTAAAATTACGATAGGCGTACGGCAGTTTCGTTTACTCTTTCAGTCTTAAAATGAACTGGGGCTACATTTCGGCCTAGAAGCTCGACACCGAGCGTGTGCTCCTGTTACCTGTGCCCATTTTACTGAAAACTAAGGCCATCAAGAGTTAGGGTAGAGTCCCCAGGACTGGAAAATATCCCCCAAGTTTTGGCATATCGAGCCATAGTGGCTAAAAATTTCGATGCGCTTAAGGCGGTTTCGTGTACACTTTCAGTCTTAAAATAAAGTGGGGCTATATTTCGGCCTACAACCTGGAAACCGAGCGTGCGCTCCTTTTACCTGTGTCAATTTCACTAAAAACCAAGGCATTCAGGAGTTAGTTTAGAGCTTCCGGGACTGGAAAATATCCCCCAAGTCCCAGGAAACCAAGCCGAAGTTCGACAAAATTACCATGCGCGTAAGGCAGTGCCGGCTACTCTTTCAGTCTTAAAGTGAAGTGGGGCTATATTTCGGCCCAGAAGCTGGAGAGTGAACGTTCAAAAAGTTTCGCTGTGTCCATTTCACTGAAAACCAAGGCCATCAGGAATTAGTTTAGAGTGCCCGGGACTGGGAATTATCTCCCAAGTTCCGGGAAATCGAGCCGAAGTTGGTCAAAATCACAATGCGCGTAAAGCGGTCCCGGTTACTCTTTCATTCTTAAAGTGAACTGGGGCAATATTTCCCCCATGAAGCTCGAAAGTGAGCGTTCAAAAAGTTGTGGTGTGTCCATTTGACTCCAGAGGAAGGGCACCAGGAGTTACTTTAGAGTCCGCGGGACTGGAAAATATCCCCCAAGCTCCGGGAAATCGAGCCGAAGTTGGTCAAAATTACGATGGGCGTAAGGCGGTCTCGGCTACTCTTTCACTCTTAAAGTGAAGTGGAACTCTATTTCGGCCCAGAAGCTCAAAAGTGAGCCTTCAAAAAGTTTTGCTGTGTCCATTTTACTGCAGACCAAGGACGTCGGGGGTCAGTTTAGAGTCCCCGGGACTGGAAAATATCCCCCAAGTTGCGGGAAATTTAACCGAAGTTGGTCAAAATCACGACGCGCGTAAGGCGCTCTCGGCTACTCTTTCAGTCTTAAAGTGAATTGGGACAATATTTCGCCCCAGAAGCTCGAAACTGAGTGTTTAAAAAGTTTTGCTCTGTCCATTTCACTGCAAAACAAGGCCATCACGACTTAGTTTTGCGTCAAAGGAACTGGAAATATCCCTCAAGTTACGGGAAATCCACCCGAAGTTAGTCAAAATAACCATGCGCTTAAGGGGGTCTCGGCTACTCTTTCAGTCTTAAGGTAAAGTGCGCTTAGATTTAACTCCAGAAGCTCGAAAAAAAGGGTTCAAAAATTTTTGTGTCTATTTCACTCACATCTTAGACAATCAGGAGTGAGTTTAGAGACTTTGGGACTGGAAGATATCTCCCAAGTTTCGCCAGATCGAGCCGAAGATCCTCAAAATCACAATGCGCGTAAGGCGCTCCCGGCTACTCTTTCACTCTTAAAAAGAAGTAGGGCTATATTTCGGCCACCAAGCTCGAAAGTGCGCGTTCAAAAAGTGTTCCTGTGTCCATTTCACTGGAAACCAAGGCCATTAGCAGTTAGTTTAGAGTCCCCGGGACTGGAAAATATCCCCCTATTTCCGGGAAATCGAGCCGAAGTATCCCAACATCACGATGCGCGTAAGGCGGTCTCGGCTACTCTTTCAGTCTTAAAGTTAAGTGGGGCTATATTTCGAGCCATAAGCTCGAAAGTCAGCGCTCAAAAGGTTTTGCTGTGTCCATTTAACTGGAAACTAAGGCCATCGGAAGTTAGTTTAGCTCCCCCGGGAATTGAAAATATTCGCCAACTTCCGGGAAATCGAGCCGAAGTTGGTCAAAATTACGATGCGAGTAAGACGGTCTCGGCTACTCTTTCAGTCTTAAAGTGAAGTAGGGCTATATTTCGGCCGAGAAGCTCGAAAGTGAGCGTTCACAAAAATGTGCTGTGTCCATTTCACTGCAAACCAAGGCCATCAGCAGTTAGTTTAGAGTCCCCAAGACTGGAATATATCCCCGAAGTTCCGGGAAATCCAACGGAATTTGGTCAAAATCACGATGCGCGTAAGACGGTCTCGGCTACTCTTTCAGTCTTAAAGTAAAGTGGGGCTATATTCCGGCCCAGAAGCTCGAAAGTGAACCTTTAAAAAGTTACGCTTTGTGCATTTAACTGCAAATCAAGGCCATCAGGACTTAGTTTAAAGTCCCCCGGACTGGAAAATATCCCCCAAGTTCCGGGAAATCGAGCTGAACTGGGTCAAAATCACGATGCTCGTAAGGAGGTCTTGGCTACTATTTCAATCTTAAAGTGAAGTACGGTTGTATTTCGGCCCAGAAGCTCGAAACTGAGCGTTCAAAACGTGCTACCTTGTTCATTTCACTGCAAACCAAGGCCATCAGGAGTTAGTTTAGACTGCTCGGGACTTGAAAATATCGCCCAAGTTCGGGGAAATCGAGCCGAATTTTGTCAAAATCACGATGCACGTAAGGCGGTCTCGGCTACTCTTTGAGTCTTAAAGTGAACTGGGGCTATATTTCGACCGAGAAGCTAGAAAGCGAAAGTTCAAAAAGTTTTGCTGTGTTCATTTCACTGGAAACCAAGGCCATCAGGAGTTAGTTTAGAGTCCTTGGGACTGGAAAATATTTCCCAAATTCTGGCAGATCGAGCCAAAGTTGCTCAAAATCACGATGCGCGTAAGGCGGTCTCGGCTACTCTTTCAGTCTTAAAATGAAGTGCGGCTATATTTCGGCCGAGAAGCTCAACACCGAGCGTGCGCTCCTTTTGCCTGTGTACATATCACTGAAAACTAAGTTCATCAGGAGTTAACATAGAGAATGAAGTGGGGCTATATTTCGGTTCTACAAGCTCGACACCGAGCGTGCTCTCCTTTTACCTGTGTCCATTTCACTAAGAACTAAGTCCATCAGGAGATAGTTTAGAATCCTCGAGACTGGAAGCTATCCTCCAAGTTTCGGCAAATTGAGCAATACTTTCTTAAAATTAGGATAGGCGTACGGCAGTTTCGTTTACTCTTTCAGTCTTAAAATGAACTGGGGCTACATTTCGGCCTAGAAGCTCGACACCGAGCGTGCGCTTCTGTTACCTGTCACCATTTTACTGGAAACTAAGGCCATCGAGAGTTAGGCTAGAGTCTCCGGGACTGGAAAATATCCCCCAAGTTTTGGCATATCGAGCCATAGTGGCTAAAAATTTCGATGCGCTTAAGGCGGTTTCGTGTACACTTTCAGTCTTAAAATAAAGTGGGGCTATATTTCGGCCTACAACCTGGAAACCGAGCGTGCGCTCCTTTTACCTGTGTCAATTTCACTAAAAACCAAGGCATTCAGGAGTTAGTTTAGAGCTTCCGGGACTGGAAAATGTCCTCCAAGTCCCAGGAAATCAAGCCGAAGTTCGACAAAATTACCATGCGCGTAAGGCGGTGCCGGTTACTCTTTCAGTCTTAAAGTGAAGTGGGGCTATATTTCGGCCCAGAAGCTCGAAAGTGAACGTTCAAAAAGTTTGGCTGTGTCCATTTCACTGAAAACCAAGGCCATCAGGAATTAGTTTATAGTGCCCGGGACTTGGTATTATCTGCCAACTTCCGGGAAATCGAGCCGAAGTAGCCCAAAATCACGATGCGCGTAAGGCGGTCTCGGCTAGTCTTTCAGTCTTAAAGTGAAGTAGGGCTATGCTTCGGCCCAGAAGCTCAAAAGTGAGCGTTCAAAAAGTTGTGCTTTGTCCATGTCACTGCAAACCGAGGAAGTCAGGAGTTAGTTTAGAGTCCCCGGTACCCGAGAATATCGCCCATTTCCCGGGAAATCGAGCCAAAGTTGGTCAAAATCACCATGCGCGTAAGGCGGCCCCGGTTACTCTTTCATTCTTAAAGTGAACTGGGGCAATATTTCCCCCCAGAAGCTCGAAAGTGAGCGTTCAAAAAGTTGTGCTGTGTCCATTTCACCCCAGAGCAAGGCCATCAGGAGTTACTTTAGAGTCCGCGGGACTGGAAAATATCCCCCATGTTCCGGGAAATCGAGCCGAAGTTGGTCAAAATGACGATGGGCGTAAGGCGGTCTCGGCTACTCTTGCACTCTTAAAGTGAAGTGGAGCTATATTTCGGCCCAGAAGCTCAAAAGTGAGCGTTCAAAAAGTTTTGCTGTGTCCATTTTACTGCAGACAAAGGACGTCGGGGGTCAGTTTAGAGTCCCCGGGACTGGAAAATATCCCCCAAGTTCCGGTAAATTTAACCGAAGTTGGTCAAAATCAGGACGCGCGTACGGCGGTCTCGGCTACTCTTTCAGTCTTAAAGTGAATTGGAAAAAAAAATATTTCGCCCCAGAAGCTCGAAACTGAGTGTTTAAAAAGTTTTGCTCTGTCCATTTCACTGCAAAACAAGGCCATCACGACTTAGTTTTGCGTCAAAGGAACTGGAAATATCCCCCAAGTTACGGGAAATCCACCCGAAGTTAGTCAAAATCACCATGCGCTTAAGGGGGTCTCGGCTACTCTTTCAGTCTTAAGGTAAAGTGCGCTTAGATTTAACTCCAGAAGTTCGAAAGTAAGGGTTCAAAAATTTTTGTGTCTATTTCAATCACATCTTACACAATCAGGAGTGAGTTTAGAGACTTTGGGACTGGAAAATATCTCCCAAGTTTCGCCAGATCGAGCCGAGGATCCTCAAAATTACAATGCGCGTAAGGCGCTCCCGCCTACTCTTTCAGTCTTAAAAAGAAGTAGGGCTATATTTCGGCCAGCAAGCTCGAAAGTGCGCGTTCAAAAAGTGTTCCTGTGTCCATTTCACTGGAAACCAAGGCCATCAGGAGTTAGTTTAGAGTCCCCAGGACTGGAAAATATCCCCCTATTTCCGCGCAATCGAGCCGAAGTATCCCAAAATCACGATGCGCGTAAGGGGGTCTCGGCTACTCTTTCAGTCTTAAAGTTAAGTGGGGGTATATTTCGTCCGAGAAGCTCGAAAGTGAGCGTTCAAAGAAATGTGCTGTGTCCATTTCACTGCAAGCCAAGGCAATCAGAAGTTAGTTTAGAGTCCCTGGGACTGGAGAATATCCCCCAAGTCCTGGGAAATCGAGCCGAAGTTGATCAAATTCATGATGCGCGTAACGTGGTCTCGGCTACTGTTTCAGTCTTAAAGTGAAGTGTGGCTATATTTAGGCCCACAAGCTCGAAAGTGAGCGTTCAAAAAGTTTTGCTGTGTCCATTTGACTGCAAACCAAGGCAATCAGGAGTTAGTTTAGAGTCCCCGGAACTGGAAAATATTCTCCAAGTTCCAGGAAATGGCGCCGAAGTTCATGAAAATTACGATGCGCGTAACGGGCTCTCGGTTATTCTTTCAGTCTTAAATTTAAGTAGGGCTATATTGCGGCACTGAAGCTCGAAGGTCAGCGTTCAGAATGTTTTGCTGTGTTCATTAAACTGCAAACCAAGGTCATCGGGAGTTAGTTTAGCGTCCCCGAGACTTTAAATTATTCGCCAACTTGCGGGAAATCGAGCAAAAGTGGCCCAAAATCACGATGCGCGTAAGGCGGTCTCGGCTACTCTTTCAGTCTTAAAATTAAGGGGGGCTATATTTCGACCTAAAAGCTCGAGACCGGGCGTGCGCTAATTTTACCTGTGTCCATTTCACTGACATCTTAGGCCATCAGGTGTTAGTTTAGAGTCCTTGGGACTGGAAAATATTTCCCAAATTCTGGCAGATCGAGCCAAAGTGTCTCAAAATCACGATGCGCGTTTTGCGGTCTCGGCTACTCTTTCAGTCTTAAAATGAAGTGGGGCTATATTTCGGCCGACAAGCTCAACACCGAGCGTGCGCTCCTTTTGCCTGTGTACATATCACTGAAAACTAAGTTCATCAGGAGTTAACATAGAGTCCTCGGGACTGGAAAATATTGCCCGAATTGCGGCAAATCGAGCCAAAGATGCTCAAAATCACGATGCGCCTAAGGCGGTCTCGGCTACTCGTTTACTCCGAAAATGAAGTGGGGCTATATTTCGGTTCTACAAGCTCGACACCGAGCGTGTTCTTCTTTTACCTGTGTCCATTTCACTAAGAACTAAGTCCATCAGGAGATAGTTTAGAATTCTCGAGACTGGAAGCTATCCTCCAAGTTTCGGCAAATTGAGCCATACTTTCTTAAAATTACGATAGGCGTACGGCAGTTTCGTTTACTCTTTCAGTCTTAAAATGAACTGGGGCTACATTTCGGCCTAGAAGCTCGACACCGAGCGTCCGCTCCTGTTACCTGTGACCATTTTACTGAAAAGTAAGGCCATCAAGAGTTAGGGTAGAGTCCCCGGGACTGGAAAATATCCCCCAAGTTTTGGCATATCGAGCCATTGTGGCTAAAAATTTCGATGCGCTTAAGGCGGTTTCGTGTACACTTTCAGTCTTAAAATAAAGTGGGGCTATATTTCGATTACAACCTGGAAACCGAGCGTGCGCTCCTTTTACTTGTGTCTATTTCACTAAAAACCAAGGCATTCAGGAGTTAGTTTAGAGCTTCCGGGACTGGAAAACATCCCGCAAGTCCCAGGAAAAAAAGCCGAAGTTCGACAAAATTACCATGCGCGTAAGGCGGTCCTGGCTACTCTTTCAGTCTTAAAGTGAAGTGGGGCTATATTTCGGCCCAGAAGCTCGAAAGTGAACGTTCAAAAAGTTTGGCTGTGTCCATTTCACTGAAAACCAAGGCCATCAGGAGTTAATTTAGAGTGCCCGGGACTGGGAAATATCTCCCAAGTTCTGGGAAATCGAGCCGAAGTAGCTCAAAATCACGATGCGCGTAAGGCGGTCTCGGCTAGTCTTTCAGTCTTAAAGTGAAGTAGGGCTATGCTTCGGCCCAGAAGCTCAAAAGTGAGCGTTCAAAAAGTTGTGCTGTGTCCATTTCACTGCAAACCGAGGTAATCAGGAGTTAGTTTAGAGTCCCCGGTACCGAAAAATATCCCCCAGTTCCCGGGAAATCGTGCCAAAGTTGGTCAAAATCACGATGCGCGTAAGGCGGTCCCGGTTACTCTTTCATTCTTAAAGTGAACTGGGGCAATATTTCCCCCCAGAAGCTCGAAAGTGAGCGTTCAAAAAGTTGTGCTGTGTCCATTTGACTGGAAAACAAGGCCATCACGACTTAGTTTAGCGTCAAAGGAACTGGAAATATGCCCCAAGTTACGGGAAATCCACCCGAAGTTAGTCAAAATCACCATGCGCTTAAGGGGGTCTCGGCTACTCTTTCAGTCTTAAGGTAAAGTGGGCTTAGATTTAACTCCAGAAGCTCGAAAGTAAGGGTTGAAAAATTTTTGTGTCTATTTCACTCACATCTTAGACAATCAGGAGTGAGATTGGAGACTTTGGGACTGGAAAATATCTCCCAAGTTTCGCCAGATCGAGCCGAAGATCCTCAAAATCACAATGCGCGTAAGGCGCTCCCGCCTACTCTTTGAGTCTTAAAAAGAAGTAGGGCTATATTTCGGCCAGCAAGCTCGAAAGTGCGCGTTCAAAAAGTGTTCCTGTGTCCATTTCACTGGAAACCAAGGCCATTAGGAGTTAGTTTAGAGTCTCCGGGACTGGAAAAAATCCCCCTATTTCCGGGGAATCGAGCCGAAGTATCCCAAAATCACGATGCGCGTATAGCGGTCTGGGTTACTCTTTCAGTCTTAAAGTTAAGTGGGGCTATATTTCGAGCCATAAGCTCGAAAGCGAGCGTTCAAAAAGTTTTGCTGTGTCCACTTAACTGCAAACTAAGGCCATCGGAAGTTAGTTTAACTTCCCCGGGAATTGAAAATATTCGCCAACTTCCGTCAAATCGAGCCGAAGTTGGTCAAAATTACGATGCGCGTAAGGCGGTCTCGGCTACTCTTTCAGTCTTAAAGTGAAGTAGAGCTATATTTCGGCCGAGAAGCTCGAAAGTGAGCGTTCAAAAAAATGTGCTGTGTCCATTTCACTGCAAACCAAGGCCATCAGCAGTTAGTTTAGAGTCCCCGGGACTGGAATATATCCCCGAAGTTCCGGGAAATCCAACGGAAGTTGGTCAAAATCACGATGCGCGTAAGACGGTCTCGGCTACTCTTTCAGTCTTAAAGTAAAGTGGGGCTATATTTCGGCCCAGAAGCTCGAAAGTGAACCTTTAAAAAGTTACGCTTTGTGCATTTCACTTCAAACCAAGGCCATCAGGAGTTAGTTTAAAGTCCCCCGGACTGGAAAATATCCCCCAAGTTCCGGGAAATCGAGCTGAACTGGGTCAAAATCACGATGCCCGTAAGGAGGTCTCGGCTACTATTTCAGTCTTAAAGTGAAGTACGGTTGTATTTCGGCCCAGAAGCTCGAAAATGAGCGTTCAAAAAGTTTTCCTGTGTCCATCTCACATGAAACCAAGGCCATCAGGAGTTAGTTTAGAGTCCCCGGGACTTGAAAATATCGCCAAAATTCTAGAAAATCGACCGGAGGTTGCTGAAAATCACGATGCGCGTAAGGTGGTCTCGCCTACTCTTTCAGTCTTAAAGTGAAGTGGGGCTATATTTCATCCCAGAAGCTCGAAAATAAGCGTTCAAAAAGTGTTACCTTGTTCATTTCACTGCAAACCAAGGCCATCAGGAGTTAGTTTAGACTGCTCGAGACTGGAAAATATCGCGCAAGTTCGGGGAAATCGAGCCGAATTTTGTCAAAATCACGATGCGCGTAAGGCGGTCTCGGCTACTCTTTGATTCTTAAAGTGAACTGGGGCTATATTTCGGCCGAGAAGCTAGAAAGTGAAAGTTCAAAATGTTTTGCTGTGTTCATTTGACTGCAAACCAAGGCCATCAGGAGTTAGTTTAGACTGCTCGGGACTGGAAAATATCGCCCAAGTTCGGGGAAATCCAGCCGAATTTTGTCAAAATCACGATGCGCGTAAGGCGGTCTCGGCTACTCTTTGATTCTTAAAGTGAACTGGGGCTATATTTCGGCCCAGAAGCTCGAAAGTGAAAGTTCAAAAAGTTTTGCTGTGTCCATTTCACCGCAAACCAAGCCACATCAGCAGATTGTTTACAGTGTCCGGAAAATCAAAATATCCCCCAAGTCGCTGGAAATCGAGCCGAAGTTTGTCAACATCACGATGCGCGTAAAGCAGTCTCGGCTACTCTTTTAGTCTTAAAGTGACGTGGCTGTATATTTCGGCCCAGAAGCTCGAAAGTGAGCGTTCAAAAAGTTTTCCTCTCTCAATTTAACTGAAAACCAAGGCCATCATGAGTTAGTTTAGAGTCCGCGGGACTAAAAAGTATCCCTTAAGTGCTGGCAACTCAAGCCGAAGTTGGTCAAAATCACGATGCGTCTAAGACGGTCTCGGCTACTATTTCAGTCTTAAAGTGAAGTGGGGCTATATTTCGGCCCAGAATTTCGAAAGCAAGCGTTTAAAAAAATTTGCTGTGTCCATTTCACTGCAGACCAAGGCCATCAGGGGTTAGTTTCGAGTCCATGGAACTTGAATATATCCCCGAAGTTTCGGGAAATCGAGCCGAAGTTGGTCAAAGTCACGATGCGCGTAAGACGGTCTCGGCTACTCTTTCAGTCTTAAACTGAAGTGGGGCTATATTTCGGCTCAGAAACCCGAAGGGGAGCGTTGAAAAAGTTTTGCTCTCTCCATTTCAATGCAAACCGAGGCAATCAGGAGTTACTTTAGAGTCCCTGGTACCGGAAAATATTCCCCATTTCCTGGGAAATCGAGCCAAAGTTGGTCAAAATCACGATGCGCGTAAGGCGGTCTCGGCTATTCTTTCATTCTTAAAGAGAACTCGGGCTATATTTCGGCCCAGAAGCTCGAAAGTAAAAGTTCAAAAAGTTTTGCTGTGTCCCTTTCACCGCAAACCAAGCCACATCAGGAGATAGTTTACAGTCTCCGGGACATCAAAATATCCCCCTAGTTCCGGGAAATCGAGCCGAAGTTTGTGAAAATCACGATGCGCGTAAAGCAGACTCGGCTACTCGTTTAGTCTTAAAGTGACGTGGCTGTATATTTTGGCCCAGAAGCTCGAAAGTGAGCGTTCAAAAAGTTATGCTGTGCCCATTTCACTGCAAAGCAAGGCCCTCAGGAAGTAGTTTACAGTCCCCGGAACTGGAAAATATCCTCCAAGTTCCGCCAAATCGAGACGATGTTGGTGAAAATAACGATTCGCGTAGGGCGGTCTCGGCTACTCTTTGAGTCTGAAAGTGAAGTAGGGTTATATTTCGGTCCAGAAGTTCGAAAGTGAGCGTTCAAGAAGTTTTCCTCTCTCAATTTCACTGAAAACCAAGGCCATCATGAGTTAGTTTAGAGTCCCCGGGAGTGGAAAATATCTTTTAAGTTCTGGCAACTCAAGCCGAAGTTGGTCAAAATCACGATGCGCCTAAGGCGGCCTCGGCTACTCTTTCAGTCTTAAAGTGAAGTGGGGCTCTATTTCGGCCCAGAAGCTCCAAAGTGAGCGCTGCAAAAAATTTGCTGTGTCCATTTCACTGCAAACCAAGGCTATCAGGAGTTAGTTTAGAGTCCCCGCGACTGCAATATATTTCCCAAGTTCCGGAAAATCGAGAAGACGTTGCTCAAAATCACGATGCGCGCAAGACGGTCTTGGCTAGTCTTTCAGTCTTAAAGTGAAGTGGGGCTATATTTCGGCCCAGAAGCTCAAAAGTGAGCTTCAAAAAGTTTTGCTGTATCCATTTCAATGCAAACCAAGGCCATCAGGGGTTACTTAAGAGTCTTCGGGACTGGAAAATATCCCCCCAAGTTCAGGGAAATTTAGCCGAAGTTGGTCAAAATCACGGTGCGCGTTAGGCGGTCTCGCTTACTGTTTCAGTCTTAAAGTGAAGTGAGGCTTTATTCCTGGGCAGGAGCTTGAAAGTGAGCGTTCAAAAAGTTTCCCTGTGTTTATTTGACTGCAAACCAAAGCCATCAGGAGCTAGTTTAGAGTCCCCGGGACTGGAAAATATCCCCCAACTTCCGGGAAATCGAGCCGAAGCTGGTCAAAATCACGATTTGCGTAAGGTAGTGTGGGCTACTCTTTCAGTTTTAGAGTGAAGTGGGGCTATATTTCGGGCAAGAAGCCCGAAAGTGAGCGTTCAAAAAGTTTTGCTGTGTTCATTTCACTGCAAACCAAGGCCATCAGGAGTTAGTTTAGCGTCCCCGGGACAAGAAAATATGCCCCAAGTTCCGGAATCTCGAGCTGAAGTTGGTCAAAATCAGGATGCTACTCTTTTAGTCTTAAAGTGAAGTGGGGCTATATTTCGGCCCAGAAGCTCGAAAGTGAGTGTTTAAAAAGTTTTGCTCTGTCACTTTGAGAGCAAACCAAGGCCATCAGAAGTTAGTTCAGAGTCCCCGGGACTGGACAATATCCCCCAAGTCCCGGGAAATCGAGCCGAAGTTGATCAAATTCATGATGCGCGTAACGTGGTCTCGGCTACTGTGTCAGTCCTAAAGTGAAGTGTGGCTATATTTCGGCCCACAAGCTCGAAAGTGAGCGTTCAAAAAGTTTTGTTGTGTCCATTTCACTTCAAAACAAGGCCATCAGGACTTAGTTTAGCGTCCAAGGGACTGCAAAATATCCCCCAAGTTCCGGGAAATCCATTCGAAGTTCGTCAAAATTAAGATCCTCGTAAGGCGGTCTCATCTACTCTTTCAGTCTTAGAGTAAAGTGGGGCTATATTTCTGCCCAGAAGCTGCAAAGTTGTGCTCTGTCCATTTCACTGAAAACCAAGGCCATCAGGAGTTACTGTAGAGTCCCTTTGACTGGAATATATCCCCCAAGTTTCGGGAAATAAGGGCGAAATTGGTCAAAATCACGATTCGCTCAAGACGGTCTCGCCTACTCTTTCAGTCTTAAAGTGAAATGGGGCTCTATTTCGGCCCAGAAGCTCGAGAGTGAGCGTTCAAAAACTTTCGCTGTGTCCATTTCACTGCAAACCAAGACAAGCAGAAGTTAGTTGAGAGTCCCCGGGACTGGAAAATATCCCCCAAGTTCCGGGAAATCAACCCGAAGTTTGTCAAAATCACGATGCAAGTAAGGCGGTCTCGGCTACTTTTTCAGTATTAAAGTAAAGTGGACTATATTTCGGCCCTGAAGCTTGAAGGTGAGCGTTGAAAAAGTTTTGCTGTCTCCATTTCACTGCAAACCAAGGCCATCAAGAGATAGTTTAGAGTCCCTGGGACTGGAAAATATCCCCCAAGTTCCGGAATATCGACTCGAAGTTCGTGAAAATCACGATACGCGCACGCCGCTCTCGGCTACTCTTTAAGTCGTAAGTGATGTGGGACTAAATTTCGGCCTAAGTTTCGGCCTAAGTTTTGGGACTAAATTTCGGCCCCAAGTTCCAGGAAAGCGAGCAGAAGTTGCTCAAAATCACGATGCGCGTAACGCGATCTCGGCTACTGTTTCAGTCTTAAAGTGAAGTGCCGCTATATTTAGGCCCACAAGCTCGAAAGTGAGCGTTCAAAAAGTTTTGCTGTGTCCATTTGACTGCAAACCAAGGCAATCAGGAGTTAGTTTAGAGTCCCCGGAACTGGAAAATATTCTCCAAGTTCCAGGAAATGGCGCCGAAGTTCATGAAAATTACGATGCGCGTAACGGGCTCTCGGTTATTCTTTCAGTCTTAAATTTAAGTAGGGCTATATTGCGGCACTGAAGCTCGAAGGTCAGCGTTCAGAATGCTTTGCTGTGTTCATTAAACTGCAAAACAAGGTCATCGGGAGTTAGTTTAGCGTCCCCGAGACTTTAAATTATTCGCCAACTTGCGGGAAATCGAGCAAAAGTGGCCCAAAATCACGATGCGCGTAAGGCGGTCTCGGCTACTCTTTCAGTCTTAAAATTAAGGGGGGCTATATTTCGACCTAGAAGCTCGAGACCGGGCGTGCGCTAATTTTACCTGTGTCCATTTCACTGACATCTTAGGCCATCAGGAGTTAGTTTAGAGTCCTTGGGACTGGAAAATATTTCCCAAATTCTGGCAGATCGAGCCAAAGTTGCTCAAAATCACGATGCGGGTAAGGCGGTCTCCGCTACTCTTTCAGTTTTAAAATGAAGTGGGGCTATATTTCGGCCGACAAGCTCAACACCGAGCGTGCGCTCCTTTTGCCGGTGTACATATCACTGAAAGCTAAGTTCATCAGGAGTTAACATAGAGTCCTCGGGACTGGAAAATATTGCCCAAATTCCGGCAAATCGAGCCAAAGATGCTCAAAATCACGACGCGGGTAAGGCGGTCTCGGCTACTCGTTTACTCCGAAAATGAAGTGGGGCTATATTTCGGTTCTACAATCTCGACACCGAGCGTGCTCTCCTTCTACCTGTGTCCATTTCACTAAGAACTAAGTCCATCAGGAGATACTTTAGAATCCTCGAGACTGGAAGCTATCCTCCAAGTTTCGGCAAATTGAGCCATACTTTCTTAAAATTACGATAGGCGTACGGCAGTTTCGTTTACTCTTTCAGTCTTAAAATGAACTGGGGCTACATTTCGGCCTAGAAGCTCGACACCGAGCGTCCCCTCCATTTACCTGTGACCATTTTACTGAAAACTAAGGCCATCAAGAGTTAGGGTAGAGTCCCCGGGACTGGAAAATATCCCCCAAGTTTTGGCATATCGAGCCATAGTGGCTAAAAATTTCGATGCGCTTAAGGCGGTTTCGTGTACACTTTCAGTCTTAAAATAAAGTGGGGCTATATTTCGGCCTACAACCTGGAAACCGAGCGTGCGCTCCTTTTACCTGTGTCCATTTCACTAAAAACCAAGGCATTCAGGAGTTAGTTTAGAGCTTCCGGGACTGGAACATATCCCCCAAGTCCCAGGAAATCAAGCCGAAGTTCGACAAAATTAGCATGCGCGTAAGGCGGTCCCGGCTACTCTTTCAATCTTAAAGTGAAGTGGGGCTATATTTCGGCCCAGAAGCTCGAAAGTGAACGTTCAAAAAGTTTGGCTGTGTCCATTTCACTGAAAACCAAGGCCATCAGGAATTAGTTCGAGTGCCCGGGACTGGGAATTATCTCCCAAGTTCGGGGAAATCGAGCCGAAGTAGCCCAAAATCACTATGCGCGTAAAGCGGTCTTGGCTAGTCTTTCAGTTTTAAACTGAAGTAGGGCTATGCTTCGGCCCAGAAGCTCAAAAGTGAGCGTTCAAAAAGTTGTGCTGTGTCCATTTCACTGCAAACCGAGGAAATCAGGAGTTAGTTTAGAGTCCCTGGTACCGGAAAATATAACCCATTTCCCGGGAAATCGAGCCAAAGTTGGTCAAAATCACGATGCGCGTAAAGCGGTCCCGGTTACTCTTTCATTCTAAAAGTGAACTGGGGCAATATTTCCCCCCAGAAGCTCGAAAGTGAGCGTTCAAAAAGTTGTGCTCTGTCCATTTCACTCCAGAGCAAGGCCATCAGGAGTTACTCTAGAGTCCGCGGGACTGGAAAATATCCCCCAAGTTCAAAGAAATCGAGCCGAAGTTGGTCAAACTTACGATGGGCGTAAGGCGGTGTCGGCTACTCTTTCACTCTTAAAGTGAAGTGGAGCTATATTTCGGCCCAGAAGCTCAAAAGTGAGCGTTCAAAAAGTTTTGCTGTGTCCATTTTACTGCAGACCAAGGACGTCGGGGTCAGTTTAGAGTCCCCGGGACTGGAAAATATCCCCCAAGTTCCGGGAAATTTAACCGAAGTTGGTCAAAATCACGACGCGCGTACGGCGGTCTCAGCTACTCTTTCAGTCTTAAAGTGAATTGGGGCAATATTTCGGCCCAGAAGCTCGAAACTGAGTGTTTAAAAAGTTTCGCTGTGTCCATTTCACTGCAAAACAAGGCCATCACGACTTAATTTAGCGTCAAAGGAACTGGAAATATCCCCCAAGTTACGGGAAATCCACCCGAAGTTAGTCAAAATCACCATGCGCTTAAGGGGGTCTCGGCTACTCTTTCAGTCTTAAGTGAAGTGGGGCTATATTTCGGCCCAGAATCTCGAAAGTGTGCATTCAAAAAATTGTGCTGTGTCCATTTCAATGCAAACCAAGCCCATCAGGAGTTAGTTTAGAGTCCCCGGGACTGGAACATATTCCTCAAGTCCCGGGAATTGGAGCCGAAGTTGATCAAATTCATGATGCGCGTAACGTGGTCTCGGCTACTGTTTCAGTCTTAAAGTCAAGTGTGCCTATATTTCGGCCCACAAGCTAGAAGGTGAGCGTTCAAAAAGTTTTGCTGTGTCCATTTCACTTCAAAACAAGGCTATCAGGACTTAGTTTAGGGTCTGCGGGCTGGAAAATATTCCCCAAGTTCCGGGAAAGCAAGCCGAAGTTGATCAAAATCACGATGCGCGAAATGCGGTCTCGGCTACTGTTTCAGTCTTTAAGTAAAATGTGGCTATATTTCGGCCCACAAGCTCGAAAGTGAGCGTTCAAAAAGTTTTGCTCTGTCCATTTCAATGCAAAGCAAGGCGATCAGGAGTTAGTTTAGAGTCCCCGGGACTGGAAAATATCCCCCAAGTTCCGAGAAATCGGTTCGAAAATAGTCAAAATCACGATGCGCGTAAGGCGATCTCGGCTACTCTTTCAGTCTTAAAGTAAAGTGGGGCTATATTTCGGCCCAGAAGCTCCAAAGTGGGCGTTCAAAAATTTATGCTCTGCGCATTTCAGTGCAAACCAAGGCAATCCGGAGTTAGTTTAGAGTCCCCCGGACTGGAAAATATCCCAAAAGTTGCGTGAAATCGAGCTGAACTTGGTCTAACTCACGATGCGCGTGAGGCGGTCTCGGCTACTATTTCAGTCTGAAAGTGAAGTGGGATTCTATTTCGGCCCAGAAGCTACAAAGAGAGTGTTCAAAAAGCTTTCCTTTGTCCATTTCACTGAAAACCAAGGCCATCAGGAGTTAGTTTCGAGCCCGCGGAAATGGAATATATCCCCCAAGTTCCGGGAAACGGACCCGAAGTTGGTGAATATCACGATTTGCACAAGACGGTCTCGGCTACTCTTTCAGTCTTAAAGTAAAGTGGGGCTATATTTCGGTCCAGAAGCTCGAGAGTGAGCGTTCAAAAAGTTTCGCTGTGTCAATTTCACTAAAAACCAAGACAATCAGGAGTTAGTTTAGAGTCCCCGGAACTGGAAAATATCCCCCAAGTTCCGGCAAATCGAGCCGAAGTTGGTCAAAATGACGGTGCGCTTAAGGCGATGTCGGCTACTTCTTCAGTCTTAAAGTGAAGTGGTGCTCTATTTCGGCCCACAAGTTCAAAGCTCAAAAAAAATTACTGTGTTTATTTCACTTCAAACCAAGGCTATCAGTAGTTAGTTTAGAGTCCCCGGGAGTGGAATGTATTTCCCAAGTTCCGGAAAATCGAGAAGACCTTGGTCAAAATTACGATGCGCGTAAGACGGTCTCGGCTACTCTTTCAGTCTTAAAGTGAAGTGGGGCTATATTTCGGCCCAGAAGCTCAAAAGTGAGCGTTCAAATAGTTTTACTGTATCCATTTCCATGCGAACCAAGGCCATCAGGGGTTACTTAAGAGTCCTCGGGACTGGAAAATGTCCCCCAAGTTCCGGTAAATCGAGCCGAAGTTGGTCAAAATCACGATGTGCGTAAGGTGGTCTCGGCTACTCTTTCAGTCTTAAAGTGAAGTGGGGCTATATTTCGGCCCAGAAGCTCGAAAGTGAGTGTTTAAAAAGTTTTGCTCTGTCACTTTCAGTGCAAACCAAGGCCATCAGAAGTTAGTTTAGAGTCCCCGGGACTGGAGAATATCCCCCAAGTCCCGGGAGATCGAGCCGAAGTTGATCAAATTCATGATGCGCGTAACGTGGTCTCGGCTACTGTGTCAGTCCTAAAGTGAAGTGTGGCTATATTTCGGCCCACAAGCTCGAAAGTGAGCGTTCAAAAAGTTTTGTTGTGTCCATTTTACTTCAAAACAAGGTCATCAGGACTTAGTTTAGCGTCCAAGGGACTGCAAAATATCCCCCAAGTTCCGGGAAATCCATTCGAAGGTCGTCAAAATTACGATGCGCGTAAGGCGGTCTCATCTACTCTTTCAGTCTTAGAGTAAAGTGGGGCTATATTTCTGCCCAGAAGCTCCAAAGTTGTTCTCTGTCTATTTCACTGAGAACCAAGGCCATCAGGAGTTACTGTAGTCTCTTTGACTGGAATATATCCCCCAAGTTTCGGGAAATAAAGGCGAAATTGGTCAAAATCACGATTCGCTCAAGACGGTCTCGCCTACTCTTTCAGTCTTAAAGTAAAATGGGGCTCTATTTCGGCCCAGAAGCTCGAGAGTGAGCGTTCAAAAACTTTCGCTGTGTCCATTTCACTGCAAACCAAGACAAGTAGGATTTAGTTGAGAGTCCCCAGGACTGGAAAATATCCCCCAAGTTCCGGGAAATCAACCCGAAGTTTGTCAAAATCACGATGCACGTAAGGCGGTCTCGGCTACTCTTTCAATGTTAAAGTAATGGGGGGCTATATTTTGGCCCAGAAGCTCGAAATTGAGCGTTCAAAAAGTTTTGATGGGTCCATTTTACTGCGAACCAAGGCCATCGGGAATTAGTTTAGAGTCCTCAGAACTGGAATATATGCCCTTAGTTCCGGCAAATCGAGCCGAAGTTGTTCCAAATTACCATGCACGTAAGGCGGTCTCGGCTACTCTTTCAGTCTTCAAGTGAAGTAGGGTTCTATTTCGCTCCAGAAGCTCGAAAGTATGCGTTCAAAAACTTTTTCTGTTTCCGTTTCACTGCAAACCAAGACCAGCACGAGTTACTTTAGAGTCCCAGGGACTGGAAAATATTTCGCAAGTTCCGGGAAATCCAGCCGAAGTTGATCAAAATCACGATGCGCGAAACGTGGTCTCGGCTACTGTTTCAGTCTTAAAGTGAAGTATGGCTATATTTCGGCCCACAACCTCGAAAGTGAGCCTTCAAAAAGCTTTGCTGTGTCCATTTCACGGCAAAACAAGGCCATCGGCACCTAGTTTAGCGTCCAAGGGACTGGAAAATATCCCCCAAGCTCCGGGCAATCCACCTGAAGTTTGTCAAAATCACGATGCGCGTAAGGCGGTCTGGGCTACTTTTTCAGTATTAAAGTAAAGTGGGCTATATTTCGGCTCAGAAGCTTGAATGTGAGCGTTCAAAAACTTTTGCTGTCTCCATTTCACTGCAAACCAAGGCCATCAAGAGTTAGTTTAGAGTCCCTGGGACTGGAAAATATCCCCCAAGTTCCGGAATATCGACCCGAAGTTGGTCAAAATCACGATGCGCGCACGCCGGTCTCGGCTACTCTTTAAGTCGTAAGTGATGTGGAACTATATTTCGGCCTAATTTTCCAAAGTGTTCGTTAAAAAACTTGTGCTGTGTGAATTTGACTGCAAACCATGGCCATCAGGAGTTAGTTTAGAGTCCCCGGGACTGGAAAATATTCCCCAAGTTCCAGGAAAGCGAGCAGAAGTTGCTCAAAATCACGATGCGCGTAACGCGGTCTCGGCTACTGTTTCAGTCTTAAAGTGAAGTGTGGCTATATTGAGGCCCACAAGCTCGAAAGTGAGTGTTCATAAAGTTTTGCTGTGTCCATTTGACTGCAAACCAAGGCAATCAGGAGTTAGTTTAGAGTCCCCGGAACGGGAAAATATTCTCCAAGTTCCAGGAAATGGCGCCGAAGTTGATGAAAATTACGATGCGCGTAACGGGCTCTCGGTTATTCTTTCAGTCTTAAATTAAAGTAGGGCTATACTGCGGCAGTGAAGCTCGAAGGTGAGCGTTCAGAATGTTTTACTGTGTTCATTAAACTGCAAAGCAAGGTCATCGCGAGTTAGTTTAGCGTCCCCGGGACTTTAAATTATTTCCCAACTTCCGTGAAATCGAGCAAAAATGGCCCAAAATCACGATGGCGTGAGGCGGTCTCGGCTACTCTTTCAGTGTGAAAATTAAGGGGGGCTATATTTCGACCTAGAAGCTCGAGACCGGGCGTGCGCTAATTTTACCTGTGTCAATTTCACTGACATCTTAGGCCATCAGGACTTAGTTTAGAGTCCTTGGCACTGGAAAATATTTCCCAAATTCTGGCAGATCGAGCCAAAGTTGCTCAAAATCACGATGCGCCGAAGGCGGTCTCGGCTACTCTTTCAGTTTTAAAATGAAGGGGGGCTATATTTCGGCCGAGAACCTCAACACCGAGCGTGCGCTCCTTTTGCCTGTGTAAATATCACTGAAAACTAAGTTCATCAGGAGTTAACATAGAGTCCTCGGGACTGGAAAATATTGCCCGAATTCTGGCAAATCGAGCCAAAGATGCTCAAAATCACGATGCGCGTAAGGCGGTCTTGGCTACTTGTTTACTCCGAAAATGAAGTGGGGCTATATTTCGGTTCTACAATCTCGACACCGAGCGTGCTCTCCTTTTACCTGTGTCCATTTAACTAAGAACTAAGTCCGTCAGGAGATAGTTTAGAATCCTCGAGACTGGAAGCTATCCTCCAAGTTTCGGCAAATTGAGCCATACTTTCTTAAAATTACGATAGGCGTACGGCAGTTTCGTTTACTCTTTCAGTCTTAAAATGAACAGGGGCTACATTTCGGCCTAGAAGCTCGACACCGAGCATGCGCTCCTGTTACCTGTGACCATTTTACTGAAAACTAAGGCCATCAAGAGTTAGGGTAGAGTCCCCGGGACTGGAAAATATCCCCCAAGTTTTGGCATATCGAGCCATAGTGGCTAAAAATTTCGATGCGCTTAAGGCGGTTTCGTGTACACTTTCAGTCTTAAAATAAAGTGGGGCTATATCTCGGCCTACAACCTGGAAACCGAGCGTGCGCTCCTTTTACTTGTGTCCATTTCACTAAAAACCAAGGCATTCAGGAGTTAGTTTAGAGCTTCCGGGACTGGAAAATATCCCCCAAGTCCCAGGAAATCAAGCCGAAGTTCGACAAAATTAGCATGCGCGTAAGGCGGTCCCGGCTACTCTTTCAGTCTTAAAGTGAAGTTGGGCTATATTTCGGCCCAGAAGCTCGAAAGTGAACGTTCAAAAAGTTTGGCTGTGTCCATTTCACTGAAAACCAAGGCCATCAGGAGTTAATTTAGAGTGCCCGGGACTGGGAAATATCTCCCAAGTTCTGGGAAATCGAGCGGAAGTAGCCCAAAATCACGATGCGCGGAAGGCGGTCTCGGCTAGTCTTTCAGTCTTAAAGTGAAGTAGGGCTATGCTTCGGCCCAGAAGCTCAAAAGTGAGCGTTCAAAAAGTTGTGCTGTGTCCATTTCACTGCAAACCGAGGAAATCAGGAGTTAGTTTAGAGTCCCCGGTACCGTAAAATATCCCCCATTTCCCGGGAAATCGAGCCAAAGTTGGTCAAAATCACAATGCGCGTAAGGCGGTCCCGGTTACTCTTTCATTCTTGAAGTGAACTGGGGCAATATTTCGGCCGAGAAGCTCGAAAGTGAGCGTTCAAAAAAATGTGCTGTGTCCATTTCACTGCAAACCAAGGCAATCAGCAGTTAGTTTAGAGTCCCCGGGACTGGAATATATCCCCGAAGTTCCGGGAAATCCAACGGAAGTATGTCAAAATCACGATGCGGGTAAGACGGTCTCGGCTACTGTTTCAGTCTTAAAGTAAAGTGGGGCTATATTTCGGCCCAGAAGCTCGAAAGTGAACCTTTAAAAAGTTACGCTTTGTGCATTTAACTGGAAACCAAGCCCATCACGAGTTAGTTTAAAGTCCGCCGGACTAGAAAATATCCCCCAAGTTCCGGGAAATCGAGCTGAATTGGGTCAAAATCACCATGCTCGTAAGGAGGTCTCGGCTACTATTTCAGTCTTAAAGTGAAGTACGGTTGTATTTCGGCCCAGAAACTCGAAACTGTGCGTTCAAAAAGTTTTCCTGCGTCCATTTCACATCAAGCCAAGGCCATCAGGAGTTAGGTTAAAGTCCCCGGGACTTGAAAATATCGCCAAAATTCTAGAAAATCGAGCGGAAGTTGCTCAAAATCACGATGCGCGTAAGGCGGTCTCGCCTACTCTTTCAGTCTTAAAGTGAAGTGGGGCTATATTTCATCCCAGAAGCTCGAAAGTGAGCGTTCAGAAAGTTTTGCTCTGTCCATTTCAATGCAAAGCAAGGCCATCAGGAGTTAGTTTAGACTGCTCGGGACTGGAAGATATCGCCCAAGTTCGGGGAAATCGAGCCGAATTTTGTCAAAATCACGATGCGCGTAAGGCGGTCTCGGCTACTCTTTGACTGTCAAAGTGAACTGGGGCTATATTTCGGCCGAGAAGCTAGAAAGTGAAAGTTCAAAAAGTTTTCCTGTGTTCATTTCACTGCAAACCAAGGCCATCAGGAGTTAGTTTAAACTCCTCGGGACTGGAAAATATCGCCCAAGTTCGGGTAAATCGAGCCGAATTTTGTGAAAATCACGAAGCGCGTAAGGCGGTGTCGGCTACTCTTTGATTCTTAAAGTGAACTGGGGCTATATTTCGGCCCAGAAGCTCGAAAGTGAAAGTTCAAAAAGTTTTGCTGTGTCCATTTCACCGCAAACCAAGCCACATCAGCAGATTGTTTACAGTGTCCGGGACATCAAAATATCCCCCACGTCCCGGGAAATCGAGCCGAAGTTTGGAGCTCGGAAAGTGTCTGCCACTCTTTCAGTCTTAGAGTGAAGTGGGGCTATATTTTGGGCGAGAAGCCCGAAAGTGAGCGTTCAAAAAGTTTTGCTGTGTTCATTTCACTGCAAACCAAGGCCATCAAGAGTTAGTTTAGTGTCCCCGGGACAAGAAAATATGCCCCAAGGTCCGGGAAATTGAGCCGAGGTTGGTCAAAATCACGATGCCCCTAAAGTGGTCTCGGCTACTCTTTCTGTCTTAAAGTGAAGTGGGGCTATATTTCGGGCCAGAAGCCCGAAAGTGAGCGTTCAAAAAGTTTTGCTGTGTCCATTTCACTGCAAACCAAGACCATCAGGGCTTAGTTTAGAGTTCCCGGGACTGAAAAAGATTGCCCAAGTTCCGGGGAATCGAACCGAAGTTGATCAAAATCACGATGCGCGAAATGCGGTATCGGCTACTGTTTCAGTCTTAAAGTGAAGTGGGGCTATATTTCGGCCCAGAAGCGCGAAAGTGAAGCTTCAAAAAGTTTTGCCGTGTTCTTTGACTGAAAAAAAAGGCCATCACGAGTTAGTCTAGCGTCCCTAGGACTGGAAAATATTCCCCAAGTTCCGGTAAGTCGAGCTGAAGTTGGTCAAAATCACGATGCTTCCAAAGCGGTCTCGGCTACCCTTTCAGTCTTAAAGTCAAGTGGGGCTATATTTCTGTCCAGAAGCTCGAAAGTGAGCGTTCAAAAAGCTTTGCTGTGTCCATTTCACTGCAAACCAAAGCTATCAAAAGTTAGTTTAGGGTCCCCTAGACTGGAAAATATTCCCCAAGTTCCGGGAAAGGGAGCCGAAGTTGACGAAAATCACGATGCGCGAAATGCGGTCTCGGCTGCTGTTTCAGTCTTAAAGTAAAGTGTGGCTATATTTCGGCCCACAAGCTCGAAAGTGAGCGTTCAAAAAGTTTTGCTGTGTCCCTTTCACTGCAAAACAAGGGCATCAGGACTTAGTTTAGCGTCCAAGGGACTGGAAAATGTTCCCCAAGTTCCGGGAGATCCACCCGAAGTTTGTCAAAATCACAATGCGCGTAACGTGGTCTCGGTTACTCTTTAAGTCTTAAAGTAAAGTGGGGCTTTTTTTCGGCCAGGAAGCTCGAAGTTGAATGTTTAAAAAGTTTTGCTCTGTCCATTTCACTGCAAACCAAGGCTATGAGGAGTTAGTTTAGAGCTTCTGGGACTGGAAAATATCCCCCAAGTTCCGGAATATCGACCGGAAGTTTGTCAAACTCACGATGCGAGCAAGGCGGTCTCGGCTACTCTTTCAGTCTTAAGTGAAGTGGTGCTATATTTCGGCCCAGAATCTCGAAAGTGTGCGTTCAAAAAATTGTGCTGTGTCTATTTCAATGCAAACCAAGGCCATCAGGAGTTAGTTTAGAGTCCCCGGGACTGAAACATATCCCCCAAGTCCCGGGAATTGGAGCCGAAGTTGATCAAATTCATGATGCGCGTAACGTGGTCTCGGCTACTCTTTCAGTCTTAAAGTCAAGTGTGCATATATTTCGGCCCACAAGCTCGAAAGTGAGCGCTCAAAAAGTTTTGCTGTATCCATTTCACTTCAAAACAAGGCCATCAGGACTTAGTTTAGCGTCCAAGGGACTGCAAAATATCCCCCAAGTTCCGGGAAATCCATTCGAAGGTCGTCAAAATTACGATGCGCGTAAGGCGGTCTCATCTACTCTTTCAGTCTTAAAGTAAAGTGGGGCTATATTTCTGCCCAGAAGCTCCAAAGTTGTGCTCATTCCATTTCACTGAAAACCAAGGCCATCAGGAGTTACTGTAGAGTCCCTTTGACTGGAATATATGCCCCAAGTTTCGGGAAATAAAGGCGAAATTGGTCAAAATCACGATTCGCTCAAGACGGTCTCGCCTACTCTTTCAGTCTTAAAGTAAAATGGGGCTCTATTTCGGCCCAGAAGCTCGAGAGTGGGGGTTCAAAAACTTTCGCTCTGTCCATTTCACTGCAAACCAAGACAAGCAGAAGTTAGTTGAGAGTCCCCGGGACTGGAAAATATCCCCCAATTTCCGGGAAATCAACCCGAAGTTTGTCAAAATCACGATGCACGTAAGGCGGTCTCGGCTACTCTTTCAGTGTTAAAGTAACGGGGGGCTATATTTTGGCCCAGAAGCTCGAAATTGAGCGTTCAAAAAGATTTTCTGGGTCCATTTTACTGCAAACCAAGGCCATCAGGAATTAGTTTAGAGTCCTCAGAACTGGAATATATCCCCTTAGTTCCGGCAAATCGAGCCGAAGTTGCTCAAAATCACGATGCACGTAAGGCGGTCTCGGCTACTCTTTCAGTCTTAAAGTGAAGTGGGGCTATATTTCGGCCCAGAAGCTCGAAAGTGAGTGTTTAAAAAGTTTTGCTCTCTCACTGTCAGTGCAAACCAAGGCCATCAGAAGTTAGTTTAGAGTTCCCGGGACTGGAGAATATCCCCCAAGTCCCGGGAAATCGATCCGAAGTTGATCAAAATCACGATGCGCGAAACGTGGTCTCGGCTACTGTTTCAGTCTTAAAGTGAAGTATGGCTATATTTCGGCCCACAACCTCGAAAGTGAGCCTTCAAAAAGCTTTGCTGTGTCCATTTCACTGCAAAACAAGGCCATCGGCACCTAGTTTAGCGTCCAAGGGACTGGAAAATATCCCCCAAGCTCCGGGAAATCCACCCGAAGTTTGTCAAAATCACGATGCGCGTGAGGCGGTCTCGGCTACTTTTTCAGTATTAAAGTAAAGTGGGCTATATTTCGGCTCAGAAGCTTGAAGGTGAGCGTTCAAAAAGTTTTGGTCTCCATTTCACTGCAAAAAAAGGCGATCAAGAGTTAGTTTAGAGTCCCTGAGATTGGAAAATATCCCCCAAGTTCCGGAATATCGACCCGAAGTTGGTCAAAATCACGATGCGCGCACGCCGGTCTCGCCTACTCTTTAAGTCTTAAGTTATGTGGGACTATATTTCGGCCTAAAAGCTCGAAAGTGTTCGTTCAAAAAATTGTGCTGTGTGAATTTCACTCCAAACCATGGCCATCAGGAGTTAGTTTAGAGTCCCCGGGACTGGAAAATATTCTCCAAGTTCCACGAAAGCGAGCAGAAGTTGCTCAAAATCACGATGCGCGTAACGCGGTCTCGGCTACTGTTTCAGTCTTAAAGTGAAGTGTGGCTATATTTAGGCCCACAAGCTCGAAAGTGAGCGTTCAAAAAGTTTTGCTGTGTCCATTTGACTGCAAACCAAGGCAATCAGGAGTTAGTTTAGAGTCCCCGGAACTGGAAAATATTCTCCAAGTTCCAGGAAATGGCGCCGAAGTTCATGAAAATTACGATCCGCGTAACGGGCTCTCGATTATTCTTTCAGTCTTAAATTTAAGTAGGGCTATATTGCGGCACTGAAGCTCGAAGGTGAGCGTTCAGAATGTTTTGCTGTGTTCATTAAACTACAAACCAAGGTCATCGGGAGTTAGTTTAGCGTCCCCGGGACTTTAAATTATTCGCCAACTTGCGGGAAATCGAGCAAAAGTGGCCCAAAATCACGATGCGCGTAAGGCGGTCTCGGCTACTCTTTCAGTCTTAAAATTAAGGGGGGCTATATTTCGACCTAGAAGCTCGAGACCGGGCGTGCGCTAATTTTACCTGTGTCCATTTCACTGACATCTTAGGCCATCAGGAGTTAGTTTGAGTCCTTGGGACTGGAAAATATTTTCCAAATGTTGGCAGATCGAGCCAAAGTTGTTCAAACTCACGCTGCGGGTAAGGCGGTCTCGGCTACTCTTTCAGTCTTAAAATGAAGTGGGGCTATATTTCGGCCGAGAAGCTGAAGACCGAGCGTGCGCTCCTTTTAACTGTGTACATATCACTGGAAACTAAGTTCATCAGGAGTTAACATAGAGTCCTCGGGACTGGAAAATATTGCCCGAATTCCGCCAAATCGAGCCAAAGATGCTCAAAATCAAGATGCGCTTAAGGCGGTCTCGGCTACTCGTTTACTCCGAAAATGAAGTGGGGCTATATTTCGGTTCTACAAGCTCGACACCGAGCGTGCGCTCCTTTTACCTGTGTCCCTTTCACTAAGAACTAAGTCCATCAGGAGATAGTTTAGAATCCTCGAGACTGGAAGCTATCCTCCAAGTTTCGGCAAATTGAGCCATACTTTCTTAAAATTACGATAGGCGTACGGCAGTTTCGTTTACTCTTTCAGTCTTAAAATGAACTGGAGCTACATTTCGGCCTAGAAGCTCGACACCGAGCGTGCGCTCCTGTTACCTGTGACCATTTTACTGAAAACTAAGGCCATCAAGAGTTAGGGTAGAGTCCCCGGGACTGGAAAATATCCCCCAAGTTTTGGCATATCGAGCCATAGTGGCTAAAAATTTCGATGCGCTTAAGGCGGTTTCGTGTACACTTTCAGTCTTAAAATAAAGTGGGGCTATATTTCAGCCTACAACCTGGAAACCGAGCGTGCGCTCCTTTTACCTGTGTCCATTTCACTAAAAACCAAGGCATTCAGGAGTTAGTTTAGAGCTTCCGGGACTGGAAAATATCCCCCAAGTCCCAGGAAATCAAGCCGAAGTTCGACAAAATTAGCATGCGCGTAAGGCGGTCCCGGCTACTCTTTCAGTCTTAAAGTGAAGTGGGGCTATATTTCGGCCCAGAAGCTCGAAAGTGAACGTTCAAAAAGTTTGGCTGTGTCCATTTCACTAAAAACCAAGGCCATCAGGAATTAGTTTAGAGTGCCCGGGACTGGCAATTATCTCCCAAGTTCCGGGAAATCGAGCCGAAGTAGCCCAAAATCACGATGCGCGTAAGGCGGTCTTGGCTAGTCTTTCAGTCTTAAAGTGAAGTAGGGCTATGCTTCGGCCCAGAAGCTCAAAAGTGAGCGTTCAAAAAGTTGTGCTGTGTCCATTTCACTGCAAACCGAGAAAATCAGGAGTTATTTTAGAGTCCCCGGTACCGGAAAATATCCCCCATTTACCGGGAAATCGAGCCAAAGTTGGTCAAAATTACGATGCGCGTAAGGCGGTCTCGGCTACTCTTTCACTCTTAAAGTGAAGTGGAGCTATATTTCGGCCCAGAAGCTCAAAAGTGAGCGTTCAAAAAGTTTTGCTGTGTCCATTTTACTGCAGACCAAGGACGTCGGCGGTCAGTTTAGAGTCCCCGGGACTGGAAAATATCCCCCAAGTTCCGGGAAATTTAACCGAAGTTAGTGAAAATCACGACGCGCGTACGGCGGTCTCGGGTACTCTTTCAGTCTTAAAGTGAATTGGGGCAATATTTCGGCCCAGAAGCTCGAAACTGAGTCTTTAAAAAGTTTTGCTGTCTCCATTTCACTGCAAAACAAGGCCATCACGACTTAGTTTAGCGTCAAAGGAACTGGAGATATCCCCCAAGTTACGGGAAATTCATCCGATGTTAGTCAAAATCACCATGCGCTTAAGGGGGTCTCGGCTACTCTTTCAGTCTTAAGGTAAAGTGGGCTTAGATTTAACTCCAGAAGCTCGAAAGTAGGGGTTCAAAACTTTTTGTGTCTATTTCACTCACATCTTAGACAATCAGGAGTGAGTTTAGAGACTTTGGGACTGGAAAATATCTCCCAAGTTTCGCCAGATCTAGCCGAAGATCCTCAAAATCACAATGCGCGTAAGGCGCACCCGCCTACTCTTTCAGTCTTAAAAAGAAGTAGGGCTATATTTCGGCCAGCAAGCTCGAAAGTGCGTGTTCAAAAAGTGTTCCTGTGTCCATTTCACTGGAAACCAAGGCCATCAGGAGTTAGTTTAGAGTCCCCGGGACTGGAAAATATCCCCCTATTTCCGGGAAATCGAGCCGAAGTATCCCAAAATCACGATGCGCGTAAGGCGGTCTCGGCTACTCTTTCAGTCTTCAAGTTAAGTGGGGCTATATTCCGAGCCATAAGCTCGAAAGTGAGCGTTCAAAAAGTTTTGCCGTGTCCATTTAAATGTAAACTAACGCCATCGGAAGTTAGTTTAGCTTCCGCGGGAATTGAAAATATTCGTCAACTTCCGGCAAATCGAGCAGAAGTTGGTCAAAATTACGATGCGCGTAAGGCGGTCTCGGCTACTCTTTCAGTCTTAAAGTGAAGTAGGGCTATATTTCGGCCGAGAAGCTCGAAAGTGAGCGTTCCAAAAAATGTGCTGTGTCCATTTCACTGCAAACCAAGGCAATCAGCAGTTAGTTTAGAGTCCCCGGTACTGGAATATATCCCCGAAGTTCCGGGAAATCCAACGGAAGTTGTTCAAAATCACGATGCGCGTAAGACGGTCTCGGCTACTCTTTCAGTCTTAAAGTAAAGTGGGGCTATATTTCGGCCCAGAAGCTCGAAAGTGAACCTTTAAAAAGTTACGCTTTGTGCATTTAACTGCAAACCAAGGCCATCAGGAGTTAGTTTAAAGTCCCCCGGACTGGAAAATATCCCCCAAGTTCCGGGAGATCGAGCTGAACTGGGTCAAAATCACCATGTTCGTGAGGAGGTCTCGGCTACTATCTTAGTCTTAAAGTGGAGTACGGTTGTATTTCGGCCCAGAAGCTCGAAACTGAGCGTTCAAAAAGTTTTCCTGCGTCCATTTCACATTAAACCAAGGCCATAAGGAGTTAGTTTAGAGTCCCCGGGACTTGAAAATATCGCCAAAATTCTAGAAAATCGAGCGGAAGTTGCTCAAAATCACGATGCGCGTAAGGCGGTCTTGCCTACTCTTTCAGCCTTAAAGTGAACTGGGGTTATATTTCATCCCAGAAGCTCGAAAATAAGCGTTCAAAAAGTGTTACCTTGTTCATTTCACTGCAAACCAAGGCCATCAGGAGTTAGTTTAGACTGCTCGGGACTGGAAAATATCGCCCAAGTTCGGGGAAATCGAGCCGAATTTTGTCAAAATCACGATGCGCGTCTTGGCTACTCTTTCAGTCTTAAACTGAAGTGGGGCTATATTACAGCTCAGAAGCCCAAAGGGGAGCGTTGAAAAAGTTTTCCTCTCTCCATTTTAGTGCAAACCAAGGGAATCAGGAGTTACTTTAGAGTCCCCGGTACCGGAAAATATTCCCCATTTCCTGAGAAATCGAGCCAAAGTTGATCAAAATCACGATGCGCGTAAGGCGGTCTCGGCTATTCTTTCATTCTTAAAGTTAACTCGGGCTATATTTCGGCCCAGAAGCTCGAAAGTGAAAGTTCAAAAAGTTTTGCTGTGTCCATTTCACCGCGAACCGAGCCACATCAGGAGATTGTTTACAGTCTCCGGGACATCAAAATATCCCCCAAGTTCCGGGAAATCGAGCCGAAGTTTGTGAAAATCACGATGCGCGCAAAGCAGTCTCGGCTACTTTTTTAGTCTTAAAGTGACGTGGCTGTATATTTTGGCCCAGAAGCTCGAAAGTGAGCGTTCAAAAAGTTATGCTGTGCCCATTTCACTGCAAAGCAAGGCCCTCAGGAAGTAATTTACAGTCCCCAGAACTGGAAAATATCCTCCAAGTTCCGCCAAATCGAGACGAAGTTGGTCAAAATAACGATTCGCGTAAGGCGGTCTCGGCTACTCTTTGAGTCTTAAAGTGAAGTGGGGCTCTATTTCGGCCCAGAAGCTCCAAAGTGAGCGCTGCAAAAAATTTGCTGTGTCCATTTCACTGCAAACCAAGACCATCAGGAGTTAGTTTAGAGTCCCCGGGACTGCAATATATTTCCCAAGTTCCGGAAAATCGAGAAGACGTTGGTCAAAATCACGATGCGCGCAAGACGATCTTGGCTAGTCTTTTAGTCTTAAAGTGAAGTGGGGCTATATTTCGGCCCAGAAGCTGAAAAGTGAGCTTCAAAAAGTTTTGCTGTATCCATTTCAATACAAACGAAGGCCATCAGGGGTTACTTAAGAGTCTTCGGGACTGGAAAATATCCCCCCAAATTCAGGGAAATTTAGCCGAAGTTGGTCAAAATCACGATGCCCCTAAAGTGGTCTCGGCTACTCTTTCTGTCTTGAAGTGAAGTGGGGCTATATTTCGGGGCAGAAGCCCGAAAGTGAGCGTTCAAAAAGTTTTGCTGTGTCCATTTCACTGCAAACCAAGGCCATCAGGGGTTAGTTTAGAGTCCCCGGGACTGAAAAAGATTGCCCAATTTCCGGGGAATCGAACCGAAGTTGATCAAAATCACGATGCGCGAAATGGGGTATCGGCTACTGTTTCAGTCTTAAAGTGAAGTGGGGCTATATTTCGGCCCAGAAGCCCGAAAGTGAGCGTTCAAAAAGTTTTGCTGTGTTCTTTGACTGAAAATCAAGGCCATCACGAGTTAGTTTACCGTCCCTGGCACTGGAAAATATTCCCCAGGTTCCGGTAAATCGAGCTGAAGTTGGTCAAAATGACGATGCTCCCAAAGCGGTCTCGGCTACCCTTTCAGTCTTAAAGTCAAGTGGGGCTATATTTCTGTCCAGAAGCTCGAAAGTGAGCGTTCAAAAAGTTTTGCTGTGTGCATTTCACTGCAAACCAAAGATATCAAAAGTTAGTTTAGGGTCCCCGAGACTGGAAAATATTCCCCAAGTTCCGGGAGATCCACCCGAAGTTTTTCAAAATCGCAACGCGCGTAAGGTGGTCTCGGTTATTCTTTAAGTATTAAAGTAAAGTGGGGCTTTATTTCAGCCAGGAAGCTCGAAGGTGAGCGTTCAAAAAGTTTTGCTCTGTCCATTTCACTGCAAACCAAGGCCATGAGGAGTTAGTTTAGAGTTCCTGGGACTGGAAAATATCCCCCAAGTTCCGGAATATCGACCGGAAGTTTGTCAAACTCACGATGCGAGCAAGGTGGTCTTGCTACTCTTTCAGTCTTAAGTGAAGTGGTGCTATATTTCGGCCCAGAAGCTCGAAAGTGTGCGTTCAAAAAACTGTGCTGTGTCTATTTCAATGCAAACCAAGGCCATCAGGAGTTAGTTTAGAGTCCCCGGGACTGGAACATATCCCCCAAGTCCCGGGAATTGGAGCCGAAGCTGATCAAATTCATGATGCGCGTAACGTGGTCTCGGCTACTGTTTCAGTCTTAAAGTCAAGTGTGCTTCTATTTCGGCCCACAAGCTAGAAAGTGACCGTTCAAAAAGTTTTGCTGTGTCCATTTCACTTCAAAACAAGGCCATCAGGACTTAGTTTAGGGTCCCCGGGACTGGAAAATATTCCCCAAGTTCCGGGAAAGCGAGCCGAAGTTGATCAAAATCACGATGCGCGCAATGCGGTCTCGGCTACTGTTTCAGTCTTAAAGTAAAGTGTGGCTATATTTCGGCCCACAAGCTCCAAAGTGAGCGTTCAAAAAGTTTTTTGCTGTGTCCATTTCAATGCAAAGCAAGGCGATCAGGAGTTAGTTTAGAGTCCCTGGGACTAGAAAATATTCCCCAAGTTCCGAGAAATCGATCCGAAAATGGTCAAAATCACGATGCGCGTAAGGCGATCTCGGCTACTCTTTCAGTCTTAACGTGAAGTGGGGCTATATTTCGGCCCAGAAGCTCCAAAGTGGGCGTTCAAAAATTTATGCTGTGCGCATTTCAGTGCAAACCAAGGCCATCCGGAGTTCGTTTAGAGTCCCCTGGCCTGGGAAATTTCCCAAAAGTAGCGTGAAATCGAGGTGAACTTGGTCTAACTCACGATGCGCGTGAGGCGGTCTCGGCTACTGCTTCAGTCTTAAAGTGAAGTGGGGCGATATTTCGGCCCAGAAGCTACAAAGTGAGTGTTCAAAAAGCTTTCCTTTGTCCATTTCACTGAAAACCAAGGCCATCAGGAGTCAGTTTAGAGCCCGCGGAAATGGAATATATTTCACAAGTTCCGGAAAATCGAGAAGACGTTGGTCAAAATCACGATGCGCGTAAGACGGTCTCAACTACTCTTTCAGTCTTAAAGTGAAGTGGGGCTATATTTCGGCCCAGAAACTCAAAAGTGAGCGTTCAAAAAGTTTTGCGGTATCCATTTCAATGCAAACCAAGGCCATCAGGGGTTACTTAAGAGTCCTCGGCACTGGAAACTATCCCCCAAGTTCCGGTAAATCCAGCCGAAGTTGGTCAAAATCACGATGTGCGTAAGGTGGTCTCGGCTACTCCTTCAGTCTTAAAGTGAAGTGGGGCTATATTTCGGCCCAGAAGCTCGAAAGTGAGTGTTTAGAAAGTTTTGCTCTGTCACTTTCAGTGCAAACCAAGGGCATCAGAAGTTAGTTTAGAGTCCCCGGGACTGGAGAATATCCCCCAAGTCCCGCAAAATCGAGCCGAAGTTGATCAAATTCATGATGCGCGTAACGTGGTCTCGGCTACTGTGTCAGTCCTAAAGTGAAGTGTGGCTATATTTCGGCCCACAAGCTAGAAAGTGAGCGTTCAAAAAGTTTTGTTGTGTCCATTTGACTTCAAAACAAGGCCATCAGGACTTAGTTTAGCGTCCAAGGGACTGCAAAATATCCCCCAAGTTCCGGGAAATCCATTCGAAGGTCGTCAAAATTACGATGCGCGTAAGGCGGTCTCATCTACTCTTTCAGTCTTAAAGTAAAGTGGGGCTATATTTCTGCCCAGAAGCTCCAAAGTTGTGCTCTGTCCATTTCAATGAAAACCAAGGCTATCAGGAGTTACTGTAGAGTCCCTTTGACTGGAATATATACCCCAAGTTTCGGGAAATAAAGGCGAAATTGGTCAAAATCACGATTCGCTCAAGGCGGTCTCGCCTACTCTTTCAGTCTTAAAGTAAAATGGGGCTCTATTTCGGCCCAGAAGCTCGAGAGTGAGCGTTCAAAAACTTTCGCTGTGTCCATTTCACTGCAAACCAAGACAAGCAGGGGTTAGTTGAGAGTCCCCGGGACTGGAAAATATCCCCCAATTTCCGGGAAGTCAACCCGAAGTTTGTCAAAATCACGATGCACGTAAGGCGGTCTCGGCTACTCTTTTAGTGTTAAGGTAATGGGGGGCTATATTTTGGCCCAGAAGTTCGAAATTGAGCGTTCAAAAAGTTTTGTTGGCTCCATTTTACTGCAAACCAAGGCCATCAGGAAGTAGTTTAACGTCCTCAGAACTGGAATATATCCCCTTAGTTCCGGCAAATCGAGCCGAAGTTGCTCAAAATCACGATGCACGTAAGGCGGTCTCGGCTACTCTTTCAGTCTTGAAGTGAAGTGGGGCTATATTTCGGCCCAGAAGCTCCAAAGGATGCGTTCAAAAACTTTTTCTGTTTCCGTTTCACTGCAAACCAAGACGAGCACGAGTTACTTTAGAGTCCCCGGGACTGGAAAATATTTTGCAAGTTCCGGGAAATCCACCCGAGGTTTGTCAAAATCACGATGCGCGTAAGGCGGTCTCGGCTACTTTTTCAGTATTAAAGTAAAGTGGGCTATATTTGGGCCCAGAAGCTTGAAGGTGTGCGTTCAAAACGTTTTCCTGTCTCCATTTTACTGCAAACCAAGGCCATCAACAGTTAGTTTAGAGTCCCTGGGACTGGAAAATATACCCCAAGTTCCGGAATATCGACCCGAAGTTGGTCAAAATCACGATGCGCGCACGCCGGTCTCGGCTACTCTTTAAGTCGTAAGTGATGTGGGACTATATTTCGGCCTAAAAGCTCGAAAGTGTTCGTTCAAAAACTTGTGCTGTGTGAATTTGATTGCAAACCATGGCCATCAGGAGTTAGTTTAGAGTCCCCGGGACTGGAAAATATTCCCCAAGTTCCAGGAAAGCGAGCAGAAGTTGCTCAAACTCACGATGCGCGTAACGCGGTCACGGCTACTGCTTCAGTCTTAAAGTGAAGTGTGGCTATGTTTAGGCCCACAAGCTCGAAAGTGAGCGTTCAAAAAGTTTTGCTGTGTCCATTTGACTGCAAGCCAAGGCAATCAGGAGTTAGTTTAGAGTCCCCGGAACTGGAAAATATTCTCCAAGTTCCAGGAAATGGCGCCGAAGTTCATGAAAATTACGATGCGCGTAACGGGCTCTCGATTATTCTTTCAGTCTTAAATTTAAGTAGGGCTATATTGCGGCACTGAAGCTCGAAGGTGAGCGTTCAGAATGTTTTGCTGTGTTCATTAAACTACAAACCAAGGTCATCGGGAGTTAGTTTAGCGTCCCCGGGACTTTAAATTATTCGCCAACTTGCGGGAAATCGAGCAAAAGTGGCCCAAAATCACGATGCGCGTAAGGCGGTCTCGGCTACTCTTTCAGTCTTAAAATTAAGGGGGGCTATATTTCGACCTAGAAGCTCGAGACCGGGCGTGCGCTAATTTTACCTGTGTCCATTTCACTGACATCTTAGGCCATCAGGAGTTAGTTTAGAGTCCTTGGCACTGGACAATATTTCCCAAATTCTGGCAGATCGAGCCAAAGTTGCTCAAAATCACGATGCGCGTAAGGCGGTCTCGGCTACTCTTTCAGTCTTAAAATGAAGTGGGGCTATATTTCGGCCGAGAAGCGCAACACCGAGCGTGCACTCTTTTTGCCTGTGTACATATCACTGAAAACTAAGTTCATCAGGAGTTAACATAGAGTCCTGGGGACTGGAAAATATTGCCCGAATTCCGCCAAATCGAGCCAAAGATGCTCAAAATCCACGATGCGCGTAAGGCGGTCTCGGCTACTCGTTTACTCCGAAAATGAAGTGGGGCTATATTTCGGTTCTACAAGCTCGACACCGAGCGTGCACTCCTTTTACCTGTGTCCCTTTCACTAAGAACTAAGTCCATCAGGAGATAGTTTAGAATCCTCGAGACTGGAAGCTATCCTCCAAGTTTCGGCAAATTGAGCCATACTTTCTTAAAATTACGATAGGCGTACGGCAGTTTGGTTTACTCTTTCAGTCTTAAAATTGAACTGGGGCTACATTTCGGCCTAGAAGCTCGACACCGAGCGTGCGCTCCTGTTACCTGTGACCATTTTACTGAAAACTAAGGCCATCAAGAGTTAGGGTAGAGTCCCTGGGACTGGAAAATATCCCCCAAGTTTTGGCATATCGAGCCATAGTGGCTAAAAATTTCGATGCGCTTAAGGCGGTTTCGTGTACACTTTCAGTCTTAAAATAAAGTGGGGCTATATTTCGGCCTACAACCTGGAAACCGAGCGTGCGCTCCTTTTACCTGTGTCTATTTCACTAAAAACCAAGGCATTCAGGAGTTAGTTTAGAGCTTCCGGGACTGGAAAATATCCCCCAAGTCCCAGGAAATCAAGCCGAAGTTCGCGAATATTAGCATGCGCGTAAGGCGGTCCCGGCTACTCTTTCAGTCTTAAAGTGAAGTGGGGCTATATTTCGGCCCAGAAGCTCGAAAGTGAACGTTCAAAAAGTTTGGCTGTGTCCATTTCACTGAAAACCAAGGCCATCAGGAATTAGTTTAGAGTGCCCGGGACTGGGAATTATCTCCCAAGTTCCGGGAAATCGAGCCGAAGTAGCCCAAAATCACGATGCGCGTAAGGCGGTCTTGGCTAGTCTTTCAGTCTTAAAGTGAAGTAGGGCTATGCTTCGGTCCAGAAGCTCAAAAGTGAGCGTTCAAAAAGTTGTGCTGTGTCCATTTCACTGCAAACCGAGGAAATCAGGAGTTACTTTAGAGTCCCCGGTAACGGAAAATATCCACCATTTCCCGGGAAATCGAGCCAAAGTTGGTCAAAATCACGATGCGCGTAAGGCGGTCCCGGTTACTCTTTCATTCTTAAAGTGAACTGGGGCAATATTTCCCCCCAGAAGCTCGAAAGTGAGCGTTCAAAAAGTTGTGCTGTGTCCATTTCACTCCAGAGCAAGGCCATCAGGAGTTACTTTAGAGTCCGCGGGACTGGAAAATATCCCCCAAGTTCCGGGAAATCGAGCCGAAGTTGGTCAAAATTACGATGGGCGTAAGGCGGTCTCGGCTACTCTTTCAGTCTTAAAGTGAAGTAGGGCTATATTTCGGCCGAGAAGCTCGAAAGTGAGCGTTCAAAAAAATGTCCTGTGTCCATTTCACTGCAAACCAAGGCCATCAGCAGTTAGTTTAGAGTCCCCGGGACTGGAATATATTCCCGAAGTTCCGGGAAATCCAACGGAAGTTGTTCAAAATCACGATGCGCGTAAGACGGTCTCGGCTACTCTTTCAGTCTTAAAATAAAGTGGGGCTATATTTCGGCCCAGAAGCTCGAAAGTGAACCTTTAAAAAGTTACGCTTTGTTCATTTAACTGCAAACCAAGGCCATCAGGAGTTAGTTTAAAGTCCCCCGGACTGGAAAATATCCCCCAAGTTCCGGGAAATCGAGCTGAACTGGGTCAAAATCACGATGCTCGTAAGGAGGTCTCGGCTACTATTTCAGTCTTAAAGTGAAGTACGGTTGTATTTCGGCCCAGAAGCTCGAAACTGAGCGTTCAAAACGTTTTCCTGCGTCCATGTCATATCAAACCAAGGCCATCAGGAGTTAGTTTAGAGTCCCCGGGACTTGAAAATATCGCCAAAATTCTAGAAAATCGAGCGAAAGTTGCTGAAAATCACGATGCGCGTAAGGCGGTCTCGCCTACTCTTTCAGTCTTAAAGTGAAGTGGGGCTATATTTCATCCCAGAAGCTCGAAAATAAGCGTTCAAAAAGTGTTACCTTGTTCATTTCACTGCAAACCAAGGCCATCAGGAGTTAGTTTAGACTGCTCGGGACTGGAAAAGATCGCCCAAGTTCGGGGAAATCCAGCCGAATTTTGTCAAAATCACGATGCGCGTAAGGCGGTCTCGGCTACTCTTTGATTCTTAAAGTGAACTGGGGCTATATTTCGGCCCAGAAGCTCGAAAGTGAAAGTTCAAAAAGTTTTGCTGTGTCCATTTCACCGCGAACCAAGCCACATCAGGAGATAGTTTACAGTCTCCGGGACATCAAAATATCCCCCAAGTTCCGGGAAATCGAGCTGAACTGGGTCAAAATCACGATGCTCGTAAGGAGGTCTCGGCTACTATTTTAGTCTTAAAGTGAAGTACGGTTGTATTTTATCCCAGAAGCTCGAAACTGAGCGTTCAAAAAGTTTTCCTGCGTCCATTTCACATCAAACCAAGGCAATCAGGAGCTAGTTAAGAGTCCCCGGGACTTGAAAATATCGCCAAAATTCTAGAAAATGGAGCGGAAATTGCTCAAAATGACGATGCGCGTAAGGTGGTCTCGCCTACTCTTTGAGTCTTAAAGTGAACTGGGGCTATATTTCATCCCAGAAACTCGAAAATAAGCGTTCAAAAAGTGTTACCTTGTTCATTTCACTGCAAACCAAGCCCATGAGGAGTTAGTTTAGACTGCTCGGGACTGGAAAATATCGCCCAAGTTCGGGGAAATCGAGCCGAAGTTTCTCAAAATCACGATGCGCGTAAGGCGGTCTCGGCTACTCTTTGATTCTTAAAGTGAACTGGGGCTATATTTCGGTCCAGAAGGTCGAAAGTGAAGGTTCAAAAAGTTTTGCTGTGTCCATTCCACCGCAAACCAAGCCACATCAGCAGATTGTTTACAGTGTCCGGGACATCAAAATATCCCCCAAGTCCCGGGAAATCGAGCCGAAGTTTGTCAAAATCACGATGCGCGTAAAGCAGTCTCGGCTACTCTTTTAGTCTTAAAGTGACGTGGCTGTATATTTCGGCCCAGAAGCTCGAAAGTGAGCGTTCAAAAAGTTTTGCTCTCTCAATTTAGCTGAAAACCAAGGCCATCATGAGTTAGTTTAGAGTCCGCGGGACTAAAAAATATCCCTTAAGTTCTGGCAACTCAAGCCGAAGTTGGTCAAAATCACGATGCGTCTAAGGCGGTCTCACCTACTATTTCAGTCTTAAAGTGAAGTGGGGCTATATTTCGGCCCAGAATTTCGAAAGTAAGCGTTCAAAAAAATTTGCTGTGTCCATTTCACTGCAGACCAAGGCCATCAGAGGTTAGTTTAGAGTCCTTGGAACATGAACATATTCCCGAAGTCTCGGGAAATCGAGCCGAAGTATGTCAAAATCACGATGCGCGTAAGACGGTCTCGGCTACTCTTTCAGTCTTAAACTGAAGTGGGGCTATATTTCGGCTCAGAAGCCCGAAGGGGAGCGTTGAAAAAGTTTTGCTCTCTGCATTTCAGTGCAAACCAAGGCAATCAGGAGTTACTTTAGAGTCCCCGGTACCGGAAAATATTCCCCATTTCTTGGGAAATGGAGCCAAAGTTGGTCAAAATCACGATGCGCGTAAGGCGGTCTCGGCTATTTTTTCATTCTTAAAGTGAACTCGGGCTATATTTCAGCCCAGAAGCTGGAAAGTGAAAGTTCAAAAAGTTTTGCTGTGTCCATTTCACCACGAACCAAGCCACATCAGGAGATAGTTTACAGTCTCCGGGACATCAAAATATCCCCCAAGTTCCGGGAAATCGAGCCGAAGTTTGTGAAAATCACGATGCGCGTAAAGTATTCTCGGCTACTCTTTTAGTCTTAAAGTGACGTGGCTGTATATTTTGGCCCAGAAGCTCGAAAGTGAGCGTTCAAAAAGTTATGCTGTGCCCATTTCACAACAAAGCAAGGCCCTCAGGAAGTAGTTTACAGTCCCCGGAACTGGAAAATATCCTCCAAGTTCCGCCAAATCGAGACGAAGTTGGTCAAAATAACGATTCGCGTAAGGCGGTCTCGGCTACTCTTTGAGTCTGAAGGTGAAGTAGGGCTATATTTCGCTCCAGAAGCTCGAAAGTGAGCGTTCAAAAAGTTTTCCTCTCTCAATTTCACTGAAAACCAAGGCCATCATGAGTGAGTTTAGAGTCCCCGGGAGTGGAAAATATCTTTTAAGTTCTGGCAACTCAAGCCGAAGTTGATCAAAATCACGATGCGCTTAAGGCGGCCTCGGCTACTCTTTCAGTCTTAAAGTGAAGTGGGGCTCTATTTCGGCCCAGAAGCTCCAAAGTGAGCGCTGCGAAAAATTTGCTGTGTCCATTTCACTGCAAACCAAGGCCATCAGGAGTTAGTTTAGAGTCCCTGGGACTGCAATATATTTCCCAAGTTGCGGAAAATCGAGAAGACGTTGGATAAAATCACGATGCGCGCAAGACGGTCTTGGCTAGTCTTTCAGTCTTAAAGTGAAGTGGGGCTATATTTCGGCCCAGAAGCTCAAAAGTGAGCTTCAAAAAGTTTTGCTGTATTTATTTCAATGCAAACCAAGGCCATCAGGGGCTACTTAAGACTCTTCGGGACTGGAAAATATCTCCCTAAGTTCAGGGAAATTTAGCCGAAGTTGGTCAAAATCACGGTGCGCGTTAGGCGGTCTCGCTTACTGTTTCAGTCTTAAGGTGAAGTGAGGCTTTATTCCTGCTCAGGAGCTTGAAAGTGAGCGTTCAAAAAGTTTCCCTGTGTTTATTTGACTGCATACCAAAGCCATCAGGAGCTAGTTTAGAGTCCCCGGGACTGGAAAATATCCCCCAACTTCTGGGAAATCGAGCCAAAGTTGGTCAAAATCACGATTTGCGTAAGGTAGTGTCGGCTACTCTTTCAGTCTTAGAGTGAAGTAGGCTATATTTCGAATGAGAAGCCCGAAAGTGAGCGTTCAAAAAGTTTTCTTGTGTTCATTTCACTGCAAACCAAGGCCATCAGGAGTTAGTTTAGCGTCCCCGGGACAAGAAAATATGCCCCAAGGTCCGGGAAATTAAGCCGAGGTTGGTCAAAATCACGATGCCCCTAAAGTGGTCTCGGCTACTCTTTCTGTCTTAAAGTGAAGTGGGGCTATATTTCGGGCCAGAAGCCCGAAAGTGAGCGTTCAAAAAGTTTTGCTGTATTCTTTGACTGAAAAACAAGGCCATCACGAGTTAGTTTAGCGTCCCTGGCACTAAAAAATATTCCCCAAGTTCCCGTAAATCGAGCTGAAGTTGGTCAAAATCACGATGCTCCCAAAGCGGTCTCGGCGACCATTTCATTCCTAAAGTGAAGTGGGGCTATATTTCAGTCCAGAAGCTTGAAAGTGAGCCTTCAAAAAGTTTTGCTGTGTCCATTTCACTGCAAAACAAGGCCATCAGGACTTAGTTTAGCGTCCAAGGGACTGGAAAATGTTCCCCAAGATCCGGGAGATCCACCCAACGATTGTCAAAATCACAATGCGCGTAAGGTGGTCTCGGTTACTCTTTAAGTCTTAAAGTAAAGTGGGGCTTTATTTCGGACAGGAAGCTCGAAGGTGAGCGTTCAAAAAGTTTTGCTCTGTCCATTTCACTGCAAACCAAGGCTATGAGGAGTTAGTTTAGAGCTTCTGGGACTGGAAAATATCCCCCAAGTTCCGGAATATCGACCGGAAGTTTGCCAAACTCACGATGCGAGCAAGGCGGTCTCGGCTACTCTTTCAGTCTTAAGTGAAGTGGGGCTATATTTCGGCCCAGAATCTCGAAAGTGTGCATTCAAAAAATTGCGCTGTGTCTATTTCAATGCAAACCAAGGCCATCAGGAGTTAGTTTAGAGTCCCCGGGACTGGAATATATCCCCCAAGTCCCGGGAATTGGAGCCGAAGTTGATCAAATTCATGATGCGCGTAACGTGGTCTCGGCTACTGTTTCAGTCTTAAAGTCAAGTGTGCCTATATTTCGGCCCACAAGCTAGAAATTGAGCGTTCAAAAACTTTTGCTGTGTCCATTTAACTTCAAAACAAGGCCATCAGGACTTAGTTTAGGGTCCCCGGGACTAGAAAATATTCCCCAAGTTCCGGGAAAGCGAGCCGAAGTTGATCAAAATCACGATGCGCGAAATGCAGTCCCGGCTACTGTTTCAGTCTTAAAGTAAAGTGTGGCTATATTTCGGCCCACAAGCTCGAAAGTGAGCATTCAAAAATTTATGCTGTGCGCATTTCAGTGCAAACCAAGGCCATCCGGAGTTAGTTTAGAGTCCACCGGACTGGAAAATATCCCAAAAGTTGCGTGAAATTGAGCTGAACTTGGTCTAACTCACGATGCGCGTGAGGCGGTCTCGGCTGCTATTTCAGTCTGAAAGTGAAGTGGGATTCTATTTCGGCCAAGAAGCTACAAAGAGAGTGTTCAAAAAGCTTTCCTTTGTCCATTTCACTGAAAACCAAGGCCATCAGAAGTTAGTTTCGAGCCCGCGGAAATGGAATCTATCCCCCAAGTTCCGGGAAACTGACTCGAAGTTGGTCAAAATCAGGATATGCGGAAGACGGTCTCGGCTACTCTTTCAGTCTTAAAGTAAAGTGGGGCTATATTTCGGTCCAGAAGCTCGAGAGTGAGCGTTCAAAAAGTTTCGCTTTGTCCATTTCACTGAAAAACAAGACAATCAGGAGTTAGTTTAGAGTCCCCGGGACTGGAAAATATCCCCCAAATTCCGGTAAATCGAGCCGAAGTTCCTCAAAATCACGATGTGCGTAAGGTGGTCTCGGCTACTCTTTCAGTCTTAAAGTGAAGTGGGGCTATATTTCGGCCCAGAAGCTCGAAAGTGAGTGTTTAGAAAGTTTTGCTCTGTCACTTTCAGTGCAAACCAAGGCCATCAGAAGTCAGTTTAGAGTCCCCGGGACTGGAGAATATCCCCCAAGTCCCGGAAAATCGAGCCGAAGTTGATCAAATTCATGATGCGCGTAACGTGGTCTCGGCTACTGTGTCAGTCCTAAAGTGAAGTGTGGCTATATTTCGTCCCACAAGCTAGAAAGTGAGCGTTCAAAAAGTTTTGTTGTGTCCATTTGACTTCAAAACAAGGCCATCAGGACTTAGTTTAGCGTCCAAGGGACTGCAAAATATCCCCCAAGTTCCGGGAAATCCATTCGAAGTTCGTCAAAATTACGATGCGCGTAAGACGGTCTCATCTACTCTCTCAGTCTTAAAGTAAAGTGGGGCTATATTTCTGCCCAGAAGCTCCAAAGTTGTGCTCTGTCCATTTCACTGAAAACCAAGGCCATCAGGAGTTACTCTAGAGTCCCTTTGACTGGAATATATACCCCAAGTTTCGGGAAATAAAGGCGAAATTGGTCAAAATCACGATTCGCTCAAGACGGTCTCGCCTACTCTTTCAGTCTTAAAGTAAAATGGGGCTCTATTTCGGCCCAGAAGCTCGAGAGTGAGCGTTCAAAAACTTTCGCTGTGTCCATTTCACTGCAAACCAAGACAAGTAGGAGTTAGTTGAGAGTCCCCGTGACTGGAAAATATCCCCCAAGTTCCGGGAAATCAACCCCAAGGTTGTCAAAATCACGATGCACGTAAGGCGGTCTCGGCTACTCTTTCAGTGTTAAAGTAATGGGGGACTATATTTTGGCCCAGAAGCTCGAAATTGAGCGTTCAAAAAGTTTTCCTGGCTCCATTTTACTGCAAACCAAGGCCATCAGGAATTACTTTAGAGTCCTCAGAACTGGAATATATCCCATTAGTTGCGGAAAATTGAGCCGAAGTTGGTCAAAATCACCATGCACGTAAGCCGGTCTCGGCTACTCTTTCAGTCTTCAAGTGAAGTGGGGTTCTATTTAGGTCGAGAAGCTCGAAAGTATGCGTTCAAAAACTTTTTCTGTTTCCCTTTCACTGCAAACCAAGACCAGCACGAGTTAGTTTAGCGTCTCCGGGACTGGAAAATATTTCGCAAGTTCCGGGAAATCGAGCCGAAGTTGATCAAAATCACGATGCGCGAAGCGTGGTCTCGGCTACTGTTTCAGTCTTAAAGTGAAGTATGGCCATATTTCGGCCCACAACCTCGAAAGTGAGTCTTCAAAAGCCTTTGCTGTGTCCATTTCACTGCAAAACAAGGCCATCGGCACCTAGTTTACCGTCCAACGGACTGGAAAATATCCCCCAAGCTCCGGGAAATCCACCCGAAGTTTGTCAAAATCACGATGCGCGTAAGGCGGTCTCAACTACTTTTTCAGTATTAAAGTAAAGTGGGCTATATTTCGGCCCAGAAGCTTGAAGGTGAGCGTTGAAAAAGTTTTTCTGTCTCCATTTCACTGCAAACCAAGGCCGTCAAGAGTTAGTTTAGAGTCCCTGGAACTGGAAAATATCCCCCAAGTTCGGAATATCGACCCGAAGCTGGTCAAAATCACGATGCGCGCACGCCGGTCTCGGCTACTCTTTAAGTCGTAAGTAATGTGGGACTATATTTCGGCCTAAAAGCTCGAAAGTGTTCGTTAAAAAACTTGTGCTGTGTGAATTTCACTGCAAATCATGGCCATCAGGAGTTAGTTTAGAGTCCCCGGGACAGGAAAATATTCCCCAAGTTGCAAGAAAGCGAGCAGAAGTTGCTCAAAATCACGATGCGCGTAACGCGGTCTGGGCTACTGCTTCAGTCTTAAAGTGCAGTGTGGCTATATTTAGGCCCACAAGCTCGAAAGTGAGCGTTGAAAAAGTTTTGCTGTGTCCATTTGACTGCAGACCAAGGCAATCAGGAGTTAGTTTAGAGTCCCCGGAACTGGAAAATATTCTCCAAGTTCCAGGAAATGGCGCTCTCGGTTATTCTTTCAGTCTTAAATTTAAGTAGGGCTAGATTGCGGCACTGAAGCTTGAAGGTGAGCGTTCAGAATGTTTTGCTGTGTTCATTAAACTGCAAAGCAAGGTCATCAGGAGTTAGTTTAGCGTCCCCGGGACTTTAAATTATTCGCCAACTTGCGGGAAATCGAGCAAAAGTGGCCCAAAATCACGATGCGCGTAAGGCGGTCTCGGCTGCTCTTTCAGTCTTAAAATTAAGGGGGGCTATATTACGACCTACAAGCTCGAGACTGGGCGTGCGCTAATTTTACCTGTGTCCATTTCACTGACATCTTAGGCCATCAGGAGCTAGTTTAGAGTCCTTGACACTGGAAAATATTTCCCAAATTCTGGCAGATCGAGCCAAAGTTGTTCAAAATCACGATGCGCGTAAGGCGGTCTCGGCTACTCTTTCAGTCTTAAAATGAAGTGGGGCTATATTTCGGCCGAGGAGCTCAACACCGAGCGTGCACTACTTTTGCCTGTGTACATATCACTGAAAACTAAGTTCATCAGGAGTTAACATAGAGTCCTCGGGACTGGAAAATATTGCCCGAATTCCGGCAAATCGAGCCAAAGATGCTCAAAATCACGATGCGCGTAAGCCGGTCTCGGCTACTCGTTTACTCCGAAAATGAAGTGGGGCTATATTTCGGTTCTACAAGCTCGACACCGAGCGTGCGCTCCTTTTACCTGTGTCCATTTCACTAAGAACTAAGTCTCTCAGGAGATAGTTTAGAATCCTCGAGACTGGAAGCTATCCTCCAAGTTTCGGCAAATTGAGCCATACTTTCTTAAAATTACGATAGGCGTACGGCAGTTTCGTTTACTCTTTCAGTCTTAAAATGAACTGGAGCTACATTTCGGCCTAGAAGCTCGACACCGAGCGTGCGCTCCTGTTACCTGTGACCATTTTACTGAAAACTAAGGCCATCAAGAGTTAGGGTAGAGTCCCTGGGACTGGAAAATATCCCCCAAGTTTTGGCATATCGAGCCATAGTGGCTAAAAATTTCGATTTGCTTAAGGCGGTTTCGTGTACACTTTCAGTCTTAAAATAAAGTGGGGCTATATTTCGGCCTACAACCTGGAAACCGAGCGTGCGCTCCTTTTACCTGTGTCCATTTCACTAAAAACCAAGGCATTCAGGAGTTACTTTAGAGCTTCCGGGACTGGAAAATATCCCCCAAGTCCCAGGAAATCAAGCCGAAGTTCGACAAAATTAGCATGCGCGTAAGGCGGTCCCGGCTACTCTTTCAGTCTTAAAGTGAAGTGGGGCTATATTTCGGCCCAGAAGCTCGAAAGTGAACGTTCAAAAAGTTTGGCTGTGTCCATTTCACTGAAAACCGAGGCCATCAGGAATTAGTTTAGAGTGCCCGGGACTGGGAAATATCTCCCAAGTTCCGGGAAAGCGAGCCGAAGTAGCCCAAAATCACGATGCGGATAAGGCGGTCACGGCTAGTCTTTCAGTCTTTAAGTGAAGTAGGGCTATGCTTCGGCCCAGAAGCTCAAAAGTGAGCGTTCAAAAAGTTGTGCTGTGTCCATTTCACTGCAAACCGAGGCAATCAGGAGTTAGTTTAGAGTTCCCGGTACCGGAAAATATCCCCCATTTCCCGGGTAATGGGGCCAAAGTTGGTCAAAATCACGACGCGCGTAAGGCGGTACGGGTTACTCTTTCATTCTTAAAGTGAACTGGGGCAATATTTCCCCCCAGAAGCTCGAAAGTGAGCGTTCAAAAAGTTGTGCTGTGTCCATTTCACTCCAGAGCAGGGCCATCAGGAGTTAATTTAGAGTCCGCGGGACTTGAAAATATCCCCCAAGTTCCGGGAAATGGAGCCGAAGTTTGTCAAAATTACGATGGGCGTAAGGCGGTCTCGGCTACTCTTTCACTCTTAAAGTGAAGTGGAGCTATATTTCGGCCCAGAAGCTCAAAAGTGAGCGTTCAAAAAGTTTTGCTGTATCCATTTGACTGCACACCAAGGACGTCGGGGGTCAGTTTAGAGTCCCTGGGACCGGAAAATATCCCCCAAGTTCCGGGCAATTTAACCGAAGTTGGTCAAAATCACGACGCGCGTACGGCGGTCTTGGCTACCCTTTCAGTCTTAAAGTGAATTGGGGCAATAGTTCGGCCCAGAAGCTCGAAACTGAGTGTTTAAAAAGTTTTGCTGTCTCCATTTCACTGCAAAACAAGGCCATCACGACTTAGTTTAGCGTCAAAGGAACTGGAAATATCCCCCAAGTTACGGGAAATCCACCCGAAGTTACTCAAAATCGCGATCCACTTAAGGGGGTCTCGGCTACTCGTTCAGTCTTATGGTAAAGTGGGCTTGGATTTAACCCCAGAAGCTCGAAAGTAAGGCTTCAAAAATTTTTGTGTCTATTTCACTCACATCTTAGACAATCAGGAGTGAGTTTAGAGACTTTGGGACTGGAAAATATCTCCCAAGTTTCGCCAGATCGAGCCGAAGATGCTCAAAATCACAATGCGCGTAAGGCGCTCCCGCCTACTCTTTCAGTCTTAAAAAGAAGTAGGGCTATATTTCGGCCAGCAAGCTCGAAAGTGCGCGTTCAAAAAGTGTGCCTGTGTCCATTTCACTGGACACCAAGGCCATCAGGAGTTAGCTTAAAGTCTCCGGGACTGGAAAATATCCCCCTATTTCCGGGAAATCGAGCCGAAGTATCCCAAAATCACGATGCGCGTAAGGCGGTCTCGGCTAGTGTTTCAGTCTTAAAGTAAAGTGTGGCTATATTTCGGCCCACAACCTCGAAAGTGAGCGTTCAAAAAGTTTTGCTGTGTCCATTTCACTGCAAAACAAGGCCATCGGCACCTAGTTTAGCGTCCAAGGGACTGGAAAATATCCCCCAAGCTCCGGGAAATCCACCCGAAGTTTGTCAAAATCACGATGCGCGTAACGCGGTCTCGGCTACTTTTTCAGTATTAAAGTAAAGTGGGCTATATTTCGGCCCAGAAGCTTGAAGGTGAGCGTTCAAAGAGTTTTGCTGTCTCCATTTCACTGCAAACCAGGGCCATCAAGAGTTAGTTTAGAGTCCCTGGGACTGGAAAATATCCCCAAAGTTCCGGAATATCGACCCGAAGTTGGTCAAAATCACGATGCGCGCACGCCGGTCTCGGCTACTCTTTAAGTCGTAAGTGATGTGGGACTATATTTCGGCCTAAAAGCTCGAAAGTGTTCGTTAAAAAACTTGTGCTGTGTGAATTTCACTGCAAACCATGGCCATCAGGAGTTAGTTTAGAGTCCCCGGGACTGGAAAATATTCCCCAAGTTCCAGGAAAGCGAGCAGAAGTTGCTCAAACTCACGATGCGCGTAACGCGGTCTCGGCTACTGTTTCAGTCTTAAAGTGAAGTGTGGCTATACTTAGGCCCACAAGCTCGAAAGTGAGCGTTCAAAAAGTTTTGCTGTGTCCATTTGACTGCAAACCAAGGCAATCAGGAGTTAGTTTAGAGTCCCCGGAACTGGAAAATATTCTCCAAGTTCCAGGAAATGGCGCCGAAGTTGATGAAAATTACGATGCGCGTAACGGGCTCTCGGTTATTCTTTCAGTCTTAAATTGAAGTAGGGCTATATTGCGGCACTGAAGGTCGAAGGTGAGCGTTCAGAATGTTTTGCTGTGTTCATTAAACTTCAAAGCAAGGTCATCGGGAGTTACTTTAGCGTCCCCGGGACTTTAAATTATTCGCCAACTTCCGGTAAATCGAGCAAAAGTGGCCCAAAATCACGATGCGCGTAAGGCGGTCTCGGCTACTCTTTCAGTCTTAAATGAAGTGGGGCTATATTTCGGCCGAGAAGCTCAACACCGAGCGTGCACTCCTTTTGCCTGTGTACATATCACTGAAAAGTAAGTTCATCAGGAGTTAACATAGAGTCCTCGGGACTGGAAAATATTACCCGAATTCTGGCAAATCGAGCCAAAGATGCTCAAAATCACGATGCACGTAAGGCGGTCTCGGCTACTCGTTTACTCCGAAAATGAAGTGGGGCTATATTTCGGTTCTACAAGCTCGACACTGAGCGTGCGCTCCTTTTACCTGTGTCCATTTCACTAAGAACTAAGTCCACCAGGAGATAGTTTAGAATCCTCGAGACTGGAAGCTATCCTCCAAGTTTCGGCAAATTGAGCCATACTTTCTTAAAATTACGATAGGCGTACGGCACTTTCGTTTACTCTTTCAGTCTTAAAATGAACTGGGGCTACATTTCGGCCTAGAAGCTCGACACCGAGCGTGCGCTCCTGTTACCTGTGACCATTTTACTGAAAACTAAGGCCATCAAGAGTTAGGGTAGAGTCCCTGGGACTGGAAAATATCCCCCAAGTTTAGGCATAATGAGCCATAGTGGCTAAAAATTTCGATGCGCTTAAGGCGGTTTCGTGTACACTTTCAGTCTTAAAATAAAGTGGGGCTATATTTGGGCCTACAACCTGGAAACCGAGCGTGCGCTCCTTTTACCTGTGTCCATTTCACTAAAAACCAAGGCATTCAGGAGTTACTTTAGAGCTTCCGGGACTGGAAAATATCCCCCAAGTCCCAGGAAATCAAGCCGAAGTTCGACAAAATTAGCATGCGCGTAAGGCGGTCCCGGCTACTCTTTCAGTCTTAAAGTGAAGTGGGGCTATGCTTCGGTTCAGAAGTTCGAAAGTGAGCGTTCAAAAAGTTTGGCTGAGTCCATTTCACTGCACACCGAGGCAATCAGGAGTTAGTTTAGAGTCCCCGGTACCGGAAAATATCCCCCAAGTCCCAGGAAATCAAGCCGAAGTTCGACAAAATTAGCATGCGCGTAAGGCGGTCCCGGTTACTCTTTCATTCTTAAAGTCAACTGGGGCAATATTTCCCCCCAGAAGCTCGAAAGTGAGCGTTCAAAAAGTTGTGCTGTGTCCATTTCACTCCAGAGCAAGGCCATCAGGAGTTACTTTAGAGTCCGCGGGACTTGAAAATATCCCCCAACTTCCGGCAAATCGAGCCGAAGTTGGTCAAAATTACGATGCGCGTAAGGCGGTCTCGGCTACTCTTTCAGTCTTAAAGTGAAGTAGGGCTATATTTCGGCCGAGAAGCTCGAAAGTAAGCGTTCAAAAAAATGTGCTGTGTCCATTTCACTGCAAACCAAGGCCATCAGCAGTTAGTTTAGAGTCCCCGGGACTGGAATATATCCCCGAAGTTCCGGGAAATCCAACGGAAGTATGTCAAAATCACGATGCGCGTAACACGGTCTCGGCTACTCTTTGAGTCTTAAAGTAAAGTGGGGCTATATTTGGGCCCAGAATCTCGAAAGTGCACCTTTAAAAAGTTACGCTTTGTGCATTTAACTGCAAACCAAGGCCATCAGGAGTTAGTTTAAAGTCCCCCGGACTGGAAAATATCCCCCAAGTTCCGGGAAATCGAGCTGAACTGGGTCATAATCACGATGCCCGTAAGGAGGTCTCGGCTACTATTTCAGTCTTAAAGTGAAGTACGGTTGTATTTCGGCCGAGAAGCTCGAAACTGAGCGTTCAAAAAGTTTTCCTGCGTCCATTTCACATCAAACCAAGGCCACCAGGAGTTAGTTTAGAGTCCCCGGGACTTGAAAATATCGCCAAAATTCTAGAAAATCAAGCGTAAGTTGCTCAAAATGACGATGCGCGTAAGGCGGTCTCGCCTACTCTTTCAGTCTTAAAGTGCAGTGGGGCTATATTTCATCCCGGAAGCTCGAAAATAAGCGTTCAAAAAGTGTTACCTTGTTCATTTCACTGAAAACCAAGGCAATCAGGAGTTAGTTTAGACTGCTCGAGACTGAAAAATATCGCCCAAGTTCGGGGAAATCGAGCCGAATTTTGTCAAAATCACGATGCGCGTAAGGCGGTCTCGGCTACTCTTTGATTCTTAAAGTTAACTGGGGCTATATTTCGGCCCAGAAACTCGAAAGTGAAAGTCCAAAAAGTTTTGCTGTGTCCATTTCACCGCGAACCAAGCCACATCAAGAGACAGTTAACAGTCTCCGGGACATCAAAATATCCCCCAAGTTCCGGGAAATCGAGCCGAAGTTTGTGAAAATCACGATGCGCGTAAAGCAGTCTCGGCTACTCTTTTAGTCTCAAAGTGACGTGGCTGTATATTTTGGCCCAGAAGCTCGAAAGTGAGCCTTCAAAAAGTTATGCTGTGCCCATTTCACTGCAAAGCAAGGCCCTCAGGAAGTAGTTTACAGTCCCCGGAACTGGAAAATATCCTCCAAGTTCCGCCAAATCGAGACGAAGTTGGTCAAAATAACGATTCCCGTAAGGCTGTCTCGGCTACTCTTTGAGTCTGAAAGTGAAGTAGGGCTATATTTCGCTCCAGAAGCTCGAAAGTGAGCGTTCAAAAAGTTTTCGTCTCTCAATTTCACTGAAAACCAAGGCCATCATGAGTTAGTTTAGAGTCCCCGGGTGTGGAAAATATCTTTTAAGTTCTGGCAACTCAAGCCGAAGTTGGTCAAAATCACGATGCGCCTAAGGCGGCCTCGGCTACTCTTTCAGTCTTAAAGTGAAGTGGGGCTCTATTTCGGTCCAGAAGCTCCAAAGTGAGCGCTGCAGAAAATTTGCTGTGTCCATTTAACTGCAAACCAAGGCCATCAGGAGTTAGTTTAGAGTCCCCGGGACTGCAATATATTTCCCAAGTTCCGGAAAATCGAAAAGACGTTGGTCAAAATCACGATGCGCGTAAGACGGTCTCCGCTACTCTTTCAGTCTTAAACTGAAGTGGGGCTATATTTCGGCTCAAAAGCTCAAAAGTGAGCTGCAAAAAGTTTTGCTGTATCCATTTCAATGCAAACGAAGGCCATCAGGGGTTACTTAAGAGTCTTCGGGACTGGAAAATATCCCACCAAGTTCAGGGAAATTTAGCCGAAGTTGGTCAAAATCACGGTGCGCGTTAGGCGGTCTCGCTTACTGTTTCAGTCTTAAAGTGAAGTGAGGCTTTATTCCTGCCCAGGAGCTTGAAAGTGAGCGTTCACAAAGTTTCCCTGTGTTTATTTGACTGCAAACCAAAGCCATCAGGAGCTAGTTTAGAGTCCCCGGGACTGGAAAATATCCCGCAACTTCCGGGAAATCGAGCCGAAGTTGGTCAAAATCACGATTTGCGTAAGGTAGTGTCGGCTACTCTTTCAGTCTTAGAGTGAAGTGGGGCTATATTTCGGGCGAGAAGCCCGAAAGTGAGCGTTCAAAAAGTTTTGCTGTGTTCATTTCACTGCAAACCAAGGCCATCAGGAGTTAATTTAGCGTCCCCGGGACAAGAAAATATGCCCCAAGGTCCGGAAAATTGAGCCGAAGTTGGTCAAAATCACGATGCCCCTAAAGTGGTCTCGGCTACTCTTTCTGTCTTAAAGTGAAGTGGGGCTATATTTCGGGCCAGAAGCCCGAAAGTGAGCGTTCAAAAAGTTTTGCTGTGTCCATTTCACTGCAAACCAAGGCCATCAGGGGTTAGTTTAGAGTCCCCGGGACTGAAAAATATTGCTCAAGTTCCGGGGAGTCGAACCGAAGTTGATCAAAATCACGATGCGCGAAATGCGGTTTCGGCTACCGTTTCAGTCTTAAAGTGAAGTGGGGCTATATTTCGGCCCAGAAGCCCGAAAGTGAGCCTTCAAAAAGTTTTGCTGTGTTCTTTGACTGAAAAACAAGGCCATCACGAGTTAGTTTAGCGTCCCTGGCACTGGAAAATATTCCCCAAGTTCCGGTAAATCGAGCTGAAGTTGGTCAAAATCACGATGCTCCCAAAGCGGTCTCGACTACCCTTTCAGTCTTAAAGTCAAGTGGGGCTATATTTCTGTCCAGAAGCTCGAAAGTCAGCGTTCAAAAAGTTTTGCTGTGTGCATTTCACTGCAAACCAAAGCTATCAAAAGTTAGTTTAGGGTCCCCGGGACAGGAAAATATTCCCCAAGTTCCGGGAAAGCGAGCCGAAGTTGATCAAAATCACGATGCGCGAAATGCGGTCTCGGCTACTGTTTGAGACTTAAGGTAAAGTGTGGCTATATTTCGGCCCACAAGCTCGAAAGTGAGCGTTCCAAAAGTTTTGCTGTGTCCATTTGACTGCAAACCAAGGCAATCAGGAGTTAGTTTAGAGTCCCCGGAACTGGAAAATATTCTGCAAGTTCCAGGAAATGGCGCTCTCGGTTATTCTTTCAGTCTTAAATTTAAGTAGGGCTATATTGCGGCACTGAAGCTCGAAGGTGAGCGTTCAGAATGTTTTGCTGTGTTCATTAAACTGCAAAGCAAGGTCATCGGGAGTTAGTTTAGCGTCCCCGGGACTTTAAATTATTCGCCAACTTGCGGGAAATCGAGCAAAAGTGGCCCAAAATCACGATGCGCGTAAGGCGGTCTCGGCTACTCTTTCAGTCTTAAAGTTAAGTGGGGCTATATTTCGAGCCATAAGCTCGAAAGTGAGCGTTCAAAAAGTTTTGCTGTGTCTACTTAACTGCAAACTAAGGCCATCGGAAGTTAGTTTAGCTTCCCCGGGAATTGAAAATATTCGCCAACTTCCGGCAAATCGAGCCGAAGTTGGTCAAAATTACGATGCGCGTAAGGCGGTCTCGGCTACTCTTTCAGTCTTAAAGTGAAGTATGGCTATATTTCGGCCGAGAAGCTCGAAAGTGAGCGTTCAAAAAAATGTGCTGTGTCCATTTCACTGCAAACCAAGGCCATCAGCAGTTAGTTTAGAGTCGCCAGGACTGGAATATGTCCCCGAAGTTCCGGGAAATCGAACGGAAGTTGGTCAAAATCACGATGCGCGTAGGACGGTCTCGGCTACTCTGTCAGTCTTAAAGTAAAGTAGGGCTATATTTCGGCCCAGAAGCTCGAAAGTGAACCTTTAAAAAGTTACGCTTTGTGCATTTAACTGCAAACCAAGGACATCAGGAGTTAGTATAAAGTCCCCCGGACTGGAAAATATCCCCCAAGTTCCGGGAAATCGAGCTGAACTGGTTCAAAATCACGATGCTCGTAAGGAGGTCTCGGCTACTATTTCAGTCTTAAAGTGAAGTACGGTTGTATTTCGGCCAAGAAGCTCGAAACTGAGCGTTCAAAAACTTTTCCTGCGTGCATTTCACATCAAACCAAGGCCACCAGGAGTTAGTTTAGAGTCCCCGGGACTTGAAAATATCGCCAAAATTCCAAAAAATGGAGCGGAAGTTGCTCAAAATCACCATGCGCGTAAGGCGGTCTCGCCTACTCTTTTAGTCTTAAAGTGAAGTGGGGCTATATTTCATCCCAGAAGCTCGAAAATAAGCGCTCAAAAAGTATTACCTTGTTCATTTCACTGCAAACCAAGGCCATCAGGAGTTAGTTTAGACTGCTCGGGACTGGAAAATATCGCCCAAGTTCGGGGAAATCGAGCCGAATTTTGTCAAAATCACGATGCGCGTGAGGCAGTCTCGGCTACTCTTTGATTCTTAAAGTGAACTGGGGCTATGTTACGGCGCAGAAGCTCGAAAGTGAAAGTTCAAAAAGTTTTGCTGTGTCCATTTCACCGCAAACCAAGCCACATCAGCAGATTGTTTACAGTGTCCGGGACATCAAAATATCCCCCAAGTCCCGGGAAATCGAGCCAAAGTTTGTCAAAATCACGATGCGCGTAAAGCAGTCTCGGCTACTCTTTTAGTCTTAAAGTGACGTGGCTTTATATTTCGGCCCAGAAGCTCGAAAGTGAGCGTTCAAAAAGTTTTGCTCTCTCAATTTAACTGAAAACCAAGGCCACCATGAGTTAGTTTAGAGTCCGCGGGACTAAAAAATATCCCTTAAGTTCTGGCAACTCAAGCCGAAGTTGGTCAAAATCACAATGCGTCTAAGGAGGTCTCGGCTACTATTTCAATCTTAAAGTGAAGTGGGGCTATATTTCGGCCCAGAATTTCGAAAGTAAGCGTTCAAAAAAATTTGCTGTGTCCATTTCACTGCAGACCAAGGCCATCAGGGGTTAGTTTAGAGTCCTTGGAATTTGAATATATCCCCGAAGTCTCGGGAAATCGAGCCGAAGTTGGTCAAAATCACGATGCGCGTAAGACGGTCTCGGCTACTATTTCAGTCTTAAACTGAAGTGGGGCTATATTTCGGCTCAGAAGCCCGAAGGGGAGCGTTGAAAAAGTTTTGCTCTCTCCATTTCAATGCAAACCAAGGCAATCAGGAGTTACTTTAGAGTCCCCGGAATCGGAAAATATTCCCCATTTCCTGGGAAATCGAGCCAAAGTTGGTCAAAATCACGATGCGCGTAAGGCGTCTCGGCTATTCTTTCATTCTTAAAGTGAGCTCGGGCTATATTTCGGCCCAGAAGCTGGAAAGTGAAAGTTCAAAAAGTTTTGCTGTGTCCATTTCACCGCGAACCAAGCCACATCAGGAGATAGTTTACAGTCTCCGGGACATCAGAATATTCCCCAAGTTCCGGGAAATCGAGCCGAAGTTTGTCAAAATCAAGATGCGCGTAAAGCAGTCTCGGCTACTCTTTTAGGCTTAAAGTGACGTGACGTGTATATTTTGGCCCAGAAGCTCGAAAGTGAGCCTTCAAAAAGTTATGCTGTGCCCATTTCACTGCAAAGCAAGGCCCTCAGGAAGTAGTTTACAGTCCCCGGAACTGGAAAATATCCTCCAAGTTCCGCCAAATCGAGACGAAGTTGGTCAAAATAACGATTCGCGTCAGGCGGTCTCGGCTACTCTTTGAGTCTGAAAGTGAAGTAGGGCTATATTTTGGTCCAGAAGCTCGAAAGTGAGCGTTCAAAAAGTTTTCCTCTCTCAATTTCACTGAAAACCAAGGCCATCATGAGTTAGTTTCGAATCCCCGGGAGTGGAAAATATCTTTTAAGTTCTGGCAACTCAAGCCGAAGTTGATCAAAATCACGATGCGCCTAAGGCGGCCTCGGCTACTCTTTCAGTCTTACAGTGAAGTGGGGCTCTATTTCGGCCCAGAAGCTCCAAAGTAAGCGCTGCAAAAAATTTGCTGTCTCCCTTTCACTGCGAACCAAGGCCATCAGGAGTAAGTTTAGAGTCCCTGGGACTGCAATATATTTCCCAAGTTCCGGAAAATCGAGAAGACGTTGCTCAAAATCACGATGCGCGCAAGACGGTCTTGGCTAGTCTTTCAGTCATAAAAGTGAAGTCAGGCTATATTTCGGCCCAGAAGCTCAAAAGTGAGCTTCAAAAAGTTTTGCTGTATCCATTTCAATGCAAACGAAGGCCATCCGGGGTTACTTAAGAGTCTTCGGGACTGGAAAATATTCCCCCAAGTTCAGGGAAATTTAGCCGAAGTTGGTCAAAATCACGGTGCGCGTTAAGCGGTCTCGCTTACTGTTTCAGTCTTAAAGTGAAGTGAGGCTTTATTCCTGGCCAGGAGCTTGAAAGTGAGCGTTCAAAAAGTTTCCCTGTGTTTATTTGACTGCAAACCAAAGCCATCAGGAGCTAGTTTAGAGTCCCCGGGACTCTAAAAATATCCCCCAACTTCCGGGAAATCGAGCCGAAGTTGGTCAAAGTGACGACTTCCGTAAGGTAGTGTCGGCTACTCTTTCAGTCTTAGAGTGAAGTGGGGCTATATTTCGGGCGAGAAGCCCGAAAGTGAGCGTTTAAAAAGTTTTGCTGTGTTCATTTCACTGCAAACCAAGGCGATCAGGAGTTAGTTTAGCGTCCCCGGGACAAGAAAATATGCCCCAAGGTCCGGGAAATTGAGCCGAGGTTGGTCATAATCACGATGCCTCTAAAGTGGTCTCGGCTACTCTTTCTGTCTTAAAGTGAAGTGGGGCTATATTTCGGGCCAGAAGCCCGAAAGTGAGCGTTCAAAAAGTTTTGCTGTGTCCATTTCACTGCAAACCAAGGCCATTAGGGGTTAGTTTAGTGTCCCCGGGACAGAAAAAGATTGCCCAAGTTCCGGGGAATCGAGCCGAAGTTGATCAAAATCACGATGCGCGAAATGCGGTATCGCCTACTGTTTCAGTCTTAAAGTGAAGTGGGGCTATATTTCGGCCCAGAAGCTCGAAAGTGAGTGTTTAGAAAGTTTTGCTCTGTCACTTTCAGTGCAAACCAAGGCCATCAGAAGTTAGTTTAGAGTCCCCGGGACTGGACAATATCCCCCAAGTCCCGGGAAATCGAGCCGAAGTTGATCAAATTCATGATGCGCGTAACGTGGTCTCGGCTACTGTGTCAGTCCTAAAGTGAAGTGTGGCTATATTTCGGCCCACAAGCTCGAAAGTGAGGGTTCAAAAAGTTTTGTTGTGTCCATTTTACTTCAAAACAAGGCCATCAGGACTTAGTTTAGCATCCAAGGGACTGCAAAATATCCCCCAAGTTCCGGAAAATCCATTCGAAGTTCGTCAAAATTACGATGCGCGTAACGCGGTCTCATCTACTCTTTCAGTCTTAAAGTAAAGTGGGGCTATATTTCTGCCCAGAAGCTCCAAAGTTGTGCTCTGTCCATTTCACTGAAAACCAAGGCCACCAGGAGTTACTGTAGAGTCCCTTTGACTGGAATATATCCCCCAAGTTTCGGGAAATAAAGGCGAAATTGGTCAAAACCACGATTCGCTCAAGACGGTCTCGCCTACTCTTTCAGTCTTAAAGTAAAATGGGGCTCTATTTCGGCCCAGAAGCTCGAGAGTGAGCGTTCAAAAACTTTCGCTGTGTCCATTTCACTGCAAACCAAGACAAGCAGGAGTTAGTTGAGAGTCCCCGGGACTGGAAAATATCCCCCAAGTTCCGGGAAATCAACCCGAAGTTTGTCAAAATCACGATGCACGTAAGGCGGTCTCGGCTACTCTTTCAGTGTTAAAGTAATGGGGGCTATATTTTGGGCCAGAAGCTCGAAAGTGAGCGTTCAAAAAGTTTTGCTGGCTCCATTTTACTGCAAACCAAGGCCATCAGGAATTAGTTTAGAGTCCTCAGAACTGGAATATATCCCCTTAGTTCCGGAAAATCGAGCCGAAGTTGCTCAAAATCACCATGCACGTAAGGCGGTCTCGGCTACTCTTTCAGTCTTCAAGTGAAGTGGGGTTCTATTTCGGTCCAGAAGCTCGAAAGTATGCGTTCAAAAACTTTTTCTGTTTCCGTTTCACTGCAATCCAAGACCAGCACGAGTTAGTTTGGAGTCCCCGGGACTGGAAAATATTTCGCAAGTTCCGGGAAATCGAGCCGAAGTTGATCAAAATCACGATGCGCGAAACGTGGTCTTGGCTACTGTTTCAGTCTTAAAGTGAAGTATGGCTATATTTCGGCCCACAACCTCGAAAGTGAGTCTTCAAAAGCCTTTGCTGTGTCCATTTCACTGCAAAACAAGGCCATCGGCACCTAGTTTAGCGTCCAAGGGACTGGAAAATATCCCCCAAGTTCCGGGAAATCCACCCGAAGTTTGTCAAAATCACGATGCGCGTAAGGCGGTCTCGGCTACTTTTTCAGTATTAAAGTAAAGTGGGCTATATTTCGGCCCAGAAGCTTGAAGGTGAGCGTTGAAAAAGTTTTGCTGTCTCCATTTCACTGCAAGCCAAGGCCATCAAGAGTTAGTTTAGAGTCCCTGGGACTGGAAAATATCCCCCAAGTTCCGGAATATCGACCCAAAGTTGGTCAAAATCACGATGCGCGCACGCCGGTCTCGGCTACTCTTTAAGTCGTAAGTGATGTGGGACTATATTTCGGCCTAAAAGCTCGAAAGTGTTCGTTAAAAAACTTGTGCTGTGTGAATTTCACTGCAAACCATGGCCATCAGGAGTTAGTTTAGAGTCCCCGGGACTGGAAAATATTCCCCAAGTTGCAGGAAAGCGAGCAGAAGTTGCTCAAAATCACGATGCGCGTAACCCGGTCTCGGCTACTGTTTCAGTCTTAAAGTGAAGTGTGGCTATATTTAGGCCCACAAGCTCGAAAGTGAGCGTTAAAAAAGTTTTGCTGTGTCCATTTGACTGCAAACCAAGGCACTCAGGAGTTAGTTTAGAGTCCCCGGAACTGGAAAATATTCTCCAAGTTCCAGGAAATGGCGCCGAGGTTGATGAAAATTACGATGCGCGTAACGGGCTCTCGGTTATTCTTTCAGTCTTAAAATTAAGGGGTGCTATATTTCGACCTAGAAGCTCGAGACCGCGCGTGCGCTAATTTTACCTGTGTCCATTTCACTGACATCTTAGGCCATCAGGAGTTAGTTTAGAGTCCTTGGGACTGGAAAATATTTCCCAAATTCTGGCAGATCGAGCCAAAGTTGCTCAAAATCACGATGCGTGTAAGGCGGTCTCGGCTACTCTTTCAGTCTTAAAATGAAGTGGGGCTATATTTCGGCCGAGAAGCTCAACACCGAGCGTGCGCTCCTTTTGCCTGTGTACATATCACTGAAAAGTAAGTTCATCAGGAGTTAACATAGAGTCCTCGGGACTGGAAAATATTGCCCGAATTCCGGCAAATCGAGCCAAAGATGCTCAAAATCACGATGCGCGTAAGGCGGTCTCGGCTACTCGTTTACTCCGAAAATGAAGTGGGGCTATATTTCGGTTCTACAAGCTCGACACCGAGCGTGCTCTCCTTTTACCTGTGTCCATTTCACTAAGAACTAAGTCTATCAGGAGATAGTTTAGAATCCTCGAGACTGGAAGCTATCCTCCAAGTTTCGGCAAATTGAGCCATACTTTCTTAAAATTACGATAGGCGCACGGCAGTTTCGTTTACTCTTTCAGTCTTAAAATGAACTGGGGTTACATGTCGGCCTAGAAGCTCGACACCGAGCGTGCGCTCCTGTTACCTGTGACCATTTTACTGAAAACTAAGGCCATCAAAAGTTAGGGTAGAGTCCCCGGGACTGGAAAATATCCCCCAAGTTTTGGCATATCGAGCCATAGTGGCTAAAAATTTCGATGCGCCTAAGGCGGTTTCGTGTACACTTTCAGTCTTAAAATAAAGTGGGGCTATATTTGGGCCTACAACCTGGAAACCGAGCGTGCGCTCCTTTTACCTGTGTCCATTTCACTAAAAACCAAGGCATTCAGCAGTTAGTTTAGAGCTTCCGGGACTGGAAAATATCCCCCAAGTCCCAGGAAATCAAGCCGAAGTTCGAAAAAATTACCATGCGCGTAAGGCGGTCCCGGGTACTCTTTCAGTCTTAAAGTGAAGTGGGGCTATGCTTCGGCTCAGAAGCTCGAAAGTGAACGTTCAAAAAGTTTGGCTGAGTCCATTTCACTGCAAACCGAGGAAATCAGGAGTTACTTTAGAGTCTCCGGTACCGGACAATATCTCCCATTTCCCGGGAAATCGAGCCAAAGTTGGTCAAAATCACGATGCGCGTAAGGCGGTCCCGGTTACTCTTTCATTCTTAAAGTGAACTGGGGCAATATTTCCCCCCAGAAGCTCGAAAGCGAGCGTTCAAAAAGTTGTGCTGTGTCCATTTCACTCCAGAGCAAGGCCATCAGGAGTTACTTTAGAGTCCGCGTGACTGGAAAACATCCCCCAAGTTCCGCGAAATCGAGCCGAAGTTGGTCAAAATTACGATGGGCGTAAGGCGGTCTCGGCTACTCTTTCACTCTTAAAGTGAAGTGGAGCTATATTTCTGCCCAGAAGCTCAAAAGTGAGCGTTCGAAAAGTTTTGCTGTGTCCATTTTACTGCAGACCAAGGACGTCGGGGGTCAGTTTAGAGTCCCCGGGACTGGAAAATATCCCCCAAGTTCCGGGAAATTTAACCGAAGTTGGTCAAAATCACGACGCGCGTACGGCGGTCTCGGCTACTCTTTCAGTCTTAAAGTGAATTGGGGCAATATTTCGGCCCAGAAGCTCGAAACTGAGTGTTTAAAAAGTTTTGCTGTCTCCATTTCACTGCAAAACAAGGCAATCACGACTTAGTTTAGCGTCAAAGGAACTGGAAATATCCCCCAAGTTACGGCAAATCCACCCGAAGTTACTCAAAATCACCATGCGCTTAAGGGGGTCTCGGCTACTCTTTCAGTCTTAAGGTAAAGTGGGCTTAGATTTAACTCCAGAAGCTCGAAAGTAAGGGTTCAAAAATTTTTCTGTCTATTTCACTCACATCTTAGACAATCAGGAGTGAGTTTAGAGACTTTGGGACTGGAAAATATCTCCCAAGTTTCGCCAGATCGAGCCAAAGATCCTCAAAATCACAATGCGCGTAACGCGCTCCCGCCTACTCTTTCAGTCTTAAAAAGAAGTAGGGCTATATGTCGGCCAGCAAGCTCGAAAATGCGGGTTCAAAAAGTATTCCTGTGTCCATTTCACTGGAAACCAAGGCCATCAGGAGTTAGTTTAGAGTCCCCGGAACTGGAAAATATCCCCTTATTTGCGGGAAATCGAGCCGAAGTATCCCAAAATCACGATGCGCGGAAGGCGGTCTCGGCTACTCTTTCAGTCTTAAAGTTAAGTGGGGCTATATTTCGAGCCATAAGCTCGAAAGTGAGCGTTCAAAAAGTTTTGCTGTGTCATTTTAACTGCAAACTAAGGCCATCGGAAGTTAGTCTACCTTCCCCGGGAATTGAAAATATTCGCCAACTTCCGGCAAATCGAGCCGAAGTTGGTCAAAATTACGATGCGCGTAAGGCGGTCTCGGCTACTCTTTCAGTCTTAAAGTGAAGTATGGCTATATTTCGGCCGAGAAGCTCGAAAGTGAGCGTTCAAAAAAATGTGCTGTGTCCATTTCACTGCAAACCAAGGCCATCAGAAGTTAGTTTAGAGTCCCCGGGACTGGAATATATCCTCGAAGTTCCGGGAAATCGAACGGAAGTTGGTCAAAATCACGATGCGCGTAAGACGGTCTCGGCTACTCTTTCAGTCTTAAAGTAAAGTGGGGCTATATTTCGGCCCAGAAGCTCGAAAGTGAACTTTTAAAAAGTTACGCTTTGCGCATTTAACTGCAAAAAAAGGCCATCAGGAGTTAGTTTAAAGTCTTGCGTACTGGAAAATATCCCCCAAGTTCCGGGAAATCGAGCTGAACTGGGTCAAAATCACCATGCTCGTAAGGCGGTCTCGGCTACTATTTCAGTCTTAAAGTGAAGTACGGTTGTATTTCGGCCCAGAAGCTCGAAACTGAGCGTTCAAAAAGTTTTCCTGCGTCCATTTCACATCAAATCAAGGCCATCAGGAGTTAGTTTAGTGTCCCCGGGACTTGCAAATATCGCCAAACTTCTAGAAAATCGAGCGGAAGTTGCTCAAAATCACGATGCGCGTAAGGCGGTCTCGCCTACTCTTTCAGTCTTAATGTGAAGTGGGGCTATATTTCATCCCAGAAGCTCGAAAATAAGCGTTCAAAAAGTGTTACCTTGTTCATTTCACTGCAAACCAAGGCCATCAGGAGTTAGTTTAGACTGCTCGGGACTGGAAAATATCGCCCAAGTTCGGGGAAATCGAGCCGAATTTTGTCAAAATCACGATGCGCGTAAGGCGGTCTCGGCTACTCTTTGATTCTTTAAGTGAACTGGGGCTATATTTCGGCCCAGAAGTTCGAAAGTGAAAGTCCAAAAAGTTTTGCTGTGTTCATTTCACTGCAAACCAAGGCCATCAGGAGTTAGTTTAGACTGCTCGAGACTGGAAAATATCGCCCAAGTTCGGGGAAATCGAGCCGAATTTTATGAAAATGACGATGCGCGTAAGGCGGTCTCGGCTACTCTTTGATTCTTAAAGTGAACTGGGGCTATATTTCGGCCCAGAAGCTCGAAAGTGAAAGTCCAAAAAGTTTTGCTGTGTCCATTTCACCGCAAACCAAGCCACATCAGCAGATTGTTTACAGTGTCCGGGACATCAAAATATCCCCCAAGTCCCGAGAAATCGAGGCAAAGTTTGTGAAAATCACGATGCGCGTAAAGCAGTCTCGGCTACTCTTTTAGTCTTAAAGTGACGTGGCTGTATATTTCGGCCCAGAAGCTCGAAAGTGAGCGTTCAAAAAGTTTTGCTCTCTCAATTTAACTGAAAACCAAGGCCATCATGAGTTAGTTTAGAGTCCGCGGGACTAAAAAATATCCCTTAAGTTCTGGCAACTCAAGCCGAAGTTGGTCAAAATCACGATGCGTCTAAGGCGGTCTCGGCTACTATTTGAGTCTTAAAGTGAAGTGGGGCTATATTTCGGCCCAGAATTTCGAAACTAAGCGTTCAAAAAAATTTGCTGTGTCCATTTCACTGCAGACCAAGGCCATCAGGGGTTAGTTTAGAGTCCTTGGAATTTGAATATATCCCCGAAGTTTCGGGAAATCGAGCCGAAGTTGGTCAAAATCACGATGCGCGTAAGACGGTCTCGGCTACTCTTTCAGTCTTAAACTGAAGTAGGGCTATATTTCGGCTCAGAAGCCCGAAGGGGAGCGTTGAAAAAGTTTTGCTCTCTCCATTTCAATGCAAACCAAGGCAATCAGGAGTTACTTTAGAGTCCCCGGAATCGGAAAATATTCCCCATTTCCTGGGAAATCGAGCCAAAGTTGGTCCAAATCACGATGCGCGTAAGGCGGTCTCGGCAATTCTTTCATTCTTAAAGTGAACTCGGGCTATATTTCGGCCCAGAAGCTCGAAAGTGAAAGTTCAAAAAGTTTTGCTTTGTCCATTTCACCGCGAACCAAGCCACATCAGGAGATAGTTTACAGTCTCCGGGACATCAAAATATCCCCCAAGTTCCGGGAAATCGAGCCGAAGTTTGTCAAAATCACGATGCGCGTAAAGCAGTCTCGGCTACTCTTTTAGTCTTAAAATGACGTGGCTGTATATTTTGGCCCAGAAGCTCGAAAGTGAGCGTTCAAAAAGTTATGCTGTGCCCATTTCACTGCAGAGCAAGGCCCTCAGGAAGTAGTTTACAGTCCCCGGAACTGGAAAATATCCTCCAAGGTCCGCCAAATCGAGACGAAGTTGGTCAAAATAACGATTCGCGTAAGGCGGTGTCGGCTACTCTTTGAGTCTCAAGGTGAAGTAGGGCTATATTTCGGTCCAGAAGCTCGAAAGTGAGCGTTCGGGAGTGGAAAATATCTTTTAAGTTCTGGCAACTCAAGCCGAAGTTGGTCAAAATCACGATACGCCTAAGGCGGCCTCGGCTACTCTTTCAGTCTTAAAGTGAAGTGGGGCTCTATTTCGGCCCAGAAGCTCCAAAGTGAGCGCTGCAAAAAATTTCCTGTGTCCATTTCACTGCAAACCAAGGCCATCAGGAGTTAGTTTAGAGTCCCTGGGACTGCAATATATTTCCCAAGTTCCGGAAAATCGAGAAGACGTTGGTCAAAATCACGATGCGCCTAAGGCGGCCTCGGCTAGTCTTTCAGTCTTAAAGTGAAGTGGGGCTATATTTCGGCCCAGAAGCTCAAAAGTGAGCTTCAAAAAGTTTTGCTGTATCCATTTCAATGCAAACGAAGGCCATCCGGGGTTACTTAAGAGTCTTCGGGACTGGAAAATATTCCCCCAAGTTCAGGGAAATTTAGCCGAAGTTGGTCAAAATCACGGTGCGGGTTAGGCGGTCTCGTTTACTGTTTCAGTCTCAAAGTGAAGTGAGGCTTTATTCCTGCCCAGGAGCTTGAAAGTGAGCGTTCAAAAAGTTTCCCTGTGTTTATTTGACTGCAAACCAAAGCCATCAGGAGCTAGTTTAGAGTCCCCGGGACTGGAAAATATCCCCCAACTTCCGGGAAATCGAGCCGAAGTTGGTCAAAATCACGATTTGCGTAAGGTAGTGTCGGCTACTCTTTCAGTCTTAGAGTGAAGTGGGGCTAGATTTCGGGCGAGAAGCCCGAAAGTGAGCGTTCAAAAAGTTTTGCTGTGTTCATTTCACTGCAAACCAAGGCCATTAGGAGTTAGTTTAGCGTCCCCGGGACAAGAAAATATGCCCCAAGTTCCGGGAAATTGAGCCGAAGTTGGTCAAAATCACGATGCCCCTAAAGTGGTTTCGGCTACTCTTTCTGTCTTAAAGTGAAGTGGGGCTATATTTCGGGCCAGAAACCCGAAAGTGAGCGTTCAAAAAGTTTTGCTGTGTCCATTTCACTGCAAACCAAGGCCATCAGGGATTAGTTTAGATTGCTCGGGACTGAAAAAGATTGCCCAAGTTCCGGGGAATCGAACCGAAGTTGATCAAAATCACGATGCGCGAAATGCGGTATCGGCTACTGTTTCAGTCTTAAAGTGAAGTGGGGCTATATTTCGGCCCAGAAGCCCGAAAGTGAGCGCTCAAAAAGTTTTGCTGTGTTCTTTGAGTGAAAAACAAGGCCATCACGAGTTAGTTTAGCGTCCCTGGCACTGGAAAATATTCCCCAAGTTCCGGTAAATCGAGCTGAAGTTGGTCAAAATCACGATGCTCCCAAAGCGGTCTCGGCTATTATTTCAGTCTTAAAGTAAAGTGGGGCTATATTTCTGTCCAGAAGCTTGAAAGTGAGCGTTCAAAAAGTTTTGCTGTGTGCATTTCACTGCAAACCAAAGCTATCAAAAGTTAGTTTAGGGTCCCCGGGACTGGAAAATATTCACCAAGTTCCGGGAAAGCGAGCCGAAGTTGATCAAAATCACGATGCGCGAAATGCGGTCTCGGCTACTCTTTCAGTCTTAAAGTAAAGTGTGGCTATATTTCGGCCCACAAGCTCGAAAGTGAGCGTTCAAAAAGTTTTGCTGTGTTCATTTCACTGCAAAACAAGGCCATCAGGACTTAGTTTAGCGTCCAAGGGACTGGAAAATATTCCCCTAGTTCCGGGAGATCCACCCGAAGGTTGTCAAAAGCACAATGCGCGTAAGGTGGTCTCGGTTACTCTTTAAGTCTTAAAGTAAAGTGGGGCTTTATTTCGGCCCAGAAGCTCCAAGGTGAGCGTTCAAAAAGTTTTGCTCTGTCCATTTCACTGCAAACCAAGGCCATGAGGAGTTAGTTTAGAGCTCCTGGGACTGGAAAATATTCCCCAAGTTCCGATATATCGACCGGAAGTTTGCCAAACTCACGATGCGAACAAGGCGGTCTCGGCTACTCTTTCAGTCTTAAGTGAAGTGGGGCTATATTTCGGCCCAGAATCTCGAAAGTGTGCGTTCAAAAAATTGTGCTGTGTCCATTTCAATGCAAACCAAGGCCATCAGGAGTTAGTTTAGAGTCCCCGGAACTGGAACATATCCCCCAAGTCCCGGGAATTGAAGCCGAAGTTGATCAAATTCATGATGCTCGTAACGTGGTCTCGGCTACTGTTTCAGTCTTAAAGTCAAGTGTGCCTATATTTCCGCCCGCAAGCTAGAAAGTGAGCGTTCAAAAAGTTTTGCTGTGTCCGTTTCACTTCAAAACAAGGCCATCAGGACTTAGTTTAGGGTCCCCGGGACTGGAAAATATTCCCCAAGTTCCGGAAAAGCGAGCCGAAGTTCATCAAAATCACGATGCGCGAAATGCGGTCTCGGCTACTGTTTCAGTCTTAAAGTAAAGTGTGGCTATATTTCAGCCGATAAGCTCGAAAGTGAGCGTTCAAAAAGTTTTGCTCTGTCCATTTCAATGCAAAGCAAGGCGATCAGGAGTTAGTTTAGAGTCCCCGGGACTGGAAAATATCCCCCAAGTTCCGAGAAATCGATTCGAAAATGGTCAAAATCACGATGCGCGTAAGGCGATCTCGGCTACTCTTTCAGTCTTAAAGTGAAGTGGGGCTATATTTCGGCCCAGAAGCTCCAAAGTGGGCGTTCAAAAATTTATGCTGTGCGCATTTCAGTGCAAACCAAGGCCATCCGGAGTTAGTTTAGAGTCCCCCGGACTGGAAAATATCCCAAAAGTTGCGTGAAATCGAGCTGAACTTGGTCTCACTCACGATGCGCGTGAGGCGGTCTCGGTTACTATTTCAGTCTGAAAGTGAAGTGGGATTCTATTTCGGCCCAGAAGCTACAAAGAGAGTGTTCAAAAAGCTTTCCTTTATCCATTTCACTGAAAACCAAGGCCATGAGGAGTTAGTTTAGAGCTCGCGGAAATGGAATCTATCCCCCAAGTTCCGGAAAACCGACCCGAAGTTGGTCAAAATCACGGTTTGCACAAGACGGTCTCGGCTACTCTTCCATTCTTAAAGTAAAGTGGGGCTATATTTCGGTCAAGAAGCTCGAGAGTGAGCGTTCAAAAAGTTTCGCTGTGTCCATTTCACTGAAAACCAAGACAATCAGGAGTTAGTTTAGACTCCCCCGGGACTGGAACATATCCCCCAAGATCCGGTAAATCGAGCCGAAGTTGGTCAAAATCAGGATGTGCGTAAGGTGGTCTCGGCTACTCTTTCAGTCTTAAAGTGAAGTGGGGCTATATTTCGGCCCAGAAGCTCGAAAGTGAGTGTTTAAAAAGTTTTGCTCTGTCACTTTCAGTGCAAAGCATGGTCATCAGAAGTCAGTTTAGAGTCCCCGGGACTGGAGAATATCCCACAAGTCCCGGGAAATCGAGCCGAAGTTAATCAAAATCACGATGCGCTAAAGGTGGTCTCGGCTACTGTTTCAGTCTTAAAGTGAAGTATGGCTATATTTCGGCCCACAACCTCGAAAGTGAGCGTTCAAAAAGCTTTGCCCTTTCCATTTCACTGCAAAACAAGGCCATCGGCACCTAGTTTAGCGTCCAAGGGACTGCAAAATATCCCCCAAGTTCCGGGAAATCCATTCGAAGTTTGTCAAAATTACGATGCGCGTAAGGCGGTCTCATCTACTCGTTCAGTCTTAAAGTAAAGTGGGGCTATATTTCTGCCCAGAAGCTGCAAAGTTGTGCTCTGTCCATTTCACTGAAAACCAAGGCCATCAGGAGTTACTGTAGAGTCCCTTTGACTGGAATATATCCCCCAAGTTTCGGGAAATAAACGCGAAATTGGTCAAAATCACGATTCGCTCAAGACGGTCTCGCCTACTCTTTCAGTCTTAAAGTAAAATGGGGCTCTATTTCGGCCCAGAAGCTCGAGACTGAGCGTTCAAAAACTTTCGCTGTGTCCATTTCACTGCAAACCAAGACAAGCAGGAGTTAGTTGAGAGTCCCCGGGACTGGAAAATATCCCCCAAGTTCCGGGAAATCAACCCGAAGTTTGTCAAAATCACGATGCACGTAAGGCGGTCTCGGCTACTCTTTCAGTGTTAAAGTAATGGGGGACTATATTTTGGCCCAGAAGCTCGAAAGTGAGCGTTCAAAAAGTTTTGCTGGCTCCATTTTACTGCAAACCAAGGCCATCAGCAATTAGTTTAGAGTCCTCAGAACTGGAATATATCCCCTTAGTTCCGGCATATCGAGCCGAAGTTAATCAAAATCACGATGCGCGAAACGTGGTCTCGGCTACTGTTTCAGTGTTAAAGTAATGGGGGGCTATATTTTGGCCCAGAAGCTCGAAAGTGAGCGTTCAAAAAGTTTTGCCGTGTCCATTTAACTGCAAACTAAGGCCATCGGAAATTAGTTTAGCTCCCCCGGGAATTGAAAATATTCGCCAACTTCCGGCAAATCGAGCCGAAGTTGGTCAAAGTTACGATGCGCGTAAGGCGGTCTCGGCTACTCTTTCAGTCTTAAAGTGAAGTAGGGCTATATTTCGGCCGAGAAGCTCGAAAGTGAGCGTTCAAAAAGTTTTGCTGTGTTCATTTCACTGCAAACCAAGGCCATCAGGAGTTAGTTAAGACTCCTCGGGACTGGACAATATCGCCCAAGTTCGAGGAAATTGAGCCGTAGATTGTCAAAATCACGATGCGCGTAAGGCGGTCTGGGCTACTCTTTGATTCTTAAAGTGAACTGGGGCTATATTTCGGCCCAGAAGGTCGAAAGTGAAAGTTCAAAACGTTTTGCTGTGTCCATTTCACCGCAAACCAAGCCACATCAGCAGATTGTTTACAGTGTCCGGGACATCAAAATATCCCCCAAGTCCCGGGAAATCGAGCCGAAGTTTGCCAAAATCACGATGCGCGTAAAGCAGTCTCGGCTACTCTTTTAGTCTTAAAGTGACGTGGCTGTTTATTTCGGTCCAGAAGCTCGAAAGTGAGCGTTCAAAAAGTTTTGCTCTCTCAATTTAACTGAAAACCAAGGTCATCATGAGTTAGTTTAGAGTCCGCGGGACTAAAAAATATCCCTTAAGTTCTGGCAACTGAAGCCGAAGTTGGTCAAAATCACGATAACTCTAAGACGGTCTCGGCTACTATTTGAGTCTTAAAGTGAAGTGGGGCTATAGTTCGGCCCAGAATTTCGAAAGTAAGCGTTCAAAAAAATTTGCTGTGTCCATTTCACTGCAGACCAAGGCCATCAGGGGTTAGTTTAGAGTCCTTGGAACTTGAATATATCCCAGAAGTTTCGGGAAATCGAGCCGAAATTGGTAAATCACGATGCGCGTAAGACGGTCTCCGCTACTCTTTCAGTCTTAAACTGAAGTGGGGCTATATTTCGGCCCAGAAGCTCAAAAGTGAGCTTCAAAAAGTTTTGCTGTATCCATTTCAATGCAAACGAAGGCCATCCGGGGTTACTTAAGAGTCTTCGGGACTGGAAAATATCCCCCCAAGTTCAGGGAAATCTAGCCGAAGTTGGTCAAAATCACGGTGCGCGTTAGGCGGTCTCGCTTACTGTTTCAGTCTTAAAGTGAAGTGAGGCTTTATTCCTGCCCAGGAGCTTGAAAGTGAGCGTTCAAAAAGTTTCCCTGTGTTTATTTGACTGCAAACCAAGGCCATCAGGAGCTAGTTTAGAGTCCCCGGGACTGGAAAATATCCCCCAACTTCCGGGAAATCGAGCCGAAGTTGCTCAAAATCACGATTTGCGTAAGGTAGTGTCGGCTACTCTTTCAGTCTTAGAGTGAAGTGGGGCTAGATTTCGGGCGAGAAGCCCGAAAGTGAGCGTTCAAAAAGTTTTGCTGTGTTCATTTCACTCCAAACCAAGGCCATCAGGGGTTAGTTTAGCGTTCCCGGGACAAGAAAATATGCCCCAATGTCCGGGAAATTGAGCCGAGGTTGGTCAAAATCACGATGCCCCTAAAGTGGTCTCGGCTACTCTTACTGTCTTAAAGTGAAGTGGGGCTATATTTCGGGCCAGAAGCCCGAAAGTGAGGGTTCAGAAAGTTTTGCTGTGTCCATTTCACTGCAAACCAAGGCCATCAGGGGTTACTTTAGAGTCCCCGGGAATAAAAAAATATTGCCCAAGTTCCGGGGAATCGAACCGAAGTTGAGCAAAATCACGATGCGCGAAATGCGGTATCGGCTACTGTTTCAGTCTTAAAGTGAAGTGGGGCTATATTTCGGTCCAGAAGCCCGAAAGTGAGCCTTCAAAAAGTTTTACCGTGTTCTTTGACTGAAAAACAAGTCCATCACGAGATAGTGTAGCGTCCCTGGGACTGGAAAATATTTCCCAAGTTCCGGTAAATCGAGCTGAAGTTGGTCAAAATCACGATGCTCCCAAAGCGGTCTCGGCTACTCTTTCAGTCTTAACGTGAAGTGGGGCTATATTTCTGTCCAGAAGCTCGAAAGTGAGCGTTGAAAAAGTTTTGCTGTGTGCATTTGACTGCAAACCAAAGCTATCAAAAGTTAGTTTAGGGTCCCCCGGACAAGAAAATATGCCCCAAGGTCCGGGAAATTGAGCCGAGGTGGGTCAAAATCACGATGCCCCTAAAGTGGTCTCGGCTACTCTTTCTGTCTTAAAGTGAAGTGGGGCTATATTTCGGGCCAGAAGTCCGAAAGTGAGCGTTCAAAAAGTTTTGCTGTGTCCATTTCACTGCAAACCAAGGCCATCAGGGGTTTCTTTAGAGTCCCCGGGAATGAAAAATATTGTCCACGTTCCGGGGAATCGAACCGAAGTTGATCAAAATCACGATGCGCGAAATGCGGTATCGGCTACTGTTTCAGTCTTAAAGTGAAGTTGGGCTATATTTCGGCCCAGAAGCCCGAAAGTGAGCCTTCAAAAAGTTTTGCCGTGTTCTTTGACTGAAAAACAAGTCCATCACGAGATAGTGTAGCGTCCCTGGGACTGGAAAATATTCCCCAAGTTCCGGTAAATCGAGCTGAAGTTGATCAAAATCACGATGCGCGAAATGCGGTCTCGGCTACTGTTTCAGTCTTAAAGTAAAGTGTGGCTATATTTCGGCCCACAAGCTCGAAACTGAGCGTTCAAAAAGTTTTGCTGTGTCCATTTCACTGCAAAACAAGGCCATCAGGATTTAGTTTAGCGTCCAAGGGACTGGAAAATGTTTACCAAGTTCCGGGAGATCCACCCGAAGTTTGTCAAAATCACAATGCGCGTTAGTTGGTCTCGGTTACTCTTTAAGTCTTAAAGTAAAGTGGGGCTTTATTTCGGCCAGGAAGCTCGAGGGTGAGCGTTCAAAAAGTTTTGCTCTGTCCATTTCACTGCAAACCAAGGCCATGAGAAGTTAGTTTAGAGCTCCTGGGACTGGAAAATATCCCCCAAGTTCCGGAATATCGACTGGAAGTTTGTCAAACTCACGATGCGAACAAGGCGGTCTCGGCTACTCTTTCAGTCTTAAGTGAAGTGGGGCTATATTTCGGCCCAGAATCTCGAAGGTGTGCGTTCAAAAAATTGTGCTGTGTCTATTTCAATGCAAACCAAGGCCATCAGGCGTTAGTTTAGAGTCCCCGGGACTGGAACATATCCCCCAAGTCCCGGGAATTTGTGCCGAAGTTGATCAAATTCATGATGGGCGTAATGTGGTCTCGGCTACTGTTTCAGTCTTAAAGTCAAGGGTACCTATATTTCGGCCCACAAGCTAGAAAGTGAGCGTTCAAAAAGTTTTGCTGTGTCCGTTTCACTTCAAAACAAGGCCATCAGGACTTAGTTTAGGGTTCTCGGGACTGGAAAATATTCCCCAAGTTCCGGAAAAGCGAGCCGAAGTTCATCAAAATCACGATGCGCGAAATGCGGTCTCGGCTACTGTTTCAGTCTTAAAGTAAAGTGTGGCTATATTTCAGCCGATAAGCTCGAAAGTGAGCGTTCAAAAAGTTTTGCTCTGTCCATTTCAATGCAAAGCAAGGCGATCAGGAGTTAGTTTAGAGTCCCCGTGACTGGGAAATATCCCCCAAGTTCCGAGAAATCGATCCGAAAATAGTAAAAATCACGATGCGCGTAAGGCGATCTCGGCTACTCTTTCAGTCTTAAAGTGAAGTGGGGCTATATTTCGGCCCAGAAGCTCCAAAGTGGGCGTTCAAAAATTTATGCTGTGCGCATTTCAGTGCAAACCAAGGCCATCCAGAGTTAGTTTAGGGTCCCGCGGACTGGAAAATATCCCAAAAGTTGCGTGAAAGCGAGCTGAACTTGGTCTAACTCACGATGCGCGTGAGGCGGTCTCGGCTACTGTTTCAGTCTGAAAGTGAAGTGGGATTCTATTTCGGCCCAGGAGCTACAACGAGAGTGTTCAAAAAGCTTTTCTTTGTCCATTTCACTGAAAACCAAGGCCATCAGGAGTTAGTTTAGAGCCCGCGGAAATGGAATATATCCCCCAAGTTCCGGGAAACCGACCCGAGGTTGGTCAAAATCACGATTTGCGCAAGACGGTCTCGGCTACTCTTTCAGTCTTAAAGTAAAGTGGGGCTATATTTCGGTCCAGAAGCTCGAGGGTGAGCGTTCAAAAAGTTTCGCTGTGTCCATTTCGCTGAAAACCAAGACAATCAGGAGTTAGTTTAGAGTCCCCGGGACTGAAAATATCCCTCAAGTTCCGGCAAATCGAGCCGAAGTTGGTCAAAATCACGGTGCGCTTAAGGCGGTGTCGGCTACTCCTTCAGTCTTAAAGTGAAGTGGGGCTCTATTTCGGCCCACAAGCTCAAAGTTCAAAAAAAATTACTGTGTCTATTTCACTGCAAACCAAGGCTATCAGTAGTTAGTTTAGAGTCCCCGGGAGTGGAATGTATTTCCCAAGTTCCGGAAAATCGAGAAGACGTTGGTCAAAATCACGATGCGCGTAAAACGGTCTCGCTACTCTTTCAGTCTTAAAGTGAAGTGGGGCTATATTTCGGTCCAGAAGCTCAAAAGTGAGCGTTCAAAAAGTTTTGCTGTATCCATTTTAATGCAAACCAAGGCCATCGGGGGCTACTTAAGAGTCCTCGGGACTGGAAAATATCCCCCAAGTTCCGGTAAATCGAGCCGAAGTTGGTCAAAATCACGATGTGCATAAGGTGGTCTCGGCTACTCTTTCAGTCTTAAAGTGAAGTGGGGCTATATTTCGGCCCAGAAGCTCGAACGTGAGTGTTTAAAATGTTTTGCTCTGTCACTTTCAGTGCAAACCAAGGCCATCAGAAGTTAGTTTAGAGTCCCCGGGACTAGAGAATATCCCCCAAGTCCCGGGAAATCGAGCCGAAGTTGATCAAATTCATGATGCGCGTAACGTGGTCTCGGCTACTGTGCCAGTCCTAAAGTAAAGTGTGGCTATATTTCGGCCCACAAGCTAGAAAGTGAGCGTTCAAAAAGTTTTGTTGTGTTCATTTTACATCAAAACAAGGCCATCAGAACTTAGTTTAGCGTCCAAGGGACTGCAAAATATCCCCCAAGTTCCGGGAAATCCATTCGAACTTCGTCAAAATTACGATGCGCGTAAGGCGGTCTCATCTACTCTTTCAGTCTTAAAGTAAAGTGGGGCTATATTTCTGCCCAGAAGCTCCAAAGTTGTGCTCTGTCCATTTCACTGAAAACCAAGGCCATCAGGAGTTACTGTAGAGTCCGTTTGACTGGAATATATACCCCAAGTTTCTAGAAGTAAACGCGAAATTGGTCAAAATCACGATTCGCTCAAGACGGTCTCGCCTACTTTTCAGTCTTAAAGTAAAATGGGCCTCTATTTCGGCCCAGAAGCTCGAGAGTGAGCGTTCAAAAACTTTCGCTGTGTCCATTTCACTGCAAACCAAGACAAGCAGGAGTTAGTTGAGAGTCCCCGGGACTGGAAAATATCCCCCAAGTTCCGGGAAATCAACCCTAAGTTTATCAAAATCACCATGCACGTAAGGCGGTCTGGGCTACTCTTTCAGTGTTAAAGTAATGGGGGGCTATATTTTGGCCCAGAAGCTCGAAAGTGAGCGTTCAAAAAGTTTCGCTGGGTCCATATTACTGCAAACCAAGGCCATCAGGAATTAGTTTAGAGTCCTCAGAACTGGAATATATCCCCTTAGTTCCGGCAAATCGAGCCGAAGGTGCTCAAAATTACGATGCACGTAAGGCGGTCTCGCCTACTCTTTCAGTCTTCAAGTGAAGTGGGGTTCTATTTCGGTCCAGAAGCTCGAAAGTATGCGTTCAAAAACTTTTTCTATTTCCGTTTCACTGCAAACCAAGACCAGTACGAGTTAGTTTAGAGTGTGCGGGACAAGAAAATATTTCGCAAGTTCCGGGAAATCGAGCCGAAGTTGATCAATATCACGATGCGCGAAAGGTGGTCTCGGCTACTGTTTTAGTCTTAAAATGAAGTATGGCTATATTTCGGCCCACAACCTCGAAAGTGAGCCTTCAAAAAGCTTTGCTGTGTCCATTTCACTGCAAAACAAGGCCATCGGCACCTAGTTTAGCGTCCAAGGGACTGGAAAATATCCCCCAAGCTCCGGGAAATCCACCCGAAGTTTTTCAAAATCACGATGCGCGTAAGGCGGTCTCGGCTACTTTTTCAGTATTAAAGTAAAGTGGGCTATATTTCGGCCCAGAAGCTTGAAGGTGAGCGTTCAAAAAGTTTTGCTGTCTCCATTTCACTGCAAACCAAGGCCATCAAGAGTTAGTTTAGAGTCCCTGGGACTGGAAAATATCCCCCAAGTTCCGGAATATCCACCCGAAGTTGGTCAAAATCACGATGCGCGCACGCCGGTCTCGGCTATTCTTTAAGTCGTAAGTGATGTGGGACTATTTCGGCCTAAAAGCTCGAAAGTGTTCGTTCAGAAACTTGTGCTGTGTGAATTTGACTGCAAACCATGGCCATCAGGAGTTAGTTTAGAGTGCCCGGGCCTGGAAAATACTCCCCAAGTTCCAGGAAAGCGAGCAGAAGTTTTCTAAAAATCACGATGCGCGTAACGCGGTCTCGGCTACTGTTTCAGTCTTAAAGTGAAGTGTGGCTATATTGAGGCCCACAAGCTCGAAAGTGAGCGTTCAAAAAGTTTTGCTGTGTCCATTTGACTGCAAACCAAGGCAATCAGGAGTTAGTTTAGAGTCCCCGGAACTGGAAAATATTCTCCAAGTTCCAGGAAATGGCGCCGAAGTTGATGAAAATTACGATGCGCGTAACGGGCTCTCGGTTATTTTTTCAGTCTTAAATTTAAGCAGGGCTATATTGCGGCACTGAAGCTCGAAGGTGAGCGTTCAGAATGTTTTGCTGTGTCCAATAAACTGCAAAGCAAGGTCATCGGGAGTTAGTTTAGCGTCCCCGGGACTTTAAATTATTCGCCATTTTGCGGGAAATCGAGCAAAAGTGGCCCAAAATCACGATGCGCGTAAGGCGGTCTCGGCTACTCTTTCAGTCTTAAAATTAAGGGGGGCTATATTTCGACCTAGAAGCTCGAGACCGGGCGTGCGCTAATTTTACCTGTGTCCATTTCACTGACATCTTAGGCCATCAGGAGTTAGTTTAGAGTCCTTAGGAATGGAAAATATTTCCCAAATTCTGGCAGATTCAGCCAAAGTTGCTCAAAATAACGATGCGCGGAAGGCGGTCTCGGCTACCCTTTAAGTCTTAAAATGAAGTGGGGCTATATTTCGGCCGAGAAGCTCAACACCGAACGTGGACTCCTTTTGCCTGTGTACATATCACTGAAAACTAAGTTCATCAGGAGTTAACATAGAGTCCTCAGGACTGGAAAATATTGCCCGAATTCCGGCAAATCGAGCCAAAGATGCTTAAAATCACGATGCGCGTAAGGCGGTCTCGGCTACTCGTTTACTCCGAAAATGAAGTGGGGCTATATTTCGGTTCTACAAGCTCGACACCGAGCGTGCTCTCCTTTTACCTGTGTCCATTTCACTAAGAACTAAGTCCATCAGGAGATAGTTTAGAATCCTCGAGACTGGAAGCTATCCTCCAAGTTTCGGCAAATTGAGCCATACTTTCTTAAAATTACGATAGGCGTACGGCAGTTTGGTTTACTCTTTCAGTCTTAAAATGAACTGGGGCTACATTTCGGCCTAGAAGCTCGACACCGAGCGTGCGCTCCTGTTACCTGTGACCATTTTACTGAAAACTAAGGCCATCAAGAGTTAGGGTAGAGTCCCCGGGACTGGAAAATATCCCCCAAGTTTTGGCATATCGAGCCATAGTGGCTAAAAATTTCGATGCGCTTAAGGCGGTTTCGTGTACACTTTCAGTCTTAAAATAAAGTGGGGCTATATTTCGGCCTCCAACCTGGAAACCGAGCGTGCGCTCCTTTTACCTGTGTCCATTTCACTAAAAACCAAGGCATTCAGGAATTAGTTTAGAGCTTCCGGGACTGGAAAATATCCCCCAAGTTTCAGGAAATCAAGCCGAAGTTCGACAAAATTACCATGCGCGTAAGGCGGTCCCGGCTACTCTTTCAGTCTTAAAGTGAAGTGGGGCTATATTTCGGCCCAGAAGCTCGAAAGTGAACGTTCAAAAAGTTTGGCTGTGTCCATTTCACTGAAAACCAAGGCCATCAGGAGTTAGTTTAGAGTGCCCGGGACTGGGAATTATCTCCCAAGTTCCGGGAAATCGAGCCGAAGTAGGCCGAAATCACGATGCGCGTAAGGCGGTCTCGGCTAGTCTTTCAGTCTTAAAGTGAAGTAGGGCTATGCTTCGGCCCAGAAGCTCAAAAGTGAGCGTTCAAAAAGTTGTGCTGTGTCCATTTCACTGCAAACCGAGGAAATCAGGAGTTAGTTTAGAGTCCCCGGTACCGGAAAATATCCCCCATTTCCCTGGAAATCGAGCCAAAGCTGGTCAAAATCACGATGCGCGTAAGGCGGTCCCGGTTACTCTTTCATTCTTAAAGTCAACTGGATCAATATTTCCCCCCAGAAGCTCGAAGGTGAGCGTTCAAAAAGTTGTGCTGTGTCCATTTCACTCCAGAGCAAGGCCATCAGGAGTTACTTTAGAGTCCGCGGGACTGGAAAATATCCCCCAAGTTCCGGGAAATGGAGCCGAAGTTGGTCAAAATTACGATGGGCGTAAGGCGGTCTCGGCTACTCTTTCACTCTTAAAGTGAAGTGGAGCTATATTTCGGCCCATAAGCTCAAAAGTGAGCGTTCAAAAAGTTTTGCTGTGTCCATTTTACTTCAGACCAAGGACGTCGGAGGTCAGTTTAGAGTCCCCCGGACTGGAAAATATCCCCCAAGTTCCGGGAAATTTAACCGAAGTTGGTCAAAATCACGATTCGCGTACGGCGGTCTCGGCTACTCTTTCAGTCTTAAAGTGAATTGGGGCAATATTTCGGCCCAGAAGCTCGAAACTGAGTGTTTAAAAAGGCCAAGTTTAGTTTAGCGTCAAAGGAACTGGAAATATCCCCCAAGTTACGGGAAATCCACCCGAAGTTAGTCAAAATCACCATGCGCTTAAGGGGGGTCTCGGCTACTCTTTCAGTCTTAAGGTAAAGTGGGCTTAGATTTAACTCCAGAAGCGCGAAAGTAAGGGTTCAAAAATTTTTGTGTCTATTTCACTTACATCTTAGACAATCAGGAGTGAGTTTAGAGACTTTGGGACTGGAAAATATCTCCCAAGTTTCGCCAGATCGAGCCGAAGATCCTCAAAATCACAATGCGCGTAAGGCGCTCCCGCCTACTCTTTCAGTCTTAAAAAGAAGTAGGGCTATATTGCGGCCAGCAAGCTCGAAAGTGCGCGTTCAAAAAGTGTTCCTGTGTCCATTTCACTGGAAACCAAGGCCATCAGGAGTTAGTTTAGAGTCCCCGAGACTGGAAAATATCCCCCTATTTCCGGGAAATCGAGCCGAAGAATCCCAAAATCACGATGCGCGTAGGGCGGTCTCGGCTACTCTTTTAGTCTTAAAGTTAAGTGGGGCTATATTTCGAGCCATAAGCTCGAAAGTGAGCGTTCAAAAAGTTTTGCCGTGTCCATTTAACTGCAAACTAAGGCCATCGGAAGTTAGTTTAGCCACCCCGGTAATTGAAAATATTCGCCTACTTCCGGGAAATCGAGCCGAAGTTGGTCAAAATTACGATGCGCGTAAGGCGGTCTCGGCTACTCTTTCAGTCTCAAAGTGAAGTAGGGCTTTATTTCGTCCGAGAAGCTCGAAAGTGAGCGTTCAAAAAAAATGTGCTGTGTCCATTTTACTGCAAACCAAGGCCATCAGCAGTTAGTTTAGAGTCCTCGGGACTGGAATATATCCCGGAAGTTCCGGGAAATCGAACGGAAGTTGGTCAAAATCACGATGCGGGTAAGACGGTCTCGGCTACTCTTTCAGTCTTAAAGTAAAGTGGGGCTATATTTCGGCCCAGAAGCTCGAAAGTGAACCTTTAAAAAGTTACGCTTTGTACATTTAACTGCAAACCAAGGCCATCAGGAGTTAGTTTAAAGTCCCCCGGACTGGAAAATATCCCCCAAGTTCCGGGAAATCGAGCTGAACTGGGCCAAAATCACGATGCTCGTAAGGAGGTCTCGGCTACTATTTCAGTCTTAAAGTGAAGTACGGTTGTATTTCGGCCCAGAAGCTCGAAACTGAGCGTTCAAAAAGTTTTCCTGCGTCCATTTTACATCAAACCAAGGCCATCAGGAGTTAGTTTAGAATCCCCGGGACTTGAAAATATCGCCAAACTTCTAGAAAATCGAGCGAAAGTCGCTCAAAATCACGATGCGCGTAAGGCGGTCTCGCCTACTCTTTCAGTCTTAAAGTGAAGTGGGGGTATGTTTCATCCCAGAAGCTTGAAAGTGAAACTTCGAAACGTTTTGCTGTGTCCATTTCACCGCAAACCATCCCGCATCAGCAGATTGTTTACAGTGTCCAGGACATCAAAATATACCCCAAGTCCCGGGAAATCGAGCCGAAGTTTGTCAAAATCACGATGCGCGTAAAGCAGTCTCGGCTACTCTTTATGTCTTAAAGTGACGTGGCTGTATATTTCGGCCCAGAAGCTCGAAAGTGAGCGTTCAAAAAGTTTTGCTCTCTCAATTTAACTGAAAACCAAGGCCATCATGATTTAGTTTAGAGTCCCCGGGAGTGGAAAATATCTTTTAAGTTCTGGCAACTCAAGCCGAAGTTGGTCAAAATCACGATGCGTCTAAGGCGGTCTCGGCTACTATTTCAGTCTTAAAGTGAAGTGGGGCTATATTTCGGCCCAGAATTTCGAAAGTAAGCGTTCAAAAAAATTTGCTGTGTTCATTTCACTGCAGACCAAGGCCATTAGGGGTTAGTTTAGAGTCGTTGGATCTTGAATATATCCCAGAAGTTTCGGGAAATCGAGCCGAAGTTGGTCAAAATCACGATGCGCGTAAGACGGTCTCGGCTACCCTTTCAGTCTTAAACTGAAGTGGGGCTATATTTCGGCTCAGAAGCCCGAAGGGGAGCGTTGAAAAAGGTTTGCTCTCTCCATTTCAATGCAAACCAAGGCAATCAGGAGTTACTTTAGAGTCCCCGGTACCGGAAAATATTTTCCATTTCCTGGGAAATCGAGCCAAAGATGGTCAAAATCACGATGCGCGTAAGGCGGTCTCGGCTGTTCTTTCATTCTTAAAGTGAACTCGGGCTATATTTCGGCCCAGAAGCTCGAAAGTGAAAGTTCAAAAAGTTTTGCTGTGTCCATTTCACCGCGAACCAAGCCACATCAGGAGATAGTTTACAGTCTCCGGGACATCAAAATATCCCCCAAGTTCCGGGAAATCGAGCCGAAGTTTGTCAAAATCACGATGCGCGTAAAGCAGTCTCGGCTACTCTTTTAGTCTTAAAGTGACGTGGCTGTATATTTTGGCCCAGAAGCTCGAAAGTAAGCGTTCAAAAAGTTATGCTGTGCCCATTTCACTGCAAAGCAAGGCCCTCAGGAAGTAGTTTACAGTCCCTGGAACTGGAAAATATCTTCCAAGTTCCGCCAAATCGAGACGAAGTTGGTCAAAATAACGATTCGCGTAAGGCGGTCTCGGCTACTCTTTGAGTCTGAAAGTGAAGTAGGGCTATATTTCGCTCCAGAAGCTCGAAAGTGAGCGTTCAAAAAGTTTTCCTCTCTCAATTTCACTGAAAACCAAGGCCATCATGAGTTAGTTTAGAGTCCCCGGGAGTGGAAAATATCTTTTAAGTTCTGGCAACTCAAGCCGAAGTTGGTCAAAATCACGATGCGCCTAAGGCGGCCTCGGCTACTCTTTCAGTCTTAAAGTGAAGTGGGGCTCTATTTCGGCCCAGAAGCTCCAAAGTGAGCGCTGCAAAAAATTTGCTGTCTCCATTTCACTGCAAACCAAGGCTATCAGGAGTTAGTTTAGAGTGCCCGGGACTGCAATATATTTCCCAAGTTCCGGAAAATCGAGAAGACGTTGGTCAAAATCACGATGCGCGCAAGACGGTCTTGGCTAGTCTTTCAGTCTTAAAGTGAAGTGGGGCTATATTTCGGCCCAGAAGCTCAAAAGTGAGCTTCAAAAAGTTTTGCTGTATCCATTTCAATGCAAACGAAGGCCACCAGGGGTTACTTAAGAGTCTTCGGGACTGGAAAATATCCCCCCAAGTTCAGGGAAATCTAGCCGAAGTTGGTCAAAATCACGGTGCGCGTTAGGCGGTCTCGCTTACTGTTTCAGTCTTAAAGTGAAGTGAGGCTTTATTCCTGCCCAGGAGCTTGAAAGTGAGCGTTCAAAAAGTTTCCCTGTGTTTATTTGACTGCAAACCAAAGCCATCAGAAGCTAGTTTAGAGTCCCCGGGACTGGAAAATATCCCCCAACTTCCGGGAAATCGAGCCGAAGTTGGTCAAAATCACGATTTGCGTAAGGTAGTGTCGGCTACTCTTTCAGTCTTAGAGTGAAGTGGGGCTATATTCCGGGCGAGAAGCCCGAAAGTGAGCGTTCAAAAAAATTTTGCTGTGTTCATTTCACTGCAAACCAAGGCCATCAGGAGTTAGTTTAGCGTCCCCGGGACAAGAAAATGTGCCCCAAGGTCCGAAAAATTGAGCCGAAGTTGGTCAAAATCACGATGCCCCTAAAGTGGTCTCGGCTACTCTTTCTGTCTTAAAAGTGAAGTGGGGCTATATTTCGGGCCAGAAGCCCGAACGTGAGCGTTCAAAAAGTTTTGCTTTGTCCATTTCACTGCAAACAAAGGCCATCAGGGGTTAGTTTAGAGTCCCCGGGAATGAAAAATATTGCCCAAGTTCCGGGGAATCGAACCGAAGGTGAACAAAATCACGATGCACGAAATGCGGTATCGGCTACTGTTTCAGTCTTAAAGTGAAGTTGGGCTATATTTCGGCCCAGAAGCCCGAAAGTGAGCCTTCAAAAAGTTTTGCTGTGTTGTTTGACTGAAAAACAAGGCCATCACGAGTTAGTTTAGGGTCCCCGGGACTGGAAAATATTCCCCAAGTTCCGGGAAAGCGAGCCGAATTTGATGAAAATCACGATGCGCGAAATGCGGTCTCGGCTACCGTTTCAGTCTTAAAGTAAAGTGTGGCTATATTTCGGCCCACAAGCTCGAAAGTGAGCGTTCAAAAAGTTTTGCTGTGTCCATTTTACTGCAAAACAAGGCCATCAGGACTTAGTTTAGCGTCCAAGGGACTGGAAAATGTTCCCCAAGTTCCGGGAGATCCACCCGAAGTTTGTCAAAATCACAATGCGCGTAAGGTGGTCTCGGTTACTCTTTAAGTCTTAAAGTAAAATGGGGCTTTATTTCGGCGAGGAAGCTCGAAGGTGAGCGTTCAAAAAGTTTTGCTCTGTCCATTTCACTGCAAACCAAGGCCATGAGGAGTTAGTTTAGAGCTACTGGGACTGGAAAATATCCCCCAAGTTCCGGAATATCGACTGGAAGTTTGTCAAACTCACGATGCGAGCAAGGCGGTCTCGGCTACTCTTTCAGTCTTAAGTGAAGTGGGGCTATATTTCGGCCCAGAAGCTCGAAAGTGAGTGTTTAAAAAGTTTTGCTCTGTCACTTTCAGTGCAAAGCATGGTCATCAGAAGTCAGTTTAGAGTCCCCGGGACTGGAGAATATCCCACAAGTCCCGGGAAATCGAGCCGAAGTTGGTCAAAATCACGGTGCGCTTAAGGCGGTCTCGGCTACTCTTTCAGTCTTAAAGTAAAGTGGGGCTATATTTCGGTCCAGAAGCTCGAGAGTGAACGTTCAAAAAGTTTCGCTGTGTCCATTTCACTGAAAACCAAGACAATCAGGAGTTAGTTTAGAGTTCCCGGGACTGGAAAATATCCCCCAAGTTCCGGCAAATCGAGCCGAAGTTGGTCAAAATCACGGTGCGCTTAAGGCGGTGTCGGCTACTCCTTAAGTCTTAAAGTGAAGTGGGGCTCTATTTCGGCCCACAAGCTCAAAGCTCAAAAAAAATTACTGTGTCTATTTCACTGCAAACCAAGGCTATCGGTAGTTAGTTTAGAGTCCCCTGGAGTGGAATATATTTCCTAAGTTCCGGAAAATCGAGAAGACGTCGGTCAAAATCACGATGCGCGTAAGACGGTCTCCGCTACTCTTTCAGTCTTAAAGTGAAGTGGGGCTATATTTCGGTCCAAAAGCTCAAAAGTGAGCGTTCAAAAATTTTGCTGTATCCATTTCAATGCAAACCAAGGCCATCAGGGGTTACTTAAGAGTCCTCGGGACTGGAAAATATCCCCCAAGTTCCGTTAAATCGAGCCAAAGTTGGTCAAAATCACGATGTGCGTAAGGTGTTCTTGGCTACTCTTTCAGTCTTAAAGTGAAGTGGGGCTATATTTCGGCCCAGAGGCTCGAAAGTGAGTGTTTAAAAAGTTTCTCTGTCACTTTCAGTGCAAACCAAGGGCATCAGAAGTTAGTTTAGAGCACCCGGGACTGGAGAATATTCCCCAAGTCCCGGGAAATCGAGCCGAAGCTGATCAAATTCATGATGCGCGTAACGTGGTCTCGGCTACTGTGTCAGTCCTAAAGTAAAGTGTGGCTATATTTCGGCCCACAAGCTAGAAAGTGAGCGTTCAAAAAGTTTTGTTGTGTCCATTTTACTTCAAAACAAGGCCATCAGGACTTAGTTTAGCGTCCAAGGGACTGCAAAATATCCCCAAGTTCCGGGAAACCCATTCGAACTTCGTCAAAATTACGATGTGCGTAAGCCGGTTTCATCTACTCTTTCAGTCTTAAAGTAAAGTGGGGCTATATTTCTGCCCAGTGCTCCAAAGTGGTGCTCTGTCTATTTCACTGAAAACCAAGGCCATCAGGAGTTACTGTAGAGTCCCTTTGACTGGAATATATCCCCCAAGTTTCGGGAAATAAACGCAAAACTGGTCAAAATCACGATTCGCTCAAGACGGTCTCGCCTACTCTTTCAGTCTTAAAGTGAAATGGGGCTCTATTTCGGCCCAGAAGCTCGAGAGTGAGCGTTCAAAAGCTTTCGCTGTCCATTTCACTGCAAACCAAGACAAGTAGGAGTTAGTTGAGAGTCCCCGGGACTGGAAAATATCCCCCAAGTTCCGGGAAATCAACCCGAAGCTTGTCAAAATCACCATGCACGTAAGGCGGTCTCGGCTACTCTTTCAGTGTTAAAGTAATGGGGGGCTATATTTTGGCCCAGAAGCTCGAAATTGAGCGTTCAAAAAGTTTCGCTGGGTCCATATTACTGCAAACCAAGGCCATCAGGAATTAGTTTAGAGTCCTCAGAACTGGAATATATCCCCTTAGTTCCGGCAAATCGAGCCGAAGTTGCTAAAAATCACGATGCACGTAAGGCGGTCTCGCCTACTCTTTCAGCCTTCAAGTGAAGTGGGGTTTTATTTCGGTGCAGAAGCTCGAAAGTATGCGTTCAAAAACTTTTTCTCTTTCCGTTTCACTGCAAACCAAGACCAGCACGAGTTACTTTAGAGTCCCGGGACTGGAAAATATATCGCAAGTTCCGGGAAATCGAGCCGAAGTTGATCAAAATCACGATGCGCGAAACGTGGTCTCGGCTACTGTTTCAGTCTTAAAGTGAAGTATGGCTATATTTCGGCCCACAACCTCGAAAGTGAGCCTTCAAAAAGCTTTGCTGTGTCCATTTCACTGCAAAACAAGGCCATCGGCACCTAGTTTAGCGTCCAAGGGACTGGAAAATATCCCCCAAGTTCCGGGAAATCCATCCGAAGTTTGTCAAAATCACGATGCGCGTAAGGCGGTCTCGGCTACTTTTTCAGTATTAAAGTAAAGTGGGCTATATTTCGGCCCAGAAGCTTGAAGGTGAGCGTTTAAAAAGTTTTGCTGTCTCCATTTCACTGCAAACCAAGGCCATCAAGAGTTAGTTTAGAGTCCCTGGGACTGGAAAATATCCCCCAAGTTCCGGAATATCCACCCGAAGTTGGTCAAAATCACGATGCGCGCACGCCGGTCTTGGCTACTCTTTAAGTCGTAAGTGATGTGGGACTATATTTCGGCCTACAAGCTCGAAAGTGTTCGTTCAAAAACTTGTGCTGTGTGAATTTCACTGCAAACCATGGCCATCAGGAGTTTAGAGTTAGTTTAGAGACCCCGGGACTGGAAAAGATTCCCCAAGTTCCAGGAAAGCGAGCAGAAGTTGCTCAAAATCACGATGCGCGTAACGCGGGCTCGGCTACTGTTTCAGTCTTAAAGTGAAGTGTGGCTATATTTAGGCCCACAAGCTCGAAAGTGAGCGTTCAAAAAGTTTTGCTGTGTCCATTTGACTCCAAGCCAAGGCAGTCAGGAGTTAGTTTAGAGTCCCCGGAACTGGAAAATATTCTCCAAGTTCCAGGAAATGGCGCCGAAGTTGATGAAAATTACGATGCGCGTAACGGGCTCTCGGTTATTCTTTCAGTCTTAAATTTAAGTAGGGCTATATTGCGGCACTGAAGCTCGAAGGTGAGCGTTCAGAATGTTTTGCTGTGTTCATTAAACTGCAAACCAAGGTCATCGGGAGTTAGTTTAGCGTCCCCGGGACTTCAAATTATTCGCCAACTTGCGGGAAAGCGAGCAAAAGTGGCTCAAAATCACGATGCGCGTAAGGCGGTCTCGGCTACTCTTTCAGTCTTAAAATTAAGGGGGGCTATATTTCGACCTAGAAGCTCGAGAGCGGGCGTGCACTAATTTTACCTGTGTCCATTTCACTGACATCTTAGGCCATCAGGAGTTAGTTTAGAGTCCTTGGCACTGGAAAATATTTCCCAAATTCTGGCAGATCGAGCCAAAGTTGCTCAAAATCACGATGCGCGGAAGGCGGTCTCGGCTACTCTTTCAGTCTTAAAATGAAGTAGGGCTATATTTCGGCCGAGAACCTCAACACCGAGCGTGCGCTCCTTTTGCCTGTGTACATATCACTGAAAACTAAGTTCATCAGGAGTTAACATAGAGTTCTCGGGACTGGAAAATATTGCCCGAATTCCGGCAAATCGAGCCAAAGATGCTCAAAATCACGATGCGCGTAAGGCGGTCTCGGCTACTCGTTTACTCCGAAAATGAAGTGGGGCTATATTTCGGTTCTACAAGCTCGACACCGAGCGTGCTCTCCTTTTACCTGTGTCCATTTCACTAAGAACTAAGTCCATCGGGATATAGTTTAGAATCCTCGAGACTGGAAGCTATCCTCCAAGTTTCGGCAAATTGAGCCATACTTTCTTAAAATTACGATAGGCGTACGGCAGTTTGGTTTACTCTTTCAGTCTTAAAATGAACTGGGGCTACATTTCGGCCTAGAAGCTCGACACCGAGCGTGCGCTCCTGTTACCTGTGACCATTTTACTGAAAACTAAGGCCATCAAGAGTTAGGGTAGAGTCCCCGGGACTGGAAAATATCCCCCAAATTTTGGCATATCAAGCCATAGTGGCTAAAAATTTCGATGCGCTAAAGGCAATTTCGTGTACACTTTCAGTCTTAAAATAAAGTGGGGCTATATTTCGGCCTACAACCTGGAAACCGAGCGAGCGCTCCTTTTACCTGTGTCCATTGCACTAAAAACCAAGGCATTCAGGAGTTAGTTTAGAGCTTCCGGGACTGGAAAATATCCCCCAAGTCCCAGGAAATCAAGCCGAAGTTCGACAAAATTAGCATGCGCGTAAGGCGGTCCAGGCTACTCTTTCAGTCTTAAAGTGAAGTGGGGCTATATTTCGGCCCAGAAGCTCGGAAGTGAACGTTCAAAAAGTTTGGCTGTGTCCATTTCACTGAAAACCAAGGCCATCAGGAATTAGTTTAGAGTGCCCGGGACTGGGAATTATCTCCCAAGTTCCGGGAAATCGAGCCGAAGTAGCCCAAAATCCCGATGCGCGTAAGGCGGTCTCGGCTAGTCTTTCAGTCTTAAAGTGAAGTAGGGCTATGCTTTGGCCCAGAAGCTCAAAAGTGAGCGTTCAAAAAGTTGTGCTGTGTCCATTTTACTGCAGACCAAGGACGTCGGGGGTCATTTTAGAGTCCCCGGGACTGGAATATATCGCCCAAGTTCCGGGAAATTTAACCGAAGCTGGTCAAAATCACGACGCGCGTACGGCGGTCTCGGCTACTCTTTCAGTCTTAAAGTGAATTGGGGCAATATTTCGGCCCAGAAGCTCGAAACTGAGTGTTTAAAAAGTTTTGCTGTGTCCATTTCACTGCAAAACAAGGCCATCACGACTTAGTTTAGCGTCAAAGGAACTGGAAATATCCCCCAAGTTACGGGAAATCCTCCCGAAGTAAGTCAAAATCACCATGCGCTTAAGGGGGTCTCGGGTACTCTTTCAGTCTTAAGGTAAAGTGGGCTTAGATTTAGCTCCAGAAGCTCGAAAGTAAGGGTTCAAAAATTTTTGTGTCTATTTCACTTACATCTTAGACAATCAGGAGTGAATTTAGAGACTTTGGGACTGGAAAATATCTCCCAAGTTTCGCCAGATCGAGCCGAAGATCCTCAAAATCACAATGCGCGTAAGGCGCTCCCGCCTACTCTTTCAGTCTTAAAAAGAAGTAGGGCTATATGTCGGCCAGAGCTCGAAAGTGCGCGTTCAAAAAGTGTTCCTGTGTCCATTTCACTGGAAACCAAGGCCATCAGGAGTTAGTTTAGAGTCCCCGGGACTGGAAAATATCCCCCTATTTCCGGGAAATCGAGCCGAAGTATCCCAAAATCACGATGCGCGTAAGGCGGTGTCGGCTACTCTTTCAGTTTTAAAGTTAAGTGGGGCTATATTTCGAGCCATAAGCTCAAAAGTGAGCGTTCAAAAAGTTTTGCCGTGTCCATTTAACTGCAAACTAAGGCCATCGGAAGTTAGTTTAGAGTCCCCGGAACTGGAAAATATTCTCCAAGTTCTAGGAAATGGCGCCGAAGTTGAAGAAAATTACGATGCGCGTAACGGGCTCTCGGTTATTCTTTCAGTCTTAAATTGAAGTAGGGCTATATTGCGGCACTGAAGCTCGAAGGTGAGCGTTCAGAATGTTTTGCTTTGTTCATTAAACTGCAAAGCAATGTCATCGGGAGTTAGTTTAGCGTCCCCAGGACTTTAAATTATTCGCCAACTTGTGGGAAATCGAGCAAAAGTGGCCCAAAATCACGATGCGCGTAAGGCGGTCTCGGCTACTCTTTCAGTCTTAAAATTAAGGGGGGCTATATTTCGACCTAGAAGCTCGAGACCGGGCGTATGCTAATTTTACCTGTGTCCATTTCACTGACATCTTAGGCCATCAGGAGTTAGTTTAGAGTCCTTGGGACTGGAAAATATTTCCCAAATTCTGGCAGATCGAGCCAAAGTTGCTCAAAATCACGATGCGCGTAAGGCGGTCTCGGCTACTCTTTGAGTCTTAAAATGAAGTGGGGCTATATTTCGGCCGAGAAGCTCAACACCGAGCGTGCGCTCCTTTTGCCTGTGTACATATCACTGAAAACTAAGTTCATCAGGAGTTAACATAGAGTTCTCGGGACTGGAAAATATTGCCCGAATTCCGGCAAATCGAGCCAAAGATGCTCAAAATCACGATGCGCGTAAGGCGGTCTCGGCTACTCGTTTACTCCGAAAATGAAGTGGGGCTATATTTCGGTTCTACAAGCTCGACACCGAGCGTGCTCTCCTTTTACCTGTGTCCATTTCACAAAGAACTAACTCCATCAGGAGATAGTTTAGAATCCTCGAGACTGGAAGCTATCCTCCAAGTTGCGGCAAATTGAGCCATACTTTCTTAAAATTACGATAGGCGTACGGCAGTTTGGTTTACTCTTTCAGTCTTAAAATGAACTGGGGCTACATTTCGGCCTAGAAGCTCGACACCGAGCGTGCGCTCCTATTACCTGTGACCATTTTACTGAAAACTAAGGCCATCAAGAGTTAGGGTAGAGTCCCCGGGACTGGAAAATTGCCCAAAGTTTTGGCATATCAAGCCCTAGTGGCTAAAAATTTCGATGCGCTTAAGGCGGTTTCGTGCACACTTTCAGTCTTAAAATAAAGTGGGGCTATATTTGGGCATACAACCTGGAAACCGAGCGTGCGCTCCTTTTACCTGTGTCCATTGCACTAAAAACCAAGGCATTCAGGAGTTAGTTTAGAGCTTCCGGGACTGGAAAATATCCCCCAAGTCCCAGGAAATCAAGCCGAAGTTCGACAAAATTAGCATGCGCGTAAGGCGGTCCCGGCTACTCTTTCAGTCTTAAAGTGAAGTGGGGCTATATTTCGGCCCAGAAGCTCGAAAGTGAACGTTCAAAAAGTTTAGCTGTCTCCATTTCACTGAAAACCAAGGCCATCAGGAATTAGTTTAGAGTGCCCGGGACTGGGAATTATCTCCCAAGTTCCGGGAAATCGAGCCGAAGTAGCCCAAAATCACGATGCGCGTAAGGCGGTCTCGGCTAGTCTTTCAGTCTTAAAGTGAAGTAGGGCTATGCTTCGGCCCAGAAGCTCAAAAGTGAGCATTCAAAAAGTTGTGCTGTGTCCATTTCACTGCAAACCGAGGAAATCAGGAGTTAGTTTAGAGTCCCCGGTACCGGAAAATATCCCCCATTTCCCGGGAAATCGAGCCAAAGTTGGTCAAAATCACGATGCGCGTAGGGCGGTCCCGGTTACTCTTTCATTCTTAAAGTGAACTGGGGCAATATTTCCCCCCAGAAGCTCGAAAGTGAGCGTTCAAAAAGTTGTGCTGTGTCCATTTCACTCCAGAGCAAGGCCATCGGAAGTTACTTTAGAGTCCGCGGGACTGGAAAATATCCCCCAAGTTCCGGGAAATCGAGCCGAAGTTGGTCAAAATTACGATGGGCGTAAGGCGGTCTCGGCTACTCTTTCACTCTTAAAGTGAAGTGGAGCTATATTTCGGCCCAGAAGCTCAAAAGTGAGCGTTCAAAAAGTTTTGCTGTGTCCATTTTACTTCAGACCAAGGACGTTGGGGGTCAGTTTAGAGTCCCCGGGACTGGAAAATATCCCCCAAGTTCCGGGAAATTTAACTGAAATTGGTCAAAATCACGACGCGCGTACGGCGGTCTCGGCTACTCTTTCAGTCTTAAAGTGAATTGGGGCAATATTTCGGCCCAGAAGCTCGAAACTGAGTGTTTAAAAAGTTTTGCTGTCTCCATTTCACCGCAAAACAAGGCCATCACGACTTAGTTTAGCGTCAAAGGAACTGGAAATATCCCCCAAGTTACGGGAAATCCACCCGAAGTTAGTCAAAATCACCATGCGCTTAAGGGGGGTCTCGGCTACTCTTTCAGTCTTAAGGTAAAGTGGGCTTAGATTTAACTCCAGAAGCGCGAAAGTAAGGGTTCAAAAATTTTTGTGTCTATTTCACTTACATCTTAGACAATCAGGAGTGAGTTTAGAGACTTTGGGACTGGAAAATATCTCCCAAGTTTCGCCAGATCGAGCCGAAGATCCTCAAAATCACAATGCGCGTAAGGCGCTCCCGCCTACTCTTTCAGTCTTAAAAAGAAGTAGGGCTATATGTCGGCCAGCAAGCTCGAAAGTGCGCGTTCAAAAAGTGTTCCTGTGTCCATTTCACTGGAAACCAAAGCCATCAGGAGTTAGTATAAAGTCTCCGGGACTGAAAAATATCCCCCTATTTCCGGGAAATCGAGCCGAAGTATCCCAAAATCACGATGCGCGTAAGGCGGTAACGGCTACTCTTTCAGTCTTAAAGTTAAGTGGGGCTATATTTCGAGCCATAAGCTCGAAAGTGAGCGTTCAAAAAGCTTTGCCGTGATCATTTAACTGCAAACTAAGGTTATCGGAAGCTAGTTTAGCTTCCCCGGGAATTGAAAATATTCCCCAACTTCTGGGAAATGGAGCCGAAGTTGGTCAAAATTACGATGCGCGTAAGGCGGTCTCGGCTACTCTTTCAGTCTTAAAGTGAAGTAGGGCTATATTTCGGCCGAGAAGCTCGAAAGTGAGCGTTCAAAAAAATGTGCTGTGTGCATTTCACTGGAAACCAAGGCCATCAGCAGTTAGTTTAGAGTCCTCGGGACTGGAATATATCCCCGAATTTCCGGGAAATCGAACGGAAGTATGTCAAAATCACGATGCGCCTAAGACGGTCTCGGCTACTCCTTCAGTCTTTAAGTAAAGTGGGGCTATATTTCGGCCCAGAAGCTCGAAAGTGAACCTTTAAAAAGTTACGCTTTGTGCATTTAACTGCAAACCAAGGCCATCAGGAGTTAGTTTAAAGTCTCCCGGACTGGAAAATATCCCCCAAGTTCCGGGAAATCGGGCTGAACTGGGTCAAAATCACCATGCTCGTAAGGAGGTCTCGGCTACTATTTCAGTCTTAAAGTGAAGTACGGTTGTATTTCGACCCAGAAGCTCGAAACTGAGCGCTCAAAAAGTTTTCCTGCGTCCATTTCACATCAAACCAAGGCCATCAGCAGTTAGTTTAGAGTCTCCGGGACTTGCAAATATCGCCAAAATTCTAGAAAATCGAGCGGAAGTTGCTCAAAATCACGATGCGCGTAAGGCGGTCTCGCCTACTCTTTCAGTCTTAAAGTGAAGTGGGGCTATATTTCATCCCAGAAGCTCGAACATAAGCGTTCAAAAAGTGTTACCTTGTTCATTTCACTGCAAACCAAGGCCATCAGGAGTTAGTTTAGACTGCTCGGGACTGGAAAATATCGCCCAAGTTCGTGGAAATCGAGCCGAATTTTGTCAAAATCACGATGCGCGTAAGGCGGTCTCGGCTACTCTTTGATTCTTAAAGTGAACTGGGGCTATATTTCGGCCGAGAAGCTAGAAAGTGAAAGTTCAAAAAGTTTTGCTGTGTTCATTTCACTGCAAACCAAGGCCATCAGGAGTTAGTTAAAACTCCTCGGGACTGGAAAATATCGCCCAAGTTCAGGGAAATCGAGCCGAATTTTTTCAAAATCACGATGCGCGTAAGGCGGTCTCGGCTACTCTTTCATTCTTAAAGTGAACTGGGGCTATATTTCGGCCCACAAGCTCGAAAGTGAAACTTCAAAACGTTTTCCTGTGTCCATTTGACCGCAAACCAAGCCACATCAGCAGATTGTTTACAGTGTCCGGGACATCAAAATATCCCCCAAGTCCCGGGAAATCCAGCCAAAGTTTGTCAAAATCACGATTCGCGTCAAGCAGTCTCGGCTACTCTTTTAGTCTTAAAGTGACGTGGCTGTATATTTCGGCCCAGAAGCTCGAAAGTGAGCGTTCAAAAAGTTTTGCTCTCTCAATTTAACTGAAAACCAAGGCCATCATGAGTTAGTTTAGAGTCCGCGGGACTAAAAAATATCCCTTAAGTTCTGGCAACTCAAGCCGAAGTTGGTCAAAATCACCATGCGTCTATGGCGCTCTCGGCTACTATTTCAGTCTTAAAGTGAAGTGGGGCTATATTTCGGCCCAGAATTTCGAAAGTAAGCGTTCAAAAAAATTTGCTGTGTCCATTTCACTGCAGACCAAAGCCATCAGGGGTTAGTTTAGAGTCCTTGGAACTTGAATATATCCCCGAAGTCTCGGGAAATCGAGCCGAAGTTGGTCAAAATCACGATGCGCGTAAGGCGGTCTCGGCTACTCTTTCAGTCTTAAACTGAAGTAGGGCTATATTTCGGCTCAGAAGCCCGAAGGGGAGCCTTGAAAAAGTTTTGCTCTCTCCATTTCAATGCAAACCAAGGCAATCAGGAGTTACTTTAGAGTCCCCGGTACCGGAAAATATTCCCCATTTCCTGGGAAATCGAGCCAAAGTTGGTCAAAATCACGATGCGTGTAAGGCGGTCTCGGCTATTCTTTCATTCTTAAAGTGAACTCGGACTATATTTCGGCCCAGAAGCTCGAAGGTGAAAGTTCAAAAAGTTTCGCTGTGTCCATTTCACCACGAACCAAGCCACATCAGGAGATAGTTTACAGTCTCCGGGACATCAAAATATCCCCCAAGTTCCGGGAAATCGAGCCGAAGTTTCTCAAAATCACGATGCGCGAAAAGCAGTCTCGGCTACTCTTTTAGTCTTAAAGTGACGTGGCTGTATATTTTGGCCCAGAAGCTCGAAAGTGAGCGTTCCAAATGTTATGCTGTGCCCATTTCACTGCAAAGCAAGGCCCTCAGGAAGTAGTTTACAGTCCCCGGAACTAGAAAATATCCTCCAAGTTCCGCCAAATCGAGACGAAGTTGGTCAAAATAACGATTCGCGTAAGGCGGTGTCGGCTACTCTTTGAGTCTGAAAGTGAAGTAGGGCTATATTTCGGTCCAGAAGCTCGAAAGTGAGCGTTCAAAAAGTTTTCCTCTCTCAATTTCACTGAAAACCAAGGCAATCATGAGTTAGTGTAGAGTCCCCGGGTGTGGAAAATATCTTTTAAGTTCTGGCAACTCAAGCCGAAGTTGATTAAAATCACGATGCGCAAAACGTGGTCTCGGCTACTGTTTCAGTCTTAAAGTGAAGTGGGGCCCTATTTCGGCCCAGAAGCTCCAAAGTGAGCGCTGCAAAAAATTTGCTGTCTCCCTTTCACTGCAAACCAAGGCCATCAGGAGTTAGTTTAGAGTGCCCGAGACTGCAATATATTTCCCAAGTTCCGGAAAATCGAGAAGACGTTGCTCAAAATCACGATGCGCGCAAGACGGTCTTGGCTAGTCTTTCAGTCTTAAAGTGAAGTGGGGCTATATTTCGGCCCAGAAGCTCAAAAGTGAGCTTCAAAAAGTTTTGCTGTATCCATTTCAATGCAAACGAAGGCCATCAGAGGTTACTTAAGAGTCTTCGGGACTGGAAAATATCCCCCAAGTTCAGGGAAATTTAGCCGAAGTTGGTCAAAATCACGGTGCGCGTTAGGCGGTCTCGCTTACTGTTTCAGTCTTAAAGTGAAGTGGGGCTATATTTCGGGCCAGAAGCCCGAAAGTGAGCGTTCAAAAAGTTTTGCTGTGTCCATTTCACTGCAAACCAAGGCCATCAGGGGTTAGTTTAGAGTCCGTGGGACTGAAAAATATTGCCCAAGTTCCGGGGAATCGAACCGAAGTTGATCAAAATCATGATGCGCGAAGTGCGGCATCGCGTACTGTTTCAGTCTTAAAGTGAAGTAGGGCTATATTTCGGGCGAGAAGCCCGAAAGTGAGCCTTCAAAAAGTTTTGCTGTGTTCTTTGACTGAAAAACAAGGCCATCACGAGTTACTTTAGCGTCCCTGGGACTGGAAAATATTCCCCAAGTTCCGGTAAATCGAGCTGAAGTTGGTCAAAATCACGATTCTCCCAAAGCGGTCTCGGCTACCCTTTTAGTCTTAAAGTCAATTGGGGCTATATTTTTGTCCAGAAGCTCGAAAGTGAGCGTTCGAAAATTTTTGCTGTGTCCATTTCACTGCAAACCAAAGCTAGTAAAAGTTAGTTTAGGGTCCCCGGGACTGGAAAATATTCCTCAAGTTCCGGGAAAGCGAGCCGAAGTTGATCAAAATCACGATGCGCGAAATGCGCTCTCGGCTACTGTTTCAGTCTTAAAGTAAAGTGTGGCTATATTTCGGCCCACAAGCTGGAAAGTGAGCGTTCAAAAAGTTTTGCTGTGTCCATTTCACTGCAAAACAAGGCCATCAGGACTTAGTTTAGCGTCCAAGGGACTGGAAATTGTTTCCCAAGTTCTGGGAGATCCACCCGAAGTTTGTCAAAATCACAATGCGGGTAAGGTGATCTCGGTTACTCTTTAAGTCTTAAAGTAAAGTGGGGCTTTATTTCGGCCAGGAAGCTCGAACGCGAGCGTTCAAAAAGTTTTGCTCTGTCCATTTCACTGCAAACCAAGGCCATGAGAAGTTAGTTCAGAGTTCCTGGGACTGGAAAATATCCCCCAAGTTCCGGAATATCGAGCGGAAGTTTGTCAAACTCACGATGCGAGCAAGGCGGTCTCGGCTACTCTTTCAGTCTTAAAGTGAAGTGGGGCTATATTTCGGCCCAGAAGCTCAAAAGTGAGCCTTCAAAATGTTTTGCTCTGTCACTTTCAGTGCAAACCAAGGTCATCAGGGGTTACTTAAGAGTCCCCGGGACTGGAGAATATCCCCCAAGTCCCGGGAAATCGAGCCGAAGTTGATCAAATTCATGATGCGCGTAACGTGGTCTCGGCGACTGTGTCAGTCCTAAACTGAAGTGTGGCTATATTTCGGCCCACAAGCTCGAAAGTGAGCGTTCAAAAAGTTTTGTTGTGTCCATTTTACTTCAAAACAAGGCCATCAGGACTTAGGTTAGCGTCCAAGGGACTGCAAAATATCCCCCAAGTTCCCGGAAATCCATTCGAAGGTTCTCAAAATTACGATGCGCGTAAGGCGGTCTCATCTACTCTTTCAGTTTTAAAGTAAAGAGGGGCTATATTTCTGCCCAGAAGCTCCAAAGTTGTGCTCTGTCCATTTCACTGAAAACTAAGGCCATCAGGAGTTACCGTAGAGTCCCTTTGACTGGAATATATCCCCAAGTTTCGGGAAATAAACGCGAAATTGGTCAAAATCACGATTCGCTTAATACGGTCTCGCCTACTCTTTCAGTCTTAAAGTAAAATGGGGCTCTATTTCGGCCCCGGAGTTCGAGAGTGAGCGTTCAAAAACTTTCGCTGTGTCCATTTCACTGCAAACCAAGACAAGCAGGAGTTAGTTGAGAGTCCCCGGGACTGGAAAATATCCCCCAAGTTCCGGGAAATCAACCCGAAGTTTGTCAAAATCGCGATGCACGTAAGGAGGTCTCGGCTACTCTTTCAGTGTTAAAGTAATGGGGGGCTATATTTTGGCCCAGAAGCTGGAAATTGAGCGTTCAAAGAGTTTTGCTGGGTCCATTTTACTGCAAACCAAGGCCATCAGGAATTAGTTTAGAGTCCTCAGAACTGGAATATATCCCCTTAGTTGCGGCAAATCGAGCCGAGGTTCCTCAAAATCACGAATGCACGTAAGGCGGTCTCGGCTACTCTTTCAGTCTTCAAGTGAAGTCGGGTTCTATTTCGCTCCAGAAGCTCGAAAGTATGCGTTCAAAAACTTTTTGTGTTTCCGTTTCACTGCAATCCAAGACCAGCACGAGTTAGTTTAGAGTCCCCGGGACTGGAAAATATTTCGCAAGTTCCAGGAAATCGAGCCGAAGTTGATTAAAATCACGATGCGCAAAACGTGGTCTCGGCTACTGTTTCAGTCTTAAAGTGAAGTATGGCTATATTTCGGCCCGCAACTTCGAAAGTGAGCCTTCAAAAAGCTTTGCTGTGTCCATTTCACTGCAAAACAAGGCCATCGGCACCTAGTTTAGCGTCCAAGAGACTGGAAAATATCCCCCAAGTTCCGGGAAATCCACCCGAAGTTTGTCAAAATCACGATGCGCGTAAGGCGGTCTCGGCTACTTTTTCAGTATTAAAGTAAAGTGGGCTATATTTCGGCCCAGAAGCTTGAAGGTGAGCGTTCAAAAAGTTTTGCTGTCTCCATTTCACTGCAAACCAAGGCCATCAAGAGTTAGTTTAGAGTCCCTGGGACTGGAAAATATCCCCCAAGTTCCGGAATATCGACCCGAAGTTGGTCAAAATCACGATGCGCGCACGCCGGTCTCGGCTACTCTTTAAGTCGTAAGTGATGTGGGACTATATTTCGGCCTAAAAGCTCGAAAGTGTTCGTTCAAAAACTTGTGCTGTGTGAATTTGACTGCAAACCATGGCCATCAGGAGTTAGTTTAGAGTCCCCGGGACTGGAAAATATTCCCCAAGTTCCAGGAAAGCCAGCAGAAGTTGCTCAAAATCACGATGCGCGTAACGCGGTCTCGGCTACTGTTTCAGTCTTAAAGTGAAGTGTGGCTATATTGAGGCCCACAAGCTCGAAAGTGAGCGTTCAAAAAGTTTTGCTGTGTCCATTTGACTGCAAACCAAGGCAATCAGGAGTTAGTTTAGAGTCCCCGGAACTGGAAAATATTCTCCAAGTTCCAAGAAATGGCGCCGAAGTTGATGAAAATTACGATGCGCGTAACGGGCTCTCGGTTATTCTTTCAGTCTTAAATTGAAGTAGGGCTATATTGCGGCACTGAAGCTCGAAGGTGAGCGTTCAGAATATTTTGCTGTGTTCATTAAACTGCAAAGCAAGGTCATCGGGAGTTAGTTTAGCGTCCCCAGGACTTTAAATTATTCGCCAACTTGTGGGAAATCGAGCAAAAGTGGCCCAAAATCACGATGCGCGTAAGGCGGTCTCGGCTACTCTTTCAGTCTTAAAATTAAGGGGGGCTATATTTCGACCTAGAAGCTCGAGACCGGGCGTGCGCTAATTTTACCTGTGTCCATTTCACTGACATCTTAGGCCATCAGGAGTTAGTTTAGAGTCCTTGGCACTGGAAAATATTTCCCAAATTCTGGCAGATCGAGCCAAAGTTGCTTAAAATCACGATGCGTGTAAGGCAATCTCGGCTACTCTTTGAGTCTTAAAATGAAGTGGGGCTAGATTTCGGCCAAGAAGCTCAACACCGAGCGTGCGCTCCTTTTGCCTGTGTACATGTCACTGAAAACTGAGTTCATCAGGAGTTGACATAGAGTCCTCGGGACTGGAAAATATTACCCGAATTCCGGCAAATCGAGCCAAAGATGCTCAAAATCACGATGCGCGTAAGGCGGTCTCGGTTATTCTTTCATTCTTAAAGTGAACTCGGGCTATATTGTGGCCCAGAAGCTCGAAAGTGAAAGTTCAAAAGGTTTTCCTGTGTCCTCGAGACTGGAAGCTATCCTCCAAGTTTCCGCAAATTGAGCCATACTTTCTTAAAATTACGATAGGCGTGCGGCAGTTTCGTTTACTCTTTCAGTCTTAAAATGAACTGGGGCTACATTTCGGCCTAGAAGCTCGACACCGAGCGTGCGCTCCGGTTACCTGTGACCATTTTACTGAAAACTAAGGCCATCAAGAGTTAGGGTAGAGTCCCCGGGACTGGAAAATATCCCCCAAGTCCCAGGAAATCAAGCCGAAGTTCGACAAAATTACCATGCGCGTAAGGCGGTCCCGGCTACTCTTTCAGTCTTAAAGTGAAGTGGGACTATATTTCGGCCCAGAAGCTCGAAAGTGAACGTTCAAAAAGTTTGGCTGTGTCCATTTCACTGAAAACCAAGGCCATCAGGAATGAGTTTAGAGTGGCCGGGACTGGGAATTATCTTCCAAGTTCCGGGAAATCGAGCCGAAGTAGCCCAAAATCACGATGCGCGTAAAGCGGTCTCGGCTAGTCTTTCAGTCTTAAAGTAAAGTAGGCCTATGCTTCGGGCAGAAGCTCAAAAGTGAGCGTTCAAAAAGTTGTGCTGTGTTAATTTTACTGCAAACCAAGGCCATCAGCAGTTAGTTTAGAGTCCGCCGGACTGGAAAATATCCCCCAAGTTCCGGTAAATCGAGCCGAAGTTGGTCAAAATCACGATATGCGTAAGGTGGTCTCGGCTACTCTTTCAGTCTTAAAGTGAAGTGGGGCTATATTTCTGTCCAGAACCTCGAAAGTGAGCGTTCAAAAAGTTTTGCTGTGTGCATATCACTGCAAACCAAGGCCATCCGGAGTTAGTTTAGAGTCCCCCGGACTGGAAAATACCCCAAAAGTTGCGTGAAATCGAGCTGAACTTGGTCTAACTCACGATGCGCGTGAGGCGGTCTCGGCTACTATTTCAGTCTGAAAGTGAAGTGGGATTCTATTTCGGCCCAGAAGCTACAAAGAGAGTGTTCAAAAAGCTTTCCTTTCTCCATTTCACTGAAAAGCAAGGCCATCAGGAGTTAGTTTAGAGACAGCGGAAATGGAATATATCCTCCAAGTTCCGGGAAACCGACCCGAGGTTGGTCAAAATCACGATTTGCGCAAGACGGTCTCGGCTACTCTTTCAGTCTTAAAGTAAAGTGGGGCTATATTTCGGTCCAGAAGCTCGAGAGTGAACGTTCAAAAAGTTTCGCTGTGTCCATTTCACTGAAAACCAAGACAATCAGGAGTTAGTTTAGAGTCCCCGGGACTAGAAAATATCCCCCAAGTTCCGGCAAATCGAGCCGAAGTTGGTCAAAATCACGGTGCGCTTAAGGCGGTGTCGGCTACTCCTTAAGTCTTAAAGTGAAGTGGGGCTCTCTTTCGGCCCACAAGCTCAAAGCTCAAAAAAAATTAATGTCTCTATTTCACTGCAAACCAAGGCTATCAGTAGTTAGTTTAGAGTCCCCGGGAGTTGAATGTATTTCCCAAGTTCCGGAAGATCGAGAAGACGTTGGTCAAAATCACGATGCGCGTAAGACGGTCTCGGCTACTCTTTCAGTCTTAAAGTGAAGTGGGGCTATATTTCGGCGCAGAAGCTCAAAAGTAAGCGTTCAAAAAGTTTTGCTGTATCCATTTCAATGCAAACCAAGGCCATCAGGGGTTACTTAAGAGTCCTCGGGACTGGAAAATATCCCCCAAGTTCCGGTAAGTCGAGCCGAAGTTGGTCAAAATCACGATATGCGTAAGGTGGTCTCGGCTACTCTTTCAGTCTTAAAGTGAAGTGGGGCTATATTTCGGCGCAGAAGCTCAAAAGTGAGCGTTCAAAAAGTTTTGCTGTATCCATTGCAATGCAAACCAAGGCCATCAGGGGTTACTTAAGAGTCCTCGGGACTGGAAAATATCCCCCAAGTTCCGGTTAATCGAGCCGAAGTTGGTCAAAATCACGATGTGCGTAAGGTGGTCTCGGCTACTCTTTCAGTCTTAAAGTGAAGTGGGGCTATATTTCGGCCCAGAAGTTCGAAAGTGAGTGTTTAAAAAGTTTTGCTCTGTAACTTTCAGTGCAAACCAAGGCCCTCAGAAGTTAGTTTAGAGTCCCCGAGACTGGAGAATATCCCCCAAGTCCCGGGAAATCGAGCCGAAGTTGATCAAAATCACGATGCGCGAAACGTGGTCTCGGCTACTGTTTCAGTCTTAAAGTGAAGTATGGCTACATTTCGGCCCACAACCTCGAAAGTGAGCCTTCAAAAAGCTTTGCTGTGTCCATTTCACTGCAAAACAAGGCCATCGGCACCTAGTTTAGCGTCCAAGGGACTGGAAAATATCCCCCATGTTCCGGGAAATCCACCCGAAGTTTGTCAAAATCACGATGCGCGTAAGGCGGTCTCGGCTACTTTTTCAGTATTAAAGTAAAGTGGGCTATATTTCGGCCCAGAAGCTTGAAGGTGAGCGTTCAAAAAGTTTTGCTGTCTCCATTTCACTGCAAACCAAGGCCATCAAGAGTTAGTTTAGAGTCCCTGGGACTGGAAAATATCCCCCAAGTTCCGGAATATCGACCCGAAGTTGGTCAAAATCACGATGCGCGCACGCCGGTCTCGGCTACTCTTTAAGTCGTAAGTGATGTGGGACTATATTTCGGCCTACAAGCTCAAAAGTGTTCGTTCAAAAACTTGTGCTGTGTGAATTTGACTGCAAACCATGGCCATCAGGAGTTAGTTTAGAGTCCCCGGGACTGGAAAATATTCCCCAAGTTCCAGGAAAGCGAGCAGAAGTTGCTCAAAATCACGATGCGCGTAACCCGGTCTCGGCTACTGTTTCAGTCTTAAAGTGAAGTGTGGCTATATTGAGGCCCACAAGCTCGAAAGTGAGCGTTCAAAAAGTTTTGCTGTGTCCATTTGACTGCAAACCAAGGCAATCAGGAGTTAGTTTAGAGTCCCCGGAACTGGAAAATATTCTCCAAGTTCCAGGAAATGGCGCCGAAGTTGATGAAAATTACGATGCGCGTAACGGGCTCTCGGTTATTCTTTATGTCTTAAATTGAAGTAGGGCTATATTGTGGCACTGAAGCTCGAAGGTGAACGTTCAAAAAGTTTTGCTGTGTCATTTTAACTGTAAACTAAGGCCATCGGAAGTTAGTTTAGGTTCCCCGGGAATTGAAAATATTCGCCAACTTCCGGCAAATCGAGCCGAATTTGGTCAAAATTACGATGCGCGTAAGGCGGTCTCGGCTACTCTTTCAGTCTTAAAGTGAAGTAGGGCTATATTTCGGCCCAGAAGCTCGAAAGCGAGCGTTCAAAAAAATGTGCTGTGTCCATTTCACTCCAAACCAAGGCCATCAGCAGTTAGTTTAGAGTCCCCGGGACTGGAATATCTCTTCGAAGTTCCGGGAAATCGAACGGAAGTTGGTCAAAATCACGATGCGCGTAAGACGGTCTCGGCTACTCTTTGAGTCTTAAAGTAAAGTGGGGCTATATTTGGGCCCAGAAGTTAGAAAGTGAACCTTTAAAAAGTTACGCTTTGTGCATTTCACCGCAAACCATCCCGCATCAGCAGATTGTTTACAGTGTCCAGGACATCAAAATATCCCCCAAGTCCCGGGAAATCGAGCCGAAGTTTGTCAAAATCACGATGCGCGTCAAGCAATCTCGGCTACTCTTTTAGTCTTGAAGTGACGTGGCTGTATATTTCGGCCCAGAAGCTCGAAAGTGAGCGTTCAAAAAGTTGTGCTCTCTCAATTTAACTGAAAACCAAGGCCATCATAAGTTAGTTTAGAGTCCGCGGGACTAAAAAATATCCCTTAAGTTCTGGCAACTCAAGCCGAAGTTGGTCAAAATCACGATGCGTCTAAGGCAGTCTCGGCTACTATTTCAGTCTTAAAGTGAAGTGGGGCTATATTTCGGCCCAGAATTTCGAAAGTAAGCGTTCAAAAAAATTTGCTGTGTCCATTTCACTGCAGACCAAAGCCATCAGGGGTTAGTTTAGAGTCCTTGGAACTTGAATATATCCCCGAAGTTTCGGGAAATCGAGCCGAAGTTGGTCAAAATCACGATGCGCGTAAGGCGGTCTCGGCTACTCTTTCAGTCTTAAACTGAAGTGGGGCTATATTTCGGCTCAGAAGCCCGAAAGAGAGCGTTGAAAAAGTTTTGTTCTCTTCATTTCAATGCAAACCAAGGCAATCAGGAGTTACTTTAGAGTCCGCGGTACCGGAAAATATTTCCCATTTCCTGGGAAATCGAGCCAAAGTTGGTCAAAATCACGATGCGCGTAAGGCGGTCTCGGCTATTCTTTCATTCTTAAAGTGAACTCGGGCTATATTTCGGCCCAGAAGCTCGAAAGTGAAAGTTCAAAAAGTTTTGCTGTGTCCATTTCACCACGAACCAAGCCACATCAGGAGATAGTTTACAGTCTCTGGGACATCAAAATATCCCCCAAGTTCCGGGAAATCGAGCCGAAGTTTGTGAAAATCACGATGCGCGTAAAGCAGTCTCGGCTACTCTTTTAGTCTTAAAGTGACGTGGCTGTATATTTCGGCCCAGAAGCTCGAAAGTGAGCGTTCAAAAAGTTATGCTGTGCCCATTTCACTGCAAAGGAAGGCTCTCAGGAAGTAGTTTACAGTCCCCGGAACTAGAAAATATCCTCCAAGTTCCGCCAAATCGAGACGAAGTTGGTTAAAATAACGATTCGCGTAAGGCGGTGTCGGCTACTCTTTGAGTCTGAAAGTGAAGTAGGGCTATATTTCGCTCCAGAAGCTCGAAAGTGAGCGTTCAAAAAGTTTTCCTCTCTCAATTTCACTGAAAACCAAGGCCATCATGAGTTAGTTTAGAGTCCCCGGGAGTGGAAAATACCTTTTAAGTTCTGGCAACTCAAGCCGAAGTTGGTCAAAATCACGATGCGCCTAAGGCGGCCTCGGCTACTCTTTTAGTCTTAAAGTGAAGTGGGGCTCTATTTCGGCCCAGAAGCTCCAAAGTGAGCGCTGCAAAAAATTTCCTGTGTCCATTTCACTGCAAACTAAGGCTATCAGGAGTTAGTTTAGAGACCCCGGGACTGCAATATATTTCCCAAGTTCCGGAAAATCGAGAAGACGTTGGTCAAAATCACGATGCGCGCAAGACGGTCTTGGCTAGTCTTTCAGTCTTAAAGTGAAGTGGGGCTATATTTCGGCCCAGAAGCTCAAAAGTGAGCTTCAAAAAGTTTTGGTGTATCCATTTCAATGCAAACGAAGGCCATCAGGGGTTAGTTAAGAGTCTTCGGGACTGGAAAATATCCCCCCAAGTTCAGGGAAATTTAGCCGAAGTTGGTCAAAATCACGGTGCGCGTTAGGCCGTCTCGCTTACTGTCTCAGTCTTAAAGTGAAGTGAGGCTTTATTCCTGCCCACGAGCTAGAAAGTGAGCGTTCAAAAAGTTTTGTTGTGTCCATTTTACTTCAAAACAAGGCCATCAGGACTTAGTTTAGCGTCCAAGAGACTGCAAAATATCCCCCTAGTTCCGGGAAATCCATTCGAAGTTCGTCAAAATTACGATCGCGTAAGGCGGTCTCATCTACTCTTTCAGTCTTAAAGTGAAGTGGGGCTATATTTCTGCCCAGAAGCTCCAAAGTTGTGCTCTGTCCATTTCACTGAAAACCAAGGCCATCAGGAGTTACTGTAGAGTCCCTTTGACTGGAATCTATCCCCCAAGTTTCGGGAAATAAACGCGAAATTGGTCAAAATCACGATTCGCTCAAGACGGTCTCGCCTACTCTTTTAATCTTAAAGTAAAATGGGGCTCTATTTTGGCCGAGAAGCTCGAGAGTGAGAGTTCAAAAACTTTCGCTGTGTCCATTTCACTGCAAACCAAGACAAGCAGGAGTTAGTTGAGAGTCCCCGGGACTGGAAAATATCCCCCAAGTTCCGGGAAATCAACCCGAAGTTTGTCAAAATCGCGATGCACGTAAGGCGGTCTCGGCTACTCTTTCAGTGTTAAAGTAATGGGGGGCTATATTTTGGCCCAGAAGCTCGAAATTGAGCGTTCAAAAAGCTTTGCAGGGTCCATTTTACTGCAAACCAAGGCCATGAGGAATTAGTTTAGAGTCCTCAGAACTGGAATATATCCCCTTAGTTCCGGCAAATCGAGCCGAAGTTGGTCAAAATCACCATGCACGTAAGGCGGTCTCGGCTACTCTTTCAGTCTTCAAGTGAAGTGGGGTTCTATTTCGCTCCAGAAGCTCGAAAGTATGCGTTCAAAAACTTTTTCTGTTTCCCTTCCATTGCAAACCAAGACCAGCACGAGTTAGTTTAGAGTCCCCGAGAGTGGAAAATATTTCGCAAGTTCCGGGAAATCGAGCCGAAGTTGATCAAAATCACGATGCGCGAAACGTGGTCTCGGCTACTGTTTCAGTCTTAAAGTGAAGTATGGCTACATTTCGGCCCACAACCTCGAAAGTGAGCCTTCAAAAAGCTTTGCTGTGTCCATTTCACTGCAAAACAAGGCCATCGGCACCTAGTTTAGCGTCCAAGAGACTGGAAAATATCCCCCATGTTCCGGGAAATCCACCCGAAGTTTGTCAAAATCACGATGCGCGTAAGGCGGTCTCGGCTACTTTTTCAGTATTAAAGTAAAGTGGGCTATATTTCGGCCCAGAAGCTTGAAGGTGAGCGTTCAAAAAGTTTTGCTGTCTCCATTTCACTGCAAACCAAGGCCATCAAGAGTTAGTTTAGAGTCCCTGGGACTGGAAAATATCCCCCAAGTTCCGGAATATCGACCCGAAGTTGGTCAAAATCACGATGCGCGCACGCCGGTCTCGGCTACTCTTTAAGTCGTAAGTGATGTGGGACTATATTTCGGCCTACAAGCTCGAAAGTGTTCGTTCAAAAACTTGTGCTGTGTGAATTTGACTGCAAACCATGGCCATCAGGAGTTAGTTTAGAGTCCCCGGGTGTGGAAAATATTCCCCAAGTTCCAGGAAAGCGAGCAGAAGTTGCTCAAAATCACGATGCGCGTAACGCGGTCTCGGCTACTGTTTCAGTCTTAAAGTGAAGTGTGGCTATATTGAGGCCCACAAGCTCGAAAGTGAGCGTTCAAAAAGTTTTGCTGTGTCCATTTGACTGCAAACCAAGGCAATCAGGAGTTAGTTTAGAGTCCCCGGAACTGGAAAATATTCTCCAAGTTCCAGGAAATGGCGCCGAAGTTGATGAAAATTACGATGCGCGTAACGGGCTCTCGGTTATTCTTTCAGTCTTAAATTGAAGTAGGGCTATATTGCGGCACTGAAGCTCGAAGGTGAGCGTTCAGAATGTTTTGCTGTGTTCATTAAACTGCAAAGCAAGGTCATCGGGAGTTAGTTTAGCGTCCCCGGGACTTTAAATTATTCGTCAACTTCCGGGAAATCGAGCAAACGTGGCCCAAAATCACGATGCGCGTAAGGCGGTCTCGGCTACTCTTTCAGTCTTAAAATTAAGGGGGGCTATATTTCGACCTAGAAGCTCGAGACCGGGCGTATGCTAATTTTACCTGTGTCCATTTCACTGACATCTTAGGCCATCAGGAGTTAGTTTAGAGTCCTTGGGACTGGAAAATATTTCCCAAATTCGGGCAGATTCAGCCAAAGTTGCTCAAAATCACGATGCGCGGAAGGTGGTCTCGGCTACTCTTTCAGTCTTAAAATGAAGTGGGGCTATATTTCGGCCGAGAAGCTCAACACCGAGCGTGCGCTCCTTTTGCCTGTGTACATATCACTGAAAACTAAGTTCATCAGGAGTTAACATAGAGTCTTCGGGACTGGAAAATGTTGCCCGAATTCCGGCAAATCGAGCCAAAGATGCTCAAAATCACGATGCGCGTAAGGCGGTCTCGGCTACTCGTTTACTCCGAAAATGAAGTGGGGCTATATTTCGGTTCTACAAGCTCGACACCGAGCGTGCTCTCCTTTTACCTGTGTCCATTTCACTAAGAACTAAGTCCATCAGGAGATAGTTTAGAATCCTCGAGACTGGAAGCTATCCTCCAAGTTTCGGCAAATTGAGCCATACTTTCTTAAAATTACGATAGGCGTAGGGCAGTTTCGTTTACTCTTTCAGTCTTAAACTGAACTGGGGCTACATTTCGGCCTAGAAGCTCGACACCGAGCGTGCGCTCCTATTACCTGTGACCATTTTACTGAAAACTAAGGCCATCAAGAGTTAGGGTAGAGTCCCCGGGACTGGAAAATATCCCCCAAGTTTTGGCATATCGAGCTATAGTAGCTAAAAATTTCGATGTGCTTAAGGCGGTTTCGTGTACACTTTCAGTCTTAAAATAAAGTGGGGCTATATTTCGGTCTACAACCTGGAAACCGAGCGTGCGCTCCTTTTACCTGTGTCCATTTCACTAAAAACCAAGGCATTAGGGAGTTAGTTTAGAGCTTCCGGGACTGGAAAATATCCCCCAAGTCCCAGGAAATCAAGCCGAAGTTCGACAAAATTAGCATGCGCGTAAGGCGGTCCCGGCTACTCTTTCAGTCTTAAAGTGAAGTGGGGCTATATTTCGGCCCAGAAGCTCGAAAGTGAACGTTCAAAAAGTTTGGCTGTGTCCATTTCACTGAAAACCAAGGCCATCAGGAATGAGTTTAGAGTGCCCGGGACTGGGAATTATCTCCCAAGTTCCGGGAAGGCGAGCCTAAGTAGCCCAAAATCACGATGCGCGTAAAGCGGTCTCGGCTAGTCTTTCAGTCTTAAAGTGAAGTAGGGCTATGCTTCGGCCCAGAAGCTCAAAATTGAGCGTTCAAAAAGTTGTGCTGTGTCCATTTCACTCCAGAGCAAGGCCATCAGGAGTTACTTTAGAGTCCGCCGGACTGGAAAATATCTCCCAAGTTCCGGGAAATCGAGCCGATCGTTTCCCAAATGTCCTCGTTCCTTTTGCTACTTTTCGTTAAATCTGTTAAGTCTGAGATATTATATCATTTCATTGTCGCTCCATGGCGTAAAAGCATTTAGAAGTTGAACTGCAATTTCCCAGTCAATATAAAATTGAAAAACAGCAACGTTGTTGGATTTTGAAACAAAGTTGAAAAATTAAAGGTAAACGGTCCAAACTGTTCTCTCACAAGGAGACAATTGACTGAGACATGGAAGGGAATGACTAAGTTAAATCTATCAATGTTTCAAAATCCGTGAAATCCGTCTTTTCCGCCGTGTTTAGTAAAAAGTTTCACTTAACTGCCTCCCAGTACTGGAAGTTTCCACCGAAGGTTTTTCCTATTAATGGCGGAAAGGACGGATTTCGCGGATTTCGCGGATTTTTTCAATTGATTTTATTTAATTCTTCTCTTTAAAACTGTAAGTAAAATATTATTAACGATATATTATAATATATTATTTATATTATACTTACAGTTTTAAAGAGAAGATTTAAATTAAATTAAAAAATCCGCAAAATCCGTAAAATCCGTCCTTTCCGCCATTAATAGGAAAAACCTTCGGTGGAAACTTCCAGTACTGGGAGGCAGTTGGATGAAACTTTCTTGTAACCACGGCGGAAAGGACGGATTTCACGGATTTCGCGGATTTTTTAATTGGTTTTATTTAATTCTTCTCTTTAAAACTGTAAGTAAAATATTATTAATGATATATTATAATATATTATTTATATTATACTTACAGTTTTAAAGAGAAGATTTAAATTAAATTAAAAAATCCGCAAAATCCGTAAAATCCGTCCTTTCCGCCATTAATAGGAAAAACCTTCGGTGGAAACTTCCAGTACTGGGAGGCAGTTGGATGAAACTTTCTTGTAATCACGGCGGAAAGGACGGATTTCACGGATTTTGCGAAAATGTTCAGATTTGTTTTAATATCTCTTTGTAAAACTAAAGCATAACATTTTGCGCTTTTATCCTTTGGCCTTTAAAATACAAGATTTTACTTATCTCTGGTTTCTATATTCTGTTTCAACTGTTTTTATTGAACCACATCCCACATTTGCGGTGACATAGAAAATGTTACATCTTTCTTCAAAAGCCAGTGACACTGATACGTCGCTTTCCTACCTTCCCCAACATCAAGATGAGAACTGTCTCAGTTTATTTATTCTTGTTCGTGTTTTTAACATGAGTCGTAATAATTGTGTGATACACGGTGAAAACACGCCGCTGTAGATAATGTTTTCTCAACTCTTTTCGCTTGCCTCATTAGTTCTGGTTGATGTTGTTGATAGCCCCTACTGGGACCATGAGTAGACATCATTTCCTAAATTCCTCTCACACGAATTTACCGTCACTGTGGCTTGTTAATCGAGTTTATTGTTTGGTGTAAAATAACTGTTGATTGCTGACCAGTGCGACAAAAAATGGCATCGACATGAAAATTAAGTGGCGAGAAAAGTCGTCTAGAAAACTCACTGGAAAGCATCTGCGAACTGATAGCGTGTCACAATTGGCCATTTAAAACAAATAATTACGTCTTCTGTTGATTGCATTTGTGTGGTATAATTATGCCCGGGAAATTCACAAGTCTTCTCTCTATAAAAGCGAAACACGTTTCAAGGCTTACATCGTCGTTCAAGATGCAGAGGGCTCGTTATCCATGCCGTCAACTAAACAGCAGGACGATAAAAAGCGCTGCGTTGTGCTACTTGAGCCCGGTAGTTCTGGGAAAATGTAGTCTTATCAGTGCAAAATGTGCTTGCAAAGTTCAGGAGGAAGGTTTTGAAAATGCGTGGAATGGCGTGTGTCGCACTAGAGATGCCTGTGATAAAGCTCTGCAAGGTTTGTTTATATGTGTGTTGTTTGAAATGTCGAGCTTTTCTGTCGTTGTTTTGGTGGAATAAATTGATGCAGATTCAGTGAATAATATCTTGTTTCGTCTATTTTGCAGGCATAAAGAATGTCGCATTCTTTTTCAGCGCCATTAGCACGCAAAGTCTAAAGAAAGAACAAAGCAGGAAAAAAGCACATGTCGAGGAAGAGGGGAGCGATGATGCAGACGAATTTCCAGATTCGAGTCAATTGGGAAATTCAACAAGCCAAGAATGGGTTGCAAGTCACTCCACAATCATAAATCAGAAGTTGTGCCCATGTGTGAGTTACTGGATCGCTCTGACCACGCCAAATGGTGCGCCGTGTAGTCCTCTTGTTATCCACCGTGCCCTCCTGGAGTGCAGCGTGGATGTCTTCGCAACTCAGGTAACAACTTTATTCCAATCGTAAAATTGACATAAGTAACACTAATCAGTGATAAAGTGTAACAACTCTTTTACCGGCTTATTACAAGGCATGAAAAAAAATAATAATATTAATAAATAAAAAATAGCGAAAGTCAGGCTTTACATCAAACGTATAAGTGTCCAAGATAATTCCAACGGTTAGATTCAACAACTTTTATTTAGCCTGGAATTTCAAAGTACACTAACGATGAATTTCCTCGGTACTGAAAATCACTGATCACTTGTTGACCAGGCGAATGCTGGTTATTATGAAAGAACCGGAATCAACCTCTTAAGTATTTCTCAATCTTAGGTCCCCTGTCACGAGGGTAAAGAAACCGGAGCGATGAAAGAGCTGTTTAAAGTCCTTAAAGACCACAAGAACCCGTTTATGGAGGATTTGGTGAATTCGTCTTACCAGTATTGCTTTCGGGATGAATTTGAAAGTTTCGTGGGGGACGCTGATTCAGTGGATCTCGACGAATGCGGCACGGAGAACGTAGTCCGAATTTGTCTCGTCGATCCCTCGTTTTATTCCAGTCTTTCGTGAGCTTTGAGGAAACTTCAAGATGTAAAACTGGTCATCGACCAGTTCGGCTTCCAATTAGACGGCTCGGCTGTTCCAAGAGAGAATGAGATCGTCTACGACCAGGCAAGATTGTCCGATAAACTCACAGTGCTTGTCAATGACATCGGTATCGCCATGAAGAGGCTGGGCTACGCTTTGTACGGTGGAAAAGTGTACAAGAAATGCGACAAGGCAAAGTACACCTATTCCTACAAGTGCGAGGTGGAGGTGTTCGTTAATAGTTTGGCGGCTAACGAATCCTTCAAGGCGCGACTTCTAAAGGACATGAAGAAAGTCATCGATATCCTAGCCAACCCGCACTGCGAGGTCATTCGACCACTTCGCGTAGATTATAATTTGATTGAGGTTAACGATGGCAAGTGCTGGTCAATCAAGGAGCGTCGCTTCCTGGAGAATGTGATCGCGGACAAGGACATTGATCATGTTACACCGCGAGCGTTTTCCCCGTACGATCCAACAAGAGAGCCAGAACCGAAGTATTTCAAAGAAATTTTGGAAAACAGCCTCACAGAAGCTGAAATTGAAGAATTTTGCGAAGATTTCTTGAGGCTCTTGAATCACAATCAAAAGAGACACAAAGACAAAGTTCCTTGCCTAATTGGCGCTGCTAATAGTGGAAAGACGAGTTTATTTCAACCAATTCTAGGCCTGGTACATCATGGCAACATAGCGACTATCACTAAACAGCGCGTCTTCAATAAGGCCATGATCAATCACTTCACAGAAGTAATCTTCGTGGACGAAGCGAATCCTTCCACACTAGATATAGATGACTGGAAAATCCTAACGCAGGGAGGTTACACGGCCTGTGACATCAAGTATCAAACAGCTAAGTCATTCATTAACCGTTGCCCGATGCTTTTAACAGCACAACAGAAACTTGAATTCGGACCAGAAGATCAACCAGCAATGGACCGTAGGCTAAGGAACTATGTCTTCAAGAGTCTGCCTAACCCAAGGAAGAAAGCTGCAGAGTGGCTCAGAAAGCACTCCATGGATTGTGTTGTGTGGGCCTCGACAAAAGCGCGTCCGACGACAGACCAAGAAGAAAGCTCCGACAGCAGCTTGGAAGAAGAGCAAATCGGTGACGGCGTTCTTAAAGACGAGGAGAAGGACGCTTTACGAGCGTTGCCTCTCGCAGACGTCTGGACTGACGCTCTTGAAGAGACGGGCGAGCCAGCCACAACAGCTGACGCTGCCAGTGACGATAAAGTGGACTCGGATGACGACCAGCCCATTCGTAACTTGAGGACAGCACTTGCTCTATCTTCCACAGGCTCCCTGAGACATAGACAAATTGCCAGCATCTTGCACACGCGCGTCAGAGAGAAGGAAGAAGAGAATCGGCGGAAACATGAACTACATGAAGCAAGAAGATCTTTCCTGAGAGATAGGGGTGTCAGCAGCGAGATTGCCGAACTGTTGCCAGAAGACCCCGACGAAGCGATGCCAAGTCAAATTCAAAGACAACTGCAGGAGCACTGCGACGAACAAGAAGCGCACCAAGAGCAAGAAAGACGCGAGAAAGCCCGTCGAGCGTTCGAAGGCACCTGGATAAGAGCCACTGAGGTCGAGCTAAAGACCTGCTGCGACGAATATCAACGCAGTAGCGATCCCACGGTTCGCTTGAACGTCAAAGATTGGATGAAGGTCCTGTGCGACAAGTTAAAAATGCATCACTAGTCCTTGGGCACTTTCAACACTGCCGAGGCTGTCCAAGAACGAATCAAAGTGTGCACCGCTCTTGGACTGCTGAGAAAAGAGCAGCACCACCTAGTCACAAGCGTTGCTGAAAGGCTGCCTGTGTTGCCTGTCCTCAGTTCAGAAACCGAGGGAGTACAGCAACATGCACATGAGACGGATGACGAGCAGAGTCTTTTCATCACGCAGCAGTGTAATGGAGTGGATGAGACGGAAGAGGTACAGAGTATTTTCATCACTCCTCTTCCGAGCACAAGTGGTGCGTCTGTGCCTCATTCAGGCTTCGACGACTGTGCAGTCTCTGCTGAACTACTTCGAGCTAGTACTTCTAACAAAAAGAAGCGAAAGAGGCAATCCAGCAGTCAACGAGCAGTCAAAAAATCCCAGAACGTTCTAACTCGATACTTTACTAGTCAAAAGTAAAAGCGGTGTTTTTTCCTCGTAAGATGGGCCGTAGGGTGGTCTTTTTCAGTAGTTTGATAATTAGGATAGAATTAGAATTAATAATAGATAGGATAGAATTAGGCACTCAGAACGCTACATGTACCTACGATAACTCGTTACAAGAATAGACTTTTTTGTCCAAGAAATTAGAGTTTACTACACTTTATCATTTATAAAACGCGTTCCGTAGATGTGTTAACAGGCTAGCTGTTTGTCGAATTGCGATAATTAAATGGTCCAGTTTCCTCTGCATTTTAGTTGGTGTGCATTTGTTGTTTTTTGCTAGTTGAATTGCTAACCGAGTGGCATCTTCATTCCAGCCCTTTTCTTTAGAGAGTCCGCTGTTCTTCCGTCTTGAAATTGGAAATCGTCATCTCTCAAAATAGCAGTCCACTGTCCAAACCCGTGCTTAGTTATCCCTTCCTTTAGAAAATCGTCCTCTTCTTTTGTGAATTTCAAAACACGACGAATGTTCCTCTGAGAGCGCAAGATTCTTTTAGGCAGGGCGTCCCTATTGGGGGAGGAGTTGATATTTTGCACTCTTCCAACTGAAGGCCCGGCGTCGGAAGTTGAATCTCCGAGTCTTGCGTGGACGTCCTCGTCCACCTCTGAACCCTTGGCACCTTGAAGTTTTTGCAGGCACTCGTGACCCTTCAAAGCAACTTCACGGGATCGTTGCTTTTGATAGTGAACTTTGGCAACAGCAGAGCTGTGTTTTTGGTCTTCCGACAAAATCCTCTGCTCCTCGCTAGTGAGCTCATTGAGGCTCTGCGTTTCAACAATTTGGCGATAACGCGTGGGATGGATGTACTTTCCAATTGCATCGAACACCAGTTTGCTCATGATCTCCCCCAATTTACCATGTTGGCCCCCATTTCTGTTGACGAGAACGAAATCGCACTGGGGTTTAAGCAAAGGTCTGACGTTCGAGATGTAGCCATTGAGAACTTGCATGTTTGCATCGGTCAGAATCAAAGAATCAAATCCATACTTTCCAGCAGTCTTGAACGTTTTCTGATCAATGAATCCACCCTTTTCCTTAGCTGTAGCAATCATGTCCACCGTCAAATATTGATAAGTCATGGGACGCGACCCCTTCACTTTGATGAACAGATACATGGCAACGAATTTCGTGGCAAATGTCAAGTCTGAAGGGTTAACTTGAGTTGGACTCGATTTGCAAATCTTCACGGTATTCTCGTAGCGCGGCAGATGGAATTTCACCACCTCCAACAACTCCTCCATTGTTGCCCAATGGCCTCTCGCTTCTAGTGTTTCGATGTCTAAATATTGTGTCCACTGCAATCTCATCATCTTAGCAACCGTCTTTCGCGCTCTTTTGAGGTACAGCTCTGTTGCAGAGAACTTTCGAAAGACTGCCTCTGATGCGCCATGCAGCTTTCTGAAGTCGATCATTTCAGAAATGGCATCTATGTAGCCTAAACGTCCACCATGTCCAAGCTTGCATTCGTCTTGTAAGTAGTCGATAAACTTGAACAACAAATTTGGAGAACACAGACTAAAGTCCACCACGTCAAATGTCAACTCTTCCTCGTCTTCACAACAAAATCTAAGAAACTTAAAGCATCTTGTCACTATTTGTTGAGCTGCGCGATCTTTCTTGCAACCGCCACCACTTCCAGTCAACCATCTCGTGAATACTTCGCCAATGTCACACGACAATGAAAATGAGGGAAGTAACTTTCCGGCATGTTTTGTAGTCTCACTTGTTTGATCTTGAATTGTGTTCACCATTGGAATATTTCTTGCTACCTTTAGCGAATCTGTGATTTCTTTCGAATTGGGCTTTTCATCGAAATAAAAGAACCAACTGTGCTTGGTATTAACGTGTTTTCTGCACCCTCTTTGACTTTGAAATCCACCATGGTCACACTCTTGTATTGGGCAGTGATACAAGCTGTCGGTTTCATCCTTTTCCAAGTGAAGCCGTTTTGGTTTGGGTGATGCTCCATCGATATCCGACCAATTGACCTTGCACTTCTTGCTCATTTTTGCCTTTTGAAGAGCATTTGGCCAACACGATCTCCTTTAAATCTGACCCATAACCAAGGAGCCGATGACAAGCAAAGGAACTGCATATATGTTTGTATTTGCCAAGTCATGCCCTTACTTGCCCGCCCTCATTACTATTGTGCAAAATTCATGACAGTGACATGCAACCAAACTTGCCCAAGCAGGTCTGAGCGCGCCCTATTGTTTGCCTTACAAAGTACACCTCCATTTGGGAACAAAATAGGAATGCGCAGAGAAATGGTCCGAAATCTGGTCCCAAATGACCAATTTGGGAACAATGTGTTCCATTCACAGAGAGGAACTCGGAAGAAAAGGTCCTAAATTATCAATTTGGGAACAATATGTTCCATTTACAGATAGGAACTCGGAACAAAACAGTGCTATATTTCGTAATAAGTGGCCAATTTGGGAACGAACTGTTCCATTCACAGATGGGAATTCGGAACAAAACAGTCCTAAATGACCAACTTGAGAACAACGTGTTCCATCAACAGATAGAAACTCGGAACAAAACAGTCCTAAATGACTAATTTGGGAACAATTTGTTCCATCAACAGATAGAAACTGGAACAAAACAGTCCTAAATGACTAATTTGGGAACAATGTGTTCCATCAACAGATAGCAACTCGGAACAAAACAGTCCTAAATGACCAATTTGGGAACAATGTGTTCCATTCACAGAGAGGAACTCGGAAGAAAAGGTCCTAAATTATCAATTTGGGAACAATATGTTCCATTTACAGATAGGAACTCGGAACAAAACAGTCCTATATTTCGTAATAAGTGGCCAATTTGGGAACGAACTGTTCCATTCACAGATGGGAATTCGGAACAAAAATATCAATTTGGGAACGGTATGTTCCATTGGCAGATGAGAATTCGGAACAAAACAGTCCTAATTTACCAATTTGGGAACAATGTGTTCCATCAACAGATAGAAACTCGGAACAAAACAGTCCTAAATGACCGATTTGGGAACAATGTGTTCCATTTACAGATAGGAACGCGGAACAAAACAGTCCTAAATGACCAATTTGGGAACAATGTGTTCCATTTACAGATAGAAACTCGGAACAAAACAGTCCTAAATGACCGATTTGGGAACAATGTGTTCCATTTACAGATAGGAACGCGGAACAAAACAGTCCTAAATGACCAATTTGGGAACAATGTGTTCCATTAACAGATAGGAACGCGGAACAAAACAGTCCTAAATGACCAATTTGGGAACAATGTGTTCCATTAACAGATAGGAACGCGGAACAAAACAGTCCTAAATGACCAATTTGGGAACAATGTGTTCCATTTACAGATAGAAACTCGGAACAAAACAGTCCTAAATGACCGATTTGGGAACAATGTGTTCCATTTACAGATAGGAACGCGGAACAAAACAGTCCTAAATGACCAATTTGGGAACAATGTGTTCCATTAACAGATAGGAACGCGGAACAAAACAGTCCTAAATGACCAATTTGGGAACAATGTGTTCCATTTACAGATAGAAACTCGAAACAAAACAGTCCTAAATGACCAATTTGGGAACAATGTGTTCCATTTACAGATAGAAACTCGGAACAAAACAGTCCTAAATGACCAATTTGGGAATAATGTGTTCCATTTACAGAGGGGACCTCGGAACAAAACAGTCCTAGTTTATCAATTTCGGAACAATGTGTTCCATGCACAGAAAGGAACTCGGAACAAAACAGTCTTAATTTATCAGTTTGAGAACAATATGTTCCATTTACAGTTGGGAACTCGGAACGAAATGTTCCTCTTTTACACTAGAGTGAACGTTTTGTTCCTACCATGCAAAAAATCTGGTCCTCTTATAGTCAATAGGAACACAAAAACGAGGAACAGTCGATACTTGAGGAACGTTCCTTTTGGAATATGGGAACAGCCAACAAAACTTAAAATCAGCGAAAAAACGAGGCAAAGACTAAAGAAAAACTCAAAAAAGCGTAAATCGAGCGCTTAGGTGAAAAGGAAACAATCTTTAAAAACTGGTGAAGTTTGTTTCGCTCAAAGGAAGCGAAACACGCCATGATAAATTTTTGGGAAATGTAAAGGATCGTTTCCCAAATGTCCTCGTTCCTTTTGCTACTTTTCGTTAAATCTGTTAAGTCTGAGATATTATATCATTTCATTGTCGCTCCATGGCGTAAAAGCATTTAGAAGTTGAACTGCAATTTCCCAGTCAATATAAAATTGAAAAACAGCAACGTTGTTGGATTTTGAAACAAAGTTGAAAAATTAAAGGTAAACGGTCCAAACTGTTCTCTCACAAGGAGACACTTGACTGAGACATGGAAGGGAATGACTAAGTTAAATCTATCAATGTTTCAAAATCCGTGAAATCCGTCTTTTCCGCCGTGTTTAGTAAAAAGTTTCACTTAACTGCCTCCCAGTACTGGAAGTTTCCACCGAAGGTTTTTCCTATTAATGGCGGAAAGGACGGATTTCGCGGATTTCGCGGATTTTTTCAATTGATTTTATTTAATTCTTCTCTTTAAAACTGTAAGTAAAATATTATTAACGATATATTATAATATATTATTTATATTATACTTACAGTTTTAAAGAGAAGATTTAAATTAAATTAAAAAATCCGCAAAATCCGTAAAATCCGTCCTTTCCGCCATTAATAGGAAAAACCTTCGGTGGAAACTTCCAGTACTGGGAGGCAGTTGGATGAAACTTTCTTGTAATCACGGCGGAAAGGACGGATTTCACGGATTTTGCGAAAATGTTCAGATTTGTTTTAATATCTCTTTGTAAAACTAAAGCATAACATTTTGCGCTTTTATCCTTTGGCCTTTAAAATACAAGATTTTACTTATCTCTGGTTTCTATATTCTGTTTCAACTGTTTTTATTGAACCACATCCCACATTTGCGGTGACATAGAAAATGTTACATCTTTCTTCAAAAGCCAGTGACACTGATACGTCGCTTTCCTACCTTCCCCAACATCAAGATGAGAACTGTCTCAGTTTATTTATTCTTGTTCGTGTTTTTAACATGAGTCGTAATAATTGTGTGATACACGGTGAAAACACGCCGCTGTAGATAATGTTTTCTCAACTCTTTTCGCTTGCCTCATTAGTTCTGGTTGATGTTGTTGATAGCCCCTACTGGGACCATGAGTAGACATCATTTCCTAAATTCCTCTCACACGAATTTACCGTCACTTTGGCTTGTTAATCGAGTTTATTGTTTGGTGTAAAATAACTGTTGATTGCTGACCAGTGCGACAAAAAATGGCATCGACATGAAAATTAAGTGGCGAGAAAAGTCGTCTAGAAAACTCACTGGAAAGCATCTGCGAACTGATAGCGTGTCACAATTGGCCATTTAAAACAAATAATTACGTCTTCTGTTGATTGCATTTGTGTGGTATAATTATGCCCGGGAAATTCACAAGTCTTCTCTCTATAAAAGCGAAACACGTTTCAAGGCTTACATCGTCGTTCAAGATGCAGAGGGCTCGTTATCCATGCCGTCAACTAAACAGCAGGACGATAAAAAGCGCTGCGTTGTGCTACTTGAGCCCGGTAGTTCTGGGAAAATGTAGTCTTATCAGTGCAAAATGTGCTTGCAAAGTTCAGGAGGAAGGTTTTGAAAATGCGTGGAATGGCGTGTGTCGCACTAGAGATGCCTGTGATAAAGCTCTGCAAGGTTTGTTTATATGTGTGTTGTTTGAAATGTCGAGCTTTTCTGTCGTTGTTTTGGTGGAATAAATTGATGCAGATTCAGTGAATAATATCTTGTTTCGTCTATTTTGCAGGCATAAAGAATGTCGCATTCTTTTTCAGCGCCATTAGCACGCAAAGTCTAAAGAAAGAACAAAGCAGGAAAAAAGCACATGTCGAGGAAGAGGGGAGCGATGATGCAGACGAATTTCCAGATTCGAGTCAATTGGGAAATTCAACAAGCCAAGAATGGGTTGCAAGTCACTCCACAATCATAAATCAGAAGTTGTGCCCATGTGTGAGTTACTGGATCGCTCTGACCACGCCAAATGGTGCGCCGTGTAGTCCTCTTGTTATCCACCGTGCCCTCCTGGAGTGCAGCGTGGATGTCTTCGCAACTCAGGTAACAACTTTATTCCAATCGTAAAATTGACATAAGTAACACTAATCAGTGATAAAGTGTAACAACTCTTTTACCGGCTTATTACAAGGCATGAAAAAAAAAATAATATTAATAAATAAAAAATAGCGAAAGTCAGGCTTTACATCAAACGTATAAGTGTCCAAGATAATTCCAACGGTTAGATTCAACAACTTTTATTTAGCCTGGAATTTCAAAGTACACTAACGATGAATTTCCTCGGTACTGAAAATCACTGATCACTTGTTGACCAGGCGAATGCTGGTTATTATGAAAGAACCGGAATCAACCTCTTAAGTATTTCTCAATCTTAGGTCCCCTGTCACGAGGGTAAAGAAACCGGAGCGATGAAAGAGCTGTTTAAAGTCCTTAAAGACCACAAGAACCCGTTTATGGAGGATTTGGTGAATTCGTCTTACCAGTATTGCTTTCGGGATGAATTTGAAAGTTTCGTGGGGGACGCTGATTCAGTGGATCTCGACGAATGCGGCACGGAGAACGTAGTCCGAATTTGTCTCGTCGATCCCTCGTTTTATTCCAGTCTTTCGTGGGCTTTGAGGAAACTTCAAGATGTAAAACTGGTCATCGACCAGTTCGGCTTCCAATTAGACGGCTCGGCTGTTCCAAGAGAGAATGAGATCGTCTACGAGTAGTCAATAGCGCCTGTTGGGGCAGTAGCCAATCAGGAGGCAGGGATGATACCACGTGACCAAGGTTTTCCCATACATTCTCTTAAATTGTAAAATCCAAGATGGCGCCCAGGTGTGCAAAACATGGCCGCCGTGACGTCACAGGTCACGTGCATGCCCAAATAAGGAGATAGCCAATCCATGAGATCGAGGTTGTCACGTGCATGAAATCGAGGTTCGGATGGGAATAAAAGGGTTTGCGTGAGTGTCGAGTGAGTATTGTTGTTTTGAGATCCGCGACAAGAAGATGTCTTCAGAGGAGAGCAAGACGAAGGTGGAGGTGATTAGTATTCCTTCAGGAGCGTTGCCGGCTGACATTCCGAGAGAGGAGTTTGCATCGAGAGTGTTGGATGCTGTTCATGACGGTATTCTTGGAAAGATAATGAAAAACGCCGTTTCTCACGCCATGGATGTCGTTCTGAGGAAAGAGGTGACGAAGCTGGCGGATGAGGTGATGAGGTTCCGAAAAATGCTGTCTGAGAAGATGCTTGCTGACCAGTCAGTCTCGTTTAAAGACCCTGTGTGTTTGGAGAAGTTGCCGGATGGATTTGAGGACGGATGGGAAGCGTGGAAGAGCAGTTGGGAGAACCGAGACGAGTTGGCGTACCGAGCATTTGTCAAACAAATTGTAAAAAAACCACCACCACCAGAATCAGAGGAGTGAAAAAACATTTTTATTCATGCCTGTAACACTAATAAAGATCGTTTAACGAGAGAATGTACATGGTTTGTTGCGTGATTTTTTGCATCATCCTGATTGCTTGCACGTCATTGGTTCCCAGGTGCACGAGGGATAGCATCATGGTCTGCGGGGTGAGAAATTCTCCGTGAAAGCCTGAGGAGGATTCGAACACGCGTCCGAAGGGCCAGACTTTGGAGAGGTCTCTTCGCATGTACCAGGGGTAGAGAAAGTGTTGGGTGAGGAAAAGGAGCATGACATCTTCGTCGGGGTGGGGTTCGTCCAAACGTATTTTACAGGCCAGGGGTCTCTAGGTGAAAAAAGAAAAAAGAATTTTTAATGCCCCGACCAGGAATCGAACCTGGGTCTTTGAGGCCACAACTCAACGTCTTCACCATTAGACCATCGAAGCGCTTACCTCTTTAGGACTTGGTTTTGGGGTTGTCATCGGGAGGCAGTCCGAAATTCACCGCTTTACAATGAGGGCAGAGTCTTTCGGAGGGTTTCAACCACCAGGTGTGGAGGGCTTTGCAGGTTCCGTGAAAGAATTGGTCGCAACAGGGTGTCAGGAAGTAGTCTCTGATACTGTGATTGGAGGTGTATCCTTCCTTGCAGCATATACATAGGGGGTTAGGAAATCGAGACATGGAGTCTGAAAATAGAGCAAAAAACAATTTTTTATTGGACACACCACTACTTAAATTGACAGTGTGGGACGTGTGCACGGTCCTATTGACCGGCGCCCTCTTTTTCTTCGGGATAACAATCAATAAACGATTTGACGTGCTTGACACGTGACAGGGCCTGGTTGTAACCGTTTCCCAGGAAGACGGGTTCGTAACGTTCGGTTTCCATGTTGTGGTACATCCCGTAGATGACTCCGCAACAGGTTGCATAAACGCACCCTAGTCCCCATTCTTTTCTCAGAGGTCCCGTGATCGCGCGTACGAATTGGGTGTGGGTTCCATTTCTGCTTAATTCTAGGATGGGTTGGCGGCAGCAGGGTCTCAGCTGTTTGCACACGTGGCAATGGAGGGGTTGTTCCATGTCTAGAATTGAAGCAGTTGATGGTAAGTGTCGCGGACAAAGTCTACATGGACGACTAAATCATTGATCTCGTCCTCGTCGAGGGTCCCTAGCCTCTCCTCCAGGAATAAAAGATCTAGTTCGTCTAGGGCCACCCGGATAAAATCTAAAAGTTGTTCTAAGTCTATGTACAAGGGTGTCTCTTCATCTTCGTCCTTCATCCACTCTCTCACCCGCTTTTCCCTGGTGGTCAACTCTATGTTACACTGCTCTAATATTTCCATACTCACTCACTCGGTATTTTGAAAAGCCACAGCAACGTTAGTATCCACAGTCTTCTGTAGTGGGCGCTCATACAAGTTGAATAACTCAGAGTGAAAAGTGAACGGTCCAACTCGATTTTTTATACACACGGTATAATGGTGTCCAGTCTCCTACCGTGAGTGGGTGTGGTAGGGGGATACCCCCTATCCCCTGGGTCTGGGTAACACGTGACTTGGTCTTGATCTGTGATTGGCTGGACGGATCTTCATAAGGCGAATCCGCGTCGCCCCCGATCTTCACTCTGAGTTTTGAACTTGTATTGAGCGCAGTCATGGCCTTGAGAGAGATTGGTTTACAAAACCATGTACCTAGAAAGCCCGAGGTTACGTATGAGGAAGCCATTGACCAAATGGAGGCACCCTGGACCCGATTCTATGAGGATATGAATTTTCCCATCCGGGATTTGTTGGTGGGCCGACGATGGCTGACACAACTCAAAGATTCTAGCCAGCTGGAGGTGATGTTACACCAGATCCTGTTTTTCATGGATGAGCAGAGAGAGAACTGGACCCGAAGTCATAGCAGGTGCCGGAGAATCGAGAAGTGTTTCGGGAGAACTTTGTTTAACTCGATCCTGACCATACGTAAGAACCTTGTATGGGACGTGAAGGTGAAGCCGCCCGTGGACCGGATCACGTATCACAGACTGATGTTGTGCTACGGTTTCGAGCCTTTTCAGTCCACGTGGACTAGGAGACAAAAGAAGACAGCGAGACGCTATATCCTCACAATTGACTTTTATTACGGTACTTTTAACAAATGTACTCAAGTGACAATGAGAGCCATGATCGACGCGGAGGATAGATTACCCAACATGTAAATAGTGTGAAATAAAAATCGGAGTGTGTGTTTTACAAAAACTGTGTCTGTCTTTTTTTCTTAGTTTGGGTTCTGTCCATTGATCAGTATGGCTTCGGCGACTCCTCGGGGGTATTCGTCGATCCATTGAAAGAACTTGCAGGTACGCTTGGGACACTTGAGATAGAGCCTGTCCGGGTTGGACTGAGAGTGTGAGGTGGCTAAGACCAGGGATTTGCTGCATAGACATCGGAAACGAGCCGGGTCGATGTTCCTGTAGCAGGGGTGGGTCTGTTCTTCGACGCGTCTCAGGTAGGTGCCCACCTCTTTGACGCCACAGGTCACATAACACTTGGTGTAGAATCTGGAAGACGGGCATCGGTAATACTCCCACCAGGTACTGCCGTCTGGGGTTTTCATTCTTCCATATTCCATGGGTACCATACAACGCGGGCAAGTGGGATCTTGTGGTTTCAGTTGGTTCAGGAACTGATCGGGGTCGAATTCCTCCAACACTTGGACTTCGGTGAATTCTCCTCGGTCGTCCACTTCAGGTGGTAATTCTACGAGGTCGTCTTTCTTGAATTTGTCGAGTCCCATGGCTTCCAGGACTTGCATGGTTCGAGGAGGTGAGTCTCTTATCAAGGTCATGCATCCGCCTTGAATGGCAGGTAGTTTTGAGTCTGTGAAGATAGAGAACGAGTTAGTATCCCAACAAGGTGTTTTCCCGTCGCATGGTTTCTAGGATGTGAGTGGTTTTTCGCACGTTCTTGGGGGTCAGTCTTTGCCTTCGCTTGTAATGGTTACTTTTCATTCGGCTTTTGACTTCTTGCTGTTGGATCGAAAAGGCGCTCCATGGCTGGGAGAAGCCTTTGAGAGGGACGGTGGTCCAACTGACGGAGTCAGGGGTGATCTCTTTGAAGAGGACGCGTTCGTTGAAACGTAGTCTGGTACGAGGTTTTTTGAATAACCATCTATCTAAGGTGGATTGTAGTTGTTTACCTCCTACTTCTCCTTCCACTCTCTGGGGCAAGAGCAGTTTCAGTTTCTTACGCGCCTCCTTCTTTTTCTTTTTCTTTTTCCTGTCGGGTTCGACGTGTGAATCCATGACGCCTGCTGAGAAAAAGTGACTCGTGATGGAATGCGTGGTTCGACTTTATGGCCGTTTTTGACGACCAATCGTATTCGGGTGGTGTGATGGGATCATGTGACGGTCTTCGTTCCGATTGGCGGGATCTGAAGTGGGCACGTGATCCGGGAAAGTACTGAGTGAAAGTGGATCCACGGCGTGGGTATAAAAGGAGCCCGTTGGACGCAGCGAATCATTCTCGACTTGCTCTTGACGCGGTGATGACTCATAGGATTTTGACTGACAAGGACTTTGAAGAGATCATTGAAGATCTGAGACGCTATTTGAATCGAGCTTCTGACAATTTGGATCTAATCGAAGAAGAAGGCAAGAAGTCACCCTATACGAGGATAATTAACTTAGAATTGCACGTGGTTGATCTCTTGTTCACTAGGCTTCGAAGACACCTGACTGACTGGGGAGACCCGAAGCACCATCCTGAATTGTCGTATCTCGGAAGAAAGAGGTTTGACGAGGCAAGAGATGACTTACTATAGCAACTCGAACCAGATTCGTGACCTCGTGGAGCAGATCGTGGATCAGAAGGTACACACTTTAAGAGATCTCGATGTCATTCCGGATGCCAAGGTGGACCTGTACATTTTTGACAATCTCTTCGAACCGTTAGGTCAAATACCCGATAGTCTGTGGTCTTTTGATCTCATGATGAGACGTCGTCCTGACTGGGGTGGTACGATTTTGGAGATGATGAAGAAGAACGAACATGTGTTTTTGTTCTGTGGTGAGTGGTGTCGCGTGATGTACAGAAGTGGTAGCGGTCAATTCAAATTCGTTCATTGTCGGGATCCCACCCTGGACACCGAGCGTGCCTGTTTGATCGCCACGGATAACCTCACGTACATGATGAGCGATGCCATCCGTGATCTGTTTGAACCCTTGCGGTTCGCTCGCGACCTGTCACGACGGGTGTTGGAGAACGACAAGAGTCCCAGGGTGGAGGAGATACTGAATTTCAACAGGTGCGCTCACAAGGAAACGTGTCTGAAATTGGAAGAGTTGATCTACGATATCATGCGTCAGCGTGATCTGTGGAAGGATCGGTTTTTCTTCCGCGCCCTCGAAGCCGATGAGGATGACCTGTGTGGTGAGTGTAGAGAGAGTATGCGACAAGCATTCTGTGTGAGGGGGAACGAGGAGGAAGCCCTGAAGTGGAGACCCGGTAAAGGGGATTGTGATTGGAGAAATTGTAAATATTATGCCATGGATACCTTTGAGGAGGACTGTGATAATGAGTACGGTCAAGAATGTAAGAACACGGAATGTGTTCAATACTTTTCAGATTCGGACTAGGTCTTTCTTGCCTTCTTTTTCGTTTTTAGCCAATCGGAGTCGATTTTTTCGTAAGAACCAATCAGGCACGACGTTTTTTGTACATATAAGAAAGTGTGAATAAAAATTGAGTTCAAATCATTATGTCTCATACCTTGAGTTGGTTGATCTCGAGAGTGTGTGCGACCATGGCCGATCGATGGAGTTGGACGACCTTGTGTTCCAAGTGCGATAGAGTCTACGAGCGATACGGTCAGGGTGAACCCATCCCGTACGACTTCGGTGATTCGCCCTTGGAGGTGTTTGACTATACCGACGTCGAACCCAACGTGATGCGTTTTGTGGTTTATATCTTGTGGTTGAAACGGCAACCCGATTCATTTAAGAAGTATCTGGAGGTACGTGAGCAGCGTTTCGAGTTGTGGAGACAGTGCATTTACAAACTTTATCGACTATGAAGAAAGGTCAAAAGAAGAAGCAAAAGCCGCTTTCGACCGGGACGTTACTGGGACGGTATCGGGATCCTTCTAGACCCGGTAGTCTGGGCGGTCTGACGCGATTCGCCCGGGCCAATAAGATCTCGGTACGACGCGCTCGCGAGGTCCTGCAACGGGATTTGAAGTACACGTTGCACAAACCCAGACGTCGTCGGTTTCCCATGGTCCCGGTGGTGGTGTTCGGCATCGACGAGCAGTGGACGGCCGACCTGATCGAGGTGATCAATATTTCGAGGTACAATCGAGGGTATCGTTATCTCTTGACGGTGGTGGACGTGTTTTCCAAGCACGCCTGGGTCCAGCCCTTGAAGAACAAGACGGGTAAAGCGGTGACGGAAGCCACGTCTAAGATCCTGAAAGGAGGTAGAAAACCCATCAATCTCCAGACGGACGACGGGAAGGAATTCTACAACAAGACGTTTCAGGATTTGATGAAGCAGAAAGGCATTCATCATTTTTCGACGCGCGGGGATACGAAATCCAGTGTGGTGGAACGGTTCAATCGGACCCTGAAGGAACGTATGTACCGGTACTTCACCGTAAAGAATACGATGACGTATGTGCCCGTGTTACAAGATTTGGTCCGAGGGTACAATCGATCGTATCATCGCAGTATCAAGATGGCTCCCGATCAAGTGACTTTGGGCAATAGCGAGGACGTGTGGGAGACTCTTTACGGAAAAAAGAAAAAAGGGAAATTGAAGAAACCGCAACTCAAAGTCGGGGATCGTGTGAGACTGAACAAGAAGTTCCGTCAGTTCAAGAAAGGGTATTTACCCGGATGGACCGAAGAGGTGTTTGTGATACGCCGGGTGCGTCCTGGGAGGGTCACCATGTACAAGGTGGAAGAATGGGACGGTACGGCGGTCGAGGGTACGTTTTACGCACAGGATTTGCAAAAGGTGAACGTGAAAGACGACGATCTGTTCCGCATCGACAAGATCGTCAAACGAAAAGGGGATAAAGTCTTGGTGCGTTGGAAAGGTTGGCCAGTCAAGTACGACAGTTGGGTGGATAAAAGGGGCTTGTACGTGACCCAAAAGCCCAAGACCAAAAAATGAAAGACTTTTACGTGCAGTTGTTGAGCAATGCCAGCACGAGCGAGTTTGCGGACAACAAGGCCAACAGTTTCAAGAACCGTCTGCCGAACCCGTTGCATTTGAGAGAACCTGACTGGAAAGTGGGTATCAGCGACCTCTCGTTTCCGTCCGCGACGCGTAAGATGGGTTTGAAGAATTCTCTTCTGTTTGAAATCTGGTGGATCGATATGGTGAACGCGTCTATAAACCTATACACGCGGGTCCCTGGAGTGACGCGAGAAGGCGATTTTGAATTCACGCCGAGGAGTGGTACCGAGTTAATGAACATGATACGTGATCGATACCTGCATAGGTTGGGAGATCGAACGGATGTCGACGTGACCCTGTACAAGAAAAAGAGCAAAGCCGACGATCCCACCGAATTGCTGTACACGGTCATGCGTCGGGCCGAGCATGGAGAATGCGTCCTGGACAACTCGAGAACGTGCCTCAGTCTCCTGATCAATGGTAAACGCGTCTACCCGCAGATGAACATCGGCATCGAATTGGCCAAGAAGATGAAATGGGTCAAGATGGGAAGATTACAGAACGGACAACCGGGTTACGTCTTGGGACCCCACCTGAGGAAAGAATTTCCCAAGGAAGTCGTACCCACGGCCACGGACTTGATCGTAGGACAGAACGACGGGGACGAACTATTTTACAAGATCGACCCTGACACCTTACATTTGAGTTGTTTCATCAATTGGGTCTTCACGGACCTGAATCGCAGTTACGCAGAAGCGTTTGGCGACAATCGTCGTTCCTTGTTCGTGTATTTGAATGTGGGACAGAGTATGGTGACGGGAAATCAAGTCACGGACATGTTGAAACAAGTGCGTTACGATCCGGACGTGGTCGACCTTCAACCGAGACACATCCTATATCTACCGGTGCGTACAGCCGTTTTGGACATTATCGAGACTGAAGTGTCCGAGGAAGACGGACAACTGGTGGAATTTGCGTCGGGTGTGACCACGATCACGTTGCATTTCAAGAGAGGATGAGTGATTTTTACATCAGCTTACCCAGTAACAGCAGTAAGAACGAGTTTCCGGAGAACAAGTCGAACAGTTTCAAGATCAGGTTACCCAATCCCATACGCCTGGAGGGAAATGGATGGAAAGTGGGGTTGTTTAGCATCTCCCTGCCAGATGCGCACGTGACGCTACCTTCCACCACCGATTCTGGGGGTGACATCACCTTGACTCATGTGGCCTGGAGGCGAAACGATTTGGATGATAAAATTATTTATGCGGAAGCTTACTTCGCCCTTGAGGACCTCAAAAAGGTGTTCTACGACGTGGACGGTGTTGGACTCATGAAATCCATGATCGCCTTTTTCGAGCGACAACGCATCTTCACGTTCGGCGATCCCAAAATGGGCTCCAAATATGTCGGAAACGACGGGAAAAGAACCTACATCAAGTTCAAGTGGGAGGGTGAAGACCTAGTCATGACAATAAAGACATCTTACGTCCTCGCAGTATGATCCCCGAATTCAACATCAATGCTGAACTGGCTTTGAAAATGGGGTGGCTCGAAAAGAAAGACGGCGGTGGTTACGATCTGGGACCTAACTTGCAGATAGAATTTGTCGACGATGTCATTCCGGACATCAGCGCTGTCGGGACATAAAAGACAAAGACGGAAAATATGTCTTTTGGAATGTTCACTCGGATAGAGGAGATGGAGATTTTTTAACACTCAGCATCCATTGCAATTGGCGTTTTATGAACCTGAACGAAGCCTTAGGGGTGGTGCGGGGAGACAGTTCGCGATCCGTGCTCGTCTACACTAACACGGGAGATGGAAATGTGGTGGGAAATCAAGTCACGGATTTACTGAGAGAGGTCAACTTGATTCGAAGAGGCAGAGGTACTCAGTACTTCGAACCCGTTCGCGTTCAATATATTCCCGTGCGCAAGGAGGTACTGGACATTATAGAGGTGCAAGTGGCTGAGGCAACTGGAGAACTGACGACCTTTGGAGCCGGCAATACGATCGTGACGTTACACTTTATGAAATCATGATCGGGGGAACTTTGATACGGTTTCATCCCGACGGATACCAATCGGGGTCTGGCATATTCGGTCAGGTTTGGAAAGGCATCAAGAAACGAGGTCCCGGCATTCTCAAGGACGTTCTGAAAGAATCGGCCATGGAGGGTCTGAAAGGTTTAAAATCGGGTGGCGCGGGAGGAAAGCCCAATTGGAAAGGTGCACTCGCCGGGTTAAAGCGGGGGGCCATACGCTCCGGGAAACGTAAAGCGAAGCAAGAGCTCCAAAGCTTTTTGGGCAGTAAAAGAAGAAAAGACCTGTTTGGATCATGATTCCCATCTACTCGAGACGCGTGAGACGTCTCCCCGGAGGGATACGTACGTATAAAGGGGGTTCGCTCTTCCGGAGACGTTCAAAACTACCGGACTACCGTTGGGTACAGTCGGAACTGAGAAGGAGACGAAAAAGACGCCGTAGACGACGATGACGGACCTCGTGGCTCACGCCAGATCGGCAGGGGTTCGTAACCCTCGCCTGGACATGTTCACCACTCCTCCCACGGATCTCAGCATGTCGTCGCGACGTGAGGTGAGAATCAATCCGTTCAATACGGGGATCAACCCAGTGACCTTCCAAATCGATCCTCAAGAAGACTTCATCGACTTGAACGAGAGTTTCTTCGAAGTGGAGTTGGCCGTCAAGACAGCTGCCGGAGGTAATATAGCGCAAGCGACTACCGTCGGACTCGCCAACAATCTGGTCCACACCCTCTTCAAACAGATCAATGTGAGATTGAATGGGACTCTCATCAGCCCCCAGACCGATACTTACCACTACAAAGCCTACATCGAAGCGCTGTTGAACCATGACCGAGACGACGGTGAAACGATCCTGGCACCAGAGGGTTGGTACAATTGTCTTGGTGTACCCAGTCGCGGAGAAGTCGATGTGATGACAGGCAATAAGTTGGATCCTACTCACGACGATTACAAAGCTTTACCCCAAGATCTCAAGAACATGGTTCAAAGTCGAATTCAGTTTTTTGGTGGAAAGAGAGTGACCTTGAGGTTCAAACCTTACCTGGAAGTGTTTTATCTCAGCAAGTTACTGGTACCCGGTGTACAGATCCAGATTGACATGTACTTCAATGCCCCCGCTATGTGGACAGTCCAATGGGCCGGTGCCGATACTCTCAGACTGACTGAAGCCGACGTGAAAGTGAGATTGTTCCTATCTCAAGTGAGAGTGACTCCCTCGGTGTACCGAGAACTCATGACCAGCATGAAAGGCGGAAGAGTGGCCACCCACCCCACGGTGAGAGGTGAAATTCGCACTTACTCGCATCCCAATGACAATCGTCATTTCGAGTGCAGCAATCCTTTCCACAGTAAGCTACCTAATCGGTTAGTGGTGGTGTTGATGAAACAAACAGCCTTCAATGGAACTGTGACGGTCAATCCGTTCAGTTTTGAACAATTCAATCTCGCTTCCATCAAACAACTGGTGAGAGGTGAAGAGTACCCCTACGAGACCTTGGAGCTCAAACACGACGATACCAGTAAAGATCTGAGAGGTTACCAAAGATTCCTCAAAGCCTCAGGAGCTTTGTGCAGAGGAAAAGGAAATATGGTCCGGAAAGAGGACTGGGGACACGACAAGAGATGCAACCTGTTTGTATTTGATAACACAGCCAATGGATGTTTGGACAGTCCAGTGTTGAACCCCCAGCAGGAAGGTGAACTGCGTCTGGTGATCGATTTTGCAGCCAATCCGGGATCAAACCTGACCATCTTGTTGTACGGTGAATTCGAGAACATGCTGGAGATCAACGAGAACCGAGTCGTCCTCTACGACGTGTATCAATGAGAAGAAAGAAGAAAAAAATGGAGACAGTAGCCTTGAATAATTTACAGTTGGATTATTTGGCACGGACGAATCCGTCACTCTGCTGTGTTTTTCACGGCACGGTCCCTTGCGATCGGCTTCCAAGAACAGTACCTCAAGAAGGACCGACCGCTTACATCGTGAACACGGACCCTCACGACAAACCGGGATTTCATTGGATCGCTTTGTGGGCCGACAAGAACAAGTGCGAGATCCTGGACAGTTACGGTCTACCGTTGGACACGTACGGAACCGCCGGACCGATCCAAGCCTGGTTGGACCGTCATTTCAAGTACCAGATTCACAACGGCAAGAGTCTACAGTCCATGTTCAGTCAGAGTTGCGGTAGTTACGCCCTGATGTTCCTGATCGACCGAGCCAAAGGTCGTGACATGAACGAGTTCTTGAATCGTTTTAAGAAAAACGAGTTTGTGGAGAACGATCGTAAAGTAGGACAGATGTTAGAACGTTTGATCGTGGACGAGTTGGCCTGGCGCAAGATTTGTAAAACCCCGTGTCACCAGGACACGTGCGGTTCCTCCAGAGGAGTGCGTCATTTGTTATAAAGTAAGCTGTTCGAAATAAAAGAGGTTCATTTTTTCGAGAGAACAAGGATGTTGCGTAGTGAAGGCAGATGGTTCCGTCGATTCTTAGAACTGTGTCGAGAAGAGAGTACGAAATTGACCTCGGACGATCCTCTTCGACAGGTCATGGAACGCATTTTGGATTGCGACAGTTACCGTCGAGTCCGATTCATACTGGACCGGGAAAAAGATCATTGGCTTCGATACAACCTGTTCCACCTGAGTATCCGAGCCAGACTTCAAACGAACGCTAGTCGAGATTACAAGTGTTACCCTATTGGCACGTGCTTCGCTACGGCAATAAGTCCTTACGCCATCACTTTGTGAGTGCATAAAAAGGGGCGGAGGAAAATAAAACGGTTCATTGTGGATTCACTGACAAAACAAGACACATCATGGCTCTTCAGTTTCAAGGGCATAGACATTTGGACGACGTGATAGCCAGGTTAGAAAAACGCTATGGAAAAGCGGGTGGAAAAACGCCTCAACCCAGTGAGGCTCATTTCAAGAAAAGCCAACTGCCAAAACGACAACTCAATCTGAAAATACTTCAACCCGCCAGAAGACAAGTGTCTTTTCAACCGCCGTCTGTCCTTGACACCGGCGAATTACCAGCGACCGTGACCACGCGCAGGAAACGCAAGAGAGCCGCCCCTGCCATGCCGAAGCTTTCCGAGAAGGAAGATAGGAAAAGAAGAATGAAAAAGAGGCATTGGTACGAGGACAAGTTCGGAGACTTGAGTAAATTCGCCAAGAAAAAACCTCGAAAAAAGAGATCGGCGCCTGCCAAGAAAAAAGGGCGTCCCAAGAGAGCCGCTGCCCAGAGGGCCATGGCCAAGATCAAGAGACGTGCCAAGAAAAAACCCATCTGTTTCAATCGTAAGGTCACCCTATTGGGTCTATTGAAACGCATCCCAGCCGTCAAGACCCCATTGGCCAAGTTGTTCGGATAAAAAACGGAGCGTCTCGAAACCCTGGACCATTTTTCAAGATCATGGAACGGCGCAAAGCGTTTCAATTTCACACTCCGTCGAGTTTGTTGATAGCGGGTCCGTCGGGGTGCGGCAAGACGGTGTTCACGACCAAACTGCTCTTGGAGAACGGCGACTTGTTCCAACAAACACCGAAGAGTATTCATTACTGCTACGGATCGTGGCAAGACGGTTTCCAAAAGCTCAAGAAGGGCGGGGTCAAGTTTTACGAAGGCATCCCCGACAGCGAACAGTTACCCCGATGGTTTCCTGGAGGGGGCGTGTTGGTCTTGGACGATCTGATGGACGAGGGCGGTAACGACAAGCGCGTGTTGGATCTCTTCACCAAACACTCGCATCATCGGAACATCACGGTACTTTACTTGTGCCAGGATCTATTCCCTAACGGAAAATTCGCCAAGACCATTTCCCGAAACGCTCATTACATCGCGGCCTTCAAGAACCCTCGGGATCAGTTGGGGATACGAAATTTACTTCTGCAATCGTTTCCCACGCAATGGCAGGAGGTGTTGGACACGTTTCGAAAGGTCACCGATCGACCTTACGGTTACATGCTATTGGATCTTCATCCAGCCAGTCAGGACGATCAACGCGTCCTCAGCAATGTGCTAAAAGACGAAGGATTCGTACGATGCCATCAGTTTGCGACACCGTCATGCTGAGGAGCGAAGTCGAGTGGTTTCTGCTTTTCATCGTACTATGCAAGACCAGACTCAAATACTGCATGAATCCCCATGAGCTGGACTACGAACCGATGAGACAGGTCACGGAATGCGAGAGTTACCGTCAAGTGAGGTCCATCATAAACGCATATAACGGGGAAGGTTTCGATTATTTGGTTCATAAGCAACGAGAACTCGCCGAGAAGAAGATAGAAAGAGAGAGGGGAATGGATAAAGATGAGCTCTTATGGTAGTGACGAATTCAACTTCTCGGCTCTGGAGGATTATTCGCCTTGGAGTCCATTGCCTCGAGCGAGTACACCCGTTCCATCTGCAGCGGGTGTGGGTGCGAGTCTAAACACTCCCCCTTCACCGCTATCGTCCCTACCGACACCACCCCTGCCCAATGTCTCGCCCGTCGGAGTAGGCACCGCAGGCTCGGGTGCGCCGCAGACCAACGTCACGGTGGGTGTCGGTAGCGCTGGATCCGTGTCGCACGCCAATGTCACGACGGGTGTCGGTGCACCCCGAATAACATCCGCCACACCTTTGGCACACGCTGTTCGAGGAGGGAAACGACCGAGACGCGTCCCACGTCAAAACACACCGACGTCCTCCAGTGATTCCGGCAGTCGCAGAAGAAGTAGCGCTAGTGGTAGTGGTGGAAGAGGCAGAGGCAGAGGCAGAGGCAGAGGCAGAGGCAGAGGCAGAGGCAGAGGCAGAGGCAGAGGCAGAGGCAGAGGCAGAGGCAGAGGCAGAGGCAGAGGCGGAGGCGGAGGCGGAGGTGGAGGTGGAGGCGGAGGTGGAGGAGGTGGAGGTGGAAGTGGTGGTGACTCCACATCGCCTTCGTCGATTCGATCGGGTCGAGGAGGAAGAAGGCGAGGAGACCGTGTTCTCGATCAGGCCCAGATGCAGCAACAATTGGAGGAGATTTTGCGCCAACAACAACAGACGGCGGCGGGTCGACGAATCGCAGGCATCACGACCACGAATACGATCACGACTACCTATAAGAACGGACAACGTCCTACGGTGACTCGCAATTCGACCAGTGTGCGAAACTGAGAACATGCTGAGAAGCGAAGTCAAGTGGTTCCCCTACTTCCTACATCTATGTCGATGCTCCCGCTCTTACTGGGATGCGACCAGCATGGATCACGAAGACATGAAACGTATCGCGGACGAGTGCGATAGTTACAGACAAGTCCATGATATCCTGAACCAATCCGTAGAAACCGCCTTCAAGGACGAGATCTGGGAATACGAGCAACAAGCTAAAAGGATCGAACGTCCCGACAGAAAGTCAGACTACGTTTGGCACTGGTTGGAAAAGAGTCATGAGTACTTCGGTCTGTTTATTGGATGAACCTTTCACCTCTGTGGTGGATTTGGACGTGTTGAGACGTTTGGATGGACTGTACGCTTTCTACCACAAGTATTGGTGGTGTCGAAGGCAGATGTTCGGTTACTACAAATTGTGCAACGCCATTCTCAACGGACTGGCCTTACTGACCGCGGCATCGAGCATCGTCGTGGGATCCGTGTGGAAAGACGGGTACGTGGCGGTAGGATTGATGGCTTTCGCCGCCGCACTGAAAGGATGGAACGATTTAAAGAAGTATTCGCTCAAGATGGACATGACCCAATTCGCTTAAACGACGTACGAAAAGACATTGACCGAACTGCGGAACTACGCTCTGGGCGGTGTGGAGGAATTGGATGGGTTTTTGATCAAGATGCAAACGTTGGACGACGTGGTGACGGATTTCACATCTCCCACGTACGACCGATACTTTCGAGACTACGAAACACGATTCGTTCACGCGCCTCTATAAAAACGGACATGTGATCCCTTCGTGAATCATTCAAGGTGGAAACCGGACATGAGGAGAAGGCGAAGGAGACGGCGAGTGGGAGTAGGAAGAAGGAGGACCCAAAGGGGAAACGGTTTTTTTGGCAATTTGAAAAAAGCATACAATCTGTATGTGGACGTCAACAGAAGAATGAGGCCGCAAAGGGGTGGTAGCGCGCTAGGCGACTTATTCGGTACGTTTGGACATTATTACGTAAGACGCTGACCGATACATGCCTCTATAAAAAGGACACGTGATCACTTGCCTACGTCATTCAATGGGAAAAGTGCGTGCGTGTCAGAACACGTCATGGTGAGGAGAAGGCGAAGGAGACGGCGAGTGGGATTACGTCAAGTGGGAGTAGGAAGAAGGAGGGTCCAAAGGGGAAAGGGTCTTGGTAAACTGGTCGGCGTCGTGACCAAGACGGTGTTGAACCTTCTCGAAGACTTTTGAAATAAAAGAGCGTGACTAGTCAACCGGACGTTAGACGTGAACGATGAAGCGGTTGCGACGACAACGTCGTTTCTTGACGAGCGTCCTGAAAGAAGCCAATCGGAATAAACGTCAACGGATGTTGCATTACGCCGACAGAGATCAGATCAACGCCATCATCGAAACTCCGAGGATCGCGCAAAGTTCTCCATCTCGCGGTAGTACTGGAACCACACCGTGACGGGAAGGTGATAAGGCAAATGATTCCAGGAACGCGTCAAGGAATTGTGCGTCTCGAAGGGTTTTCCGAGGTCCCTCATATTAGCAAGGTGGTCATGAATCATTCTGCGATGAGAGTCCACTGCGAAAAATGAAAAAAAGACAGTGTCAGGTCCATAGTCCGTCCTCGTTGTAAAACGAGGGGCCACCGGGAAAGGGTAAGAGACACAGCTCTCGAATCTCAATATCCCTTTGTCCCTCCACGCGTCTAAAGTAGAGTCTGAACCTTTGAATTCGGATCAAGTTATACGTATAGTACGGAGTGTTGTAAATGAACAGACGGTACAGATAACTTCTAATCTCTCGGGTCGGTTCCACGGGGAGACGCACACAACCGTGAATGTACAGGTCTCGATCCCGATACAGAGTCACGAAATTTCTGACAAAGGTATAATAACGTGTCCAAATGCCCGGGTCGATGGCATACGGTAAATCATTCCACAGGTACGATCCCTCGTGATGGCAGTGATAAGGTCTACCCTCACTACGATATCGCTCCAACTCTCGATCCATTCTAACTAAACGATCATTCGCACCTGCCGTTAACTGGTACTCCTCATCGTTATCATCTTCCTCCATTTCCTCGTCGGTTTCCAACACGACCTCAGGCTGAATGTCGTCGACCACGCGTCGGCAGTTGCCGCAGGTCATAACCCGTCTCTCCATCTCCTGGTAGCATCGCCGATGCATGAACACGCCGCAGCAAGGAGTACGTCGGCACGATGCCAGAGAATCAATGTGAATATCTCTCTGACAAATAAAACACACTTGTTGAATCGGTGTTTCTTCGGGTAGACGACCCTGAAGGCGACGACTGCGTCTCGGTGGTTCATCGTCATCGTGTGATCGGGCACGACGGCGCCGACGTCCTCGTCTCGGTGATCCTTCGGGGGACTGACTTCGAGTACGGCGGCGGCTGATGTGCCCAGATTCAGTCTCCATCACCAAAACCGAAAAAATGCCAAAGGCACACCTCGCTTTATGTCCATCATTAACCAATCAAACAAAAAAGCCGACATCACGTGATCTGGGTAGACCCGGGGGATAGGGGGTATCCCCCATCACGGTCGGAGACTGGGACCGGATCGCGTGTGAACCTGGGATCCAGTTTTTACCGTAAGTATAAAAAAGATCGGTTCGAACCGTTCAAGTCACTCTGAGTTTTTGACTTGTATCGAGCGCTTGAAAAAATCATGGCACAGGAGCTGACCGACGAGGAGATGAACCAACAGATGGATCAACATGAAGCAGTGAGTATAACATGCACCCTATGTGAGAAAGTCATCTTTAGAACCGAAACCTGCGCTCTTACCAAGTGCTGTCGTTACTACGTGCATTTCGATTGCTTCGCCAGGGCACTCGATGATCAGATGGTGAACAAGGGGGTGACACAGGAAAAGTTGCACTGTCAAATCTGTCGCACCCCGTGCTATCTAAGTACGGTCGTGGCTTCCCTAGACAACTGACCCATGGAACTGAGACTCGTCGTCACCTCCTTCATCCTAGAGTTCTACCTTCGTTTGGACTTGAGATTTTGTTTCGTCGTGTTTTGCGGTTACAAAGTCTCACGACATCTTTGTCACGCCTTGTTCATCACCTTCTTTTCATAGAGTTACTGGGATTGGTTGCCGCCCGAGATCCAAGTGTACATAATCTCGCTCGCGGAGTCGCAACTTGCCCTCGAAAGAGAAATGAGATTCTCCCAATGGTTGGAGAGACCGAGTCCCGTCCCGTTCAAGCAACTCATGATCGATACCCTACCTCTCATTTCCGATTACAGAGCCACTGGGATCGTCTTCCCCCTGAGATGCAAGCCCACATCCTCCACTTAAGAGAGGCCCAGGCTCTCGTCGAGGCGCGCGAACGTGAAATGAGGCGAGAGCTCTGTAAGGAGATACGCGCCTTCGCCAATGTCCAAGCAGAATGGGGGTTAGGTCCAATCAAAGTGGTTCTAGAGACATGTCTGCTAGGTTATTGCCCCAAAGGAAGAATTCCAGGAATGGGAAATAGGCACATGGTCGTGTATGGGTGCTACACGGACGAACAAAACTTCAAGCGAGCCATGTATTTAGGGTACGGGTTAGATCATGCCTATCTCAGAATACCGGACGTTAAGAGAATATTATCCTCACCTCCCACAGAATAACAATGACTGGGATAGACTACCTCCTGAACTACAGGACTACATCATGCGTCTAGCCAGGAATCAAATCCTACTCGAGCGTAGACGAAACAAAAAGTTACGACGTCTTCTCAAGGAAATAGTAGAATACGGCAGACTGAAAGAACATTGGGGCATAGGACACATTAAGATTGTTCAATGTAGATGTAATTCACCGTGTTGTATAAAAAAGGAGAGAGTAGACAGATTTCCACATATGAGAATATACGGATGTTACATAGACATTGACGATAAACCCCAAAAAACGTATTTAGCTCCCACTATAAAAGAGGCCAAGAAACGCGCCTCCATAGAAAAGACTTTCATCTACCCCGTCGCTTATCGCTCCACTAAATACGCTCAAAATAGGTGGTTAAGAAAGCGTTCCAGGTCAACTTAGAATGTAAAAAGAGTCCCTTTGAGTATGTTAATTAAAAAGCGATGTTCGTAACATTTTGTCTCATTCATGTCCTTTCACAGAACAGACGGACACACGACGAAGCCTTCCCCTTCGACGACGATGACGATGACTGGATCTTTGATCCGGCTCTCGACCGAGTGATGATCCAAACAGGAGGTGGTAGTACAAGACCCCTCCTAGAATTTGAATTAAGACCCGTAGGCGCTCGACGTAACTGGAGAAACGTCCTCAACAAACAACGATTCGAAGCCACGCTCAGACAACACAGAGACGTGACTCCCAGGGACAATCTAGGCCAAGAATTGACTCAGGCCCTTCAACGATCCATCGAGCAACAAATCGCTCAGGATCCTACCCTGACACCCAACTCCACGGTCCATTTCACCATGCAGTCCAGTGCCTTCACGCACGCCTTTCAATCCACCACCTTCACCGTGCGCGAATTCGAAGAAGGGAGTGAAAGACTAGACACTTATCTCCAGTCTCTCGCGGCCAAACTCAACTCCAACGAAGAATTCACCCCCGACGACACGTTCACCATGGAAACCACCTTCATACGTACCCCAGGTCGTGGTAGCGGGCACGGAAAACGATACAATCCGAGTTGCGCCGCCGTACGGGGAATCGTCAAACGGTCGCGCGTGACCATCAAAAACAAAGACAATCTATGCTGCGCTCGCGCCATCGTCACCTTGAAAGCCCTGGTAGACGCTGACATGAATCCGCGTGACCAAGATTACCACAACCTCAAACAGGGGCTGCCCGTCCAAGAGCGATTGGCCAAAGAACTCCACCGTCTGGCCCACGTCCCCGAAGGACCTTGCGGCATTCCACAACTGCAACAGTTTCAGGCCGCGTTACCTGGCTACCAACTCAAAGTCCTTTCCATCGATCCGCCCCACATGCTCATCTACGCGGGACCCGAACCCTCGGACAAGATCATCCGTCTCATCAAAGAAGACAGTCACTACGATGGATGCAACTCGTTCAGTGGGTTCCTCAACAAATCCTACTTCTGCGACAAATGCAATCGAGGATTCGATCACGACAACTTTCAACGTCATCCCTGCCACGGTAAATGGTGTCCCGCCTGCAAACGAAAGGACTGCCCCGATTTCATCGAAAAAAAACGACCCCTAGCACGTGGCAAGTTTCCCGCACCCACCTCCATATGCCGATTGTGTCACAGAAAATTCTTCGGAGACCAATGCTACAACTACCACTTGCAACGGCGGAGCTTGAACATTCCATCCATCTGCGACACTTACAAAAAGTGTCCGGACTGTTGCCACGTCTACGAACCTAAACACAGGACTGGACGAGGAGGTGACCGTCGTACCCACGATCACAAGTGCGGATGGGGCGAATGCCACATCTGCGAAAAGAAAGTCTTTCTGCAGACGCACCGATGTTACATCCAACGCATCCCCGAAGACGAAGACGAGCCCAAAAAGAAACGCGTCCCCCGCGACGAAGTCAAAGGTCGACCCTTCGAAGAACCCGAACCCAATGATCCAGACACACGCGTCCTGGTGGACCGAGATCCGCCCCTTCAAGTGTACTGCGACTACGAAGCCATCACCGACGCCGAAGGGAATCAGACACCCATTCTACTCTGCCTGGAAGACGATGAAGAGGATCAATTCTGCTCCTTCTACGGTCCCAACTGCACCGCCGACATGTTCGACCACCTCGAATCCCTCGCCGTCGACGTGGACGGAGACGATCGGGACGTCATCGTCCTCTTTCACAATCTCAAAGGCTACGACGGGATGTTCATCCTGCAACACTGTTACGCCACGCATCGAGAAGTCACAGACCAAATCACCGTTGGCACCAAGATACTGTCCCTAAAATCCGACAGACTGACTTTCAAAGATTCCCTATGCTTTCTCCCATTCCCGCTAGCCAACTTTCCAGCCACCTTCGGAATCCACGAACTGTGCAAAGGATTCTTTCCGCACAAATTCAACACCCTAGAAAATCAAGAGTACGAAGATCCCATGCCACCGCGAGACATGTACGATCCCGACGGCATGTCCGCCAAAAAGAAAGCCGAATTCGAACAGTGGTACCAAGAGAAAGTCAACGACAACTACCATTTCGTCTAACGGCAAGAAATGGAAGCTTACTGCGAGTCGGACGTCAAACTCCTCAAAGCAGGCTGTCAAAAGTTCCGGCAAGAATTCAAACAAAAAGCGGACTTTGACCCCATGGAGAAATGCGTCACCATCGCCTCCGCCTGCAACCGATTCTGGCGCAAGAAACTCGTACCACCCAACACCATCGCCTCCAGACCCCCTCGAGGATGGCACGGCGCCCGATCCAATCAGTCCGTCAAAGCCCTGAAATGGCTAGCCTGGCAAGAACACTCGTTGAAACACACTGACCAAGGCGATCGTATACGCACCGTGCGAAACGGAGGTGAAATCCGACTAGCCAATCATCTCGTGGACGGATACGATCCTACCACTCGAACCGTCTACGAATTCCACGGATGTCTATGGCACGGATGTCCTCGCTGTTTCCCTCGAAAACGAGACAGATATCCCATCTGTCACACCGATCGCACCCTACAGGAAGTCTACGAGTCCACACTCCGCAAACACGACCTTCTCAGCCGCCAAGGCTACCAGCTCTGCGTCAAGTGGGAATGCGACTGGAACCTAGAAGTCAAAACCGACCCTGATCTCCGCCAGTTCCTAGACACGTTCGAAATCGTACACCCGCTCGATCCCAGAGAAGCCTTCTTCGGAGGGCGCACGAACGCCGTCAAACTACATCACGTGACCGACGTGGCTCAAGGAGAACAAACCAAGTACGTCGACGTGACGTCGCTCTACCCCTGGGTCAACAAGGAATGCGTATACCCCGTAGGACACCCACAAGTCATCGTCAACCCCGACGATCAAGACATACACCAGTACTTCGGCATGGCCAAAGTAGACATACTGCCGCCTCACGAACTATACCATCCCGTTCTACCTTTTCGACACGGAGGTAAACTCACCTTCCCACTCTGCCGATCGTGCGTGGAACACGAAATGACCAAACCCCTCCTAGAGAAATCACATCAATGCCCTCACACGGCCGAGCAACGCACGCTACGAGGGACCTGGTGCACACCCGAAATCCAGAAAGCCGTTGCCGTGGGATACACGCTCAACAAAATACACGAAGTCCACCATTTCCCACCAGAACAACGCCGTAAAGGACTCTTCGCCAATTACGTGAACACCTGGCTAAAAATCAAACAGGAATCCGCTGGCTACCCCAACTGGTGTAACACCCCCGAAGACAAGGCACGGTACGTGCAACAATACCAACAGAAAGAAGGCATCGCTCTCGATCCGACCATGATCCTGAAAAATCCAGGACGCAAAGCCACCGCCAAACTCATGCTCAACTCCTTCTGGGGCAAGTTCGGCGAAAACCTACACAAACCCACTACCCAAGTCGTCTACAACGCAACGCAACTCTTCGACCTCGTTTCCAATCCCTTCAACGACATACGACAAGTCAGAATCGCCAACGACGAAGCCCTAGAGGTCGTCCACGCCGAACTCAAAGACAATCAACCCGACAACGGACGAATCAACATCTTCGTCGCCGCTTTCACTACCTGCTGGGCGCGTCTCAAATTATACAGCTACCTGGAACTGTTAAAACAACAAGTTCTCTACTTTGACACTGACTCCGTCATCTACTCGCACAAACCAGGTCAAGCCGATGTCCCGCTAGGCGATTACCTGGGAGAGATTTCATTTCACCGCCGCTGGACCCAAAAATTACGGATACAGAACCCACCAAGGTAAAGTCTGCTGCAAAGTCCGAGGCTTCTCATTCAATGTACGAGGATCCAGACAACTCAATTATGACGTCATGCGACAAAATCTACTCGACGAACTCACACAACCTCTAGAGCAACGACGCAACATCAATGTCGTCAACCCAAACTTCTTCTGGAGAAACCCAGCCACCAAACATCTCAAAGTCATCACAAGGACTAAACGATACGGACTCGTCTTCGACAAACGCGTCGTAGACACGAACACTTTCATGTCGTTTCCATAAGGATACACACCATTGTAATTTTTTACTTCCTGTAATCAATAAAAATCAATTTTTAAACTCACTTCCGGTCTATCTCCTTATTTGGGCCTGCACGTGACCTGTGACGTCACGGCGGCCATGTTTTGCACACCTGGGCGCCATCTTGGATTTTACAATTTAAGAGAATGTATGGGAAAACCTTGGTCACGTGGTATCATCCCTGCCTCCTGATTGGCTACTGCCCCAACAGGCGCTATTGACTACTTCTACGAACAGGCAAGATTGTCCGATAAACTCACAGTGCTTGTCAATGACATCGGTATCGCCATCAAGAGGCTGGGCTACGCTTTGTACGGTGGAAAAGTGTACAAGAAATGCGACAAGGCAAAGTACACCTATTCCTACAAGTGCGAGGTGGAGGTGTTCGTTAATAGTTTGGCGGCTAACGAATCCTTCAAGGCGCGACTTCTAAAGGACATGAAGAAAGTCATCGATATCCTAGCCAACCCGCACTGCGAGGTCATTCGACCACTTCGCGTAGATTATAATTTGATTGAGGTTAACGATGGCAAGTGCTGGTCAATCAAGGAGCGTCGCTTCCTGGAGAATGTGATCGCGGACAAGGACATTGATCATGTTACACCGCGAGCGTTTTCCCCGTACGATCCAACAAGAGAGCCAGAACCGAAGTATTTCAAAGAAATTTTGGAAAACAGCCTCACAGAAGCTGAAATTGAAGAATTTTGCGAAGATTTCTTGAGGCTCTTGAATCACAATCAAAAGAGACACAAAGACAAAGTTCCTTGCCTAATTGGCGCTGCTAATAGTGGAAAGACGAGTTTATTTCAACCAATTCTAGGCCTGGTACATCATGGCAACATAGCGACTATCACTAAACAGCGCGTCTTCAATAAGGCCATGATCAATCACTTCACAGAAGTAATCTTCGTGGACGAAGCGAATCCTTCCACACTAGATATAGATGACTGGAAAATCCTAACGCAGGGAGGTTACACGGCCTGTGACATCAAGTATCAAACAGCTAAGTCATTCATTAACCGTTGCCCGATGCTTTTAACAGCACAACCGAAACTTGAATTCGGACCAGAAGATCAACCAGCAATGGACCGTAGGCTAAGGAACTATGTCTTCAAGAGTCTGCCTAACCCAAGGAAGAAAGCTGCAGAGTGACTCAGAAAGCACTCCACGGATTGTGTTGTGTGGGCCTCGACGAAAGCGCGTCCGACGACAGACCAAGAAGAAAGCTCCGACAGCAGCTTGGAAGAAGAGCAAATCGGTGACGGCGTTCTTAAAGACGAGAAGGACGCTTTACGAGCGTTGCCTCTCGCAGACGTCTAGACTGACGCTCTTGAAGAGACGGGCGAGCCAGCCACAACAGCTGACGCTGCCAGTGACGATAAAGTGGACTCGGATGACGACCAGCCCATTCGTAACTTGAGGACAGCACTTGCTCTATCTTCCACAGGCTCCCTGAGACATAGACAAATTGCCAGCATCTTGCACACGCGCGTCAGAGAGAAGGAAGAAGAGAATCGGCGGAAACATGAACTACATGAAGCAAGAAGATCTTTCCTGAGAGAGAGGGGTGTCAGCAGCGAGATTGCCGAACTGTTGCCAGAAGACCCCGACGAAGCGATGCCAAGTCAAATTCAAAGACAACTGCAGGAGCACTGCGACGAACAAGAAGCGCACCAAGAGCAAGAAAGACGCGAGAAAGCCCGTCGAGCGTTCGAAGGCACCTGGATAAGAGCCACTGAGGTCGAGCTAAAGACCTGCTGCGACGAATATCAACGCAGTAGCGATCCCACGGTTCGCTTGAACGTCAAAGATTGGATGAAGGTCCTGTGCGACAAGTTAAAAATGCATCACGAGTCCTTGGGCACTTTCAACACTGCCGAGGCCGTCCAAGAACGAATCAAAGTGTGCACCGCTCTTGGACTGCTGAGAAAAGAGCAGCACCACCTAGTCACAAGCGTTGCTGAAAGGCTGCCTGTGTTGCCTGTCCTCAGTTCAGAAACCGAGGGAGTACAGCAACATGCACATGAGACGGATGACGAGCAGAGTCTTTTCATCACGCAGCAGTGTAATGGAGTGGATGAAACGGAAGAGGTACAGAGTATTTTCATCACTCCTCTTCCGAGCACAAGTGGTGCGTCTGTGCCTCATTCAAGCTTCGACGACTGTGCAGTCTCTGCTGAACTACTTCGAGCTAGTACTTCTAACAAAAAGAAGCGAAAGAGGCAATCCAGCAGTCAACGAGCAGTCAAAAAATCCCAGAACGTTCTAACTCGATACTTTACTAGTCAAAAGTAAAAGCGGTGTTTTTTCCTCGTAAGATAGGCCGTAGGGTGGTCTTTTTCAGTAGTTTGATAATTAGGATAGAATTAGAATTAATAATAGATAGGATAGAATTAGGCACTCAGAACGCTACATGTACCTACGATAACTCGTTACAAGAATAGACTTTTTTGTCCAAGAAATTAGAGTTTACTACACTTTATCATTTATAAAACGCGTTCCGTAGATGTGTTAACAGGCTAGCTGTTTGTCGAATTGCGATAATTAAATGGTCCAGTTTCCTCAGCATTTTAGTTGGTGTGCATTTGTTGTTTTTTGCTAGTTGAATTGCTAACCGAGTGGCATCTTCATTCCAGCCCTTTTCTTTAGAGAGTCCGCTGTTCTTCCGTCTTGAAATTGGAAATCGTCATCTCTCAAAATAGCAGTCCACTGTCCAAACCCGTGCTTAGTTATCCCTTCCTTTAGAAAATCGTCCTCTTCTTTTGTGAATTTCAAAACACGACGAATGTTCCTCTGAGAGCGCAAGATTCTTTTAGGCAGGGCGTCCCTATTGGGGGAGGAGTTGATATTTTGCACTCTTCCAACTGAAGGCCCGGCGTCGGAAGTTGAATCTCCGAGTCTTGCGTGGACGTCCTCGTCCACCTCTGAACCCTTGGCACCTTGAAGTTTTTGCAGGCACTCGTGACCCTTCAAAGCAACTTCACGGGATCGTTGCTTTTGATAGTGAACTTTGGCAACAGCAGAGCTGTGTTTTTGGTCTTCCGACAAAATCCTCTGCTCCTCGCTAGTGAGCTCATTGAGGCTCTGCGTTTCAACAATTTGGCGATAACGCGTGGGATGGATGTACTTTCCAATTGCATCGAACACCAGTTTGCTCATGATCTCCCCCAATTTACCATGTTGGCCCCCATTTCTGTTGACGAGAACGAAATCGCACTGGGGTTTAAGCAAAGGTCTGACGTTCGAGATGTAGCCATTGAGAACTTGCATGTTTGCATCGGTCAGAATCAAAGAATCAAATCCATACTTTCCAGCAGTCTTGAACGTTTTCTGATCAATGAATCCACCCTTTTCCTTAGCTGTAGCAATCATGTCCACCGTCAAATATTGATAAGTCATGGGACGCGACCCCTTCACTTTGATGAACAGATACATGGCAACGAATTTCGTGGCAAATGTCAAGTCTGAAGGGTTAACTTGAGTTGGACTCGATTTGCAAATCTTCACGGTATTCTCGTAGCGCGGCAGATGGAATTTCACCACCTCCAACAACTCCTCCATTGTTGCCCAATGGCCTCTCGCTTCTAGTGTTTCGATGTCTAAATCTTGTGTCCGCTGCAATCTCATCATCTTAGCAACCGTCTTTCGCGCTCTTTTGAGGTACAGCTCTGTTGCAGAGAACTTTCGAAAGACTGCCTCTGATGCGCCATGCAGCTTTCTGAAGTCGATCATTTCAGAAATGGCATCTATGTAGCCTAAACGTCCACCATGTCCAAGCTTGCATTCGTCTTGTAAGTAGTCGATAAACTTGAACAACAAATTTGGAGAACACAGACTAAAGTCCACCACGTCAAAAGTCAACTCTTCCTCGTCTTCACAACAAAATCTAAGAAACTTAAAGCATCTTGTCACTATTTGTTGAGCTGCGCGATCTTTCTTGCAACCGCCACCACTTCCAGTCAACCATCTCGTGAATACTTCGCCAATGTCACACGACAATGAAAATGAGGGAAGTAACTTTCCGGCATGTTTTGTAGTCTCACTTGTTTGATCTTGAATTGTGTTCACCATTGGAACATTTCTTGCTACCTTTAGCGAATCTGTGATTTCTTTCGAATTGGGCTTTTCATCGAAATAAAAGAACCAACTGTGCTTGGTATTAACGTGTTTTCTGCACCCTCTTTGACTTTGAAATCCACCATGGTCACACTCTTGTATTGGGCAGTGATACAAGCTGTCGGTTTCATCCTTTTCCAAGTGAAGCCGTTTTGGTTTGGGTGATGCTCCATCGATATCCGACCAATTGACCTTGCACTTCTTGCTCATTTTTGCCTTTTGAAGAGCATTTGGCCAACACGATCTCCTTTAAATCTGACCCATAACCAAGGAGCCGATGACAAGCAAAGGAACTGCATATATGTTTGTATTTGCCAAGTCATGCCCTTACTTGCCCGCCCTCATTACTATTGTGCAAAATTCATGACAGTGACATGCAACCAAACTTGCCCAAGCAGGTCTGAGCGCGCCCTATTGTTTGCCTTACAAAGTACACCTCCATTTGGGAACAAAATAGGAATGCGCAGAGAAATGGTCCGAAATCTGGTCCCAAATGACCAATTTGGGAACAATGTGTTCCATTCACAGAGAGGAACTCGGAAGAAAAGGTCCTAAATTATCAATTTGGGAACAATATGTTCCATTTACAGATAGGAACTCGGAACAAAACAGTGCTATATTTCGTAATAAGTGGCCAATTTGGGAACGAACTGTTCCATTCACAGATGGGAATTCGGAACAAAACAGTCCTAAATGACCAACTTGAGAACAACGTGTTCCATCAACAGATAGAAACTCGGAACAAAACAGTCCTAAATGACTAATTTGGGAACAATTTGTTCCATCAACAGATAGAAACTGGAACAAAACAGTCCTAAATGACCAATTTGGGAACAATGTGTCCCATCAACAGATAGCAACTCGGAACAAAACAGTCCTAAATGACCAATTTGGGAACAATGTGTTCCATTCACAGAGAGGAACTCGGAAGAAAAGGTCCTAAATTATCAATTTGGGAACAATATGTTCCATTTACAGATAGGAACTCGGAACAAAACAGTCCTATATTTCGTAATAAGTGGCCAATTTGGGAACGAACTGTTCCATTCACAGATGGGAATTCGGAACAAAAATATCAATTTGGGAACGGTATGTTCCATTGGCAGATGAGAATTCGGAACAAAACAGTCCTAATTTACCAATTTGGGAACAATGTGTTCCATCAACAGATAGAAACTCGGAACAAAACAGTCCAAAATGACCGATTTGGGAACAATGTGTTCCATTTACAGATAGGAACGCGGAACAAAACAGTCCTAAATGACCAATTTGGGAACAATGTGTTCCATTTACAGATAGGAACTCGGAACAAAACAGTCCTAAATGACCAATTTGGGAACAATGTGTTCCATTTACAGATAGAAACTCGGAACAAAACAGTCCTAAATGACCAATTTGGGAACAATGTGTTCCATTTACAGATAGAAACTCGGAACAAAACAGTCCTAAATGACCAATTTGGGAACAATGTGTTCCATTTACAGATAGAAACTCGGAACAAAACAGTCCTAAATGACCAATTTGGGAACAATGTGTTCCATTTACAGATAGGAACTCGGAACAAAACAGTCCTAAATGACCAATTTGGGAACAATGTGTTCCATTTACAGATAGGAACTCGGAACAAAACAGTCCTAAATGACCAATTTGGGAACAATGTGTTCCATTTACAGATAGCAACTCGGAACAAAACAGTCCTAAATGACCAATTTGGGAATAATGTGTTCCATTTACAGAGGGGACCTCGGAACAAAACAGTCCTAGTTTATCAATTTCGGAACAATGTGTTCCATGCACAGAAAGGAACTCGGAACAAAACAGTCTTAATTTATCAGTTTGAGAACAATATGTTCCATTTACAGTTGGGAACTCGGAACGAAATGTTCCTCTTTTACACTAGAGTGAACGTTTTGTTCCTACCATGCAAAAAATCTGGTCCTCTTATAGTCAATAGGAACACAAAAACGAGGAACAGTCGATACTTGAGGAACGTTCCTTTTGGAATATGGGAACAGCCAACAAAACTTAAAATCAGCGAAAAAACGAGGCAAAGACTAAAGAAAAACTCAAAAAAGCGTAAATCAAGCGCTTAGGTGAAAAGGAAACAATCTTTAAAAACTGGTGAAGTTTGTTTCGCTCAAAGGCAGCGAAAAACGCCATGATAAATTTTTGGGAAATGTAAAGGAAGTTGGTCAAAATTACGATGGGCGTAAGGCGGTCTCGGCTACTCTTTCACTCTTACAGTGAAGTGGAGCTATATTTCGGCCCAGAAGCTCAAAAGTGAGCGTTCAAAAAGTTTTGCTGTGTCCATTTTACTGCAGACCAAGGACGTCGGGGGTCAGTTTAGAGTCCCCGGGACTGGAAAATATCCCCCAAGTTCCGGGAAATTTAACTGAAGTTGGTCAAAATCATGACGCGCGTACGGCGGTCTCGGCTACTGTTTCAGTCTTAAAGTGAATTGGGGCAATATTTCGGCCCAGAAGCTCGAAACCGAGTGTTTAAAAAGTTTTGCTGTGTCCATTTCACTGCAAACCAAGACCATCTGATGTTAGTTTAGAGTCCCCGGGACTGGAAAATATCCCCCAAGTTCCGGGAAATTTAACCGAAGTTGGTCAAAATCACGACGCGCGTACGGCGGTCTCGGCTACTCTTTCAGTCTTAAAGTGAATAGGGGCAATATTTCGGCCCAGAAGCTCGAAACTGAGTGTTTAAAAAGTTTTCCTGTGTCCATTTCACTGGAAACCAAGGCAATCAGCAGTTAGTTTAGAGTCCCCGGGACTGGAATATATGCCTGAAGTTCCGGGAAATCGAACGGAAGTTGGTCAAAATCACGATGCGCGTAACACGGTCTCGGCTACTCTTTCAGTCTTAAAGTAAAGTGGGGCTATATTTCGGCCCAGAAGCTCGAAAATAAGCGTTCAATAAGTGTTACGTTGTTCATTTCACTGCAAACCAAGGCCATCAGGAGTTAGTTTATACTGCTCGGGACTGGAAAATATCGCCTAAGTCCCGGGAAATCGAGCCGAAGTTTGTCAAAATCACGATGCGCGTAAAGCAGTCTCGGCTACTCTTTTAGTCTTAAAGTGACGTGGCTGTATATTTTGGCCCAGAAGTTCGAAAGTGAGCGTTCAAAAAGTTTTCCTCTCTCAATTTAACTGAAAACCAAGGCCATCATGAGTTAGTTTAGAGTCCACGGGACTAAAAAATATCCCTTAAGTTCTGGCAACTCAAGCCGAAGTTGGTCAAAATCACGATGCGCCTAAGGCGGCCTCGGCTACTCTTTCAGTCTTAAAGTGAAGTGGGGCTCTGTTTCAGCCCAGAAGCTGCCAAGTGAGCGCTGCAAAAAATTTGCTGTGTCCATTTCACTGCAAACCAAGGCTATCAGGAGTTAGTTTAGAGTCCCCGGGACTGCAATATATTTCCCAAGTTCCGGAAAATCGAGAAGACGTTGGTCAAAATCACGATGCGCGCAAGACGGTCTTGGCTAGTCTTTCAGTCTTAATGTGAAGTGGGGCTATATTTCGGCCCAGAAGCTCAAAAGTGAGCTTCAAAAAGTTTTGGTGTATCCATTTCAATGCAAACGAAGGCCATCAGGGGTTACTTAAGAGTCTTCGGGACTGGAAAATATCCCCCCAAGTTCAGGGAAATTTAGCCGAAGTTGGTCAAAATCACGGTGCGCGTTAGGCGGTCTCGCTTACTGTTTCAGTCTTAAAGTGAAGTGAGGCTTTATTCCTGCCCAGGAGCTTGAAAGTGAGCGTTCAAAAAGTTTCCCTGTGTTTATTTGACTGCAAACCAAAGCCATCAGGAGCTAGTTTAGAGTCCCCGGGACTGGAAAATATGCCCCAACTTCCGGGAAATCGAGCCGAAGTTGGTCAAAATCACGATTTGCGTAAGGTAGTGTCGGCTACTCTTTCAGTCTTAGAGTGAAGTGGGGCTATATTTCGGGCGAGAAGCCCGAAAGTGAGCGTTCAAAAAGTTTTGCTGTGTTCATTTCACTGCAAACCAAGGCCATTAGGAGTTAGTTCAGCGTCCTCGGGACAAGAAAGTATGCCCCAAGGTCCGGGAAATTGAGGCGAGATTGGTTAAAATCACGATTCCCCTAAAGTGGTCTCGGCTACTCTTTCTGTCTTAAGGTGAAGTGGGGCTATATTTCGGGCCAGAAGCCCGAAAGCGAGCGTTCAAAAAGTTTTGCTGTGTCCATTTCACTGCAAACCAAGGCCATCAGGGGTTAGTTTAGAGTCCCCGGGACTGAAAAATATTGCCCAAGTTCCGGGGAATCGAACCGAAGTTGAGCAAAATCACGATGCGCGAAATGCGGTATCGGCTACTGTTTCAGTCTTAAAGTGAAGTGGGGCTATATTTCGGCCCAGAAGCCCGAAAGTGAGCCTTCAAAAAGTTTTGCTGTGTTCTTTGACTGAAAAACAAGGCCATCACGAGTTAGTTTAGCGTCCCTGCGACTAGAAAATATTCCACAAGTTCCGGTAATTCGAGCTGAAGTTGGTCAAAATCACGATGCTCCCAAAGCGGTCTCGGCTACCCTTTCAGTCTTAAAGTGAAGTGGGGCTATATTTCTGTCCAGAAGCTCCAAAATGAGCGTTCGAAAAGTTTTGCTGTGTGCATTTCACTGCAAACCAAAGCTATCAAAAGTTAGTTTAGGGTCCCCGGGACTGGAAAATATTCCCCAAGTTCCGGGAAAGCGAGCCGAAGTTGATCAAAATCACGATGCGCGAAATGCGGTCTCGGCTACCCTTTCATTCTTAAAGTGAAGTGTGGCTATATTTCGGCCGACAAGCTCGAAAGTAAGCGTTCAAAAAGTTTTGCTCTGTCCATTTCAATACAAAGCAAGGCGATCAGGAGTTAGTTTACAGTCCCCGGGACTGGAAAATATCCCCCAAGTTCCGAGAAATCGATCCGAAAATGGTCAAAATCACGATGCGCGTAAGGCGATCTCGGCTACTCTTTCAGTCTTAAAGTGCAGTGGGGCTATATTTCGGCCCAGAAGCTCCAAACTGGGTGTTCAAAAATTTATGCTCTGCGCATTTCAGTGCAAACCAAGGCCATCCGGAGTTAGTTTAGAGTCCCCCGGACTGGAAAATATCCCAAAAGTTGCGTGAAATCGAGCTGAACTTGGTCTAACTCACGATGCGCGTGAGGCAGTCTCGGCTACTATTTCAGTCTGAAAGTGAAGTGGGATTCTATTTCGGGCAAGAAGCTACAAAGAGAGTGTTCAAAAAGCTTTCCTTTGTCCATTTCACTGAAAAGCAAGGCCATCAGGAGTTAGTTTAGAGCCCGCGGCAATGGAACATGTCCCCAAAGTTCCGGGAAACCGACCCGAAGTTGGTCAAAATCACGATTTGCACAAGACGGTCTCGGCTACTCTTTCAGTCTTAAAGTAAAGTGGGGCTATATTTCGGTCCAGAAGCTCGAGAGTGAGCGTTCAAAAAGTTTCGCTGTGTCTATTTCACTGAAAACCAAGACAATCAAGATTTAGTTTAGAGTCCCCGGGACTGGAAAATATCCCCCAAGTTCCGGCAAATCGAGCCGAAGTTGGTCAAAATCACGCTGCGCTTAAGGCAGTGTCGGCTACTCCTTCAGTCTTAAAGTGAAGTGGGGCTCTATTTCGGCCCACAAGCTCAAAGCTCAAAAAAAATTCCTGTGTCTATGTCACTGCAAACCAAGGCTATCAGTAGTTAGTTTAGGATCCCCGGGAGTGGAATGTATTTCCCAAGTTCCGGAAAATCGAGAAGACGTTGGTCAAAATCACGATGCGCGTAAGACGGTCTCGGCTACTCTTTCAGCCTTAAAGTGAAGTGGGGCTATATTTCGGCCCAGAAGCTCAAAAGTGAGCGTTCAAAAAGTTTTGCTGTATCCATTTTAATGTAAACGAAGGCCATCAGGGCTTACTTAAGAGACCTCGGGACTGGAAAATATCCCCCAAGTTCCGGGAAATCGAGACGAAGTTGATCAAATTCATGATGCGCGTAACGTGGTCTCGGCTACTGTGTCAGTCCTAAAGTGAAGTGTGGCTATATTTCGGCCCACAAGCTAGAAAGTGAGCGTTCAAAAAGTTTTGTGGTGTCCATTTTACTTCAAAACAAGGCCATCAGGACTTAGTTTAGCGTCCAAGGGACTGCAAAATATCCCCCAAGTTCCGGGAAATCCATTCCAAGTTGGTCAAAATTACGATGCGCGTTAAGCGGTCTCATCTACTCTTTCAGTCTTAAAGTGAAGTGGTGCTATATTTCTGTCCATTTCACTGAAAACCAAGGCCATCAGGAGTTACTGTAGAGTCCCTTTCACTGGAATATATCCCCCAAGTTTCGGGAAATAAACGCGAAATTGGTCAAAATCACGATTCGCTCAAGACGGTCTCGCCTACTCTTTCAGACTTAAAGTAAAATGGGGCTCTATTTCGGCCCAGAAGCTCGAGAGTGAGCGTTCAAAAACTTTCGCTGTGTCCATTTCACTGCAAACCAAGACAAGCAGGAGTTAGTTGAGAGTCCCCGGGACTGGAAAATATCCCCCAATTTCCGGGAAATCAACCCGAAGTTTGTCAAAATCACGATGCACGTAAGGCGGTCTCGGCTACTCTTTCAGTGTTAAAGTAATGGGGGGCTATATTTTGGCCCAGAAGCTCGAAATTGAGCGTTCAAAAAGTTTTGCTGGCTCCATTTTACTGCAAACCAAGGCCATCAGGAATTAGTTTAGAGTCCTCAAAACTGGAATATATCCCCTTAATTCCGCCAAATCGAGCCGAAGTTGCTCAAAATCACCATGCACGTAAGGCGGTCTCGGGTACTCTTTCAGTCTTCAAGTGAAGTGGAGTTCTATTTCGGTCCAGAAGCTCGAAAGTGTGCGTTCAAAAACGTTTTCTGTTTCCGTTTCACTGCAAACCAAGACCAGCACGAGTTAGTTTAGAGTCCCCGGGACTGGAAAATATTTCGCAAGTTCCGGCAAAGCGAGCCAAAGTTGATGAAAATCACGATGCGCGAAATGCGGTCTCGGCTAATGTTTCAGTCTTAAAGTGAAGTGTGGCTATATTTAGGCCCACAAGCTCGAAAGTGAGCGTTCAAAAAGTTTTGCTGTGTCCATTTGACTGCAAACCAAGGCAATCAGGAGTTAGTTTAGAGTCCCCGGAACTGGAAAATATTCTCCAAGTTCCAGAAAATGGCGCCGAAGTTGATGAAAATTACGATGCGCCTAACGGGCTCTCGGTTATTCTTTCAGTCTTAAATTTAAGTAGGGCTATATTGCGGCACTGAAGCTCGAAGGTGAGCGTTCAGAATGTTTTGCTATGTTCATTAAACTGCAAAGCAAGGTCATCGGGAGTTAGTTTAGCGTCCCCGGGACTTTACATTATTCGCCAACTTCCGGGAAATCGAGCAAACGTGGCCCAAAATCACGATGCGCGTAAGGCGGTCTCGGCTACTCTTTCAGTCTTAAAATTAAGGGGGGCTATATTTCGACCTAGAAGCTCTAGACCGGGCGTGCGCTAATTTTACCTGTGTCCATTTCACTGACATCTTAGGCCATCAGGAGTAAGTTTAGAGTCCTTGGGACTGGAAAATGTTTCCCAAATTCTGGCAGATCGAGCCAAAGTTGCTCAAATTCACGATGCGCGTAAGGCGGTCTCGGCTACTCTTTCAGTCTTAAAGTGAATTGGGGCAATATTTCGGCCCAGAAGCTCGAAACTGAGTGTTTAAAAAGTTTTGCTGTGTCCATTTCACTGCAAAACAAGGCCATCACGACTCAGTTTAGCGTCATAGGAACTGGAAATATCCCCCAAGTTACGGGAAATCCACCCGAAGTTAGTCAAAATCACCATGCGCTTAAGGGGGTCTCGGCTACTCTTTCAGTCTTAAGGTAAAGTGGGCTTAGATTTAACTCCAGAAGCGCGAAAGTAAGGGTTCAAAAATTTTTGTGTCTATTTCACTCACATCTTAGACAATCAGGAGTGAGTTTAGAGACTTTGGGACTGGAAAATATCTCCCAAGTTTCGCCAGATCGAGCCGAAGATCCTAAAAATCACAATGCGCGTAAGGCGCTCCCGCCTACTCTTTCAGTCTTAAAAAGAAGTAGGGCTATATTACGGCCAGCAAGCTCGAAAGTGCGCGTTCAAAAAGTGTGCCTGTGTCCATTTCACTGGAAACCAAGGCCATCAGGAGTTAGTTTAGAGTCCCCGGGACTGGAAAATATCCCCCTATTTCCGGGAAATGGAGCCGAAGTATCCCAAAATCACGATGCGCGTTAGGCGGTCTCGGCTACTCTTTCAGTCTTAAAGTTAAGTGGGGCTTTATTTCGAGCCATAAGCTCGAAAGTGAGCGTTCAAAAAGTTTTGCCGTGTCCATTTAACTGCAAACTAAGGCCATCGGAAGTTAGTTTAGCTTCCCCGGAAATTGAAAATATTCGCCAACTTCTGGGAAATCGAGCCGAAGTTGGTCAAAATTACGATGCGCGTAAGGCGGTCTCGGCTACTCTTTCAGTCTTAAAGTGAAGTAGGGCTATATTTCGGCCGAGAAGCTCGAAAGTGAGCGTTCAAAAAAATGTGCTGTGTCCATTTCACTGCAACCAAGGCCATCAGCAGTTAGTTTAGAGTCCCCCGGACTGGAAAATATCCCCCAAGTTCCGGGAAATGGAGCTGAACTGGGTCAAAATCACCATGCTCGTAAGGAGGTCTCGGCTACTATTTCAGTCTTAAAGTGAAGTACGGTTGTATTTCGGCCCAGAAGCTCGAAACTGAGCGTTCAAAAAGTTTTCCTGCGTCCATTTCACATCAATCCAAGGCCATCAGGAGATAGTTTAGAGTCCCTGGGACTTGAAAATATCGCCAAAATTCTAGAAAATCGAGCGGAAGTTGCTGAAAATCACGATGCGCGTAAGGCGGTCTCGCCTATTCTTTCAGTCTTAAAGTGAAGTGGCGCTATATTTCATCCCAGAAGCTCGAAAATAAGCGTTCAAAGAGTGTTACCTTGTTCATTTCACTGCAAACCAAGGCCATAAGGAGTTAGTTTAGACTACTCGGGACTGGAAAATATCGCCCAAGTTCGGAAAAATCGAGCCGAATTTTGTCAAAACCACGATGCGCGTAAGGCGGTCTCGGCTACTCTTTCATTCTTGAAGTGAACTGGGGCTATATTTCGGCCGAGAAGCTAGAAAGTGAAAGATCAAAAAGTTTATCTCTCTCAACTTAACTGAAAACCAAGGCCATCATGAGTTAGTTTGGAGTCCGCAGGACTAAAAAATATCTCTTAAGTTCTGGCAACTCAAGCCGAAGTTGGTCAAAATCACGATGCGTCTAAGGCGGTCTCGGCTACTGTTTCAGTCTTAAAGTGAAGTGGGGCTATATTTCGGCCCAGAATTTCGAAAGTAAGCGTTCAAAAAAATTTGCTGTGTCCATTTCACTGCAGACCAAGGCCATCAGGGGTTAGTTTAGAGTCCTTGGAACTTAAATATATCACCAAAGTTCCGGGAAATCGAGCCGAAGTTTGTCAAAATCACGATGCGCGTAAGCCGGTCTCGGCTACTCTTTCAGTCTTAAACTGAAGTGGGGCTATATTTCGGCTCAGAAGCCCAAAAGGGAGCGTTGAAAAAGTTTTGCTCTCTCCATTTCAATGCAAACCAAGGCAATCACGAGTTACTTTAGAGTCCCCGGTACCCGAAAATATTCCCCATTTCCTTGGAAATCGAGCCAAAGTTGGTCAAAATCACGATGCGCGTAAGGTGGTCTCGGCTATTCTTTCATTCTTAAAGTGAACTCGGGCTATATTTCGGCCCAGAAGCTCGAAAGTGAAAGTTCAAAAAGTTTTGCTGTGTCCATTTCACCGCGAACCAAGCCACATCAGGAGATAGTTTACAGTCTCCGGAACATCAAAATATCCCCCAAGTTCCGGGAAATCGAGCCGAAGTTTGTCAAAATCACGATGCGCGAAAAGCAGTCTCGGCTACTCTTTTAGTCTTAAAGTGACGTGGCTGTATATTTTGGCCCAGAAGCTCGAAAGTGAGCGTTCAAAAAGTTATGCTGTGCCCATTTCACAACAAAGCAAGGCCCTCAGGAAGTAGTTTACAGTCCCCGGAACTGGAAAATATCCTCCAAGGTCCGCCAAATCGAGACGAAGTTGGTCAAAATAACGATTCGCGTAAGGCGGTCTCGGCTACTCTTTGAGTCTGAAAGTGAAGTAGGGCTATATTTCGGTCCAGAAGCTCGAAAGTGAGCGTTCAAAAAGTTTTCCTCTCTCAATTTCACTGAAAACCAAGGCCATCATGAGTTAGTTTAGGGTCCCCGGGGGTGGAAAATATCTTTTAAGTTCTGGCAACTCAAGCCGAAGTTGGTCAAAATCACGATGCGCCTAAGGCGGCCTCGGCTACTCTTTCAGTCTTACAGTGAAGTGGGGCTCTATTTCGGCTCAGAAGCTCCAAAGTGAGCGCTGCAAAAAATTTGCTGTGTCCATATCAATGCAAACCAAGACCATCAGGAGTTAGTTTGGAGTCCCCGGGACTGCAATATATTTCCCAAGTTTCGGAAAATCGAGAAGACGTTGGTCAAAATCACGATGCGCGCAAGACGGTCTTGGCTAGTCTTTCAGTCTTAAAGTGAAGTGGGGCTATATTTCGGCCCAGAAGCTCAAAAGTGAGCTTCAAAAAGTTTTGCTGTATCCATTTCAATGCAAACGAAGGCCATCAGGGGTTACTTAAGAGTCTTCGGGACTGGAAAATATCCCCCCAAGTTCAGGGAAATTTAGCTGTAGTTGGTCAAAATCACGGTGCGCGTTAGGCGGTCTCGCTTACTGTTTCAGTCTTAAAGTGAAGTGAGGCTTTATTCCTGCCCAGGAGCTTGAAAGTGAGCGTTCAAAAAGTTTCCCTGTGTTTATTTGACTGCAAACCAAAGCCATCAGGAGCTAGTTTAGAGTCCCCGGGACTGGAAAATATGCCCCAACTTCCGGGAAATCGAGCCGAAGTTGGTCAAAATCACGATTTGCGTAAGGTAGTGTCGGCTACTCTTTCAGTCTTAGAGTGAAGTGGGGCTACATTTCGGGCGAGAAGCCTGAAATTGAGCGTTGAAAAAGTTTTGCTGTGTTCATTTCACTGGAAACCAAGGCCATCAGGAGTTAGTTTAGCGTCCTCGGGACAAGAAAATATGCCCCAAGGTCCGGGAAATTGAGCCGAGGTTGGTCAAAATCACGATGCCCCTAAAGTGGTCTCGGCTACTCTTTCTGTCTTAAAGTGAAGTGGGGCTATATTTCGGCCCACGAGCTCGAAAGTGAGCGTTCAAAAAGTTTTCCTGTGTCCATTTCACTGCAAACCAAGGCCATCAGGGTTAGTTTAGAGTCCCCGGGACTGAAAAACATTGCCCAAGTTCCGGGGAATCGAACCGAAGTTGATCAAAATCACGATGCGCGAAATGCGGTATCGGCTACTGTTTCAGTCTTAAAGTGAAGTGGGGCTATATTTCGGCCCAGAAGCCCGAAAGTGAGCCTTCAAAAAGTTTTGCTGTGTTCTTTGACTGAAAAACAAGGCCATCACGAGTTAGTTTAGCGTCCCTGGCACTGGAAAATATTCCCCAAGTTCCGGTAAATCGAGGTGAAGTTGGTCAAAATCACGATGGTCCCAAAGCGTTCTCGGCTACCCTTTCAGTCGTAAAGTCAAGTGGGGCTATATTTCTGTCCAGAAGCTCGAAAGTGAGCGTTTAAAAAGTTTTGCTGTGTCCATATCACTGCAAAACAAGGCCATCAGGACTTAGTTTAGCGTCCAAGGGACTGGAAAATGTTCCCCAAGTTTCGGGAGATCCACCCGAAGTTTGTCAAAATCACAATGCGCGTAAGGTGGTCTCGGTTACTCTTTAAGTCTTAAAGTAAAGTGGGGCTTTATTTCGGCCAGGAAGCTCGAAGGTGAATGTTCAAAAAGTTTTGCTCTGTCCATTTCACTGCAAACCAAGGCCATGAGGAGTTAGTTTAGAGCTTCTGGGACTGGAAAATATCCCCCAAGTTTCGGAATATCGACCGGAAGTTTCTTAAACTCACGATATGAGCAAGGCGGTCTCGGCTACTCTTTCAGTCTTAAGTGAAGTGGGGCTATATTTCTGCCCAGAATCTCGAAAGTGTGCGTTCAAAAAAGTGTGCTGCGTCCATTTCAATGCAAACCAAGGCCATCAGGAGTTAGTTTAGAGTCCCCGAGACTGGAACATATCCCCCAAGTCCCGGGAATTTGAGCCGAAGTTGATCAAATTCATGATGGGCGTAACGTGGTCTCGGCTACTCTTTCAGTCTTAAAGTGAAGTGTGCCTATATTTTGGCCCACAAGCTAGAAAGTGAGCGTTCAAAGAAGTTTTGCTGTGTCCATTTCACTTCAAAACGAGGCCATCAGGACTTAGTTTAGGGTCCCCAGGACTGGAAAATATTCCCCAAGTTCCGGGAAAGCGAGCCAATGTTGATCAAAATCACGATGCGCGAAATGCGGTCTCGGGTACTGTTTCAGTCTTAAAGTAAAGTGTGGCTATATTTCGGCCCACAAGCTCGAAAGTGAGCGTTCAAAAAATTTTGCTGTGTCCATTTCAATGCAAAGCAAGGCGATCAGGAGTTAGTTTAGAGTACCTGGGACTGGAAAATATTCCCCAAGTTCCGAGAAATCGATCCGAAAATGGTCAAAATCACGAAGCGCGTGAGGCGATCTCGGGTACTCTTTCAGTCTTTAAGTGAAGTGGGGCTATATTTCGGCCCAGAAGCTCCAAAGTGGGCGTTCAAAAATTTATGCTGTGCGCATTTCAGTGCAAACCAAGGCTACTCTTTCAGTCTTAAAGTGAAGTGGGGCTATATTTCGGCCCAGAAGCTCAAAAGTCAGCGTTCACAAAGTTTTGCTGTGTCTATTTCAATGCAAACCAAGGCCATCAGGGGCTACTTAAGAGTCCTCGGCACTGGAAAATATCCCCCAAGTTCCGGTAAATCGAGCCGAAGTTGGTCAAAATCACGATGTGCGTAAGGTGGTCTCGGCTACTCTTTCAGTCTTAAAGTGAAGTGGGGCTATGTTTCGGCCCAGAAGCTCGAAAGTGAGTGTTTAAAATGTTTTGCTCTCTCACTTTCAGTGCAAACCAAGGCCATCAGAAGTTAGTTTAGTGTCCCCGGGACTGGAGAGTATCCCCCAAGTCCCGGGAAATCGAGTCGAAGTTGATCAAATTCATGATGCGCGTAACGTGGTCTCCGCTACTGTGTCAGTCCTAAAGTGAAGTGTGGCTATATTTCGGCCCACAAGCTCGAAAGTGAGCGTTCAAAAAGTTTTGTTGTGTCCATTTTACTTCAAAACAAGGCCATCAGGACTTAGTTTAGCATCCAAGGGACTGCAAAATATCCCCCAAGTTCCAGGAAATCCATTGGAAGTTCGTCAAAATTATGATGCGCGTAAGGCGGTCTCATCTACTCTTTCAGTCTTAAAGTAAAGTGGGGCTATATTTCTGCCCAGAAGCTCCAAAGTTGTGCTCTGTCCATTTCACTGAAAACCAAGGCCATCAGGAGTTACTGTAGAGTCCCTTTGACTGGAATATATCCCCAAGTTTCGGGAAATAAACGCGAAATTGGTCAAAATCACGATTCGCTCAAGACAGTCTCGCCTACTCTTTCAGTCTTATAGTAAAATGGGGCTCTATTTCGGCCCAGAAGCTCGACAGTGGGGGTTCAAAAACTTTCGCTGTGTCCATTTCACTGCAAACCAAGACAAGCAGGAGTTAGTTGAGAGTCCCCGGGACTGGAAAATATCCCCTAAGTTCCGGGAAATCAACCCGAAGTTTGTCAAAATCACGATGCACGTAAGGCGGTCTCGGCTACTCTTTCAGTGTTAAAGTAATGGGGGGCTATATTTTGGCCCAGAAGCTCGAAATTGAGCGTTCAAAAAGTATTGCTGGCTCCATTTTACTGCAAACCAAGGCCATCAGGAATTAGTTTAGAGTCCTCAGAACTGGAATATATCCCCTTAGTTCCGGCAAATCGAGCCGAAGTTGCTCAAAATCACGATGCACGTAAGGCGGTCTCGTGTACTCTTTCAGTCTTCAAGTGAAGTGGGGTTCTATTTCGGTCCAGAAGCTCGAAAGTGTGCGTTCAAAAACTTTTTCTGTCTCCGTTTCACTGCAAACCAAGACCAGCACGAGTTAGTTTAGAGTCCTCGGGACTGGAAAATATTTCGCAAGTTCCGGGAAATCGAGCCGAAGTTGATCAAAATCACGATGCGCGAAACGTGGTCTCGGCTACTGTTTCAGTCTTAAAGTGAAGTATGGCTATATTTCGGCCCACAAGCTCGAAAGTGAGCCTTCAAAAAGCTTTGCTGTGTCCATTTCACTGCAAAACAAGGCCATCGGCATCTAGTTTACCGTCCAAGGGACTGGAAAATATCCCCCAAGCTCCGGGAAACCCACCCGAAGTTTGTCAAAATCACGATGCGCGTAAGGCGGTCTCGGCTACTTTTTCAGTATTAAACTAAAGTGGGGTATATTTCGGCCCAGAAGCTTGAAGGTGAGCGTTCAAAACGTTTTGGTGTCTCCATTTCACTGCAAACCAAGGCCATCAAGAGTTAGTTTAGAGTCCCTGGGACTGGAAAATATCCCCCAAGCTCCGGAATATCGACCCGAAGTTGGTCAAAACCACGATGCGCGCACGCCGGTCTTGGCTACTCTTTAAGTCGTAAGTGATGTGGGACTATATTTCGGCCTAAAAGCTCGAAAGTGTTCGTTCAAAAACTTGTGCTGTGTGAATTTCACTGCAAACCATGGCCATCAGGAGTTAGTTTAGAGTCCTCGGGACTGGAAAATATCCCCGAAGTTCCGGGAAATCGAACGGAAGTTTGTCAAAATCACGATGCGCGTAAGACGGTCTCGGCTACTCTTTCAGTCTTTAAGTAAACTGGGGCTATATGTCGGCCGAGAAGCTCGAAAGTGAGCGTTCCCCGGGAATTGAAAATATTCGCCAACTTCCGGCAAATGGAGCCGAAGTTGGCCAAAGTTACGATGGGTGTAAGGCGGTCTCAGCTACTCTTTCAGAATTAAAGTGAAGTAGGGCTATATTTCGGCCGAGAAACTCGAAAGTGAGCGTTCAAAAAAATGTGCTGTGTCCATTTCACTGAAAACCAAGGCCATCAGCAGTTAGTTTAGAGTCCCCGGGACTGGAATATATCCCCGAAGTTCCGGGAATTCGAACGGAAGTTGGTCAAAATCACGATGCGCGTTAAACGGTCTCGGCTACTCTTTCAGTCTTTAAGTAAAGTGGGGCTATATTTCGGCCCAGAAGCTCGAAAGTGAACCTTTAAAAAGTTACGCTTTGTGCATTTAACTGGAAACCAAGGCCATCAGGAGTTAGCGTAAAGTCCCCCGGACTGGAAAATATCCCCCAAGTTCCGGGAAATCGAGCTGAACTGGGTCAAAATCACGATGCTCGTAAGGAGGTCTCGGCTACTATTTCAGTCTTAAAGTGAAGTACGGTTGTATTTCGGCCCAGAAGCTCGAAAGTGAAAGTTCGAAAAGTTTTGCTTTGTCCATTTCACCGCAAACCAAGCCACATCAGCAGATTGTTTACAGTGTCCGGGACATCAAAATATCCCCCAAGTCCCGGGAAATCGAGCCGAAGTTTGTTAAATCACGATGCGCGTAAAGCAGTCTCGGCTACTCTTTTAGTCTTAAAGTGACGTGGCTGTATATTTCGGCCCAGAAGCTCCAAAGTGAGCGTTCAAAAAGTTTTGCTCTCTCAATTTAACTGAAAACCAAGGCCATCATGAGTTAGTTTAGAGTCCGCGGGACTAAAAAATATCCCTTAAGTTCTTGCAACTCAACCCGAAGTTGGTCAAAATCACGATGCGTCTAACGCGGTCTCGGCTACTATTTCAGTCTTAAAGTGAAGTGGGGCTATATTTCGGCCCAGAATTTCAAAAGTAAGCGTTCAAAAATATTTGCTGTGTCCATTTCACTGCAGACCAAGGCCATCAGGGGTTAGTTTAGAGTCCTTGGAACTTGAATATATCCCCGAAGTTGCGGGAAATCGAGCCGAAGTTTGTCAAAATCCCGATGCGCGTAAGACGGTCTCGGCTACTCTTTCAGTCTTAAACTGAAGTGGGGCTATATTTCGGCTCAGAAGCCCGAAGGGGAGCGTTGAAAAAGTTTTGCTTTCTCCATTTCAATGCAAACCAAGGAAATCAGGAGTTACTTTAGAGACCCCGGTACCGGAAAATATTCCCCGTTTCCTTGGAAATCGAGCCAAAGTTGGTCAAAATCACGATGCGCGTAAGGCGGTCTCGGCTATTCTTTCATTCTTAAAGTGAACTCGGGCTATATTTCGGCCCAGAAGCTCGAAAGTGAAAGTTCAAAAAGTTTTGCTGTGTCCATTTCACCGCGAACCAAGCCACATCAGGAGATAGTTTACAGTCTCCGGGACATCAAAATATCCCACAAGTTCCGGGAAATCGAGCCGAAGTTTGTCAAAATCACGATGCGCGAAAAGCAGTCTCGGCTACTCTTTTAGTCTTAAAGTGACGTGGCTGTATATTTTGGCCCAGAAGCTCGAAAGTGAGCGTTCAAAAAGTTATGCTGTGCCCATTTCACAACAAAGCAAGGCCCTCAGGAAGTAGTTTACAGTCCCCGGAACTGGAAAATATCCTCCAAGGTCCGCCAAATCGAGACGAAGTTGGTCAAAATAACGATTCGCGTAAGGCGGTCTCGGCTACTCTTTGAGTCTGAAAGTGAAGTAGGGCTATATTTCGGTCCAGAAGCTGGAAAGTGAGCGTTCAAAAAGTTTTCCTCTCTCAATTTCACTGAAAACCAAGGCCATCATGAGTTAGTTTAGAGTCCCCGGGAATGGAAAATATCTTTTAAGTTCTGGCAACTCAAGCCGAAGTTGGTCAAAATCACGATGCGCCTAAGGCGGCCTCGGCTACTCTTTCAGTCTTAAAGTGAAGTGGGGCTCTATTTCGGCCCAGAAGCTCCAAAGTGAGCGCTGCAAAAAATTTGCTGTGTCCATTTCACTGCAAACCAAGACCATCAGGAGTTAGTTTAGAGTCCCCGGGACTGCAATATATTTCCCAAGTTTCGGAAAATCGAGAAGACGTTGGTCAAAATCACGATGCGCGCAAGACGGTCTTGGCTAGTCTTTCAGTCTTAAAGTGAAGTGGAGCTACATTTCGGCCCAGAAGCTCAAAAGTGAGCTTCAAAAAATTTTGCTGTATCCATTTCAATGCAAACGAAGGCCATCAGGGGTTACTTAAGAGTCTTCGGGACTGGAAAATGTCCCCCCAAGTTCAGGGAAATTTAGCTGTAGTTGGTCAAAATCACGGTGCGCGTTAGGCGGTCTCGCTTACTGTTTCAGTCTTAAAGTGAAGTGAGGCTTTATTCCTGCCCAGGAGCTTGAAAGTGAGCGTTCAAAAAGTTTCCCTGTGTTTATTTGACTGCAAACCAAAGCCATCAGGAGCTAGTTTAGAGCCCCCGGACTGGAAAATATGCCCCAACTTCCGGGAAATCGAGCCGAAGTTGGTCAAAATCACGATTTGCGTAAGGTAGTGTCGGCTACTCTTTCAGTCTTAGAGTGAAGTGGGGCTACATTTCGGGCGAGAAGCGCGAAAGTGAGCGTTCAAAAAGTTTTGCTGTGTTCATTTCACTGCAAACCAAGGCCATCAGGAGTTAGTTTAGCGTCCCCGGGACAAGAAAATATGCCCCAAGGTCCGGGAAATTGAGCCGAGGTTGGTCAAAATCACGATGCCCCTAAGGTGGTCCCGGCTACTCTTCTGTCTTAAAGTGAAGTGGGGCTATATTTCGGGCCAGAAGGCCGAAAGTAAGCGTTCAAAAAGTTTTGCTGTGTCCATTTCACTGCAAACCAAGGCCATCAGGGGTTAGTTTAGAGTCCCCGGGACTGAAAAATATTGCCCCAGTTCCGGGAAATCGAACTGAAGTTGATCAAAATCACGATGCGCGAAATGCGGTATCGACTACTGTTTCAGTCTTAAAGTAAAGTGGGGCTATATTTCGGCCCAGAAGCTCGAAAGTGAACGTTCAAAAAGTTTTGCTGTGTCCATTTCACTGAAAACCAAGGCCGTCAGGAATTAGTTTAGAGTGCCAGGGACTGGGAATTATCTCCCAAGTTCCGGGAAATCGAGCCGAAGTAGCCCAAAATCACGATGCGCGTAAGGCGATCTCGGCTAGTTCTTCAGTCTTAAAGTAAAGTAGGGCTATGCTTCGGCCCAGAAGCTCAAAAGTGAGCGTTCAAAAAGTTGTGCTGTGTCCATTTCACTGCAAACCGAGGAAATCAGGAGTTACTTTAGAGTCCCTGGTACCGGAAAATATCCCCCATTTCCGGGGAAATCGAGCCAAAGTAGGTCAAAATCACGATGCGCGTAAGGCGGTCCCGGTTACTCTTTCATTCTTAAAGTGAACTGGGGCAATATTTCCCCCTAGAAGCTCGAAAGTGAGCGTTCAAAAAGTTGTGCTGTGTCCATTTCACTCCAGAGCAAGGCCATCAGGAGTTACTTTAGAGTCCACGGGACTGGAAAATATCCCCCAAATTCCGGGAAATCGAGCCGAAGTTGGTCAAAATTACGATGGGCGTAAGGCGGTCTCGGCTACTCTTTCACTCTTAAAGTGAAGTGGAGCTCTATTTCGGCCCAGAAGCTCAAAAGTGAGCGTTCAAAAAGTTTTGCTGTGTCCATTTTACTGCAGACCAAGGACGTCGGGGGCCAGTTTAGAGTCCCCGGGACTGGAAAATATCCCCCAAGTTCCGGGAAATTTAACCGAAGTTGGTCAAAATCACGACGCGCGTACGGCGGTCTCGGCTACTGTTTCAGTCTTAAAGTGAATTGGGGCAATATTTCGGCCCAGAAGCTCGAAACTGAGTGTTTAAAAAGTTTTGCTGTCTCCGTTTCACTGCAAAACAAGGCCATCACGACTTAGTTTAACGTCAAAGGAACTGGAAATATCCCCCAAGTTACGGCAAATCCACCCGAAGTTACTCAAAATCACCATGCGCTTAAGGGGGTCTTGGCTACTCTTTCAGTCTTAAGGTAAAGTGGGCTTAGATTTAACTCCAGAAGCTCGAAAGTAAGGGTTGAAAAATTTTTGTGTCTATTTCACTCACATCTTAGACAATCAGGAGTGAGTTTAGAGACTTTGGGACTGGAAAATATCTCCCAAGTTTCGCCAGATCTAGCCGAAGATCCTCAAAATCACAATGCGCGTAAGGCGCTCCCGCCTACTCTTTCAGTCTTAAAAAGAAGTAGAGCTATATTTCGGCCAGCAAGGTCGAAAGTAAGCGTTCAAAAACTGTGCCTGTGTCCATTTCACTGGAAACCAAGGCCATCAGCAGTTAGTTTAGAGTCCCCGGGACTGGAATATATCCCCGAAGTTCCGGAAAATCCAACGGAAGTTAGTCAAAATCACGATGCGCGTAAGACGGTCTCGGCTACTCTTTCAGTCTTAAAGTAAAGTGGGGCTATATTTCGGCGCAGAAGCTCGAAAGTGAACCTTTAAAAAGTTACGCTTTGTGCATTTAACTGCAAACCAAGCCATCAGGAGTTAGTTTAAAGTCCGCCGGACTGGAAAATATCCCCCAAGTTCCGGGAAATCGAGCTGAACTGGGTCAAAATCACCATGCTCGTAAGGAGGTCTCGGCTACTATTTCAGTCTTAAAGTGAAGTACGGTTGTATTTCGGCCCAGAAGCTCGAAACTGAGCGTTCTAAAAGTTTTCCTGCGTCCATTTCACATCAAACCAAGGCCATCAGGAGTTAGGTTAAAGTCCCCGGGACTTGAAAATATCGCCAAAATTCTAGAAAATCGAGCGGAAGTTGCTCAAAATCACGATGCGCGTAAGGCGGTCTCGCCTACTCTTTCAGTCTTAAAGTGAAGTGGGGCTATATTTCATCCCAGAAGCTCGAAAGTGAGCGTTTAGAAAGTTTTGCTCTGTCCATTTCAATGCAAAGCAAGGCCATCAGGAGTTAGTTTAGACTGCTCGGGACTGGAAGATATCGCCCAAGTTCGGGGAAATCGAGCCGAATTTTGTCAAAATCACGATGCGCGTAAGGCGGTCTCGGCTACTCTTTGACTCTCAAAGTGAACTGGGGCTATATTTCGGCCGAGAAGCTAGAAAGTGAAAGTTCAACAAGTTTTCCTGTGTTCATTTCACTGCAAACCAAGGCCATCAGGAGTTAGGTTAAAGTCCCCGGGACTTGAAAATATCGCCAAAATTCTAGAAAATCGAGCGGAAGTTGCTCAAAATCACGATGCGCGTAAGGCGGTCTCGCCTACTCTTTCAGTCTTAAAGTGAAGTGGGGCTATATTTCATCCCAGAAGCTCGAAAGTGAGCGTTTAGAAAGTTTTGCTCTGTCCATTTCAATGCAAAGCAAGGCCATCAGGAGTTAGTTTAGACTGCTCGGGACTGGAAGATATCGCCCAAGTTCGGGGAAATCGAGCCGAATTTTGTCAAAATCACGATGCGCGTAAGGCGGTCTCGGCTACTCTTTGACTCTCAAAGTGAACTGGGGCTATATTTCGGCCGAGAAGCTAGAAAGTGAAAGTTCAACAAGTTTTCCTGTGTTCATTTCACTGCAAACCAAGGCCATCAGGAGTTAGGTTAAAGTCCCCGGGACTTGAAAATATCGCCAAAATTCTAGAAAATCGAGCGGAAGTTGCTCAAAATCACGATGCGCGTAAGGCGGTCTCGCCTACTCTTTCAGTCTTAAAGTGAAGTGGGGCTATATTTCATCCCAGAAGCTCGAAAGTGAGCGTTTAGAAAGTTTTGCTCTGTCCATTTCAATGCAAAGCAAGGCCATCAGGAGTTAGTTTAGACTGCTCGGGACTGGAAGATATCGCCCAAGTTCGGGGAAATCGAGCCGAATTTTGTCAAAATCACGATGCGCGTAAGGCGGTCTCGGCTACTCTTTGACTCTCAAAGTGAACTGGGGCTATATTTCGGCCGAGAAGCTAGAAAGTGAAAGTTCAACAAGTTTTCCTGTGTTCATTTCACTGCAAACCAAGGCCATCAGGAGTTAGTTTAAACTCCTCGGGACTGGAAAATATCGCCCAAGTTCGGGTAAATCGAGCCGAATTTTGTCAAAATCACGATGCGCGTAAGGCGGTCTCGGCTACTCTTTGATTCTTAAAGTGAACTAGGGCTATATTTCGGCCCAGAAGCTCGAAAGTGAAAGTTCAAAAAGTTTTGCTGTGTCCATTTCACCGCAAACCAAGCCACATCAGCAGATTGTTTACAGTGTCCGGGACATCAAAATATCCCCCAAGTCCCGGGAAATCGAGCCGAAGTTTGGAGCTCGGAAAGTGTCGGCCACTCTTTCAGTCTTAGAGTGAAGTGGGGCTATATTTCGGGCGAGAAGCCCGAAAGTGAGCGTTCAAAAAGTTTTGCTGTGTTCATTTCACTGCAAACCAAGGCCATCAAGAGTTAGTTTAGTGTCCCCGGGACAAGAAAATATGCCCCGAGGTCCGGGAAATTGAGCCGAGGTTGGTCAAAATCACGATGCCCGTAAAGTGGTCTCGGCTACTCTTTCTGTCTTAAAGTGAAGTGGGGCTATATTTCGGGCCAGAAGCCCGAAAGTGAGCGTTCAAAAAGTTTTGCTGTGTCCATTTCACTGCAAACCAAGGCCATCAGGGCTTAGTCTAGAGTCCCTGGGACTGAAAAAGATTGCCCAAGTTCCGCGGAATCGAACCGAAGTTGAGCAAAATCACGATGCGCGAAATGCGGTATCGGCTACTGTTTCAGTCTTAAAGTGAAGTGGGGCTATATTTCGGCCCAGAAGCCCGAAAGTGAGCCTTCAAAAAGTTTTGCCGTGTTCTTTGACTGAAAAAAAAGGCCATCACGGGTTAGTCTAGCGTCCCTAGGACTGGAAAATATTCCCCAAGTTCCGGTAAGTCGAGCTGAAGTTGGTCAAAATCACGATGCTCCCAAAGCGGTCTCGGCTACCCTTTCAGTCTTAAAGTCAAGTGGGGCTATATTTCTGTCCAGAAGCTCGAAAGTGAGCGTTCAAAAAGCTTTGCTGTGTCCATTTCACTGCAAAACAAAGCTATCAAAAGTTAGTTTAGGGTCCCCTGGACTGGAAAATATTCCCCAAGTTCCGGGAAAGCGAGCCGAAGTTGACCAAAATCACGATGCTCGAAATGCGGTCTCGGCTGCTGTTTCAGTCTTAAAGTAAAGTGTGGCTATATTTCGGCCCAGAAGCTCGAAAGTGAGCGTTCAAAAAGTTTTGCTGTGTCCCTTTCACTGCAAAACAAGGGCATCAGGACTTAGTTTAGCGTCCAAGGGACTGGAAAATGTTCCCCAAGTTCCGGGAGATCCACCCGAAGTTTGTCAAAATCACAATGCGCGTAACGTGGTCTCGGTTACTCTTTAAGTCTTAAAGTAAAGTGGGGCTTTATTTCGGCCAGGAAGCTCGAAGGTGAATGTTCAAAAAGTTTTGCTCTGTCCATTTCACTGCAAACCAAGGCCATGAGGAGTTAGTTTAGAGCTTCTGGGACTGGAAAATATCCCCCAAGTTCCGGAATGTCGACCGGAAGTTTGTCAAACTCACGATGCGAGCAAGGCGGTCTCGGCTACTCTTTCAGTCTTAAGTGAAGTGGTGCTATATTTCGGCCCAGAAGCTCGAAAGTGTGCGTTCAAAAAATTGTGCTGTGTCTCTATCAATGCAAACCAAGGCCATCAGGAGTTAGTTTAGAGTCCCCGGGACTGAAACATATCCCCCAAGTCCCGGGATTTGGAGCCGAAGTTGATCAAATTCATGATGCGCGTAACGTGGTCTCGGCTACTCTTTCAGTCTTAAAGTCAAGTATGCATATATTTCGGCCCACAAGCTAGAAAGTGAGCGCTCAAAAAGTTTTGCTGTGTCCATTTCACTTCAAAACAAGGCCATCAGGACTTAGTTTAGGGTCCCCGGGACTGGAAAATATTCCCCAAGTTCCGGCAAAGCGAGCCAAAGTTGATCAAAATCACGATGCGCGAAATGCGGTCTCGGCTACTGTTTCAGTCTTAAAGTAAAGTGTGGCTATATTTCGGCCCACAAGCTCGAAAGTGAGCGTTCAAAAAGTTTTTCTGGGTCCATTTCGATGCAAAGCAAGGCGATCAGGAGTTAGTTTAGATTCCCTGGGACTGAAAAATATCCCCCAAGTTCCGAGAAATCGATCCGAAAATGGTCAAAATCACGATGGGCGTAAGGCGATCTCGGCTACTCTTTGAGTCTTAAAGTGAAGTGGGGCTATATTTCGGCCCACAAGCTCCAAAGTAAGCGTTCAAAAATTTATGCTGTGCGCATTTCAGTGCAAACCAAGGCAATCCGGAGTTAGTTTAGAGTCCCCCGGACTGGAAAATATCCCAAAAGTTGCGTGAAATCGAGCTGAACTTGGTCTAACTCACGATGCGCGTGAGGCAGTCTCGGCTACTATTTCAGTCTGAAAGTGAAGTGGGATTTTATTTCGGCCAAGAAGCTACAAAGAGAGTGTTCAAAAAGCTTTCCTTTGTCCATTTCACTGAAAACCAAGGCCACCAGGAGTTAGTTTAGAGCCCGCGGAAATGGAATATATCCCCCAAGTTCCGGGAAACCGACCCGAAGTTAGTGAAAATCACGATTTTGCGCAAGACGGTCTCGGCTACTCTTTCAGTCTTAAAGTGAAGTGGGGCTATATTTCGGCCCAGAAGCTCGAAAGTGAGTGTTTAAAATGTTTTGCTCTGTCACTTTCAGTGCAAACCAAGGCCATCAAAAGTTAGTTTAGAGTCCCCGAGACTGGAGAATATCTCCCAAGTCCCGGGAAATCGAGCCGAAGTTGATCAAATTCGTGATGCGCGTAACGTGGTCTCGGCTACTGTGTCAGTCCTAAAGTGAAGTGTGGGTATATTTCGGCCCACAAGCTAGAAAGTGACCGTTCAAAAAGTTTTGTTGTGTCCATTTTACTTCAAAACAAGGCCATCAGGACTTAGTTTAGCGTCCAAGGGACTGCAAAATATCCCCCAAGTTCCGGGAAATCCATTCGAATGTCGTCAAAATTACGATGCGCGTAAGGCGGTCTCATCTACTCTTTCAGTCTTAAAGTAAAGTGGGGCTATATTTCTGCCCAGAAGCTCCAAAGTTGTGCTCATTCCATTTCACTGAAAACCAAGGCCATCAGGAGTTACTGTAGAGTCCCTTTGACTAGAATATATCTCCCAAGTTTCGGGAAATAAAGGCGAAATTGGTCAAAATCACGATTCGCTCAAGACGGTGTCGCCTACTCTTTCAGTCTTAAAGTAAAATGGGGCTCTATTTCGGCCCAGAAGCTCGAGAGTGAGCGTTCAAAAACTTTCGCTGTGTCCATTTCACTGCAAACCAAGACAAGCAGGAGTTAGTTGAGAGTCTTCGGGACTGGAAAATATCCCCCAATTTCCGGGAAATCAACCCGAAGTTTGTCAAAATCACGATGCACGTAAGGCGGTCTCGGCTACTCTTTCAGTGTTAAAGTAATGGGGGGCTATATTTTGGCCCAGAAGCTCGAAATTGAGCGTTCAAAAAGATTTTCTGGGTCCATTTTACTGCAAACCAAGGTCATCAGGAAGTAGTTTAGAGTCCTCAGAACTGGAATGTATCCCCTTAGGTCTGGCAAATCGAGCCGAAGTTGCTCAAAATCACGATGCACGTAAGGCGGTCTCGGCTACTCTTTCAGTCTTAAAGTGAAGTGGGGCTATATTTCGGCCCAGAAGCTCGAAAGTGAGTGTTTAAAAAGTTTTGCTCTCTCACTTTCAGTGCAAACCAAGGCCATCAGAAGTTAGTTTAGAGTCTCCGGGACTGGAGAATATCCCCCAAGTCCCGGGAAATCGATCCGAAGTTGATCAAAATCACGATGCGCGAAACGTGGTCTCGGCTACTGTTTCAGTCTTAAAGTGAAGTATGGCTATATTTCGGCCCACAACCTCGAAAGTGAGCCTTCAAAAAGCTTTGCTGTGTCCATTTCACTGCAAAACAAGGCCATCGGCACCTAGTTTAGCGTCCAAGGGACTGGAAAATATCCCCCAAGCTCCGGGAAATCCACCCGAAGTTTGTCAAAATCACGATGCGCGTAAGGCGGTCTCGGCTACTTTTTCAGTATTAAAGTAAAGTGGGCTATATTTCGGCTCAGAAGCTTGAAGGTGAGCGTTCAAAAAGTTTTGGTCTCCATTTCACTGCAAAAAAAGGCGATCAAGAGTTAGTTTAGAGTCCCTGGGACTGGAAAATATCCCCCAAGCTCCGGAATATCGACCCGAAGTTGGTCAAAATCACGATGCGCGCACGCCGGTCTCGGCTACTCTTTAAGTCTTAAGTGATGTGGGACTATATTTCGGCCTAAAAGCTCGAAAGTGTTCGTTCAAAAACTTGTGCTGTGTGAATTTCACTGCAAACCATGGCCATCAGGAGTTAGTTTAGAGTCCCCGTGACTGGAAAATATTCCCCAAGTTCCAGGAAAGCGAGCAGAAGTATCTCAAAATCACGATGCGCGTAACGCGGTCTCGGCTACTGCTTCAGTCGTAAAGTGAAGTGTGGCTATATTTAGGCCCACAAGCTCGAAAGTGAGCGTTCAAAAAGTTTTGCTGTGTCCATTTGACTGCAAACCAAGGCAATCAGGAGTTAGTTTAGAGTCCCCGGAACTGGAAAATATTCTCCAAGTTCCAGGAAATGGCGCCGAAGTTGATGAAAATTACGATGCGCGTAACGGGCTCTCGGTTATTCTTTCAGTCTTAAATTTAAGTAGGGCTATATTGCGGCACTGAAGCTCGAAGGTGAGCGTTCAGAATGTTTTGCTGTGTTCATAAAACTGCAAAGCAAGGTCATCGGGAGTTAGTTTAGCGTCCCCGGGACTTTAAATTATTCGCCAACTTGCGGGAAATCGAGCAAAAGTGGCGCAAAATCACGATCCCAAAATCACGATGCGCGTAAGGCGGTCTCGGCTACTCTTTTAGTCTTAAAATTAAGGGGGGCTATATTTCGACCTAGAAGCTCGAGACCGGGCGTGCGCTAATTTTACCTGTGTCCATTTCACTGACATCTTAGGCCATCAGGAGTTAGCTTGAGTCCTTGGGACTGGAAAATATTTCCCAAATGTTGGCAGATCGACCCAAAGTTGTTCAAACTCACGCTGCGGGTAAGGCGGTCTCGGCTACTCTTTCAGTCTTAAAATGAAGTGGGGCTATATTTCGGCCGAGAAGCTCAACACCGAACGTGCGCTCCTTTTAACTGTGTACATATCACTGGAAACTAAGTTCATCAGGAGTTAACATAGAGTCCTCGGGACTAGAAAATATTGCCCGAATTCCGCCAAATCGAGCCAAAGATGCTTAAAATCACGATGCGCGTAAGGCGGTCTCGGCTACTCGTTTACTCCGAAAATGAAGTGGGGCTGTATTTCGGTTCTACAAGCTCGACACCGAGCGTGCGCTCCTTTTACCTGTGTCCCTTTCACTAAGAACTAAGTCTATCAGGAGATAGTTTAGAATCCTCGAGACTGGAAGCTATCCTCCAAGTTTCGGCAAATTGAGCCATACTTTCTTAAAATTAGGATAGGCGTACGGCAGTTTCGTTTACTCTTTCAGTCTTAAAATGAACTGGGGCTACATTTCGGCCTAGAAGCTGGACACCGAGCGTGCGCTCCTGTTACCTGTGACCATTTTACTGAAAACTAAGGCCATCAAGAGTTAGGGTAGAGTGCCCGGGACTGGAAAATATCCCCCAAGTTTTGGCATATCGAGCCATAGTGGCTAAAAGTTTCGATTTGCTTAAGGCGGTTTCGTGTACACTTTCAGTCTTAAAATAAAGTGGGGCTATATTTTGGCCTACAACCTGGAAACCGAGCGTGCGCTCCTTCTACCTGTGTCCATTTCACTAAAAACCAAGGCATTCAGGAGTTATTTTAGAGCTTCCGGGACTGGAAAATATCCCCCAAGTCCCAGGAAATCAAGCCGAAGTTCGACAAAATTAGCATGCGCGTAAGGCGGTCCCGGCTACTCTTTCAGTCTTAAAGTGAAGTGGGGCTATATTTCGGCCCAGAAGCTCGAAAGTGAACGTTCAAAAAGTTTGGCTGTGTCCATTTCACTAAAAACCAAGGCCATCAGGAATTAGTTTAGAGTGCCCGGGACTGGGAATTATCTCCCAAGTTCCCGGAAATCGAGCCGAAGTAGCCCAAAATCATGATGCGCGTAAGGCGGTCTCGGCTAGTCTTTCAGTCTTAAAGAGAAGTAGGGCTATATTTCGGCCCAGAAGCTCAAAAGTGAGCGTTCAAAAAGTTTTGCTGTGTCCATTTTACTGCAGACCAAGGACGTCAGGGGTCAGTTTAGAGTCCCCGGGACTGGAAAATATCCCCCAAGTTCCGGGAAATTTAACCGAAGTTGGTCAAAATCACGACGCGCGTACGGCGGTCTCGGCTACTGTTTCAGTCTTAAAGTGAATTGGGGCAATATTTCGGCCCAGAAGCTCGAAACTGAGTGTTTAAAAAGTTTTGCTGTCTCCATTTCACTGCAAAACAAGGCCATCACGACTTAGTTTAGCGTCAAAGGAACTGGAAATATCCCCCAAGTTACGGGAAATTCATCCGATGTTAGTCAAATCACCATGCGCTTAAGGGGGTCTCGGCTACTCTTTCAGTCTTAAGGTAAAGTGGGCTTAGATTTAACTCCAGAAGCTCGAAAGTAGGGGTTGAAAAATTTTTGTGTCTATTTCACTCACATCTTATACAATCAGGAGTGAGTTTAGAGACTTTGGGACTGGAAAATATCTCCCAAGTTTCGCCAGATCGAGCCGAGGATCCTCAAAATCACAATGCGCGTAAGGCGCTCCCGCCTACTCTTTCAGTCTTAAAAAGAAGTAGGGCTATATTTCGGCCAGCAAGCTCGAAAGTGCGCGTTCAAAAAGTGTTCCTGTGTCCATTTCACTGGAAACCAAGGCCATCAGGAGTTAGTTTAGAGTCCCCGGGACTGGAATATATCCCCCTATTTCCGGGAAATCGAGCTGAAGTATCCCAAAATCACGATGCGCGTAAGGCGGTCTCGGTTACTCTTTCAGTCTTAAAGTTAAGTGGGGCTATATTTCGAGCCATAAGCTCGAAAGTGAGCGTTAAAAAAGTTTTGCCGTGTCCATTTAACTGCAAACTAAGGTCATCGGAAGTTAGGTTAGCTTCCGCGGGAATTGAAAATTTTCGCCAACTTCCGGCAAATCGAGCCGAAGTTGGTCAAAATTACGATGCGCGTAAGGCGGTCTCGGCTACTCTTTCAGTCTTAAAGTGAAGTAGGGCTATATTTTGGCCGAGAAGCTCGAAAGTCAGCGTTCAAAAAAATGTGCTGTGTCCATTTCACTGCAAACCAAGGCCATCAGCAGTTAGTTTAGAGTCCCCGGGACTGGAATATATCCCCGAAGTTCCGGGAATTCGAACGGAAGTTGGTCAAAATCACGATGCGCCTAAGACGGTCTCGGCTACTCTTTCAGTCTTAAAGTAAAGTGGGGCTATATTTCGGCCCAGAAGCTCGAAAGTGAACCTTTAAAAAGTTACGCTTTGTGCATTTAAGTGCAAACCAAGCCCATCAGGAGTTAGTTTAACGTCCCCCGGACTGGAAAATATCCCCCAAGTTCCGGGAAATCGAGCTGAACTGGGTCAAAATCACCATGCTCGTAAGAAGGTCTCGGCTACTATCTCAGTCTTAAAGTGGAGTACGGTTGTATTTCGGCCCAGAAGCTCGAAACATTCAAAAAGTTTTCCTGCGTCCATTTCACATTAAACCAAGGCAATCAGGAGTTAGTTTAGAGTCCCCGGGACTTGAAAATATCGCCAAAATTCTAGAAAATCGAGCGGAAGTTGCTCAAAATCACGATGCGCGTAAGGCGGTCTTGCCTACTCTTTCAGCCTTAAAGTGAAGTGGGGTTATATTTCATCCCAGAAGCTCGAAAATAAGCGTTCAAAAAGTGTTACCTTGTTCATTTCACTGCAAACCAAGGCCATCAGAAGTTAGTTTAGACTGCTCGGGACTGGAAAATATCGTCCAAGTTCGGGGAAATCGAGCCGAATTTTGTCAAAATCACGATGCGCGTAAGGCGGTCTCGGCTACTCTTTGATTCTTAAAGTGAACTCGGGCTATATTTCGGCCGAGAAGCTCGAAAGTGAAAGTTCAAAAAGTTTTGCTGTGTTCATTTCACTGCAAACCAAGGCCATCAGGGGTTAGTTTAGACTCCTCGGGACTGGAAAATATCGCCCAAGTTCGGGGAAATCGAGCCGAAGTTTGTCAAAATCACGATGCGCGTAAGGCGGTCTTGGCTACTCTTTGATTCTTAAAGTGAACTGGGGCTATATTTCGGCCCAGAAGCTCGAAAGTGAAAGTTCAAAAAGTTTTGCTGTGTGCATTTCACCGCAAACCAAGCCACATCAGCAGATTGTTTACAGTGTCCGGGACATCAAAATATCCCCCAAGTCCCGGGAAATCGAGCCGAAGTTTGTCAAAATCACGATGCGCGTCAAGCAGTCTCGGCTACTCTTTTAGTCTTAAAGTGACGTGGCTGTATATTTCGGCCCAGAAGCTCGAGAGTGAGCGTTCAAAAAGTTTTGCTCTCTCAATTTCACTGGAAACCAAGGCCATCATGCGTTAGTTTAGAGTCCCCGGGAGTGGAAAATATCTTTTAAGTTCTGGCAACTCAAGCCGAAGTTGGTCAAAATCACGATGCGCCTAAGGCGGCCTCGGCTACTCTTTCAGTCTTAAAGTGAAGTGGAGCTCTAATTCGGCCCAGAAGCTCCAAAGTGAGCGCTGCAAAAAATTTCCTGTGTCCATTTCACTGCAAACCAAGGCCATCAGGAGTTAGTTTAGAGTCCCTGGGACTGCAATATATTTCCCATGTTCCGGAAAATTGAGAACACGTTGGTCAAAATCACAATGCGCGCAAGACGGTCTTGGCTAGTCTTTCAGTGTTAAAGTGAAGTGGGGCTATATTTCGGCCCAGAAGCTCAAAAGTGAGCTTCAAAAAGTTTTGCTGTATCCATTTCAATGCAAACCAAGGCCATCAGGGGTTACTTAAGAGTCTTTGGGACTGGAAAATATCCCCCCAAGTTCAGCGACATTTAGCGGAAGTTGGTCAAAATCACGGTGCGCGTTAGGCGGTCTCGCTTACTGTTTCAGTCTTAAAGTGAAGTGAGGCTTTATTCATGCCCAGGAGCTTGAAAGTGAGCGTTCAAAAAGTTTCCCTGTGTTTATTTGACTGCAAACCAAAGCCATCAGGAGCTAGTTTAGAGTCCCCGGGACTGGAAAATATCCCCCAACTTCCGGGAAATCGAGCCGAAGTTGGTCAAAATCACGATTTGCGTAAGGTAGTGTCGGCTACTCTTTCAGTCTTAGAGTGAAGTGGGGCTATATTTCGGGCGAGAAGCCCGAAAGTGAGCGTTCAAAAACTTTTTCTGTGTTCATTTCACTGCAAACCAAGGCCATCAGCAGTTAGTTTAGCGTCCTCGGGACAAGAAAATATGCCCCAAGGTCCGGGAAATTGAGCCGAGGTTGGTCAAAATCACGATGCCCCTAAAGTGGTCTCGGCTACTCTTTCTGTCTTAAAGTGAAGTGGGGCTATATTTCGGGCCAGAAGGCCGAAAGGGAGCGTTCAAAAAGTTTTGCTGTGTCAATTTCACTGCAAACCAAGGCCATTAGGGCTTAGTTTAGAGTCCCCGGGACTGATAATATTGCCCAAGTTCCGGGGAATCGAACCGAAGTTGAGCAAAATCACGATGCGCGAAATGCGGTATCGGCTACTGTTTCAGTCTTAAAGTAAAGTGTGCCTATATTTCGGCCCAGAAGCTCGAAAGTGAGCGTTCAAAAAGTTTTGCTGTGTCCATTTCGCTGCAAAACAAGGCCATCAGGACTTAGTTTAGCGTCCAAGGGACTGGAAAATGTTCCCCAAGTTCCGGGAGATCCACCCGAAGTTTGTCAAAATCACAATGCGCGTAACGTGGTCTCGGTCACTCTTTAAGTCTTAAAGTAAAGTGTGGCTTTATCTCGGCCAGCAAGCTCGAAGGTGAGCGTTCAAAAAGTTTTGCTCTGTCCATTTCACTGCAAACCAAGGCCACGAAGAGTTAGTTTAGAGTTCCTCCGACTGGAAAATATCCCCCAAGTTCCGGAATATCGACCGGAAGTTTGTCAAACTCACGATGCGAGCAAGGCGGTCTCGGCTACTCTTTCAGTCTTAAGTGAAGTGGTGCTATATTTCGGCCCAGAATCTCGAAAGTGTGCGTTCAAAAAATTGTGCTGTGTCCATTTCAATGCAAACCAAGGCCATCAGGAGTTAGTTTAGAGTCCCCGGGACTGGAACATATCCCCGAAGTCCCGGGAATTGGAGCCGAAGCTGATCAAATTCATGATGCGCGTAACGTTGTCTCGGCTACTGTTTCAGTCTTAAAGTCAAGTGTGCCTATAATTCGGCCCACAAGCTAAAAAGTGAGCGGTAAAAATTTTTGCTGTGTCCATTTCACTTCAAAACAAGGCCATCAGGACTTAGTTTAGGGTCCCCGGGACTGGAAAATATTCCCCAAGTTCCGGGAAAGCGAGCCGAAGTTGATCAAAATCACGATGCGCGGAATGCGGTCTCGGCTACTGTTTCAGTCTTAATGTAAAGTGTGGCTATATTTCGGCCCACAAGCTCCAAAGTGGGCGTTCAAAAATTTATGCTGTGCGCATTTCAGTGCAAACCAAGGCAATCCGCAGTTACTTTAGAGTCCCCCGGACTGGAAAATATCCCAAAAGTAGCGTGAAATCAAGCTGAACTTGGTGTAACTCACGATGGGCGTGAGCTGGTCTCGGCCACTGTTTCAGTCTGAAAGTGAAGTGGGATTCTATTTCGGCCGAGAAGCTACAAAGAGAGTGTTCAAAAAGCTTTCCTTTGTCCATTTCACTGAAAACCAAGGCCATCAGGAGTTAGTTTAGAGCCCGCGGAAATGGAATATATCCCCCAAGCTCCGGGAAACCGACCCGAAAATGGTCAAAATCACGATTTACGCAAGACGGTCTCGGGTACTCTTTCAGTCTTAAAGTGAAGTGGGGCTATATTTCGGTCCAGAAGCTCGAGAGTGAGCGTTCAGAAAGTTTCGGTGTGTCCATTTCACTGAAAACCAAGACAATCAGGAGTTAGTTTAGAGTCCCCGGGACTAGAAAATATCCCCCAAGTTCCGGCAAATCGAGCCGAAGTTGGTCAAAATCAGGGTGCGCTTAAGGCGGTGTCGGCTACTCCTTCAGTCTTAAAGTGAAGTGGGGCTCTATTTCGGCCCACAAGCTCAAAGCTCAAAAAAAATTACTGTGCCTATTTCACTGCAAACCAAGGCTATCAGTAGTTAGTTTAGAGTCCCCGGGAGTGGAATGTATTTCCCAAGTTCCGGAAAATCGAGAAGACGTTGGTCAAAATCACGATGCGCGTAAGACGGTCTCGGCTACTCTTTCAGTCTTAAAGTGAAGTGGGGCTATATTTCGGCCCAGAAGCTCAAAAGTGAGCGTTCAAAAAGTTTTGCTGTATCCATTTCAATGCAAACCAAGGCCATCAGGGGTTACTCAAGAGTCCTCTTGACTGGAAAATATCACCCATGTTCCGGTAAATCGAGCCGAAGTTGGTCAAAATCACGATGTGCGTAAGGTGGTCTCGGCTACTCTTTCAGTCTTAAAGTGAAGTGGGGCTATATTTCGGCCCAGAAGCTCAAAAGTGAGCGTTCAAAAAGTTTTGCTGTATCCATTTCAATGCAAACCAAGGCCATCAGGGGTTACTCAAGAGTCCTCTTGACTGGAAAATATCCCCCATGTTCCGGTGAATCGAGCCGAAGTTGGTCAAAATCACGATGTGCGTAAGGTGGTCTCGGCTACTGTGTCAGTCGTAAAGTGAAGTGTGGCTATATTTCGCCCCACAAGCTAGAAAGTGAGCGTTCAAAAAGTTTTGTTGTGTCCATTTCACTTCAAAACAAGGCCATCAGGACTTAGTTTAGCGTCCAAGGGACTGCAAAATATCCCCCAAGTTCCGGGAAATCCATTGGAAGTTCGTCAAAATTACGATGCGCGTAAGGCGGTCTCATCTACTCTTTCAGTCTTAAAGTAAAGTGGGGCTATATTTCTGCCCAGAAGCTCCAAAGTTGCGCTCTGTCCATTTCACTGAAAACCAAGGCTATCAGGAGTTACTGTAGAGTCCCTTTGACTGGAATATATCCCACAAGTTTCGGGAAATAAACGCGAAATTGGTCAAAATCACGATTCGCTCAAGACGGTCTCGCCTACTCTTTCAGTCTTAAAGTAAAATGGGGCTCTATTTCGGCCCAGAAGCTCGAGAGTGAGCGTTCAAAAACTTTCGCTGTTTCCATTTCACTGCAAGCCAAGACAAGTAGGAGTTAGTTGAGAGTCCCCGGGACTGGAAAATATCCCCCAAGTTCCGGGAAATCAACCCGAAGTTTATCAAAATCACCATGCACGTAAGGCGGTCTCGGCTACTCTTTCAGTGTTAAAGTAATGGGGGGCTATATTTTGGCCCAGAAGCTCGAAATTGAGCGTTCAAAAAGCTTTGCTGGGTCCCTTTTAGTGCAAACCAAGGCCATCAGGAGTTAGTTTAGAGTCCTCAAAACCAGAATAAACCCCCTTAGTTCCGGCAAATCGAGCCGAAGTTGCTCAAAATCACGATGCACGTAAGGCGGTCTCGGCTACTGTTTCAGTCTTCAAGTGAAGTGGAGTTTTATTTCGATCCAGAAGCTCGAAAGTATGCGTTCAAAAACTTTTTCTGTTTCCCTTTCACTGCAAACCAAGACGAGCACGAGTTAGTTTAGAGTCCCCGGGACTGCAAAATATTTCGCAAGTTCCAGGAAATCGAGCCGAAGTTGGTCAAAATCACGATGCGCGAAACGTGGTCTCGGCTACTGTTTCAGTCTTAAAGTGAAGTATGGCTATATTTCGGCCCACAACCTCGAAAGTGAGCCTTCAAAAAGCTTTGCTGTGTCCATTTCACTGCAAAACAAGGCCATTTGCACCTAGTTTAGCGTCCAAGGGACTGGAAAATATCCCCCAAGCTCCGGGAAATCCACCCGAAGTTTGTCAAAATCACGATGCGCGTAAGGCGGTCTCGGCTACTTTTTCAGTATTAAAGTAAAGTGGGCTATATTTCGGCTCAGAAGCTTGAAGGTGAGCGTTCAAAAACTTTTGCTGTCTCCATTTCACTGCAAACCAAGGCCATCAAGAGTTAGTTTAGAGTCCCTGGGACTGGAAAATATCCCCCAAGCTCCGGAATATCGACCCCAAGTCGGTCAAAATAACGATGTGCGCACGCCGGTCTCGGCTACTCTTTAAGTCGTAAGTGATGTGGGACTATATTTCGGCCTAAAAGCTCGAAAGTGTTCGTTCAAAAACTTGTGCTGTGTGAATTTCACTGCAAACCATGGCCATCAGGAGTTAGTTTACAGTCCCAGGGACTGAAAAATATCCCCCAAGTTCCAGGAAAGCGAGCAGAAGTTGCTCAAACTCACGATGCGCGTAACGCGGTCTCGGCTACTGTTTCAGTCTTAAAGTGAAGTGTGGCTATATTTAGGCCCACAAGCTCGAAAGTGAGCGTTCAAAAAGTTTTGCTGTGTCCATTTGACTGCAAACCAAGGCAATCAGGAGTTAGTTTAGAGTCCCCGGAACTGGAAAATATTCTCCAAGTTCCAGGAAATGGCGCCGAAGTTGATGAAAATTACGATGCGCGTAACGGGCTCTCGGTTATTCTTTCAGTCTTAAATTTAAGTAGGGCTATATTGCGCACTGAAGCTCGAAGGTGAGCGTTCAGAATGTTTTGCTGTGTTCATTAAACTGCAAACCAAGGTCATCGGGAGTTAGTTTAGCGTCCCCGGGACTTTAAATTATTCGCCAACTTGCGGGAAATTGAGCAAAAGTGGCCCAAAAGCACGATGCGCGTAAGGCGGTCTCGGCTACTCTTTCAGTCTTAAAATTAAGGGGGGCTATATTTCGACCTAGAAGCTCGAGACCGGGCGTGCGCTAATTTTACCTGTGTCCATTTCACTGACATCTTAGGCCATCAGGAGTTAGTTTAGAGTCCTTGGGACTGGAAAATATTTCCCAAATTCTGGCAGATCGAGCCAAAGTTGCTCAAAATCACGATGCGCGTAAGGCGGTCTCGGCTACTCTTTCAGTCTTAAAATGAAGTGGGGCTATATTTCGGCCGAGAAGCTCAACACCGAGCGTGCGCTCCTTTTGCCTGTGTACATATCACTGAAAACTAAGTTCATCAGGAGTGAACATAGAATCCTCGGGACTGGAAAATATTGCCCGAATTCCGCCAAATCGAGCCAAAGATGCTTAAAATCACGATGCGCGTAAGGCGGTCTCGGCTACTCGTTTACTCCGAAAATGAAGTGGGGCTATATTTCGGTTCTACAAGCTCGACACCGAGCGTGCTCTCCTTTTACCTGTTTTCATTTCACTAAGAACTAAGTCCAATGAATCCTCGAGACTGGAAGCTATCCTCCAAGTTTCGGCAAATTGAGCCAAACTTTCTTAAAATTACGATAGGCGTACGGCAGTTTGGTTTACTCTTTCAGTCTTAAAATTGAACTGGGGCTACATTTCGGCCTAGAAGCTCGACACCGAGCGTGTGCTCCTGTTACCTGTGACCATTTTACTGAAAACTAAGGCCATCAAGAGTTAGGGTAGAGTGCCCGGGACTGGAAACTATCCACCAAGTTTTGGCATATCGAGTCATAGTGGCTAAAAATTTCGATTTGCTTAAGGCGGTTTCGTGTACACTTTCAGTCTTAAAATAAAGTGGGGCTATATTCCGGCCTACAACCTGGAAACCGAGCGTGCGCTCCTTTTACCTGTGTCCATTTCACTAAAAACCAAGGCATTCAGGAGTTAGTTTAGAGCTTCTGGGACTGAAAATATCCCCCAAGTCCCAGGAAATCAAGCCGAAGTTCGACAAAATTACCATTACCAAAATTACTCTTTCAGTCTGAAAGTGAAGTGGGGCTATATTTCGGCCCAGAAGCTCGAAAGTGAATGTTGAAAAAGTTTGGCTGTGTCAATTTCACTGAAAACCAAGGCCATCAGGAATTAGTTTAGAGTGCCCGGGACTGGCAATTATCTCCCAAGTTCCGGGAAATCGAGCCGAAGTAGCCCAAAATCACGATGCGCCTAAGGCGTTCTCGGCTAGTCTTTCAGTCTTAAAGTGAAGTAGGGCTATGCTTCGGCCCAGAAGCTCAAAAGTGAGCGTTCAAAAAGTTGTGCTGTGTCCATTTCACTGCAAACCGAAGAAATCAGGAGTTACTTTAGAGTCCCCGGTAGCGGAAAATATCCCCCATTTCCCGGGAAATCGAGCCAAAGTAGGTCAAAATCACGATGCGCGTAAGGCGGTCCCGGTTACTCTTTCATTCTTAAAGTCAACTGGGGCAATATTTCCCCCCAGAAGCTCGAAAGTGAGCGTCCAAAAAGTTGTGCTGTGTCCATTTCACTCCAGAGCAGGGCCATCAGGAGTTACTTTAGAGTTCGCGGGACTGGAAAATATCCCCCAAGTTCCGGGAAATTTAACCGAAGTTGGTCAAAATCACGACGCGCGTACGGCGGTCTCGGCTACTCTTTTAGTCTTAAAGTGACGTGAGGCTATATTTCGGCCCAGAATTTCGAAAGTAAGCGTTCAAAAAAATTTGCTGTGTCCATTTCACTGCAGACCAAGGCCATCAGGGGTTAGTTTAGAGTCCTTGGAACTCGAATATATCCCCGAAGTTTCGGGAAATCGAGCCGAAGTTGGTCAAAATCACGATGCGCGTAAGACGGTCTCGGCTACTCTTTCAGTCTTAAACTGAAGTGGGGCTATATTTCTGCTCAGAAGCCCGAAGGGGAGCGTTGAAAAAGTTTTGCTCTCTCCATTTCAATGCAAACCAAGGCAATCAGGAGTTACTTTAGAGTCCCCGGTACCGGAGAATATTTTCCATTTCCTGGGAAATGGAGCAAAAGTTGGTCAAAATCACGATGCGCGTAAGGCGGTCTCGGCTATTCTTTCATTCTTAAAGTGAACTCGGGCTATATTTCGGCCTGGAAGCTCGAAAGTGAAAGTTCAAAAAGTTTTGCTGTGTCCATTTCACCGGGAACCAAGCCACATCAGGAGATAGTTTACAGTCTCCGGGACATCAAAATATCCCCCAAGTTCGGGGAAATCGAGCCGAAGTTTGTGAAAATCACGATGCGCGTAAAGCAGTCTCGGCTACTCTTTTAGTCTTAAAGTGACGTGGCTGTATATTTTGGCCCAGAAGCTCGAAAGTGAGCCTTCAAAAAGTTATGCTGTGCCCATTTCACAACAAAGCAAGGCCCTCAGGAAGTAGTTTACAGTCCCCGGAACTGGAAAATATCCTCCAAGTTCCGCCAAATCGAGACGAAGTTGGTCAAAATAACGATTCGCGTAAGGCGGTCTCGGCTACTCTTTGAGTCTGAAAGTGTAGTAGGGCTATATTTCGGTCCAGAAGCTCGAAAGTGAGTGTTCAAAAAGTTTTTCTCTCTCAATTTCACTGAAAACCAAGGCCATCATGAGTTAGTTTAGAGTCCCCGGGAGTGGAAAATATCTTTTAAGTTCTGGCAACTCAAGCCGAAGTTGGTCAAAATCACGATGCGCCTAAGGCCGCCTCGGCTACTCTTTCAGTCTTAAAGTGAAGTGGGGCTCTATTTCGGCCCAGAAGCTCCAAAGTGAGCGCTGGAAAAAATTTGCTGTGTCCATTTCACTGCAAACCAAGGCCATCAGGAGTTAGTTTAGAGCCCCGGGACTGCAATATATTTCCCAAGTTCCGGAAAATCGAGAAGACGTTGGTCAAAATCACGATGCGCGCAAGACGGTCTTGGCTAGTCTTTCAGTCTTAAAGTGAAGTGGGGCTATATTTCGGCCCAGAAGCTCAAAAGTGAGCTTCAAAAAGTTTTGCTGTATCCATTTCAATGCAAACGCAGGCCAGCAGGGGTTACTTACGAGTCTTCGGGACTGGAAAATATCCCCCCAAGTTCAGGGAAATTTAGCCGAAGTTGGTCAAAATCACGCTGCGCGTTAGGCGGTCCCGCTTACTGTTTCAGTCTTAAAGTGAAGCGAGGCTTTATTCCTGCCCAGGAGCTTGAAAGTGAGCGTTCAAAAAGTTTCCCTGTGTTTATTTGACTGCAAACCAAAGCCATCAGGAGCTAGTTTAGAGTCCCCGGGACTGGAAAATATCCCCCAACTTCCGGGAAATCGAGCCGAAGTTGGTCAAAATCACGATTTGCGTAAGGTAGTGTCGGCTACTCTTTCAGTCTTAGAGTGAAGTGGGGCTATATTTCGGGCGAGAAGCCCGAAAGCGAGCGTTCAAAAACTTTTGCTGTGTTCATTTCACTGCAAACCAAGGCCATCAGGAGTTAGTTTAGCGTCCCCGGGACAAGAAAGTATGCCCCAAGGTCCGGGAAATTGAGCCGGGGTTGGTCAAAATCACGATGCCCCTAAAGTGGTCTCGGCTACTCTTTCTGTCTTAAAGTGAAGTGGGGCTATATTTCGGGCCAGAAGGCCGAAAGTGAGCGTTCAAAAAGTTTTGCTGTGTTCATTTCACTGCAAACAAAGGCCATCAGGGGTTAGTTTAGAGTCCCCGGGACTGAAAAATATTGCCCAAGTTCCGGGAAATCGAGGCGAAGTTGATCAAAATCACGATGCTCCCAAAGCGGTCTCGGCTACCCTTTCAGTCTTAAAGTGAAGTGGGGCTATATTTCGGCCCAGAAGCTCGAAAGTGAGCGTTCAAAAAGTTTTGCTATGTGCATTTCACTGCAAACCAAAGCTATCAAAAGTTAGTTTAGGGTACCCGGGACTGGAAAATATTCCCCAAGTTCTGGTAAATCGAGCTGAAGTCGGTCAAAATCACGATGCTCCCAAAACGGCCTCGGCTACCCTTTCAGTCTTAAAGTGAAGTGGGGCTATATTTCGGTCTAGAAGCTCGAGAGTGAGCGTTCAAAAAGTTTCGCTGTGTCCATTTCACTGAAAACCAAGACAATCAGGAGCTAGTTTAGAGTCCCCGGGACTGGAAAATATCCCCCAAGTTCCGGCATATCGAGCCGAAGTTGGTCAAAATCATGGTGCGCTTAAGGCGGTGTCGGCTACTCCTTCAGTCTTGAAGTGAAGTGGGGCTCTATTTCGGCCCACAAGCGCAAAGCTCAAAAAAAATTACTGTCTCTATTTCACTGCAAACCAAGGCTATCAGTAGTTAGTTTAGAGTCCCCGGGAGTGGAATGTATTTCCCAAGTTCCGGAAAATCGAGAAGACGTTGGTCAAAATCACGATGCGCGTAAGACGGTCTCGGCTACTCTTTCAGTCTTAAAGTGAACTGGGGCTATATTTAGAGCCATAAGCCCGAAAGTGAGCGTTAAAAAAGTTTTGCCGTGTCCATTTAACCTCAAAGTAAGGCCATCGGAAGTTAGTTTAGCTTCCCCGGGAATTGAAAATATTCGCCAACTTCCGGGAAATCGAGCCGAAGTTGGTCAAAATTACGATGCGCGTAAGGCGGTCTCGGCTACTCTTTCAGTCTTAAAGTGAAGTAGGGCTATATTTCGGCCCAGAAGCTCGAAACGGAGCGTTCAAAAAGTTTTCCTGCGTCCATTTCAAATCAAACCAAGGCCATCAGGAGTTAGTTTAGAGTCCACGGGACTTGAAAATATCGCCAAACTTCTAGAAAATCGAGCGGAAAATGCTCAAAACCACGATGCGCGTAAGGCGGTCTCGCCTACTTTTTCAGTCTTAAAGTAAAGTGGGGCTATATTTCATCCCAGAAGCTCGAAAATAAGCGTTCAAAAAGTGTTACCTTGTTCATTTCACTGCAAACCAAGGCCATGAGGAGTTAGTTTGGACTGTTCGGGACTGGAAAATAGCGCCCAAGTTCGGGGAAATCGAGCCGAATTTTGTCAAAATCACGATGCGCGTAAGGCGGTCTCGGCTACTCTTTGATTCTTAAAGTAAACTGGGGCTATATTTCGGCCGAGAAGCTAGAAAGTGAAAGTTCAAAAAGTTTTGCTGTGTCTATTTCACCGCAAACCAAGCCACATCAGCAGATTTTTACAGTGTCCGGGACATCATAATATCCCCCAAGTCCCGGGAAATCGAGCCGAAGTTTGTCAAAATCACGATGCGCGTAAAGCAGTCTCGGCTACTCTTTTAGTCTTAAAGTGACGTGGCTGTATATTTTGGCCCAGAAGCTCGAAAGTGAGCGTTCAAAAAGTTTTGCTCTCTCAATTTAACTGGAAACCAAGGCCATCATGAGTTAGGTTAGAGTCTGCGGGACTAAAAAATATCCCTTAAGTTCTGGCAACTCAAGCCGAAGTTGGTCAAAATCACGATGCGTCTAAGGCGGTCTCGGCTAATATTTCACTCTTAAAGTGAAGTTGGGCTATATTTCGGCCCAGAATTTCGAAAGTAAGCGTTCAAAAAAATTTGCTGTGTCCATTTCACTGCAGACCAAGGCCATCAGGGGTTAGTTTAGAGTCCTTGGATCTTGAATATATCCCCGAAGTTGCGGGAAATCGAGCCGAAGTTGGTCAAAATCACGATGCGCGTAAGACGGTCTCGGCTACTCTTTCAGTCTTAAACTGAAGTGGGGCTATATTTCTGCTCAGAAGCCCGAAGGGGAGCGTTGAAAAAGTTTTGCTCTCTCCATTTCAATGCAAACCAAGGCAATCAGGAGTTACTTTAGAGTCCCCGGTACCGGAAAATATTTTCCATTTCCTGGGAAATCGAGCCAAAGTTGGTCAAAATCACGATGCGCGTAAGGTGGTCTCGGCTATTCTTTCATTCTTAAAGTGAACTCGGGCTATATTTCGGCCTAGAAGCTCGAAAGTGAAAGTTAAAAAAGTTTTGCTGTGTCCATTTCACCGCGAACCAAGCCACATCAGGAGATAGTTTACAGTCTCCGGGACATCAAAATATCCCCCAAGTTCCGGGAAATCGAGCCGAAGTTTGTGAAAATCAGGATGCGCGTAAAGCAGTCTCGCCTACTCTTTTAGTCTTAAAGTGACGTGGCTGTATATTTTGGCCCAGAAGCTCGAAAGTGAGCCTTCAAAAAGTTATGCTGTGCCCATTTCACAACAAAGCAAGGCCCTCAGGAAGTAGTTTACAGTCCCCGGAACTGGAAAATATCCTCCAAGTTCCGCCAAATCGAGACGAAGTTGGTCAAAATAACGATTCGCGTAAGGCGGTCTCGGCTACTCTTTGAGTCTGAAAGTGAAGTAGGGCTATATTTCGGTCCAGAAGCTCGAAAGTGAGCGTTCAAAAAGTTTTCCTCTCTCAATTTCACTGAAAACCAAGGCCATCATGAGTTAGTTTAGAGTCCCCGGGAGTGGAAAATATCTTTTACGTTCTGGCAACTCAAGCCGAAGTTGGTCAAAATCACGATGCGCCTAAGGCGGCCTCGGCTACTCTTTTAGTCTTAAAGTGAAGTGGGGCTCTATTTCGGCCCAGAAGCTCCAAAGTGAGCGCTGCAAAAAAATTGCTGTGTCCATTTCACTGCAAACCAAGGCTATCAGGAGTTAGTGTAGAGTCCCCGGGACTGCAATATATTTCCCAAGTTCCGGAAAATCGAGAAGACGTTGGTCAAAATCACGATGCGCGCAAGACGGTCTTGGCTAGTCTTTCAGTCTTAAAGTGAAGTGGGGCTATATTTCGGCCCAGAAGCTCAAAAGTGAGCTTCAAAAAGTTTTGCTGTATCCCTTTCAATGCAAACCAAGGCCATCAGGGGTTACTTAAGAGTCTTCGGGACTGGAAAATATCCCCCCAAGTTCAGGGAAATTTAGCCGAAGTTTAAAAATTCAGGGAAATTTAGCCGAAGGTCAAAATCACGGTGCGCGTTAGGCGGTCTCGCTTACTGTTTCAGTCTTAAAGTGAAGCGAGGCTTTATTCCTGCCCAGGAGCTTGAAAGTGAGCGTTCAAAAAGTTTCCCTGTGTTTATTTGACTGCAAACCAAAGCCATCAGGAGCTAGTTTAGAGTCCCCGGGACTGGAAAATATCCCCCAACTTCCGGGAAATCGAGCCGAAGTTGGTCAAAATCACGATTTGCGTAAGGTAATGTCGGCTACTCTTTCAGTCTTAGAGTGAAGAGGGGCTATATTTCGGGCAAGAAGCCCGAAAGTGAGCGTTCAAAAACTTTTGCTGTGTTCATTTCACTGCAAACCAAGGCCATCAGGAGTTAGTTTAGCGTCCCCGGGACAAGAAAATATGCCCCAAGGTCCGGGAAATTGAGCCGAGGTTGGTCAAAATCACGATGCGCGTAAGGCGGTCCCGCTTGCTCTTTTATTCTTAAAGTGAAGTGGGGCTATATTTCGGCCCAGAAGCTCGAAAGTGAACGTTCAAAAAGTTTTGCTGTGTGCATTTCACTGAAAACCAAGGCCATCAGGATTTAGTTCAGAGTGCCCGGGACTGGGAATTATCTCCCAAGTTCCGGGAAATCGAGCCAAAGTAGCCCAAAATCACGATGCGCGTAAGGCGGTCTCGGCTAGTCTTTCAGTCTTAAAGTGAAGTAGGGCTATGCTTCGGCCCAGAAGCTCAAAAGTGAGCGTTCAAAAAGTTGTGCTGTGTCCATTTCACTGCAAACCGAGGCAATCAGGAGTTAGTTTAGAGTCCCCGATACCGGAAAATATCCCCCAAGTTCCGGGAAATCGAGCCAAAGTTGGTCAAAATCACGATGCGCGTAAGGCGGTCCCGGTTGCTCTTTCATTCTTTAAGTGAACTGGGGCAATATTTCCCCCCAGAAGTTCGAAAGTGAGGGTTCAAAAAGTTGTGCTGTGTCCATTTCACTCCAGAGCAAGGCCATCAGGAGTTACTTTAGAGTTCGCGGGACTGGAAAATACCCCCCAAGTTCCGGGAAATCGAGCCGAAGTTGGTCAAAGTTACGATGAGCGTAAGGCGGTCTCGGCTACTCTTTCACTCTTAAAGTGAAGTGGAGCTATATTTCGGTCCAGAAGCTCAAAAAGTGAGCGTTCAAAAAGTTTTGCTGTGTCCATTTTACTGCAGACCAAGGACGTCGGGGGTCACTTTAGAGTCCCTGGGACTGGAAAATATCCCCCAAGTTCCAGGAAAGCGAGCAGACGCTGCTCAAAATCACGATGCACGTAACGCGGTCTCGGCTACTGTTTCAGTCTTAAAGTGAAGTGTGGCTTTATTTAGGCCCACAAGCTCGAAAGTGAGCGTTCAAAAAGTTTTGTCGTGTCCATTTGGCTGCAAATCAAGGCAATCAGGAGTTAGTTTAGAGTCCCCGGAACTGGAAAATATTCTCCAAGTTCCAGGAAATGACGCTCTCGGTTATTCATTCAGTCTTAAATTTAAGTAGGGCTATATTGCGGCACTGAAGTTCGAAGGTGAGCGTTCAGAATGTTTTGCTGTGTTCATTAAACTGCAAACTAAGGTCATCGGGACTTAGTCTGGCGTCCCCGGGACTTTAAATTATTCGCCAACTTCCGGGAAATCGAGCAAAAGTGGCCCAAAAGCACGATGCGCGTAAGGCGGTCTCGGCTACTCTTTTAGTCTTAAAATTAAGGGGGGCTATATTTCGACCTAGAAGCTCGAGACCGGGCGTGCGCTAAGTTTACCTGTGTCAATTTCACTGACATCTTAGGCCATCAGGAGTTAGTTTAGAGTCCTTGGGACTGGAAAATATTTCCCAAATTCCGGCAAATCGAGCCAAAGATGCTCAAAATCACGATGCGCGTAAGACGGTCTCGGCTACTCGTTTACTCCGAAAATGAAGTGGGGCTATATTTCGGTTCTACAAGCTCGACACCGAGCGTGCGCTCCTTTTACCTGTGTCCCTTTCACTAAGAACTAAGGCCATCAAGAGTTAGGGTAGAGTCCCCGGGACTGGAAAATATCCCCCAAGTTTAGGCATATCGAGCCATAGTGGCTAAAAATTTCGATGCGCTTAAGGCGGTTTCGTGTACACTTTCAGTCTTAAAATAAAGTGGGGCTATATTTCGGCCTACAACCTTGAAACCGAGCGTGCGCTCCTTTTACCTGTGTCCATTTCACTAAAAACCAAGGCATTCAGGAGTTAGTTTAGAGCTTAGGGGACTGGAAAATATCCCCCAAGTCCCAGGAAATCAAGCCGAAGTTCGACAAAATTACCATGCGCGTAAGGCGGTCCCGGCTACTCTTTCAGTCTTAAGGTGAAGTGGGGCTATATTTCGGCCCAGAAGCTCGAAAGTGAACGTTCAAAAAGTTTGGGTGTGTCCATTTCACTGAAAACCAAGGCCATCAGGAATTAGTTTAGAGTGCCCGGGACTGGCAATTATCTCCCAAGTTCCGGGAAATCGAGCCGAAGTAGCCCAAAATCACGATGCGCGTAAGGCGGTCTCGGCTAGTCTTTCAGTCTTAAAGTGAAGTAGGGCTATGCTTCGGCCCAGAAGCTCAAAAGTGAGCGTTCAAAAAGTTGTGCTGTGTCCATTTCACTGCAAACCGAGGCAATCAGGAGTTAGTTTAGAGTCCCCGATACCGGAAAGTATCCTCCAAGTTCCGGGAAATGGAGCCGAAGTTGGTCAAAGTTACGATGAGCGTAAGGCGGTCTCGGCTACTCTTTCACTCTTAAAGTGAAGTGGAGCTATATTTCGGTCCAGAAGCTCAAAAAGTGAGCGTTCAAAAAGTTTTGCTGTGTCCATTTTACTGCAGACCAAGGACGTCGGTAGTCAGTTTAGAGTCCCCGGGACTGGAAAATATCCCCGAAGTTCCGAAAAATTTAACTGAAGTTACTCAAAATCACGACTTGCGTAAGGCGGTCTCGGCAACTCTTTCAGTCTTAAAGTGAATTGGGGCAATATTTCGGCCCAGAAGCTCGAAACTGAGTGTTTAAAAAGTTTTGCTGTGTCCATTTCACTGCAAAACAAGGCCATCACGACTTAGTTTAGCGTCAAAGGAACTGGAAATATCCCCCAAGTTACGGGAAATCCACCCGAAGTTACTCAAAATCACTATTGGCTTAAGGGGGTCTCAGCTACTCTTTCAGTCTTAAGGTAAAGTGGGCTTAGATTTAACTCCAGAAGCTCGAAAGTAAAGGTTCAAAAATTTTTGTGTCTATTTCACTCACATCTTAGACAATCAGGAGTGAGTTTAGAGACTTTGGGACTGGAAAATATCTCCCAAGTTTCGCCAGATCGAGCCGAAGATCCCCAAAATCAGAATGCGCGTAAGGCGCTCCCGCCTACTCTTTCAGTCTTAAAAAGAAGTAGGGCTATATTTCGGCCAGCAAGCTCGAAAGTGCGCGTTCAAAAAGTGTTCCTGTGTCGATTTCACTGGAAACCAAGGCCATCAGGAGTTAGTTTAAAGTCCCCGGGAATGGAAAATATCCCCCTATTTCCGGGAAATGGAGCCAAAGTATCCCAAAATCACGATTCGCGTAAGGCGGTCTCGGTTACTCTTTCAGTCTTAAAGTTAAGTGGGGCTATATTTCGAGCCATAAGCTCGAAAGTGAGCGTTCAAAAAGTTTTGCTGTGTCCATTTAACGACAAACTAAGGCCATCGGAAGTTAGTTTCGCTTCCCCGGGAATTGAAAATATTCGCCAACTTCCGGCAAATCGAGCCGAAGTTGATCAAAATTACGATGCGCGTAAGGCGGTCTCGGCTACTCTTTCAGTCTTAAAGTGAAGTAGGGCTATATTTCGGCCGAGAAGCTCGAAAGTGAGCGTTCAAAAAAATGTGCTGTGTCCATTTCACTGCAAACCAAGGCCATCAGCAGTTAGTTTAGAGTCCCCGGGACTGGAATATATCCCCGAAGTTCCGGGAAATCCAACGGAAGTATGTCAAAATCACGATGCGCGTAAGACGGTCTCGGCTACTCTTTCAGTCTTAAAATAAAGTGGGGCTATATTTCGGCCCAGAAGCTCGAAAGTGAACCTTTAAAAAGTTACGCTTTGTGCATTTAACTGCAAACCAAGGCCATCAGGAGTTAGTTTAAAGTCCCCCGGACTGGAAAATATCCCCCAAGTTCCGGGAAATCGAGCTGAACTGGGTCAAAATCACGATGCTCGTAAGGAGGTCTCGGCTACTATTTTAGTGTTAAAGTGAAGTACGGTTGTATTTTATCCCAGAAGCTCGAAACTGAGCGTTCAAAAAGTTTTCCTGCGTCCATTTCACATCAAACCAAGGCAATCAGGAGCTAGTTAAGAGTCCCCGGGACTTGAAAATATCGCCAAAATTCTAGAAAATCGAGCGGAAATTGCTCAAAATGACGATGCGCGTAAGGTGGCCTCGCCTACTCTTTGAGTCTTAAAGTGAAGTGGGGCTATATTTCATCCCAGAAGCTCGAAAATAAGCGTTCAAAAAGTGTTACCTTGTTCATTTCACTGCAAACCAAGCCCATGAGGAGTTAGTTTAGACTGCTCGGGACTGGAAAATATCGCCCAAGTTCGGGGAAATCCAGCCGAATTTTGTCAAAATCACGATGCGCGTAAGGCGGTCTCGGCTACTCTTTGATTCTTAAAGTGAACTGGGCCTATATTGCGGTCCAGAAGGTCGAAAGTGAAGGTTCAAAAAGTTTTGCTGTGTCTATTTCACCGCAAACCAAGCCCCATCAGCAGATTTTTACAGTGTCCGGGACATCAGAATATCCCCCAAGTCCCGGGAAATCGAGCCGAAGTTTGTCAAAATCACGATGCGCGTAAAGCAGTCTCGGCTACTCTTTTAGTCTTAAAGTGACGTGGCTGTATATTTTGGCCCAGAAGCTCGAAAGTGAGCGTTCAAAAAGTTTTGCTCTCTCAATTTAACTGGAAACCAAGGCCATCATGAGTTAGGTTAGAGTCTGCGGGACTAAAAAATATCCCTTAAGTTCTGGCAACTCAAGCCGAAGTTGGTCAAAATCACGATGCGTCTAAGGCGGTCTCGGCTACTATTTCAGTCTTAAAGTGAAGTGGGGCTATATTTCGGCCCAGAATTTCGAAAGTAAGCGTTCAAAAAAATTTGCTGTGTCCATTTCACTGCAGACCAAGGCCATCAGAGGTTAGTTTAGAGTCCTTGGAACTTGAATATATCCCCGAAGTTGCGGGAAATCGAGCCGAAGTTGGTCAAAATCACGATGCGCGTAAGACGGTCTCGGCTACTCTTTCAGTCTTAAACTGAAGTGGGGCTATATTTCTGCTCAGAAGCCCGAAGGGGAGCGTTGAAAAAGTTTTGCTCTCTCCATTTCAATGCAAACCAAGGCAATCAGGAGTTACTTTAGAGTCCCCGGTACCGGAAAATATTTTCCATTTCCTGGGAAATCGAGCCAAAGTTGGTCAAAATCACGATGCGCGTAAGGCGGTCTCGGCTATTCTTTCATTCTTAAAGTGAACTCGGGCTATATTTCGGCCCAGAAGCTCGAAAGTGAAAGTTCAAAAAGTATTGCTGTGTCCATTTCACCGCGAACCAAGCCACATCAGGAGATAGTTTACAGTCTCCGGGACATCAAAATATCCCCCAAGTTCGGGGAAATCGAGCCGAAGTTTGTGAAAATCAGGATGCGCGTAAAGCAGTCTCGCCTACTCTTTTAGTCTTAAAGTGACGTGGCTGTATATTTTGGCCCAGAAGCTCGAAAGTGAGCCTTCAAAAAGTTATGCTGTGCCCATTTCACAACAAAGCAAGACCCTCAGGAAGTAGTTTACAGTCCCCGGAACTGGAAAATATCCTCCAAGTTCCGCCAAATCGAGACGAAGTTGGTCAAAATAACGATTCGCGTAAGGCGGTCTCGGCTACTCTTTGAGTCTGAAAGTGAAGTAGGGCTATATTTCGGTCCAGAAGCTGGAAAGTGAGCGTTCAAAAAGTTTTCCTCTCTCAATTTCACTGAAAACCAAGGCCATCATGAGTTAGTTTAGAGTCCCCGGGAGTGGAAAATATCTTTTAAGTTCTGGCAACTCAAGCTGAAGTTGGTCAAAATCACGATGCGCCTAAGGCGGCCTCGGCTACTCTTTTAGTCTTAAAGTGAAGTGGGGCTCTATTTCGGCCCAGAAGCTCCAAAGTGAGCGCTGGAAAAAATTTGCTGTGTCCATTTCACTGCAAACCAAGGCCATCAGGAGTTAGTTTAGAGCCCCGGGACTGCAATATATTTCCCAAGTTCCGGAAAATCGAGAAGACGTTGGTCAAAATCACGATGCGCGCAAGACGGTCTTGGCTAGTCTTTCAGTCTTAAAGTGAAGTGGGGCTATATTTCGGCCCAGAAGCTCAAAAGTGAGCTTCAAAAAGTTTTGGTGTATCCATTTCAATGCAAACGCAGGCCAGCAGGGGTTACTTACGAGTCTTCGGGACTGGAAAATATCCCCCCAAGTTCAGGGAAATTTAGCCGAAGTTGGTCAAAATCACGCTGCGCGTTAGGCGGTCCCGCTTACTGTTTCAGTCTTAAAGTGAAGCGAGGCTTTATTCCTGCCCAGGAGCTTGAAAGTGAGCGTTCAAAAAGTTTCCCTGTGTTTATTTGACTGCAAACCAAAGCCATCAGGAGCTAGTTTAGAGTCCCCGGGACTGGAAAATATCCCCCAACTTCCGGGAAATCGAGCCGAAGTTGGTCAAAATCACGATTTGCGTAAGGTAGTGTCGGCTACTCTTTCAGTCTTAGAGTGAAGTGGGGCTATATTTCGGGCAAGAAGCCCGAAAGTGAGCGTTCAAATAGTTTTCTTGTGTTCATTTCACTGCAAACCAAGGCCATCAGGAGTTAGTTTGACGTCCCCGGGACAAGAAAATATGTCCCATGGTCCGGGAAATTGAGCCGAGGTTGGTCAAAATCACGATGCGCGTAAGGCGGTCCCGCTTGCTCTTTCATTCTTAAAGTGAAGTGGGGTTATATTTCGGGCCAGAAGCTCGAAAGTGAACGTTCAAGAAGGTTGGCTGTGTCCATTTCACTGAAAACCAAGGCCATCAGGATTTAGTTCAGAGTGCCCGGGACTGGGAATTATCTCCCAAGTTCCGGGAAATCGAGCCGAAATAGCCCAAAATCACGATGCGCGTAAGGCGGTCTCGGCTACTCTTTCAGTCTTAAAGTGAAGTAGGGCTATGCTTCGGCCCAGAAGCTCAAAAGTGAGCGTTCAAAAAGTTGTGCTGTGTCCATTTCACTGCAAACCGAGGCAATCAGGAGTTAGTTTAGAGTCCCCGGTACCGGAAAATATCCCCCAAGTTCCGGGAAATCGAGCCAAAGTTGGTCAAAATCACGATGCGCGTAAGGCGGTCCCGGTTGCTCTTTCATTCTTTAAGTGAACTGGGGCAATATTTCCCCCCAGAAGTTCGAAAGTGAGGGTTCAAAAAGTTGTGCTGTGTCCATTTCACTCCAGAGCAAGGCAATCAGGAGTTACTTTAGAGTCCGCGGGATTGGAAAATATCCCCCAAGTTCCGGGAAATCGAGCCGAAGTTGGTCAAAATTACGATGGGCGTAAGGCGGTCTCGGCTCCTCTTTCACTCTTAAAGTGAAGTGGAACTATATTTCGGCCCAGAAGCTAAAAAGTGAGCGTTCAAAAAGTTTTGCTGTGTCCATTTTACTGCAGACCAAGGACGTCGGGGGTCACTTTAGAGTCCCTGGGACTGGAAAATATCCCCCAAGTTCCACGAAAGCGAACAGACGCTGCTCAAAATCACGATGCGCGTAACGCGGTCTCGGCTACTGTTTCAGTCTTAAAGTGAAGTGTGGCTATATTTAGGCCCACAAGCTCGCAAGTGAGCGTTCAAAAAGTTTTGTTGTGTCCATTTGGCTGCAAACCAAGGCAATCAGGAGTTAGTTTAGAGTCCCCGGAACTGGAAAATATTCTCCAAGTTCCAGGAAATGACGCTCTCGGTTATTCTTTTAGTCTTAAATTTAAGTAGGGCTATATTGCGGCACTGAAGTTCGAAGGTGAGCGTTCAAAATGTTTTGCTGTGTTCATTAAACTGCAAACTAAGGTCATCGAGACTTAGTCTGGCGTCCCCGGGACTTTAAATTATTCGCCAACTTCCAGGAAATCGAGCAAAAGTGGCCCAAAATCACGATGCACGTAAGGCGGTCTCGGCTACTCTTTCAGTCTTAAAATTAAGGGGGGCTATATTTCGACCTAGAAGCTCGAGACCGGGCGTGCGCTAATTTTACCTGTGTCCATTTCACTGACATCTTAGGCCATCAGGAGTTAGTTTAGAGTCCTTGGGACTGGAAAATATTTCCCAAATTCTGGCAGATCGAGCCAAAGTTGCTCAAAATCACGATGCGCGTAAGGCGGTCTCGGCTACTCTTTCAGTCTTAAAATGAAGTGGGGCTATATTTCGGCCGAGGAGCTCAACACCGAGCGTGCGCTCCTTTTGCCTGTGTAAATATCACTGAAAACTAAGTTCATCACGAGTTAACATAGAGTCCTCGGGACTGGAAAATATTGGCCGAATTCCGGCAAATCGAGCCAAAGATGCTCAAAATCACGATGCGCGTAAGGCGGTCTCGGCTACTCGTTTACTCCGAAAATAAAGTGGGGCTATATTTCGGTTCTACAAGCTCGACAGCGAGCGTGCGCTCCTTTTACCTGTGTCCATTTCACTAAGAACTAAGTCCACCAGGAGAGAGTTTAGAATCCTCGAGACTGGAAGCTATCCTTCAAGTTTTGGCAAATTGAGCCATACTTTCTTAAAATTACGATAGGCGTACGGCAGTTTCGTTTACTCTTTAAGTCTTAAAATGAACTGGGGCTACATTTCGGCCTAGAAGCTCGACACCGAGCGTGCGCTCCTGTTACCTGTGACCATTTTACTGAAAACTAAGGCCATCAAGAGTTAGGGTAGAGTCCCCGGGACTGGAAAATATCCCCCAAGTTTAGGCATATCGAGTCATAGTGGCTAAAAATTTCGATGCGCTTAAGGCGGTTTCGTGTACACTTTCAGTCTTAAAATAAAGTGGGGCTATATTTCGGCCTACAACCTTGAAACCGAGCGTGCGCTCCTTTTACCTGTGTCCATTTCACTAAAAACCAAGGCATTCAGGAGTTAGTTTAGAGCTTAGGGGACTGGAAAATATCCCCCAAGTCCCAGGAAATCAAGCCGAAGTTCGACAAAATCACGATGCGCGTAAAGCAGTCTCGGCTACCCTTTTAGTCTTAAAGTGACGTGGCTGTATATTTCGGCCCAGAAGCTCGAAAGTGAGCGTTCAAAAAGTTTTGCTCTCTCAATTTAGCTGAAAACCAAGGCCATCATGAGTTAGTTTAGAGTCCGCGGGACTAAAAAATATCCCTTAAGTTCTGGCAACTCAAGCCGAAGTTGGTCAAAATCACGATGCGTCTAAGGCGGTCTCGGCTACTATTTCAGTCTTAAAGTGAAGTGGGGCTATATTTCGGCCCAGAATTTCGAAAGTATGCGTTCAAAAAAATTTGCTGTGTCCATTTCACTGCAGACCAAGGCCATCAGAGGTTAGTTTAGAGTCCTTGGAACATGAATATATTCCCGAAGTCTCGGGAAATCGAGCCGAAGTTGGTCAAAATCACGATGCGCGTAAGACGGTCTCGGCTACTCTTTCAGTCTTAAACTGAAGTGGGGCTATATTTCGGCTCAGAAGCCCGAAGGGGAGCGTTGAAAAAGTTTTGCTCTCTCCATTTCAATGCAAACCAAGGCAATCAGGAGTTACTTTAGAGTCCCCGGTACCGGAAAATATTTTCCATTTCCTGGGAAATCGAGCCAAAGTTGGTCAAAATCACGATGCGCGTAAGGCGGTCTCGGCTATTTTTTCATTCTTAAAGTGAACTCGGGCTATATTTCAGCCCAGAAGCTGGAAAGTGAAAGTTCAAAAAGTATTGCTGTGTCCATTTCACCGCGAACCAAGCCACATCAGGAGATAGTTTACAGTCTCCGGGACATCAAAATATCCCCCAAGTTGCGGGAAATCGAGCCAAAGTTTGTGAAAATCACGATGCGCGTAAAGTATTCTCGGCTACTCTTTTAGTCTTAAAGTGACGTGGCTGTATATTTTGGCCCAGAAGCTCGAAAGTGAGCGTTCAAAAAGTTATGCTGTGCCCATTTCACTGCAAAGCAAGGCCCTCAGGAAGTAGTTTACAGTCCCCGGAACTGGAAAATATCCTCCAAGTTCCGCCAAATCGAGACGAAGTTGGTCAAAATAACGATTCGCGTAAGGCGGTCTCGGCTACTCTTTGAGTCTGAAAGTGAAGTAGGGCTATATTTCGGTCTACAAGCTCGAAAGTGAGCGTTCAAAAAGTTTTCCTCTCTCAATTTCACTGAAAACCAAGGCCATCATGAGTGAGTTTAGAGTCCCCAGGAGTGGAAAATATCTTTTAAGTTCTGGCAACTCAAGCCGAAGTTGGTCAAAATCACGATGCGCTTAAGGCGGCCTCGGCTACTCTTGCAGTCTTAAAGTGAAGTGGGGCTCTATTTCGGCCCAGAAGCTCCAAAGTGAGCGCTGCAAAAAAATTGCTGTGTCCATTTCACTGCAAACCAAGGCCATCAGGAGTTAGTTTAGCGTCCCCGAGACTGCAATATATTTCCCAAGTTGCGGAAAATCGAGAAGACGTTGGATAAAATCACGATGCGCGCAAGACGGTCTTGGCTAGTCTTTCAGTGTTAAAGTGAAGTGGGGCTATATTTCGGCCCAGAAGCTCAAAAGTGAGCTTCAAAAAGTTTTGCTGTATCCATTTCAATGCAAACGAAGGCCATCAGGGGCTACTTAAGACTCTTCGGGACTGGAAAATATCTCCCTAAGTTCCGGGAAATTTAGCCGAAGTTGGTCAAAATCACGCTGCGCGTTAGGCGGTCTCGCTTACTGTTTCAGTCTTAAGGTGAAGTGAGGCTTTATTCCTGCCCAGGAGCTTGAAAGTGAGCGTTCAAAAAGTTTCCCTGTGTTTATTTGACTGCAAACCAAAGCCATCAGGAGCTAGTTTAGAGTCCCCGGGACTGTAAAATATCCCCCAACTTCCGGGAAATCGAGCCAAAGTTGGTCAAAATCACGACTTGCGTAAGGTAGTGTCGGCTACTCTTTCAGTCTTAGAGTGAAGTAGGCTATATTTCGAATGAGAAGCCCGAAAGTGAGCGTTCAAAAACTTTTGCTGTGTTCATTTCACTGCAAACCAACGCCATCAGGAGTTAGTTTAGCGTCCCCGGGACAAGAAAATATGCCCCAAGGTCCGGGAAATTAAGCCGAGGTTGGTCAAAATCACGATGCCCCTAAAGTGGTCTCGGCTACTCTTTCTGTCTTAAGGTGAAGTGGGCTATATTTCGGCCCAGAAGCCCGAAAGTGAGCGTTCAAAAAGTTTTGCTGTATTCTTTGACTGAAAAACAAGGCCATCACGAGTTAGTTTAGCGTCCCTGGCACTGGAAAATATTCCCCAAGTTCCGGTAAATCGAGCTCAAGTTGGTCAAAATCACGATGCTCCCAAAGCGGTCTCGGCGACCATTTCATTCCTAAAGTAAAGTGGGGCTATATTTCAGTCCAGAAGCTCGAAAGTGAGCCTTCAAAAAGTTTTGCTGTGTCCATTTCACTGCAAAACAAGGCCATCAGGACTTAGTTTAGCGTCCAAGGGACTGGAAAATGTTCCCCAAGATCCGGGAGATCCACCCAAAGTTTGTCAAAATCACAATGCGCGTAAGGTGGTCTCGGTTACTCTTTAAGTCTTAAAGTAAAGTGGGGCTTTATTTCGGACAGGAAGCTCGAAGGTGAGCGTTCAAAAAGTTTTGCTCTGTCCATTTCACTGCAAACCAAGGCTATGAGGAGTTAGTTTAGAGCTCCTGGGACTGGAAAATATCCCCCAAGTTCCGGAATATCGACCGGAAGTTTGTCAAACTCACGATGCCAGCAAGGCGGTCTCGGCTACTCTTTCAGTCTTAAGTGAAGTGGGGCTATATTTCGGCCCAGAATCTCGAAAGTGTCCGTTCAAAAAATTGTGCTGTGTCCATTTCAATGCAAACCAAGCCCATCAGGAGTTAGTTTAGAGTCCCCGGGACTGGAATATATCCCCCAAGTCCCGGGAATTGGAGCCGAAGTTGATCAAATTCATGATGCGCGTAACGTGGTCTCGGCTACTGTTTCAGTCTTAAAGTCAAGTGTGCCTATATTTCGGCCCACAAGCTAGAAATTGAGCGTTCAAAAACTTTTGCTGTGTCCATTTAACTTCAAAACAAGGCCATCAGGACTTAGTTTAGGGTCCCCGGGACTGGAAAATATTCCCCAAGTTCCGGGAAAGCGAGCCGAAGTTGATCAAAATCACGATACGCGAAATGCAGTCCCGGCTACTGTTTCAGTCTTAAAGTAAAGTGTGGCTATATTTCGGCCCACAAGCTCGAAAGTGAGCGTTCAAAAATTTATGCTGTGCGCATTTCAGTGCAAACCAAGGCCATCCGGAGTTAGTTTAGAGTCCCCCGGACTGGAAAATATCCCAAAAGTTGCGTGAAATTGAGCTGAACTTGGTCTAACTCACGATGCGCGTGAGGCGGTCTCAGCTGCTATTTCAGTCTGAAAGTGAAGTGGGATTCTATTTCGGCCAAGAAGCTACAAAGAGAGTGTTCAAAAAGCTTTCCTTTGTCCATTTCACTGAAAACCAAGGCCATCAGGAGTTAGTTTCGAGCCCGCGGAAATGGAATATATCCCCCAAGTTCCGGGAAACTGACTCGAAGTTGGTCAAAATCAGAATATGCGCAAGACGGTCTCGGCTACTCTTTCAGTCTTAAAGTAAAGCGGGGCTATATTTCGGTCCAGAAGCTCGAGAGTGAGGGTTCAAAAAGTTTCGCTGTGTCCATTTCACTGAAAAACAAGACAATCAGGAGTTAGTTTAGAGTCCCCGGGACTGGAAAATATCCCCCAAGTTCCGGCAAATCGAGCCGAAGTTGGTCAAAATCATGATGTGCGTAAGGTGGTCTCGGCTACTCTTTCAGTCTTAAAGTGAAGTCGGGCTATATTTCGGCCCAGAAGCTCGAAAGTGAGTGTTTAGAAAGTTTTGCTCTGTCACTTTCAGTGCAAACCAAGGCTATCAGAAGTTAGTTTAGAGTCCCCGGGACTGGAGAATGTCCCCCAAGTCCCGGAAAATCGAGCCGAAGTTGATCAAATTCATGATGCGCGTAACGTGGTCTCGGCTACTGTGTCAGTCCTAAAGTGAAGTGTGGCTATATTTCGCCCCACAAGCTAGAAAGTGAGCGTTCAAAAAGTTTTGTTGTGTCCATTTTACTTCAAAACAAGGCCATCAGGACTTAGTTTAGCGTCCAAGGGACTGCAAAATATCCCCCAAGTTCCGGGAAATCCATTCGAAGTTCGTCAAAATTACGATGCGCGTAAGGCGGTCTCATCTACTCTCTCAGTCTTATAGTAAAGTGGGGCTATATTTCTGCCCAGAAGCTGCAAAGTTGTGCTCTGTCCATTTTACTGAAAACCAAGGCCATCAGGAGTTACTCTAGAGTCCGTTTGACTGGAATATATACCCCAAGTTTCGAGAAATAAAGGCGAAATTGGTCAAAATCACGATTCGCTCAAGACGGTCTCGCCTACTCTTTCAGTCTTAAAGTAAAATGGGCCTCTATTTCGGCCCAGAAGCTCGAGAGTGAGCGTTCAAAAACTTTCGCTGTGTCCATTTCACTGCAAACCAAGACAAGCAGGAGTTAGTTGAGAGTCCCCATATTTCGGGAAATCCACCCGAAGTTTGTCAAACTCACGATGCGAGGAAGGCGGTCTCGGCTACCCTTTCAGTCTTAAGTGAAGTGGGGCTATAGTTTGGCCCAGAATCTCCAAAGTGCGCTTTCAAAAAATTGTGCTGTGTCCATTTCAATGCAAACCAAGGCCATCAGGAGTTAGTTTAGAGTCCCCGGGACTGGCAAATATCCCCCAAGTCCCGGGAATTGGAGCCGAAGTTGATCAGATTCATGATGCGCGTAACGTGGTCTCGGCTACTGTGTCAGTCTTAAAGTCAAGTGTGCCTATATTTCGGCCCACAAGCTAGAAAGTGAGCGTTCAAAAGATTTTGCTGTGTCCATTTCACTTCAAAACAAGGCCATCAGGACTTAGTTTAGCGTCCAAGGGACTGGAAAATATCCCCCAAGTTCCGGGAAATCCATTCGAAGTTCGTCAAAACTACGATATACGTAAGGCGGTTTCGGCTACTCTTTCAGTCTTAAAGTAAAGTCGGGCTATATTTCTTTCCAGAAGCTCGAAAGTCAGCGTTCAAAAAGTTTTGCTGTGTGCATTTCACTGCAAACCAAAGCTATCAAAAGTTAGTTTAGGGTCCCCGGGACTGGAAAATATTCCCCAAGTTCCGGGAAAGCGAGCCGAAGTTGATCAAAATCACGATGCGCGAAATGCGGTCTCGGCTACTGTTTCAGTCTTAAAGTAAAGTCTGGCTATATTTCGGCCCACAAGCTCGAAAGTGAGCGTTCAAAAAGTTTTGCTGTGTCCATTTCACTGCAAAACAAGGCCATCAGGACTTAGTTTAGCGTCCAAGGGACTGGAAAATGTTCCCCAAGTTCCGGGAGATCCACCCGAGGTTTCTGAAAATCGCAATGCGCGTAAGGTGGTCTCGGTTACTCTTTAAGTCTTAAAGTAAGGTGGGGCTTTATTTCGGCCAGGAAGCTCGAAGGTGAGCGTTCAAAAAGTTTTGCTCTGTCCATTTCACTGCAAACCAAGGCCATCAGGAGTTAGTTTAGAGTTCCTGGGACTGGAAAATATCCCCCAAGTTCCGGAATATCGACCGGAAGTTTGTCAAACTCACGATGCGAGCAAGGCGGTCTCGGCTACCCTTTCAGTCTTAAGTGAAGTGGGGCTATATTTTGGCCGAGAATCTCCAAAGTGTGCTTTCGAAAAATTGTGCTGTGTCCATGTCAATGCAAACCAAGGCCATCAGGAGTTAGTTTAGAGTCCCCGGGACTGGCAAATATCCCCCAAGTCCCGGGAAATCGAGCCGAAGCTGATCAAATTCATGATGCGCGTAACGTGGTCTCGGCTACTGTGTCAGTCTTAAAGTGAAGTGTGACTATATTTCGGCCCACAAGCTAGAAAGTGAGCGATCAAAACGTTTTGCTGTGTTCATTTCACTGCAAACCAAGGCCATCAGGACTTAGTTTAGGATCCCCGGGACAAGAAAATATGCCCCAAGGTCCGGGAAATTGAGCTGGGGTTGGTCAAAATCACGATGCCCCTAAAGTGGTCTCGGCTCCTCTTTCTGTCTTAATGTGAAGTGGGGCTATATTTCGGGCCAGAAGCCCGAAAGTGAGCGTTCAAAATGTTTTGCTGTGTCCATTTCACTGCAAACCAAGGCCATCAGGGGTTAGTTTAGAGTGCCCGGGACTGAAAAATATTGCCCAAGTTCCGGGGAATCGAACCAAAGTTGATCAAAATCACGATGCACGAAATGCGGTATCGGCTACTGTTTCAGTCTTAAAGTGAAGTGGGGCTATATTTCGGCCCAGAAGCCCGAAAGTGAGCGATCAAAAAGTTTTGCTGTGTTCTTTGACTGAAAAACAAGGCCATCACGAGTTATTTTAGCGTCCCTGCGACTGGAAAATACTCCCCAAGTTCCGGTATATCGAGCTGAAGTTGGTCAAAATCACGATGCTCCCAAAATTGGTCTCGGCTACCCTTTCAGTCTTAAAGTGAAGTGGGGCTATATTTCTGTCCAGAAGCTCGAAAGTCAGCGTTCAAAAAGTTTTGCTGTGTGCATTTCACTGCAAACCAAAATGATAAAAACTTAGTTTAGCGTCCCCGGGACTGGAAAATATTCCCCAAGTTCCGGGAAAGCGAGCCAAAGTTGATCAAAATCACGATGCGCGAAATGCGGTCTCGGCTACTGTTTCAGTCTTAAAGTAAAGTCTGGCTATATTTCGGCCCACAAGCTCGAAAGTGAGCGTTCAAAAAGTTTTGCTGTGTCCATTTCACTGCAAAACAAGGCCATCAGGACTTAGTTTAGCGTCCAAGGGACTGGAAAATGTTCCCCAAGTTCCGGGAGATCCACCCGAAGTTTGTCAAAATCACAATGCGCGTAAGGTGGTCTCGGTTTCTCTTTAAGTTTTAAAGTAAAGTGAAGCTTTATTTCGGCCAGGAAGCTCGAAGGTGAGCGTTCAAAAAGTTTTGCTCTGTCCATTTCACTGCAAACCAAGGTCATCAGGAGTTAGTTTAGAGTCCCCGGGACTGGAAAATATCTCCCAAGTTCCGACAAATCGATCCGAAAATGGTCAAAATCACGATGCGCGTAAGGCGATCTCGGCTACTCTTTCAGTCTTAAAGTGAAGTGGGGCTATATTTCCGCCCACAAGCTCCAAAGTGGGCGTTCAAAAAGTTATGCTGTGCGCATTTCAGTGCAAACCAAGGCCATCCCGAGTTAGTTTAGAGTCCCCCAGACTGGAAAATACCCCAAAAGTTGCGGGAAATCGAGCTGAACTTGGTCTAACTCACGATGCGCGTGAGGCGGTCTCGGCTACTATTTCAGTCTGAAAGTGAAGTGGGATTCTATTTCGGCCCAGAAGCTACAAAGAGAGTGTTCAAAAAGCTTTCCTTTGTCCATTGCACTGAAAACCAAGGCCATCAGGAGTTAGTTTACAGCCCGCGGAAATGGAATATATCCCCCAAATGCAAGTTCCGGGAAACCGACCCGAAGTTGGTCAAAATCACAATTTGCGCAAGACGGTCTCGGCTACTCTTTCAGTCTTAAACTAAAGTGGGGCTATATTTCGGTCCAGAAGCTCGAGAGTGAGCGTTCAAAAAGTTTCGCTGTGTCCATTTCATTGAAAACCAAGGCAATCAGGAGTTAGTTTAGAGTCCCCGGGACTGGAAAATATCCCCCAAGTTCCGGCAAATCGAGCCGAAGTTGGTGAAAATCACGGTGGGCTTAAGGCGGTGTCGGCTACTCCTTCAGTCTTAAAGTGAAGTGGGGCTCTATTTCGGCCCACAAGCTCAAAGCTGAAAAAAACTTACTGTGTCTATTTCACTGCAAACCAAGGCTATCAGGAGTTAGTGTAGAGTCCCCGGGAGTGGAATGTATTTCCCAAGTTCCGGAAAATCGAGAAGACGTTGGTCAAAATCACGATGCGCGTAAGACGGTCTCGGCTACTCTTTCAGTCTTAAAGTGAAGTGGGGCAATATTTCGGCCCAGAAGCTCGAAAGTGAGTGTTTAAAAAGTTTTGCTCTGTCACTTTCAGTGCAAACCAAGGCCATCAGAAGTTAGTTTAGAGTCGCCGGGACTGGAGAATATCCCCCAAGTCCCGGCAAATCGAGCCGAAGTTGATCAAATTCATGATGCGCGTAACGTGGTCTCGGCTACTGTGTCAGTCCTAAAGTGAAGTGTGGCTATATTTCGGCCCACAAGCTAGAAAGTGAGCGTTCAAAAAGTTTTGTTGTGTCCATTTTACTTCAAAACAAGGCCATCAGGACTTAGTTTAGTGTCCAAGGGACTGAAAAATATCCCCCAAGTTCCGGGAAATCCATTCGAAGTTCGTCAAAATTACGATGCGCGTAAGGCGGTCTCATCTACTCTTTCAGTCTTAAAGTAAAGTGGGGCTATATTTCTGCCCAGAAGCTCCAAAGTTGTGCTCTGTCCATTTCACTGAAAACCAAGGCCATCAGGAGTTACTTTAGAGTCCCTTTGACTGGAATATATCCCCCAAGTTTCGGGAAATCAACGCGAAATTGGTCAAAATCACGATTTGCTGAAGACGGTCTCGCCTACTCTTTCAGTCTTAAAGTAAAATGGGGCTCTATTTCGGCCCACAAGCTCGAGAGTGAGCGTTCAAAAACTTTCGCTGTGTCCATTTCACTGCAAACCAAGACAAGCAGGAGTTAGTTGAGAGTCCCCGGAACTGGAAAATATCCCCCAAGTTCCGGGAAATCAACCCGAAGTTTGTCAAAATCACGATGCGCGTAAGGCGGTCTCGGCTACTGTTTAAGTCGTAAGTGATGTGGGACTATATTTCGGCCTAGAATCTCAAAAAGCATTGCTGTGTCCAGTTCACGGCAAACCAAGGCCATCGGCACCTAGTTTAGCGTGGAAGGGACTGGAAAATATCCCCCAAGTTCCGGGAAATCCACCCGAAGTTTGTCAAAATCACGATGCGCGTAAGGCGGTCTCGGCTACTTTTTCAGTATTAAAGTAAAGTGGGCTATATTTCGGCCCAGAAGCTTGAAGGTGAGCGTTCAAAAGGTTTTCCTGTCTCCATTTCACTGTAAACCAAGGCCATCAGGAGTTAGTATAGAGTACCCGGGACTGGAGAATATTCTCCAAGTTCCAGGAAATGGCGCCGAAGTTGATGAAAATTAAGATGCGCGTAACGGGCTCTTGGCTATTCTTTCAGTCTTAAATTTAAGTAGGGCTATATTTCGGCCCTGAAGCTCGAAGGTGAGCGTTCAGAATGTTTTGCTGTGTTCATTAAACTGCAAACCAAGGTCATCGGGAGTTAGTTTAGCGTCCCCGGGACTTTAAATTATTCGCCAACTTCCGGGAAATCGAGCAAAAGTGGGCCAAAATCACCATGCGCGTAAGGCGGTCTCGGCTACTCTTTCAGTCTTAAAATTAAGGGGGGTTATATTTCGACCTAGAAGCTCGAGACCGGGCGTGCGCTAATTTTACCTGTGTCCATTTCACTGACATCTTAGGCCATCAGGAGTTAGTTTAGAGTCCTTGGGACTGGAAAATATTTCCCAAATTCTGGCAGATCGAGCCAAAATTGCTCAAAATCACGATGCGCGTAAGGCGGTCTCGGCTACTCTTTCAGTCTTAAAATGAAGTAGGGCTATATTTCGGCCGACAAGCTCAACACCGAGCGTGCGCTTCTTTTGCCTGTGTACATATCACTGAAAACTAAGTTCATCAGGAGTTAGCATAGAGTCCTCGGGACTGGAAAATATTCCCCGATTTCCGGCAAATCGAGCCAAAGATGCTCAAAATCACGATGCGCGTAAGGCGGTCTCGGCTACTCGTTTACTCCGAAAATGAAGTGGGGCTATATTTCGGTTCTGCAAGCTCGACACCGAGCGTGCTCTCCTTTTACCTGTGTCCATTTCACTAAGAACTAAGTCCATCAGGAGATAGTTTAGAATCCTCGAGACTGGAAGCTATCCTCCAAGTTTCGGCAAATTGAGCCATACTTTCTTAAAATTACGATAAGCCTACGGCAGTTTCGTTTACTCTTTCAGTCTTAAAATGAACTGGGGCTACATTTCGGCCTAGAAGCTCGACACCGAGCGTGCGCTCCTGTTACCTGTGAACATTTGACTGAAAACTAAGGCCATCAAGAGTTAGGGTAGAGTCCCCGGGACTGGAAAATATCCCCCAAGTTTTGGCAGATCGAGCCATAGTGGCTAAAAATTTGGATGCGCTTAAGGCGGTTTCGTGTACACTTTCAGTCTTAAAATAAAGTGGGACTATATTTCGGCCTACAACCTGGAAACCTAGCGTGCGCCCCTTTTACCTGTGTCCATTTCACTAAAAACCAAGGCACTCAGGAGTTAGTTTAGAGCTTCCGGGACTGGAAAATATCCCCCAAGTCACAGGAAATCAAGCCGAAGTTCGAAAAATTACCATGCGCGTAAGGCGGTCCCGGATACTCTTTGAGTCTTAAAGTGAAGTGGGGCTATATTTCGGCCCAGAAGCTCGAAAGTGAACGTTCAAAGAGTTTGGCTGTGTCCATTTCACCGAAAACCAAGGCCATCAGGAATTAGTTTAGAGTGCCCGGGACTGGGAATTATCTCCCAAGTTCCGGGAAATCGAGCCGAACTAGCCCAAAATCACGATGCGCATAAGGCGGTCTCGGCTAGTCTTTCAGTCTTAAAGTGAAGTAGGGCTATGCTTCGGCCCAGAAGCTCAAACGTGAGGGTTCAAAAAGTTTTGCTGTGTCCATTTCACTGCAAACCAAGGCAATCAGGAGTTAGCTTAGAGTCCCCGGTACCGGAAAACATCCCCCATTTCCCGGGAAATCGAGCCAAAGTTGATCAAAATCACGATGCGCGTAAGGCGGTCCCGGTTACTCTTTCATTCTTAAAGTCAAGTGGGACAATATTTCCGCCCAGAAGCTGGAAAGTGAGCGTTCAAAAAGTTGTGCTGTGTCCATTTCACTCCACAGCAAGGCCATCAGGAGTTACTTTAGAGTCCGCGGGACTGGAAAATCTCCTCCAAGTTCCGGCAAATCGAGCGGAAGTTGCTCCAAATTACGATGGGCGTAAGGTGGTCTCGGCTACTCTTTCACTGTTAAAGTGAAGTGGAGCTATATTTCGGCCCAGAAGCTCAAAAGTGAGCGTTCAAAAAGTTTTGCTGTGTCCATTTTACTGCAGACCAAGGACGTCGGGGGCAGGTTAGAGTCCCCGGGACTGGAAAATATCCCCCAAGTTCCGGGAAATTTAACCGAAGTTGGTCAAAATCACGACGCGCGTACGGCGGTCTCGGCTACTCTTTCAGTCTTAAAGTGAAGTGGGGCAATATTTCGGCCCAGAAGTTCGAAACTGAGTGTTTAAAAAGTTTTGCTGTGTCCATTTCACTGCAAAACAAGGCCATCACGACTTAGTTTAGCGTCCAAGGGACTGGAAATATCCCCCAAGTTACGGGAAATCCACCCGAAGTTAGTCAAAATCACGATGCGTTTAAGGGGGTCTCGGCTACTCTTTCAGTCTTAAGGTAAACTAGGCTTAGATTTAACTCCAGAAGCTCGAAAGTAAGGCTTCAAAAATTTTTGTCTCTATTTCACTCACATCTTAGACAATCAGGAGTGAGTTTAGAGACTTTGGGACTGGAAAATATCTCCCAAGTTTCGCCAGATCCAGCCAAAGATCCTCAAAAACACAATGCGCGTAAGGCGCTCCCGCCTACTCTTTCAGTCTTAAAAAGAAGTAGGGCTATATTTCGGCCAGCAAGCTCGAAAGTGCGCGTTCAAAAAGTGTTCCCGTGTCCATTTCACTGCAAACCAAGGCCAGCAGGAGTTAGTTTAGAGTCCTCGGGACTGGAAAATATCCCCCTATTTGCGGCAAATCGAGCCGAAGTATCCCAAAATCACGATGCGCGTAAGGCGGTCTCGGCTACTCTTTCAGTCTTAAAGTTAAGTGGGGCTATATTTCGACCCATAAGCTCGAAAGTGAGCGTTGAAAAAGTTTTGCTGTGTCCATTTAACTGCAAACTAAGGCCATCGGAAGTTAGTTTAGCTTCCCCGGGAATTGAAAATATTCGCCAACTTCCGGCAAATCGAGCCGAAGTTTCTCAAAATTACGATGCGCGTAAGGCGGTATCGGCTACTCTTTCAGTCTTAAAGTGAAGTAGGGCTATATTTCGGCCGAGAAACTCGAAAGTGAGCGTTCAAAAAAATGTGCTGTGTCCATTTCACTGCAAACCAAGGCCATCAGCAGTTAGTTTAGAGTCCCCGACACTGGAATATATCCCCGAAGTTCCGGGAAATCGAACGGAAGTTGATGAAAATCACGATGCGCGTAAGACGGTCTCGGCTACTCTTTCAGTCTTAAAGTAAAGTGGGGCTATATTTCGGCCTAGAAGATCGAAAGTGACCCTTTAAAAAGTTACGCTTTGTGCATTTAACTGCAAACCAAGGCCATCAGGAGTTAGTTTAAAGTCCCTCGGACTGGAAAATATCCCCCAAGTTCCGGGAAATCGAGCTGAACTTGGTCAAAATCACGATGCTCGTAAGGCGGTCTCGCCTACTCTTTCAGTCTTAAAGTGAAGTGGGGCTATATTTCATCCCAGAAGCTCGAAAATAAGGCTTCAAAAAGTGTTACTGTGTTCATTTCACTGCAAACCAAGGCCATCAGGAGTTAGTTTAGACTCCTCGGGACTGGAAAATATCGCCCAAGTTCAGGGAAATCGAGCCGAATTTTGTCAAAATCACGATGCGCGTAAGGCGGTCTCGGCTACTCTTTCATTCTTAAAGTGAACTAGGGCTATATTTCGGCCGAGAAGCTAGAAAGTGAAAGTTCAAAAAGTTTTGCTGTGTTCATTTCACTGCAAACCAAGGCCATCAGGAGTTAGTTTAGAGTCCTCGGGGCTGGAAAATATCGCCCAAGTTCGGGGAAATCAAGCCGAATTTTGTCAAAATCACGATTCGCGTAAGGCGGTCTCGGCTACTCTTTCATTCTTAAAGTGAACTGGGGCTATATTTCGGCCCAGAAGCTAGAAAGTGAAAGTTCAAAAAGTTTTGCTGTGTCCATTTCACCCCAAACCAAGCCACATCAGCAGATTGTTTAGAGTCTCCGGGACATCAAAATATCCCCGCAAGTCCCGGGAAATCGAGCCGAAGTTTGTCAAAATCACGATGCGCGTAAAGCAGTCTCGGCTACTCTTTTAGTCTTAAAGTGATGTGGCTGTATATTTCGGTCCAGAAGCTCGAAAGTGAGCGTTCAAAAAGTTTTGCTCTCTCAATTTAACTGAAAACCAAGGCCATCATGAGTTAATTTAGAGTCCCCGGGACTGGAAAATATCCCTTAACTTCTGGCAACTCAAGCCGAAGTTGGTCAAAATCACCATGCGTCTAAGACGGTGTCGGCTTCTCTTTCAGTCCTAAACTGAAGTGGGGCTATATTTCGGCTCAGAAGCCCGAAGGGGAGCGTTGAAAAAGTTTTGCTCTCTCCATTTCAATGCAAACGAAAGCAATCAGGAGTTACTTTAGAGTCCCCGGTACCGGAAAATATTCCCCATTTCCCGGGAAATCGAGCCAAAGTTAGTCAAAATCACGATGCGCGTAAGGCGGTCTCGGCTACTCTTTCATTCTTAAAGTGAACTCGGGCTATATTTCGGCCCAGAAGCTCGAAAGTGAAAGTTCAAAAAGTTTTGCTCTGTCCATTTCACCGCGAACCAAGCCACATCAGGAGATAGTTTACAGTCTCCGGGACATCAAAATATCCCCCAAGTTCCGGGAAATCGAGCCGAACTTTGTCAAAATCAGGATGCGCGTAAAGCAGTCTCAGCTACTCTTTCAGTCTTAAAGTGAAGTAGGGCTATATTTCGGTCAAGAAGCTCGAAAGTGAGCGCTCAAAAAGTTTTGCTCTCTCAATTTCACTAAAAACCAAGGCAATCATGAGTTAGTTTAGAGTCCCCGGGACTGGAAAATATCTTTTAAGTTCTGGCAACTCAAGCCGAAGTTGGTCAAAATCACGATGCGCCTAAGGCGGCCTCGGCTACTCTTTCAGTCTTAAAGTGAAATGGGGCTCTATTTCGGCCCAGAAGCTCCAAAGTGAGCGCCGGAAAAAATTTGCCGTATCCATTTCACTGCAAACCAAGGCAATCAGGAGTTAGTTGAGAGTCTCCGGGACTGCAATATATCCCCCAACTTCCGGGAAATCGAGCCGAAGTTGGTCAAAATCACGATTTGCGTAAGGTAGTCTCGGCTACTCTTTCAGTCTTAAAGTGAAGTGGGGCTATATTTCGCGCCAGAAGCCCGAAAGTGAGCGTTCAAAAAGTTTTGCTGTGTTCATTTCACTGCAAACCAAGGCCATCAGGAGTTAGTTTAGCGTCCCCGGGACAAGAAAATATGCCCCAAGGTCCGGGAAATTGAGCCGAGGTTGGTCAAAATCACGATGCCCCTAATGTGGTCTCGGCTACAGTTTCTGTCTTAAAGTGAAGTGGGGCTATATTTCGGGCCAGAAGCCCGAAAGTGAGCGTTCAAAAAGTTTTGCTGTGTCTATTTCACTGCAAACCAAGCCAATCAGGGGTTAGTTTAGAGTCCCCGAGACTGAAAAATATTGCCCAAGTTCCGGGGAATCGAACCGAAGTTGATCAAAATCACGATGCGCGAAATGCGGTATCGGCTACTGTTTCAGTCTTAAAGTGAAGTGGGGCTATATTTCGGCCCAGAAGCCCGAAAGTGAGCGTTCAAAAAGTTTTGCTGTGTTCTTTGACTGAAAAACAAGGCCATCACGAGTTAGTTTAGCGTCCCTGGGACTGCAAAATATTCCCCAAGCTCCGGTAAATCAAGCTGAAGTTGGTCAAAATCACGATGCTCCCAAAATTGGTCTCGGCTACCCTTTCAGTCTTAAAGTGAAGTGGGGCTATATTTCTGTCCAGAAGCTCGAAAGTGAGCGTTCAAAAAGTTTTGCTGTGTCCATTTCACTGCACACCAAAGCTAGCAAAAGTTACTTTACGGTCCCCGGGACTGGAAAATATTCCCCAAGTTCCGGGAAAGCGAGCCGAAGTTGATCAAAATCACGATGCGCGAAATGCGGTCTCGGCTACTGTTTCAGTCTTAAAGTAAAGTCTGGCTATATTTCGGCCCACAAGCTCGAAAGTGAGCGTTCGAAAAGTTTTGCTGTCCATTTCACTGCAAAACAAGGCCATCAGGACTTAGTTTAGCGTCCAAGGGACTGGAAAATGTTCCCCAAGTTCCGGGAGATCAACCCGAAGTTTGTGAAAATCACAATGCGCGTAAGGTGGTCTCGGTTACTCTTTAAGTCTTAAAGTAAAGTGGGGCTTTATTTCGGCCAGGAAGGTCGAAGGTGAGCGTTCAAAAAGTTTTGCTCTGTCCATTTCACTGCAAACCAAGGCCATCAGGAGTTAGTTTAGAGTTCCTGGGACTGGAAAATATCCCCCAAGTTCCGGAATATCGACCCGAAGTTTGTCAAACTCACGATGCGAGCAAGGCGGTCTCGGCTACTCTTTCAGTCTTAAGTGAAGTGGGGCTATATTTCGGCCCAGAATCTCCAAAGTGTGCGTTCCAAAAATTGTGCTGTGTCCATTTCAATGCAAACCAAGGCCATCAGGAGTTAGTTTAGAGTCCCCGGGACTGGAAAATATCCCCCAAGTCCCGGGATTTTGAGGCGAAGTTCATCAAATTCATGATGCGCGTAACGTGGTCTCGGCTACTGTGTCAGTCCTAAAGTGAAGTGTGGCTATATTTCGGCCCACAAGCTAGAAAGTGAGCGTTCAAAAAGTTTTGTTGTGTCCATTTTACTTCAAAACAAGGCCATCAGGACTTAGTTTAGCGTCTAAGGGACTGGAAAATATACCCCAAGTTCCGGGAAATCCATTTGACGTTCGTCAAAATTACGATGCGCGTAAGGCGGTCTCATCTACTCTTTCAGTCTTAAAGTAAAGTGGGGCTATATTTCTGCCCAGAAGCTCCAAAGTTGTGCTCTGTTCTTTTCACTGAAAACCAAGGCCATCAGGAGTTACTTTAGAGTCCCTTTGACTGGAATATATCCCTCAAGTTTCGGGAAATCAACGCGAAATTGGTCAAAATCACGATTTGCTGAAGACGGTCTCGCCTACTCTTTCAGTCTTAAAGTAAAATGGGGCTCTATTTCGGCCCACAAGCTCGAGAGTGAGCGTTCAAAAACTTTCGCTGTGTCCATTTCACTGCAAACCAAGACAAGCAGGAGTTAGTTGAGAGTCCCCGGAACTGGAAAATATCCCCCAAGTTCCGGGAAATCAACCCGAAGTTTGTCAAAATCACGATGCGCGTAAGGCGGTCTCGGCTACTGTTTAAGTCGTAAGTGATGTGGGACTATATTTCGGCCTAGAAGCTCAAAAAGCATTGCTGTGTCCATTTCACTGCAAAACAAGGCCATCCGCACCTAGTTTAGCGTGGAAGGGACTGGAAAATATCCCCCAAGTTCCGGGAAATCCACCCGAAGTTTGTCAAAATCACGATGCGCGTAAGGCGGTCTCGGCTACTTTTTCAGTATTAAAGTAAAGTGGGCTATATTTCGGCCCAGAAGCTTGAAGGTGAGCGTTCAAAAGGTTTTCCTGTCTCCATTTCGCTGCAAACCAAGGCCATCAGGAGTTAGTATAGAGTACGCGGGACTGGAAAATATTCTCCAAGTTCCAGGAAATGGCGCCGAAGTTGATGAAAATTAAGATGCGCGTAACGGGCTCTTGGCTATTCTTTCAGTCTTAAATTTACGTAGGGCTATATTTCGGCCCTGAAGCTCGAAGGTGAGCGTTCAGAATGTTTTGCTGTGTTCATTAAACTGCAAACCAAGGTCATCGGGAGTTAGTTTAGCGTCCCCGGGACTTTAAATTATTCGCCAACTTCCGGGAAATCGAGCAAAAGTGGGCCAAAATCACCATGCGCGTAAGGCGGTCTCGGCTACTCTTTCAGTCTTAAAATTAAGGGGGGTTATATTTCGACCTAGAAGCTCGAGACCGGGCGTGCGCTAATTTTACCTGTGTCCATTTCACTGACATCTTAGGCCATCAGGAGTTAGTTTAGAGTCCTTGGGACTGGAAAATATTTCCCAAATTCTGGCAGATCGAGCCAAAATTGCTCAAAATCACGATGCGCGTAAGGCGGTCTCGGCTACTCTTTCAGTCTTAAAATGAAGTGGGGCTATATTTCGCCCTAGAAGCGCGAAAGTGAACGTTCAAAGAGTTTGGCTGTGTCCATTTCACTGAAAACCAACGCCATCAGGAACTAGTTTAGAGTGCCCGGGACTGGGAATTATCTCCCAAGTTCCGGGAAATCGAGCCGAAGTAGCCCAAAATCACGATGCGCATAAGGCGGTCTCGGCTACTGTTTCAGTCTTAAAGTGAAGTAGGGCTATGCTTCGGCCCAGAAGCTCAAACGTAAGCGTTCAAAAAGTTTTGCTGTGTCCATTTCACTGCAAACCAAGGCAATCAGGAGTTAGTTTAGAGTCCCCGGTACCGGAAAATATCCCCCTTTCCTGGGAAATCGAGCCAAAGTTGATCAAAATCACGATGCGCCTAAGGCGGTCCCGGTTACTCTTTCATTCTTAAAGTGAACTGGGGAAATATTTCCGCCCAGAAGCTCGAAAGTAAGCGTTCAAAAAGTTGTGCTGTACGCATTTCAGTGCAAACCAAGGCCATCCGGAGTTAGTTTAGAGTCCCCCGGACTGGAAAATATCCCAAAAGTTGCGTGAAATCGAGCTGAACTTGGTCTAACTCGCGATGCGGGTGAGGCGGTCTCGGCTACTATTTCAGTCTGAAAGTGAAGTGGGATTCTATTTCGTCCCAGAAGCTACAAAGAGAGTGTTCAAAAAGCTTTCCTTTGTCCATTTCCCTGAAAACTAAGGCCATCAGGAGTTAGTTTACAGCCCGCGGAAATGGAATATATCCCCCAAGTTGCGGGAAACCGACCCGAAGTTGGCCAAAATCACGATTTGCGCAAGACGGTCTCGGCTACTCTTTCAGTCTTAAAGTAAATTGGGGCTATATTTCGGTCCAGAAGCTCGAGAGTGCGCGTTCAAAAAGTTTCGCTGTGTCCATTTCACTGAAAACCAAGACAATTAGGAGTTAGTTTAGAGTCCCCGGGACTGGAAAATATCTCCCAGGTTCCGGCAAATTGAGCCGAAGTTGGTCAAAATCACGGTCCGCTTCAGGCGGTGTCGGCTACTCCTTCAGTCTTAAAGTGAAGTGGGGCTCTATTTCGGCCCACAAGCTCAAGGCTCAAAAACAATTGCTGTGTCTATTTCACTGCAAACCAAGGCTATCAGGAGTTAGTGTAGAGTCCCCGGGAGTGGAATGTATTTCCCAAGTTCCGGAAAATCGAGAAGACGTTGGTCAAAATCACGATGCGCGTAAGACGGTCTCGGCTACTCTTTCAGTCTTAAAGTGAAGTGGGGCTATATTTCGGCCCAGAAGCTCAAAAGTGAGCGTTCAAAAAGTTTTGCTGTATCCATTTCAATGCAAACCAAGGCCATCAGGGGCTACTTAAGAGTCCTCGGGACTGGAAAATATCCCCCAAGTTCCGGTAAATCGAGCCGAAGTTGGTCAAAATCACGATGTGCGTAAGGTGGTCTCGGCTACTCTTTCAGTCTTAAAGTGAAGTGGGGCAATATTTCGGCCCAGAAGCTCGAAAGTGAGTGTTTAAAAAGTTTTGCTCTCTCACTTTCAGTGCAAGGCAAGGCTATCAAAAGTTAGTTTAGAGTCCCCGGGACTGGAGAATATCCCCCAAGTCCCGGCAAATCGAGCCGAAGTTGATCAAATTCATGATGCGCGTAACGTGGTCTCGGCTACTGTGTCAGTCCTAAAGTGAAGTGTAGCTATATTTCGGCCCACAAGCTAGAAAGTGAGCGTTCAAAAAGTTTTGTTGTGTCCATTTTACTTCAAAACAAGGCCATCAGGACTTAGTTTAGCGTCCAAGGGACTGCAAAATATCCCCCAAGTTCCGGGAAATCCATTCGAAGTTTGTCAAAATTACGATGCGCGTAAGGCGGTCTCATCTACTCTTTCAGTCTTAAAGTAAAGTGGGGCTATATTTCTGCCCAGAAGCTCCAAAGTTGTGCTCTGTCCATTTCACTGAAAACCAAGGCCATCAGGAGTTAGTTTAGAGTCCCTTTGACTGGAATATATCTCCCAAGTTTCGGGAAATAAACGCGAAATTGGTCAAAATCACGATTCGCTCAAGACGGTCTCGCCTACTCTTTCAGTCTTAAAGTAAAATGGGGCTCTATTTCGGCCCAGAAACTCGAGAGTGAGCGTTCAAAAACTTTCGCTGTGTCCATTTCACTGCAAACCAAGACAAGCAGGAGTTAGTTGAGAGTCCCCATATTTCGGGAAATCCACCCGAAGTTTGTCAAAATCACGATGCGCGTAAGGCGGTCTTGGCTACTCTTTCAGTGTTAAAGTAATGGGGGGCTATATTTTGGCCCAGAAGCTCGAAATTGAGCGTTTAAAAAGTTTTGCTGGGTCCATTTTAGTGCAAACCAAGGCCATCAGAGATTAGTTTAGAGTCCTCAGTGGGCTTCTATTTCCGTCCAGAAGCTCGAAAGTATGCGTTCAAAAACTTTTTCTGTTTCCGTTTCACTGCAAACCAAGACCAGCACGAGTTAGTTTAGAGTCCCCGGGACTGGAAAATATTCCCCAAGTTCCGGGAAATCGAGCCGAAGTTGATCAAAATCACGATGCGCGAAACCTGGTCTCGGCTACTGTTTCAGTCTTAAAGTGAAGTATGGCTATATTTCGGCCCACAAGCTCGAAAGTGAGCGTTCAAAAAGCTTTGCTGTGTCCATTTCACTGCAAAACAAGGCCATCGGCACCTAGTTTAGTGTCCAAGGGACTGGAAAATATCCCCCAAGTTCCGGGATATCCACCCGAAGTTTGTCAAAATCACGATGCGCGTAAGGCGGTCTCGGCTACTTTTTCAGTATTAAAGTAAAGTGGGCTATATTTCGGCCCAGAAGCTTGAAGGTGAGCGTTCAAAAAGTTTTGCTGTCTCCATTTCACTGCAAACCAAGGCCATCAAGAGTTAGCTTAGAGTCCCTGGGACTGGAAAATATCCCCCAAGTTCCGGAATATCGACCCGAAGTTGCTCGAAATCACGATGCGCGCACGCCGGTCTCGGCTACTCTTTAAGTCGTAAGTGATGTGGGACTATATTTCGTCCTAGAAGCTCGAAAGTGTGCGTTCAAAAACTTGTGCTGTGTGAATTTCACTGCAAACCATGGCCATCAGGAGTTAGTTTAGAGTGCCCGGGACTGGAAAATATTCCCCAAGTTCCAGGAAAGCGAGCAGAAGTTGATCAAAATCACGATGCGCGTAACGCGGTCTCGGCTACTGTTTCAGTCTTAAACTGAAGTGTGGCTATATTTAGGCCCACAAGCTCGAAAGTAAGCGTTCAAAAAGTTTTGCTGTGTCCATTTCACTGCAAACCAAGGCCATCAGGAGTTAGTATAGAGTCCCCGGGACTGGAAAATATTCTCCAAGTTCCAGGAAATGGCGCCGAAGTTGATGAAAATTAAGATGCGCGTAACGGGCTCTTGGCTATTCTTTCAGTCTTAAATTTACGTAGGGCTATATTTCGGCCCTGAATCTCGAAGGTGAGCGTTCAGAATGTTTTGGTGTGTTCATGAAACTGCAAACCAAGGTCATCGGGAGTTAGTTTAGCGTCCCCGGGACTTTAAATTATTCGCCAACTTCCGGGAAATCGAGCAAAAGTGGCCCAAAATCACGATGCGTAAGGCGATCTCGGCTACTCTTTCAGTCTTGAAATTAAGGGGCGCCATATTTCGACCTAGAAGCTCGAGACCGGGCGTGCGCTAATTTTACCTGTGTCCATTTCACTGACATCTTAGGCCATCAGGTGTTAGTTTAGAGTCCTTGGGACTGGAAAATATTTCCCAAATTCTGGCAGATCGAGCCAAAGTTGCTCAAAATCACGATGCGCGTAAGGCGGTCTCGGCTACTCTTTCAGTCTTAAAATGAAGTGGGGCTATATTTCGACCGACAAGCTCAACACCGAGCGTGCGCTCCTTTTGCCTGTGTACATATCACTGAAAACTAAGTTCATCAGGAGTTAGCATAGAGTCCTCGGGACTGGAAAATATTCCCCGAATTCCGGCATATCGAGCCAAAGATGCTCAAAATCACGATGCGCGTAAGGCGGTCTCGGCTACTCGTTTACTTCGAAAATGAAGTGGGGCTATATTTCGGTTCTACAAGCTCGACACCGAGCGTGCTCTCCTTTTACCTGTGTCCATTTCACTAAGAACTAAGTCCATCAGGAGATAGTTTAGAATCCTCGAGACTGGAAGCTATCCTCCAAGTTTCGGCAAATTGAGCCATACTTTCTTAAAATTACGATAAGCCTACGGCAGTTTCGTTTACTCTTTCAGTCTTAAAATGAACTGGGGCTACATTTCGGCCTAGAAGCTCGACACCGAGCCTGCGCTCCTGTTACCTGTGAACATTTGACTGAAAACTAAGGCCATCAAGAGTTAGGGTAGAGTCCCCGAGACTGGAAAATATCCCCCAAGTTTTGGCAGATCGAGCCATAGTGGCTAAAAATTTGGATGCGCTTAAGGCGGTTTCGTGTACACTTTCAGTCTTAAAATAAAGTGGGGCTATATTTCGGCCTACAACCTGGAAACGTAGCGTGCGCCCCTTTTACCTGTGTCCATTTCACTTAAAACCAAGGCACTCAGGAGTTAGTTTAGAGCTTCCTGGACTGGAAAATATCCCCCAAGTCCCAGCAAATCAAGCCGAAGCTCGACAATATTACCATGCGCGTAAGGCGGTCCCGGCTACTCTTTCAGTCTTAAAGTGAAGCGGGGCTATGTTTCGGCCCAGAAGCTCGAAAGTGAACGTCCAAAGAGTTTCGCTGTGTCCATTTCACTGAAAACCAAGGCCATCAGGAATTAGTTTAGAGTGCCCGGGACTGGGAATTATCTCCCAAGTTCCGGGAAATCCAGCCGAAGTAGCCCAAAATCACGATGCGCGTAAGGCGGTCTCGGCTAGTCTTTCAGTCTTAAAGTGAAGTAGGGCTATGCTTCGGCCCAGAAGCTCAAACGTAAGCGTTCAAAAAGTTGTGTTGTGTCCATTTAACTGCAAACCAAGGCAATCAGGAGTTAGTTTAGAGTCCCCGGTACCGGAAAACATCCCCCATTTCCCGGGAAATCGAGCCAAAGTTTGTCAAAATCACGATGCGCGTAAGGCGGTCCCGGTTACTCTTTCATTCTTAAAGTGAACTGGGGCAATATTTCCGCCCAGAAGCTCGAAAGTGAGCGTTCAAAAGGTTGTGCTGTGTCCATTTCACTCCAGAGCAAGGCCATCAGGAGTTACTTTAGGGTCCGCGGGACTGAAAAACATCTTGCAAGTTCCGGGAAATCGAGCCGAAGTTGGTCAAAATTACGATGGGCGTAAAGCGGTCTCGGCTACTCTTTCACTCGTTAAGTGAAGTGGAGCTATATTTCGGCCCAGAAGCTCAAAAGTGAGCGTTCAAAAAGTTTTGCTGTGTCCATTTTACTGCAGACCAAGGACGTCGGGGGTCAGTTTAGAGTCACCGGGACTGGAAAATATCCCCCAAGTTCCGGGAAATTTAACCGAAGTTGGTCAAAATCACGACGCGCGTACGGCGGTCTCGGCTACTCTTTCAGTCTTAAAGTGAAGTGGGGCAATATTTCGGCCCAGAAGCTCGAAACTGAGTGTTTAAAAAGTCTTGCTGTCTCCATTTCACTGCAAAACAAGGCCATCACGACTTAGTTTAGCGTCCAAGGGACTGGAAATATCCCCCAAGTTACGGGAAATCCACCCGAAGTTAGTCAAAATCACGATGCGCTTAAGGGGGTCTCTGCTACTCTTTTAGTCTTAAGGTAAAGTGGGCTTAGATTTAACTCCAGAAGCTCGAAAGTAAGGCTTCAAAAATTTTTGTCTCTATTTCACTCACATCTTAGACAATCAGGAGTGAGTTTAGAGACTTTGGGACTGGAAAATATCTCCCAAGTTTCGCCAGATCGACCCGAAGATCCTCAAGATCACAATGCGCGTAAGGCGCTCCCGCCTACTCTTTCAGTCTTAAAAAGAAGTAGGTCTATATTTCGGCCAGCAAGCTCGAAAGTGCGCGTTCAAAAAGTGTTCCTGTGTCCATTTCACTGGAAACCAAGGCCATCAGGAGTTAGTTTAGAGTCCCCGGGACTGGAAAATATCCCCCTATTTGCGGGAAATCCAGCCGAAGTATCCCAAAATCACGATGCGCGTAAGTCGGTCTCGGCTACTCTTTCAGTCTTAAAGTTAAGTGGGGCTATATTTCGACCCATAAGCTCGAAAGTGAGCGTTGAAAAAGTCTTGCTGTGTCCATTTAACTGCAAACTAAGGGCATCGGAAGTTAGTTTAGCTTCCCCGGGAATTGAAAATATTCGCCAACTTCCGGCAAATCGAGCCGAAGTTGTTCAAAATTACGATGCGCGTAAGGCGGTCTCGGCTAGTCTTTCAGTCTTAAGGTGAAGTAGGGCTATATTTCGGCCGAGAAGCTCGAAAGTGAGCGTTCAAAAAAATGTGCTGTGTCCATTTCACTGCAAACCAAGGCCAGCAGCAGTTAGTTTAGAGTCCCCGGGACTGGAATATATCCCCGAAGTTCCGGGAAATCGAACGGAAGTTGGTCAAAATCACCATGCGCGTAAGACGGTCTCGGCTACTCTTTCAGTCTTAAAGTAAAGTGGGGCTAGATTTCGGCCCAGAAGCTCGAAAGTGACCCTTTAAAAAGTTACGCTTTCTGCATTTAACTGAAAACCAAGGCCATCAGGAGTTAGCTTAAAGACGCCCGGACTGGAAAATATCCCCCAAGTTCCGGGAAATCGAGCTGAACTTGGTGAAAATCACGATGCTCGTAAGGCGGTCTCGGCTACTATTTCAGTCTTAAAGTGAAGTAAGGTTGTATTTCGGCCAAGAAGCTCGAAACCGAGCGTTCAAAAAGTTTTCCTCCGTCCATTTCACTGCAAACCAAGGCCATCGGGAGTTAGTTTAGAGTCCCCGGGACTTGAAAATATCGCCAAAATTCTAGAAAATCGAGCGGAAGTTGCTCAAAATCACGATGCGCGTAAGGCGGTCTCGCCTACTCTTTCAGTCTTAAAGTGAAGTGGGGCTATATTTCATCCCCGAAGCTCGAAAATGAGCCTTCAAAAAGTGTTACTGTGTTCATTTCACTGGAAACCAAGGCGATCACGAGTTAGTTTAGACTCCTCGGGACTGGAAAATATCGCCCAAGTTCGGGGAAATCGAGCCGAATTTTGTCAATATCACAATGCGCGTAAGGCGGTCTCGGCTACTCTTTCATTCTTAAAGTGAACTGGGGCTATATTTCGGCCCAGAAGCTAGAAAGTGAAAGTTCAAAAAGTTTTGCTGTGTTCATTTCACTGCAAACCAAGGCCATCAGGAGTTAGTTTAGACTCCTCGGGACTGGGGAAAATATCGCCCAAGTTCGGAGAAATCGAGCCGAATTTTGTCAAAATCACAATGCGCGTAAGGCGGTCTCGGCTACTCTTTCATTCTTAAAGTGAACGGGGACTATATTTCGGCCCAGAAGCTACAAAGTGAAAGTTCAAAAAGGTTTGCTGTGTCCATTTCACCGGAAACCAAGCCGCATCAGCAGATTGTTTACAGTGTCCGGGACATCAAAATATCCCCCAAGTTGCGGTAAATCGAGCCGAAGTTTGTCAAAATCATGATGCGCGTAAAGCAGTCTCGGCTACTCTTTGAGTCTCAAAGTGACGTGGCTGTATATTTCGGTCCAGAAGCTCGAACGTGAGCGTTGAAAAAGTTTTGCTGTCTCAATTTAACTGAAAACCAAGGCCATCATCAGTTAGTTTAGAGTCCACGGGACTGGAAAATATCCCTTAAGTTCTGGCAACTCAAGCCGAAGTTGGTCAAAATCACGATGCGTCTAAGGCGGTCTCGGCTACTATCTCAGTCTTAAAGTGAAGTGGGGCTATATTTCGGCCCAGAATTTCGAAAGTAAGCGTTCAAAAAAATTTGCTGTGTCCATTTCAATGCAGACCAAGGCCATCAGGGGTTAGTTTAGGGTCCTTGGGACTTGAATATATCTCCGAAGTTTC